>NC_138861.1:63603721-64803721 GCF_965194805.1 Balaenoptera borealis | reverse complement strand
GTAAGATCATACAGTATTTGTCTTTCTCTGTCTGACTTACTTCACTAAGCATAATATTCTCTAGGTCTATCCACGGTATTGAAAATGGCAGAATTTCATTCTTTTTTATGGCTGAGTAATATTCCATTGTATATATATTTCACTTCTTCTTTATCAGTTTGTCTGTTGATAGACACTTGATTTGCTTCCATATGTTGGCTATTGTAAATAGTGCTCCTATGAATATTGGTGTGCATGTATCTTCTCAAATTAGTGTTTTCATTTTTTCCAGACATATACCCAGAAATGGAATTGCTGGTAGTTCTATTTTTAGTTTTTTGAGGAACCTCCATACTATTTTCCATAGTGGCTGCACAATTTACATTCCCACCAATAGTATACAAGGGTCACTTTTCTCCACATCCTCATCAACATTTGTTATTTGTAGAGTTTTTGATGATAGCCATTCTGACAGGTGTGAGGTGATATCTCAATGTGGTTTTGATTTGAACTTCTCTAATAATTAGCTATAAGCATTTATTATATGCCTGTTGGCCATCTGTATGTCTTCTTTGGAAAAATATCCATCCAAGTTTTTTCTTTCCATTTTTTAACTGGGTTGTTTGTTTGTTTGTTTTTGATACTTAGTTGTATGAGCTGTTTATATTTTGGATATTAATCCCTTGTGAGTTATATCATTTGCATTCAGTAGGTTGTCTTTAAGTTTTATCGATGGTTTCCTTTGCTGTGCAAAAGTTTTAAGTTTATTTAGGTCCCATTTGTTTATTTTTGCTTCTATTTCTTTTGCTTTAGGAGAATGATCCAAAAAAAATATTCCTGTGGTGTATGTCAGAGTATTCTCCCTATGTTCTCATCTAGGAATTTTATGGTTTCAGGTCTTACATTTAGGTCTTTAAAGCATTTTGAGTTTATTTTTATATATGCTCTGAGGAAGTGTTCTAATCTCATTCTTTTATATGTAGCCATCCAGTTTTCCCAGCACCACTTTGAAGAACCTGTCTTTACTCCACTGTATTCTTGCCTCCTTTATCATAAATTAATTGACCATAGGTGCACAGGTTTATTTCAGGGCTTTCTATTCTGTTCCATTGATCTATGTGTCTGTTTTTTTGCAAATACCATGCTCTTTTGCTTACTGTAGCTTTGTAGTATGGTCTGAAGCTTGGAAGCATGATACCTCCAGCTTTGTTCTCTTTTCTCAACTTTGCTTTTGCTATTTAGGGTCTTCTGTGATTTCCATATACATTTGTTCTAGTTCTGTGAAAAATGTTTTGGGTATCTTGATAAGGATTGTATTAAATCTGAAGCCCAGGGTAACCAAAATATTTTTTTTGGTTTTGGTATAAGGGTAATGGTAGTCTCATAGAATGAATATGGGAATATTCCCTCCTCTTCAATTTTTTTGAATAATTTGAGAAGGACAGGTATTAGCTCTTCTTTATATATTTGGTAGAATTCTCTTGTGAATCCATCCAGTCCTGAACTTCTGTTTGTTGGGATTTTTTTAATTACAAATTCAATTTCAGCATTAGTGATCATTCTGTTCAGATTGTCTGTTTCTTCTTGATTCAGTCTAGGCAGGTTGTATCTTTCTAGAAATGTGTCCATTTTTTTCTAGGTTGTCCAATTTGTTCACAGTATTCTCATAAATTTTTGTATCACTGTAGTATCAATTGTTATTTCTCCTCTTTCTCTTCTTATTTTGTCTATTTGGGTCCTTTCCCTTTTCTTCTTGGTGAGCCTGGCTAAAGATTTATCAATTTTGTTTATGTTTTTTTAAAAAAGCAGCTCTTGGTTTCATTGATCTTTTCAATTTTTTTTTTTTTTTTGGTCTCCATTTGATTTATTTTCTCTCTGGTTTTTACTATTTCCTTCCTTCTGGTGACTTTGGGCTTTGTTCTTGTTCTAATTCTTTTAGGTGGTAGGTTAAGTTGTTTGAGATTTTTCTTGTTTCTTAAGGAAGGCCTGTATTTCTGTAAACTTCACTCTTAGAACTCTTTTTGCTGCATCCCACAGATTTTGGAGAGTTGTGTTCCCATTTTCATTTGTCTCTAGGTATTTTCTGATTTCCTCTTTGATTTCTTCATTGACCACTGGTTTTTTGTAGCATGTTGTTTTGTCTCCACATGTTTGTGCTTTTCCCATTTTTCTTTCTGTAATTGATTTCTAGTTTCATACCACTGTGATCAGAGAAAATACTTGATATAATTTCTAGCCTCTTAAATTTGTTGAGACTTGTGGCCTAGCATGTGACCTACCCTAGAGAACATTCCATGTGAACTTGAAAAGAATGTGTATTCTGCTGTTTTGGATAGAATGTCCTGTAGTTATCTATTAAGTCCAAATGATCTGTTGTATCATTTAAGACCACCATTGCCTTACTGATTTTCTGTCTGGATGATCTGTCCATTGGTGTAAGTAGGGTGTTAAGGCCTCTAGCTATTATTGTATTATTGTCAATTTCTCCCTTTATGTTTATTAGTATTTGTTTTATATATTTAGGTGCTCCTGTATTGGGTTCATATATGTTAATAAGCATAATATCCCCTTCTTGTGTTAGTCCCTTTATCATTATATAATGTCCTTCTTTGTCTTTTGTTGTATCCTTTGTTTTAAAGCCTATTTTGACTGATATGAGTATTGTTACCTCTGTTACCTTGTATTTTCCTTTTGCATGAAATATTTTTCCATTTCCTCACTTTCAGCCTGTTTGTGTCTTTAGCTCTGAAGTGAGTCTCTGGTAGGTAGCACATAGATGGGTCTTGTTTTTTAATCCAATCAGCCACTTTATGTCTTTTGATTGGAGAATTTAGTCCACTGACATTTAAAGTAATTATTGCTAAGTATGTACTTATTGCCATTTATTACTTGTTTTCCAGTTGTTTTATAGTTTTTCTTTGTTTATTGCTTCTTTTTGTTTCTTCCCTATGGTTTGATAGTTTCTTTAGTTTCTTTGTGTTCCTTTCTTTTTGTGTGTATCTATTGAAGGTACTTGATTTTTGGTTACCCTGGGCTTCATATATGTTGACCTATAACTTTATCTACTTGATTTAAACTGGTAGTCATTTAAGGTCAAACATATTCTAAAAGATCTTTCAGGACTTTGAATATATCATGCCACTTCCTTCTGTCCTGCAAAGTTTCTGTGGAAAATTCAGCTGATAGTCTTATGGAGATTCCTTTGTGTATGACTGTTTTTCTCTTGCTGCCTTTAGAATTCTCTCTTTAGGTTTTGCCATTTTGCTATGATATGTCTCAGTGTGGGTCTGTTTGGGTTCAGCTTATTTGGGACTCTCTGTGCTTCCTGTGCCTGGATATCTGATTCCTTCTTCTGGTTTGGGAACTTTTCAGCCATAATTTCCTCAAAAACATTTTCTATCCCCTTCTCTATCTCCTCTCCTTCTGGGACTCCTATAATGCGAATGTTGGTCAGCTTACTGTTATCCCAGAGATCTCAAACTATTTTCATTTTTGTTAATTTGGGTTTTGTTTGTTTGTTTGTTTTTGGCTGTGCCATGCAGCATGTAGCATCTTAGTTCCCCGGCCAGGGACTGAACCCATGACCCCTGCAGTGGAAGTGCAGTCTTAACCACTGGACCGCCAGGAAAGTCCCTTGTTTTTCTTTTTGTTGTTCTGAGTCAATGATTTTCATTATTCTGTCTTCCAGATCACTTATGCATTCTATCACTCAGTTTGCTATTCACGCCATTATTTTTTACTTTAGCTTTTGAATTCTTCATTTCTGAATGGATCTTTTTGTATTTTCTACTTCCTTGTTAAAATTTTCACTATGTTCATCTATTCTTTTCCTTAATTCCGTTAACATTCTTATCATCAATGCTTTGAATTCTTTATCTGGTAAATTGTTTATTTCTGTTTTAATATTTATTTTTTCAGGGTTTTTCTCTTGCCTTTTCAACTAAGACCAGTTCCTCTGCCTTTTCATTTTGCTTAACTTTCTCTGCCTCTATGAATTTAGGTGAAACAGTTACCTATTGCAGTCTTGAAGTGGTATTCTTATGTGGGAGGCATTTCTATACAGACTGTGTGTGTTCAATGCCTTTGGTAGGAGAGCTGGATTTGACATATATGCAAGTCACATCTTTCCTCAGGGTGTGCTGACAGCTATCACCTTGGTGGAGGTGGCACTAGAGATGCAGGAGCTAGAGGAGGAGATGGGTGTGAGGTGGCACTTCCCTCTGCTCACTGGCCTTCACTGCCTATGAGTGTCTGAACCCAGGTTGCTGGGGCAAAAGTCCTGAGGGTGATGCCCGAGCTAGCTCTGTTTTCTTTAAATGTGCACTTTCCTCTCTCTCAGCACCAAGACTCTCGCCCCAGAGTGGGGGAGCAATGAAGCAAGGGAGGCCTGCAAGAGCTCTCAGCCCATGTTGGCCATAGAGGTCCGAGTATCTCTGATGCACTGCCTGTGCAGATGCCCGCAATTGTTTCCCTCACTCTGCTCAGATGCAGCCATGGATCAAGTCAACTTTGTCCCTCTCAGCTGATCACTCCACATAGACTGCCACACTCACTCTGTTGTGGAACCACACCTCAGGGCAGGCGGGGCCTGCATGAACTCTCAGCATATATTGGGGCATGAGCAGTGGTGGAGTGGCCACCACCAGATTTCTGGGTTACTTCTGAGGCACTGCTTGAGTAAGCTCCAACAATGGCCACCACTGCCCCACCCAGGCTCCACCCTGGGACCAGGTCACCTGTGTCACATGGCCAAATCTTCTCCCTGGTCAGGGCAGCCCTAGATCCAGTGCCATGCTTTGATGTGGAGTAAGGAGGGCTGGAGCATTCACTCAACTCAGGACAATTTCAATCCACCCTTTCCATGCTGCTCCAGGCAAACCAGTATGTGTACACTCATCGCAAGCAGAGTCCAGGCTTCCCACAGCCCTCCTGTTAGTACCAACAGTCTTCCCACCAGTCAATGGGGCTTGTCTTCCCTGTGTAGGTCCCCAGGACTGGGGCACTCACTCTCCCAGGTGGGTCTCCAGCTGTGTATTCTCTTTTCCTCTGAGTCCCCCCCCCCAGGGTACAGGTCCCAACCCAATCACTTATCTTCCCTTCCTACCTAATTACATGTGGGTCTTTCCTATAGCCTTGGTTATATAGGAGTCTTTCTGTCAGTTCCCAGTTCGTTTTCAGTGAGAATTGTTCCACATGTAGATGGATTTAATATGTTCATGTGGGGAGGTGAGTTCCACGTCCTCCTACTCCACCATCTTGATCCGGCCTCATCTCATGCTTTTCAATCCACAAATATAGATTAAACTCTGTAGCCTACAAAAGAAAATAGTATCTTCCCAAATGTATTTTGACCAGTGATTTAAAAAAAAAAAAAAACTGATAATATATCACTCCATAATAGAGAAATCTCAAATTCCTAAAGCAAATACTATTCAAAACACAGACACTGGTCACAGTGCCATAGAGCAGGAAACTAATAATTTATTTTAACTAACCAAAATGAACATGTAAAACATCCACCTACATAGCTATTGACTTAAAGAGCAAATTAAAACAATTACACATCAAGTAGAAAAAAAATAAAATAAGAGAACTATTAACCAACACTTATGGGTTATAGCCAAAGCTATTTTCACCATAATAAAAGCTTACTATTTTCTAGAAATGGTTGTTAAGCACATTATATGCATATTCTTGTTTAATTTTAACATCTTTTTGAGGGAGGTATCACTACTCTCTTTAGTTTATACACACTGAAACTGAGGTTTAGAAAGCATAACCTTGTAAAATGAAATTGGATTTATTGTGGGAATCTATTAACATATCATCTAGATCAAAGTAGGAAAAACATATATATAATCATTGCAATAGATGTCCAAAAAATGCACTTAATAAAATTCAATATTTATTCCCAATTTTAAAATTTTAAAGCAACTTCATGAACTAGAAATAGTATTGTTAGCATTATTAGAATATATTATCTATGTAAAGCCAAGAGCAACATCATACTTAAGAGTGAAGCTCAAGAAAAGCATTTCCCGAAGTTTATTTCATACAAGGCATTTTTGAAAAAGATCAAGGATTCTGCACTCATGTAACTGTGGAGAACTTGAACACTGTAAACTCTCCTTCCACATTTCACAATATATGGGCATATTTAAGGCCCTGGGAATCCCTGAAGTTAAAGAAAAATAAAATTTGTTTAACCTTGTGCTTTTCTAACTTACTTGGTCACAAAATACTGGTCCAAAATATCACCTATTAATATTCTACTGAGCACTAGGGTAAGGCATTCCTATTAAACTACAAAGCCAAACAAGGTTGCCAATAATCACATTTAACAGTATTCTAGATCTGTGGCCTACAAAATGAAATAAAACCAAAATGAGTCAGGTCATACACTATAAATACTCTTGTTAAACATACACATAAAATGAGTAGAGGAAAACACACCAAAATGATAATAGTAATTATCTCTGTGTGATCAAATGACAGCTGATTTTATTTTCTCCTTTATATTTCCTATATTCTCTACAATAAGCATGTATTATTTTATAATAAAAAAATTTTATTAAAACAGTATGTTGAGACTTTGCCCAAACAGAGAAAATTTTCTCAAAAAAATCATGAAACTAAAAATAGATAAAGTCAATAAAATACTGATAAAACCAATGTTAAGCACATCTGAAACTCTCAACTGAAACTTGTTCAATTGGTCTCTTATTCTAAGCTCACTCTGTATGTAGAAGCGAGTACAAACAATTATCAGCAAAGAGAAGTTAATTACAAATAATAGAGAAATAATCTGACCCAAACAACAAAGAATTAATCCAAGTAGAAAAACAAAGAAAATCAGCTGAAAAGGGACTAATGGCTTAACGAAAAACAAATCTGGAGTAGTTGAATGATTTGAAATTTACAAAAAGAAGGAAAAAAAAAACCCACGTAGTATCTTCATAAGAACCAAAAGATGTGCCAAATTCGATGCCTAATATGTTTCTGCCCTCACTCGTTTTTGCATTGTTTCTTTTTCTATTGCCAAATTGATCTTTGCTGGCACTCCAACTATAGAAATATGTATTGATTCCTTTTCTATATATCAGTATAATAACTAGAGGCAGGGGTTATCAACTGGTAAGTTAATTCTAAAATTAAACAACAAGTTATTTAGAATTAAGTGACAAGTCAGAATGAGAGGTGAAGTGAGGTAGGAGGAATGGTTTGGTTTATAAAAGAGAATAACAATATGGTCCTTGCTTTTAATGAATTATAATTGACTTTCAGCTAACAAAAAAAATTCCTTAAAACAACTAGGAAGGGGCTTCCCTGGTGGCGCAGTGGTTGAGAGTCTGCCTGCCAATGCAGGGGACACGGGTTCGAGCCCTGGTCTGGGAAGACCCCACATGCTGCAGAGCAACTGGACCCGTGAGCTACAATTACTGAGCCTGCGCGTCTGGAGCCTGTGCTCCGCAACAAGAGAGGCCACGATAGTGAGAGGCCCGCGCACCGCGATGAAGAGTGGCCCCCGCTTGCCACAACTAGAGAAAGCCCTCGCACAGAAACGAAGACCCAACACAGCCATAAATAAAAAATAAATTTTAAAAAAAAGGGGGCTAATTAAAGTGATTTGAATTAAAAAAAAGAACTAGGAAAAAAATGTCAAAGAAATGTGAGTACTAGTAAAACTGGAAATTAAAATGGGCATTTTTCTATCTCCACTTTATCTGAGACCCAAAAGATTCAGAACAAAATAATAGATGGCAAGTACTCCCACATTCCATATCAGGTGCTAGGTCAACTACATGAGAATTACAGGAGATAGTTGAAAAATGATTTTGCAAACCTTAGCACTTTAGCCTCCTAAAATGTAGAAGAAGAATTCAAGTTAAAGCAGGAAAAAAGAAGATAATTTCTTTGAAAAAAATAAAAATTCTATGCACCTCCATGTTCACAGCAGCATTGTTTACAACAGTCATTACAACATAGCCATTGCAGCATAGCTATTTACAATAGCCAAGATATGAAAACAACCTAAGTGCCTATCAATGAAGGAATGGATAAAGATATTGTGCCATGTATATATATAATATTCCATGCATATATATATATGCATGCAATGGAATATTATTCAGCCATTAAATTAATAAAGAATGAAATTGTGCCATTTGTGATAACATAGATGGACCTCGAGGGCATTACACTAAAAGAAATAAATCAGACAAAGATGAATACTGTTTAATCTCTCTTTTATGTGAAATCAATCAATAAATCAACCAACCAACCAAGCTCATAGATATAAAAAACAAACTGGTGGTTGCCAGGGGTGGGGGTGGGGGGAGAGGGTGGGAGGAATGGGTGAACGGCTTTTGCTTTTGTTTTTTAGTTTAAATAAATTGAATTTTTAAAAATTCTATGGCATTTTCTCTCCATCATCCCTCATCCCCACGAGGAAATGGAGGAAGGCCTTTGAACACCTCTTGGAGAACTTGATATTTATCCCCTGAAGTTCAGGAAGACACAAGGGTTTAGTGTTTGACACATTTCTGGGAAATGTTAGGGCAAAGACCACTACAATAAGCCAGACATGAGATGCTACAGGAATTAGCTACTCCTGTTGTACAAAGAGAGAAAATTCCTATAGCATTCTAGTAATTTCACTCTACTGCTCCATTTCCATCTGTATCCATCAATTGATCTTGATCTATCCTATTCTCCTATTTACCTACTTTCAGCTCACCTTACCCAAATTTAATTCAATGCTATATCTCCTCTACCACTCCAAGGTTTTTGCCTCAAGTTATTTCATATGAACAGGAAAATTTCTTTCTTTCATCCTATATGCTGCCATTTTGCCTGCCCATCCAATAAAGATTGAACTTATTTTCCATCATTTAAATGCTAAAGGATATCATTTACACTCATCAAGTGGTTCTCCAAAGGCTTCTAACTGATACAAATGACATTTTCCATTGAAGGGAATAAGTGTTTTTCTCCAAAATATGAAAATGGCTCTGATTCCATATCAACTTCTCCTTTGGATCATAGTTCAAATACAATTAGATTTGACCACATGTTAAAGAAAAAAACTTAAGTACCTTATCCTATTCTTTCTTCATTTCAGTTTCTCAAATAACCTTGTCTGTAGTATCAGAGGATAACACTCAGAAAAGTGATAATAAGTGCCCCCAAAATTCAAAGATAAGTAACCAGCTCATGTAAAACACATTCTTTTTACTTTTGTGGTTTTATTTTGTCCATTGTCATGCCAAGAAGGAATCAAAAAGGAACAGACTTCTGACAAATTTTTACTTCAACCAGTTTGCACTAAAGGATTAAATTGAAAAAAATCAATGAGAATGGCAACTCCATTAAAACAATTAGAAATTAGAGATATGAGTGCCAAAAACACAGATTGAGATGGCATGAGAGTTGTTGTTATTTGGGGGGTTTCGGGTTTGTTGTTTTCACCATGGAGAGCTCATGATTTCAGTTGTCAAACCAGTAATATACTGTAAAACAGAACTGCCAGAAACCTTTCATAACTGAATTTTGGCATCACACAGATTATCATGTTAGACGAGTGAAGCTTCAGAAAATTCTGTTTTTCCAGGAACCTATGAATTGAGCCGTTCTCCAGTATAAGCTCATAAGCCATGAATTTGATCCATTAACCATTCCGGAAACACAAATACCACAATTCACAGAAAAGCAACATATGTCAGAACATGAAAACATTTAACATACTATAACAGAATTGCCTACATGACTCATTTTATCAAGGGTTCAAAATAATTTAAGAACATCCTATGCACAGGAGACCAAAAGGATTCTTTAAAATCACTTTTATCACTTTTGCATTTACAATCAGAGTTATAGGGGTAGATTTATTCAAAAACAAAAATATTTTTTAAAAACTTTAATCTTTGACCTGAACTCTGAGCCTGGGTCCTTAGCCTCTGGTGTTAGATTAAGTATAACTTTTTTTCTTTAGCTTTGAAGTATAATTGACAAATAAAAATTGTATACATTTAAGGTGAAAAAAAAAACTTTACTCTTTAAGGAGATATAGCAAACCATAATAATCACTTGGTGCCAACAAAAACCTGGCCCAAGGTAATGTTAATTCTAAGTTGGATAGAGATCTATCAGCTGAACCCCTACCCAGAGAACAGAAGGAGGATAGAAAGGAAAGAGGCAGTAGGGTCCAATTATCCTGCTCTTTGTAAACATTCAGGGGCAGCAGTAGCCAAAATTGTCAAGTAGATTAAAGAAGTCTTTACTATACTGAGCCTCTCTATTCACAGACCGTGTTCCTCTTTTAAGAAATTGATCACTTCCACTTACAAGTCTCTCAGTGTCTTCAACTATCTCCACCCTTCTTGCTTGTTTGTGAAAATAATCTTATAAGCTTATTAGTGATAAAAAATTTTAACATTATTATAACTTTGCTTACATACAGGCTATTTTCACTCAACTTAGCTCGTGGGATCCTTACCACAACTCAGGGAGGGTATAAGAATCTCTGTTATACAGGTGAGAGACTTAGCAAAGAGTGGAGGAGTAATTTGCTAAATGTTAGAGGTAGGAATGGGGCCCCCATTTTCTGGATTTAAAGCAGCACAATATTGTGGTTAGATTGTGGGTTCTGGAATTGGACTCTCTAGATGTGAGCCCTGGCACCATTCAAATAGTTGTGTAATCTCAAGCCAGTCACCCAGTCTCTCTTAGCTTCAGTTTCTTCACCTATACAAATGAGAATAATTAAAGATTCTACCTTATTGAACTGCTGGGATTATTAATTAATGCATGTAACATGCTTAGTATAATATCTGGAATATATTAAATACTTAGTAAGTGTTTGGCTTTACAGCCATTATCATTCCTTCTATACTTTGCTACCTCAGGCTTAATCATGAATTTCTACAAAAAATGAAGCCTGAATCTAATGAAAACTGTCTCACTTTTACAGCATCAAACAGAATAAAGGTAGTTAGTTTGGACCTCGTTTTATATTCTGTTTGTTTCATTTTAGTTTTTGCTGGGATAAAGTAGGGGAAGGGCCCAGAGCTAAAAGTCTTCCCGGAATCTCTGAAATCTTAAGATGCAGACAACAACACTATAGATTCATAGACACAGATTTCTGTACATAAAATTGAACTAGCCTAGGTATTTTAAGCAGAAGGGAACTTCATGCGAGGAATCAGACACTCATGAAATCTTTAGAAGGGCTGGAGTATAAGAATGATTGAATTCAAGGGCTTACTTCTAGAGCTGCAATCAAGAACCAGGAAGCTGCTGCTGCTGCTACGACTACCTGATGACACTCAGGAAGCTTCTGACTAAGCCCTGGAACCTAAATCCAGCCACCCTGCCTCTGCCTCTAGACACCCATGAGTCGGTGGATGACAGTTAGAATCCTGAGTTTGGCTGCCACGACTGCCTCATGGCGCCACCATCTTGTCTGTCTCCACAAACAGCACCAGGAAGTAGGCATCTGTGTCATATCCACAGCTCAGATTAGTGGAATCTTACTTGCATGAAGCAAATGCGGCTGGGAGATGTGCTTTTAAGCTTTCCAGGCCCTCATGGGTAGTTGAAAGGAGTTGGAAATGATACCCAGCAGAGTTCCTCTCTTTGGCTTCTCCACATCCATATATATCATTTGATATAAAATAAATTCTAAATAACAGTAGTAAAAACTACATTTTTCCACCTAGTACAATGTAAACATAGCTTATAGAAACATTAAATAGTTCACCCTTTCCTCAAAAGGAGAATCCAAAGATTTCAGCCATTGGCTCTATCTCTATCTCTGGATGATGTTTCTTTTGTTATAGCTCAGTCACAGTCTGACTTTGACATTCTGTTACCTAAGGACTCAGCTATAAATTTAACTATCATCAATCAACAACAAAAAACAAACAACCCAATTAAAAATGGGCAGAAAACTTGATGAGACATTTTTTCAAAGAAGACATACAGATGGCAAAATCACTAATCATCAGGGAAATGCAAATCAAAACAATGAGATATCACCTCACACCTGTTAGAATAGCTATTATCAAAAAGACAACAAATAACAAGTGTTGGCAAGGATACAGAAAAAAGGGAACCCTCATGCACTGTTGGTAGGAATGAAAATTGGTGCAGCCACTATGGAAAACAATTTGGAGAGTTCTCAAAAAATTGAAAATAGAACTACCATACAACCAGCAGTTTCATGTCAGGGTATTTATATAAAGAAAACAAAACAGTAAATCAAAAATATATATGCCCCCCTATTGTTTATCACAGCATTACTTACAATAGCGTAGATATGGAAACAACCTAAGAGTCCATAGATGAATGAATGGATAAAGAAACTGTGGTATATGTGTACACTGTAATATTATTCAGCCATAGGGACTTCCCTGGTGGTCCAGTGGTTAAGACTCCATGCTCTCAATGCAGGGGGCCTGGGTTTGATCCTTGGTTAGGGAACTAGATCCTGCATGCCACAACTAAGAGCCCACACGCTGCAAATAAAGATCCTATACACCACAACTAAGACCCAGCACAGCCAAATAAATAAATAAATATATATATTTTAAAAAATATTATTCAGCCATAAAAAAGACTGACATATTGCCAACTGTGACAACGTGGATGGACCTAGAGGGTATTATGCTAAGTGAAATAAGTCAAACAGAGAAAGACAAATACTATGATTTCACTTATATATGAAATCTAAAAAAAAAAAAAAAAAAAATGAACAAACATAACTAAACAGAAACAGAGTCACAGATACAGAGAACAGGTGGTTGCCAGAGAGGAGGGGTAAGAGGAAGAGAGGAATGGTTGAGAGAGATTAAGAGTTAAAAACTTGCAGTTACAAAGGAAATGGCTCATAGGTATGAAATGTACAGTGTGGGGAGTATAGTCAATAATTATCTAATATCTTTGTATGGTGACAGATGACAACTAGACTTATCATTGTGACCATTTTGAAATGTATAAAATATCAAATCACTATGTTGTACACCAGGAATTAGCACAATGAGGTAGGTCAATTATACTTCAGACAAACAGACTCATAGAAAAAGAGATCAGATTTGTGGCTACCGGGCAGGGGGTTGGGGGAGGGAATCAAATGAATGTAATCAAAAGATATGAAAAAGGTACAAACATCCAATTAGATAAATAAGTACTATGGATTTAATGTACAACATGATAAAGATAATTAACACTGCTGTACATTATAAATAAAAGTTATTAAAGGAGTAAGTCCTAAGAGTTCTCATCACCAGGGAAAATTTTTTTTATTTCTTTAATGTTTTATCTATATGAGATGATGGATGTTCACTAAACCTATTGTGGTAATCATTTCATGATGTTTAAGTCAAATCATTATGTTTTACACCATAAAATTATACAGTGCTGTATGTCAATTATATCTCATAACAACTGGAAGAAAAAATTAAAACATATTTTAAAATGTTACCTGTAAAAAAATTTAAAATAAACATATATTTAACTATCACCAACACACTGACTGTAAAGTGGCAAAGGAAAGGGAAAAGATGCTTATTAATATATTAATGAATATATATATTCTCTCTATATAAATATATAGAAGATGTTATGGAAACCAAAACGAACTTTATGACCAACACAATATATATATATATATATATATATATATATATATATATATATATATATATATATACACACACACACACACACACATATGTCTGTGTGTGTGTCTGTGTGTGTGTATATATATATATATTTAGAGTCTTGTTTTGTAAAACTGACTAGAAGGTGTAACTGTGATCAGATCAGAAATAAATGAAAAAGAAATGAAGGAAATGATAGCAAAGATCAATAAAACTAAAAGCTGGTTCTTTGAGAAGATAAACAAAATTGATAAACCATTAGCCAGACCCATCAAGAAAAAAAGGGAGAAGACTCAAATCAATAGAATTAGAAATGAAAAAGAAGTAACCACTGACACTGCAGAAATACAAAGGATCATAAGAGATTACTACAAGCAACTATAGGCCAATAAAATGGACAACCTGGAAGAAATGGACAAATTCTTAGGAAAGCACAACCTTCCGAGACTGAACCAGGGAGGAATAGAAAATATGAACAGAACAATTACAAGCACTGAAATTGAAACTGTGATTAAAAATCTTCCAACAAACAAAAGCCCAGGACCAGATGGCTTCACAGGCGAATTCTATCAAACATTTACAGAAGAGCTAACACCTATCCTTCTCAAACTCTTCCAAAATATAGCAGAGGGAGGAACACTCCCAAACTCATTCTACAAGGCCACCATCACCCTGATACCAAAACCAGACGAAGATGTCACAAAGAAAGAAAACTACAGGCCAATATCACTGATGAACATAGATGCAAAAATCCTGAACAAAATACTAGTAAACAGAATCCAACAGCATATTAAAAGGATCAGACACCATGATCAAGTGGGGTTTATCTGAGGAATGCAAGGATTCTTCAATATACGCAAATCAATCAATGTGATACAACATATTAACAAATTGAAGGAGAAAAACCATATGATCATCTCAATAGATGCAGAGAAAGCTTTCGACAAAATTCAACACTTATTTGTGATAAAAACTCTCCAGAAAGTAGTCATAGAGGGAACTTTCCTCAACATAATAAAGGCCATATATGACAAACCCACAGCCAACATCGTTCTCAATGGTGAAAAACTGAAAGTATTTCCACTAAAATCAGGAATAAGACAAGGTTGCCCACTCTCACCACTATTATTCAACATACTTTTGGAAGTTTTAGCCACAGCAATCAGAGAAGAAAAAGAAATAAAAGGAATCCAAACTGGAAAAGAAGAAATAAAGCTGTCACTGTGTGCAGATGACATGATACTATACATAGAGAATCCTAAAGATGCTACCAGAAAACCACTAGAGCTAATCAATGAATTTGGTAAAGTAGCAGGATACAGAATTAATGCACAGAAATCTCTTGCATTCCTATACACTAATGATGAAAAATCTGAAAGTGAAATTAAGAAAACACTCCCATTTACCACTGCAACAAAAAGAATAAGATATCTAGGAATAAACCTACCTAAGGAGACAAAAGACCTGTATGCAGAAAATTATAAGACACTGATGAAAGAAATTAAAGATGATACAAACAGATGGAGAGATATACCATGTTCTTGGATTGGAAGAATCAACATTGTGAAAATGACTCTACTACCCAAAGCAATCTACAGATTCAATGCAATCCTTATCAAACTACCACTGGCATTTTTCACAGAACTAGAACAAAAAATTTCACAATTTGTATGGAAACACAAAAGACCCTGAAGAGCCAGAGCAATCTTGAGAAAGAAAAACGGAGCTGGAGGAATCAGGCTCCCTGACTACAGACTATACTACAAAGCTACAGTAATCAAGACAGTATGGTACTGGCACAAAAACAGAAATATAGATCAATGGAACAGGATAGAAAGCCCAGAGATAAACCCATGCACATATGGTCACCTTATCTTCGATAAAGGAGGCAAGAATATACAGTGGAGAATAGACAGTCTCTTCAATAAGTGGTGCTGGGAAAACTGGACAGCTACATGTAAAAGAATGACATTAGAACACTCCCTAACACCATACACAAAAATAAACTCAAAATGGATCAAAGACCTAAATGTAAGGCCAGACACTACCAAACTCTTAGAGGAAAACATAGGCAGAACACTCTATGACATAAATCACAGCAAGATCCTTTTTGACCCACCTCTTAGAGAAATGGAAATAAAAACAAAAATAAACAAGTGGGACCTAATGAAACTCAAAAGCTTTTGCATAGCAAAAGAAAACATAAACAAGACAAAAAGACAACCCTCAGAATGGGAGAAAAGATTTGCAAATGAAGCAACTGACAAAGGATTAATCTCCAAAATTTACAAGCAGCTCATGTAGCTCAATAACAAAAAAACAAAAAATCCAATCCAAAAATGGGCAGAAGACCTGAATAGACATTTCTCCAAAGAAGATATACAGATTGCCAACAAACACATGAAAGAATGATCAACATCATTAATCATTAGAGAAATGCAAATCAAAACTACAATGCGATATCATCTCACACCAGTCAGAATGGCTGTCATCAAAAAATCTACAAACAATAAATCCTGGAGAGGGTATGGAGAAAAGGGAACCCTCTTGCACTGTTGGTGGGAATGTAAATTGATACAGCCACTTTGGAGAACAGTATGGAGGTTCCTCAAAAAAACTAAAAATAGAACTACCATATGACCCAGCAATCCCACTAGTGGGCATATACCCTGAGAAAACCATAATTCAAAAAGAGTCATGTACCAAAATGTTCATTGTAACTCTATTTACAATAGCCAGGACATGGAAGCGACCTAAGTGTCCATCGACAGATGAATGGATAAAGAAGATGTGGCACATATATACAATGGAATATTACTCACCCATTAAAAGGAACAAAATTGAGTTATTTGTAGTGAGGTGGATGGACCTAGAGTCTGTCATACAGAGTGAAGTAGGTCAGAAAGAGAAAAACAAATACTGTATGCTAACACACATATATGGAATAAAAAAAAAAAAAAGAAAAAAAAGTTCTGAAGAACCTAGGGGCAAGACAGGAATAAAGACACAGACCTACTAGAGAATGGACTTGAGGATATGGGGAGGGGGAAGGGTAAGCTGGGACGAAGTGAGAGAGTGGCATGGACATATATATACTACCAAATGTAAAATAGATAACTAGTGGGAAGCAGCCGCATAGCCCAGGGAGATCCGCTTGGTGCTTTGTGACCACCTAGAGGGGTGGGAGGGAGCCGCAAGAGGGAGGAGATATGGGGATATATGTATATGTATAACTGATTCACTTTGTTATACAGCAGAAACTAACACACCATTGTAAAGCAATTATACTCCAAAAAAGATGTTTAAAAAAAAATAAAAGGAAGGTATAACTGAGATTTATAACTTCCTTCCTCAACTACACATTCCATTTTCCCTCTGCCCTCAACCAGATCTTAGCTAGTATGTGTTTTATACTCGGTGAGGATGTGCAAACCTTCAATCTTGGGGTGTCTTAGCCATGAATAGTCTTGCCGTTATTGGGTTGCAACAATCTTTCATTAACTTTTCTATTTGGCAGTGGAGCATTGGAGACACTGCTGAGGATGCCCTGGGTTCCACACGTATTTCTTCTTGCCTTCACAGTGTAGCAAAACTCATGGTGGGCAGAATCAGTCACCGAGCTAACACAGCAGCCTTTTTTTTTTTTTTTTTTGCCTGTTGGTTCAGTGGCATGAGAGTCCAAAATGGCCAGGAGACCGTCTCAATCTTCAGGTTCAACTGACCTATTTTTTTGTGTTCCTTAGTGGAAGCATGCATCCATACTAAGACCTCTAAACCATCAGAGTTCAAGGTTTCTAGGACATTTACTTGGTGTAAAATGCCCAGGCATTTTGGCTTTGGTCAGATACAATCTGTTTCAAGATGGGAATCTCAAATCACAGGGTGACTTGTCTCTCATGATCTGGCATTCAGTCTCCATAAAGGCCCAGTAGTAAGCCAGGAACTGCTTTGCAGAAGGAAAACAGTTACTTGCAAGACAAAAAAAGGGGGAGTGTGATAATTAGTTTGGCTAACTTGGGGAGTAACAGAGTCCATTTACTCAATCAAAGACTAGGCTTTGCTGTGTAGGTATTTTGTAGATATGGTTAACCTCCACAATCAGTCGACTTTAAAAAGGAGATTACCCTTGATAATGTAGGTGGCCCTCATCCAATCAGTCAAAAACCCTTTAGAGCAAAACTGAGGTTTCCTTCCATGACGTTTTCCTCAGGATAGCAGCATTAGCTCCTATCTGAGAGTTTCCAGCCTCAGTTTTCCTACAAACTTCAGACTTTCCAGCTCCAACAATCAGTTAAGCCAACTCCTTGAATTAAATCTATCTATCTGTATCTATCCATCCATTCTACTTGTTCTGTTTCAGCCGGGAAGAAGGGAGAACCCTGGCTCGTACAAAGGCCATGACTGTCTTCAAAATCCTGGGGGACCACAACAAATTTTCTACACAGAATCCCCTTCTGCAATTTAGGACCCTTGGATTCATAAATCCCAAGGTTAAGTAAAAGGGATCTTGGGAGAATTGATTGCATTATAGCCTACAACAGCTGAGGAACTCTTCTTGCTTTGGACCACACTCAAAACTGGCAATCTAGTGGGATTATTGGGTCATAGCAGAGGACCAAAATATGGTATATATTGCCTCTAAAATCTAAAAAAAAGGTTATCAAGCATTTTGTGTGTGTGTGTGTGTTTTAGGAATTACAAAATCTGTCAATTTGGCTTTGGCTTTAAATGGGGTATCCTGACTTGCCCCATACCACTGGATTCCCAAAAGCTTCACTCAAGTGGCAGACCCCTAAATTTACATGGAGTTTATCTTCCATCCTCTGGCAAACCTAAGTCCTATGAAGGCATGTAGGGTGATACTAATCAAAGTGTGGTCCACATATCTGTGCTGGTCTGTAACCTGTTACTGGTCCACAATTTCAATGAGTATAGAAATTGAGAGTAGGTACTTAGAAATATTTATGGAAATTTTACAGAATGTAATAAAATAATTGGATTTGTATTTTCACACCTTTTTAATTTAATTTTTCTAGTAATATATTTTTATTGTATTTTATAAAACTATTCATTTGAATGGATTGGAAATAATAAAAAATTGGTCCATCATCCTTAATTATTTGATAAGCACTGATCTAGGCTACCTGCTACTTTCTCCTCATCAGATTCTATCAGTTCAATGTTATCCATATGGTAGACCAATATGATAAAACTATCAAATGCCCTATGGAGTAGATTGTGACAGACAGTGGGAGAGATGACATAGCCCTGAAATTAGAGGTATATACGACTGTTCTTGTCAGGTTAAGAGCAAACAGTTTCTGATGCCCCTTGTTTGGGGAGAAAGGGAGAAAAAGTATTCAGCATAATTACAGCTGCATGCCAACCACTGTGTTGATTTGCTCTAGCAAAGAAACTAATTAGAATCACCACTTGATTAAAATAATTGGGTTTTACTCTCTAAAACCAATCCATATCCATTCTATCTCTGGTGGTAGCACCAATCTCTGTGATTCTCTCCCCTAGATATAGAGTACTGCTTTTGATTTACTACTTTGAAAAGTAGGGGCAGTTCCAATAGTCTTTACTTGGCTTTTAATACCAAAAGAGCCCTTATTCCTTTTATCACCTGATCCTCAATAAGACATTTTAACCTGAGGACCATGGTGTTTTCTAGATCTCTAGGATTATCAATATTTTAGAGTCACTAATCAATAATCCTTAAAATAACTAGCTTTTTTTTCCAGTGTTCAAGTGTCAGGAAAATGGCAAATCACTTGGGAAAGGCTAGGAAAAAGATTTATTGAACATACTAACAAAAGCATTGCAAGTACTTTTTCAAAAGGAACCAAGACGTTCCAAGTCAAGACGTTGTAGGTGTGAGAACTCTCTCCAGTCTGAGATTTGAATAGGGGTCCTTGTCTCTACATCATGTCAACTCAAGCCAGTTTCCATTCACCAGACGTAAAGGCTTTATTTTAGTTGTTTTAGTTATAAAAATAAACAGGACCCTAACAGCTTGCCCACTTGATTTAATGTGGAAACCGTGATCAGTTAGTTCCCACAAAGCTCCTAGCCAATCAAACCATTCTGATAATTATCCGTACTCTGCTTCATATTGAATTGGCTGAATTGTGCCCCCCTCCCCAAAATGTTTATGTTGAAGCCCTAACCCCAAGTACCTCAGAATGTGACTGTACTTAGAGATAGGGCCTTTAAGAGGTTATTAAGTTAAAATGAGGCCATTAAGTTGGGCCCTAAACAATCTGACTGGTGTTCTTAAAAGAAGAGGAAATTTGGACACACACAGAGACACCAGGGATGCACATTAACAATTCTGCATCCAATTCCAATGTGTGGGGTTTTTCCCCAACACCACCAAGCAATTCTCCAACACCAGGTGGGTGTCCTAAAATTCAACTCGGTTATGACACTATCTACCCAGAGATAGCAACAGATTCCACAGGTTAAGTGCTTGGTTCTCCAAGACTGCCCCTCCACACACACACACACACACTTCAGACACTATTCAAAAGTTCAGGCTGTCACCTGTGTTCTGACTAACCAGCTATATAGATCAGAGGTTCCAACTACCCACTGCTAGAGTTCAATTAATTTGCTAGATTGACTCACAGAATTCAAAAACATTTTACTTACTAGATTACCAGTTTAGTATAAAAGGATATAATTCAGGAACAGCCAGTTGGAAGAGATGCATAGGGCAAAGTAATTGGGAGGGTCTCAGAGATTCCACACTCTGTGAGCGCAGCACTCTCCCAAACCTCCACACATTCCACAGCCTAGAAGCTCTCCAAACTCCATTCTTTTGGGTTTTTATGGAGACTTTAATACATAGGCATTAAATCATTGGCCATTGACAATTAATTCAACCTCCAGCTATTCTCCCTCTCCTGGAGGTCCGGGGGGGTGGGGTTGGACTAAAAGTTCCAACCCTCCAATCACATGGTTGTTTCCCCTGGCAACCAGTCTCCATCCTTAGATGCTTTCCAAAATTCGCTGCATTATCATAAACTCAGGTGTGGTTGAAAGTGATTTTTTATGAATATCAAGATACATTTATCACTCTTATCACTTAGGAAATTCCAAGGGTTTTAGGAATGAAGACCAAATATATATTTCTTATTATCAATCACAGTATTACACATATGCACAAAGGAAAGGCCCTGTGAGGACACAGTGAGAAGGTGGCCATTTGCAAGCCGAGGGGAGAGGCCTCAGGAGAAATCAAACAAGCTGACACCTTGATCTTAGACTTTCAGCCTCCAGAACTCTGAGAAAGTAAATTTCTGTTGTTTAAACCTCCTAGCTTGAAGTATCTTATCACAGCTCTAGCAAACTAATGCGTCCACTACTGAACTTTTTAAGAATGCTGCTGCTTCCTTCACTAATGTATTTCTCAAAGCCTTTGTGAAGGAAACTTCCTCTGAGTTCTTTCAGAAGACACAGGAGGAAGAAATGAGTAACATATGATAAAATATACAGTTGACCCTTGAACAACACAGGTATTAGGGGTGTCAACCCTCCACACAGTCAAAAATCTGAGTATAACTTATAGTCACCCCTCCATATCTGCAGTTCCCCCATATCCGTGGATTCAACCAGCTATGGATTATGTAGTACTGTGGTATTTACTATTGAAAAAATCCTTGCATAAGTGGACCCACACAGTTCAAAAGCATGTTGTTCAAGGGTCTACTGTATTTCAGCACTCTCATCACCAGAAGTCTTTGCATTCTTTTCTCCACAGAATATTTGGCAAGTTAACTTTATTTGGTGTTGACTAGCACTGAGTTCAGGTTTTAGCCAATCAACCAAGTAAAAGATAAGTGTTAACTTGTTTGAGGTTAATTCCACGCAGCAGAATGGCCTCTTATAAAGTATCACAGAAAACGTCCATGGTCAAGCACAGAAGGCTATCAATACTAAGTTGGCACTTAAGACCATTGCCGTACCCCATCATAATGCTGCAGTTGTGAGGCTTGAACCCCAATGGCTTGATCACACCACCAGAGAAGCTAGTGATCCTCTATGCCTGAATGCTCAAGTAGCGGGTGATGGCCACTCAAATTGTTAAAACAATTCCTATCTCCTTGAGCTGGCATACTGAATACAGAACCTCTTATAAGTCTACCCATATCCTTAAATTTAGCCCAATATAAAGATCTATTTTCTCCTCTCTGGTCTAGCACAGTTAGAATCCACACTTATACAGGTTTTCCAGGTTTCTGCTGATAGTTAACAATTTTTTTCACATGTAAGCCTTTTCCTCTGGATCAGATGTTGTAATGCTCCTGAGATATGCTGAGATTGACTTATGTCAAGGTGATGAGAAATGGTAGGGATGCTGTATGGGGAGAGTTGACATGGCCTTTCAAGGTAATTGTCTCATGAGAGATCGTTAAGTTGTCCATTGAATACAGGACCAGCCCCGGAGGTAGGAAGGACAGGCTGCAACTGCATCTTATGGTAAGGGAGACTCAGAGGAGTTTGGGTGCTTAGACTACTCAGATTCATTCAAGTCCACTCAAATATCCCCCATCCCAATTCTTAGTGTCTCAGTCTTTTCCAATCATCGTCCAAAGATTGACCCCAAAAAAAGAAGACTTGGTAAGGCTGTGAATTCAACTTTTGTTATAAGTAAGCAACTCATAAGATCAGATTGCAGTTTTATCAGCCTGCAACTTTAAGAAATTTTTCTAGAGTCACAGAAAGTTCCCGATCACAGCCATACCACCCCACAGCCTTTGCATTTCTTATTCCTATTATAGGAGTCTCTAGTGGAAGCCCCTCAGTCTTCCAGAGCCTATATTCCATGGGCACTTTATCCCTGGGGACCCAAGGTGCGAAATTCAGTAACACTTGCCACTGTATGCTACTATCAGGATCCAATTATCTGGTAATACCGTAAATATCACTGCCTTTAAATCCAACCAAGTCAAACAACCAATCCAAACTCCCATCAGTCAAAATTTGGTCCAAGAAACAGACTTAGTATTTTTAACAGATTGGAACTTAATATAGGGAATCAGATGTTTACAAAGCTCTAATAAAAGCTGGCGTATCAGGAGTCAGAGTGACACCACTGGAAATTTTGACGTTAGGAACACTGTGCTGAAGCTCCATCCAGGAGTCAAGAAGTTGCCACCACCACTTCCACAGCTTTCTCTTGACACCCACAAAGCTAGGACTAGACTCTGAAACACTGATCCAGGGACTGTAGCTGCCTTCCTACACTCGCATCTGCATGACCTTGCATGCCAGCTACATCGGCACCAGGAATATGACCTCTGCCTGACTTGCACCTTCCAAATCTCTCGAGTACATGCTACTATCAGAATATAATTTTCTTCCATCACCACAGCTGCGATAGATTCTTGGAAATGTATTTTTAACTTTCCAACCTGTGTAATATAGGAAGGCACATAAGAGCATGAGACCTGTGTCTCAATTGACTAAATCCAGCAAAAATTCAACCACTTAATTCTCCTGGTCATCTAGAAGTTCTCTTCAACACAGCAGGAAATTTGCTGCCTTCTCCAGAACATCAGCTTATCCAGAGCTACCCCGACAAGAACAACAGTCTCAGATCTGAGGGTTTCTTATAAGTTAAGGGGTCACTGTTTGGGTTTTTTTAAATTGTTTCTCGGGTTTTCAAACATCTCTTTCTCAGCCTACTTACAAGAGCCTCTTTTGAAAAAAGAGAGTACAGTCAACACTTCACTGGCTCACAAAGTTACTTTGTTTTTGTATGCTAGCTTGCAAGCCTGGACTTGAGTACTAGTACATATTCTATGTATTATAGAAAAAAAAGAACTAGAAAGAGGCTGTATTCCTTTCCCAGGGCTGCCACAACTAAGTACCACAAAATGGATGCCTTAAAACAACAGAAATGTATTCTCTCTCAGTTCTGGAAGTCCAAAAAATCTGGATGCCAGCGGTGTCATGCTAATCTCTGAGACAGAGTGGAATCAGTCTTTGCCTTTTGCTAGCTTCTGGTGGCCACCAATCCTTGGCATCCGTTGGCTCAAAGCTTCATCACTCCGATCTCTGCTTCTGTCATCGCATGACACTCTCCCCCGTAAGCCAGTGATTCTCCTCTTCTTATAAGAGCCTACCCTAATCAGTATGATCTCACCTTAAATTAATTACATCTTCAAAGACTCTATTTTCAAATAAGGTCACATCCACAGGTGCCAAGGGTTAGCAGACACAGTTCAACACATAACAGAGACAAAATGTAAGTCTCACAAAAAGTCAGAATAATCAGCAGCATGACTGTTCCCTGAGAATTTCGAGAAAAATGGCAGGTGAGGGTATGTCATAGCTTCAAGTATGATCATGGGCTTGAGTAATCTACATTAATATATGCAATTATACAAATAAAAAACAGGTGTAAAAGATGCCAAAATTGTAAATTGAATTAAGAGAGATCAGTCCTAAGGAAAAAAAAAAAATCCTTATCTCAATGATATAACTCTTCTCACAGCACTAATTTTATCCAAAATAAATATAAAAATTCCTCTAAAAAGAGACTGATCAACTGTATAAATATGGACATCTGAAACTTTTTTGTTATATTTTTGTACACATCTTTTTTATAATTTCCTAGCTTCCAAATCTAACCTTCATTTTGACCTACTAACAAAGGTACAAAGTCTGTGATTCCATGTATTCAATCAACAAATATTTATTGACCACCTACTATGTGACAAGTGTTGGATGCTGGGGATTCAAGTTTAAGTAAAGCATGGTCTCTTCTCTCAAGATACCTCGTGGCAGTCTAAGAAGAAGAACTGAGTCAATACACAATTAGAGGGTCATATTATAAACGTAGATGTTAAGTACAGGGTGATATCAGATCAAGATAATAGCTAAATAACCCAAGCTGGAGGTGGGGTAGTCAGGAAAATCTTTGCACCCAGAGGAAGCAATTCTAGAACTAAATTATAAAGAGTGCAAAAGAGTCGGCAAAGGTGTTTTAGGCAAAGGAAACAGTATATGCAGGTACAAATTGTGAGCGACAACTCAGCACATTGGGCAAACTGCAAGAAGCTCAGTATGACCAGATTTAAATGAGAAGTGTGGATGGCAGGGGGCAGGGGGTAGAGGGAGGGCAGAGTAGTTATTGCTAAAACAAGGTCTAAATTATGAAAAACCTCCATGACTAGGGCAATGAAGAATGTGGTAAACTTAACCAGTGTTCACCAATATTCATTCTCCTCTCCTCTGAGCACATGAAAGAACATACTTCCACAGCTTGGAGTTAAAGGGGATGGAAGAGGTGTCTATATGAATAGTTCTTACCAATGGGCTGTGACAGAGTGATATATGTCACTTCTGGTCCAAAGCATAGAAAAGCAGCGTGGCACTTCATACGCTCTCTACTCTTGCTGCAGCGACCAGCAGTATCTAGATGGCTGGGCCTGTGCTAGCCTGGATCCTTGAGCAACTGTAAAGCAGAGCATCGACCCCATCCACCTGAACCATAGGGGCCATGCAGAATGAAGAAGACTTAAACCTTTGCTTTGTAAAGCCATTGAGATCTGCAGTTAATTTGCTGCCACAGCATAACCTAGCATTAACCTAAGTGAGGATGCAACTGCAAGAAAATTTCATCAAGAGAATTGCTTAATAAGACTTGTATTTTAGAAAGATCACATTGGCTATGAGGTAAAATTTAGACTAGTGGGGCCAAGGTTAGATACAGGGAGACAAATTAAAGGCTATTCCAATAATTCAGAGTTAATGGATACTGTCTCCCATGTTAGCCTAATTTACCTCTTTCCAACTAAACCTTAGGACACCAAGCATTGGGTAATCCCAGGTCACAGCATGACAGATGAGGCTTCCTTGGGCCCAGCCCTCCTCCAGCTTCACTGCATGTAGAGATTCCCTGCCAAACTCTTGTACTCAGGCAAAGAGTCTAAGATTAGTAAAAGAGTCTGGTTATGTTAAGAAAACCTGTGCTAGTAGAAAAAGTGCATATGACAACTTGCCCTAAATTACTCTGAAAATCCCTTCTTTTGTGCAGCACTTACTCTGAACATGCAGCATTCTGAAATTCAGAACAGAAGAACGAGAGGGAAGAAAGCCCTCAGGTACCATTCACTGTCTGCCTATCCATAAATTGTTCAAAAATCTGGCCAAGATCTCCCTGAGCGTCACATGAAACACAAAGAAGTTACTAAGATGAAGGTACCATAGAAGCCAATATAAATGATCAATATGTGTGGGTGTTTGGTGTTAACAAATAATAACAGTGCACCATGGTGACAGCCCACATAGTTACTGAACCAGCTGGAAATAGCCATATTTGGAGATAACTCTAGTCTGGGATTTAGAGCTCCAGGCTACTAGGCTAGTCTGATGGTGAGACCCTTAGTGACCTTGAGCAAGCCACCCACCTTCAATGTGTCATTTCCTTTCACTAGCATAACAATGAGATTACTTTTCCCCTCAAGAGCTCACCTGAGAGGTTGTAATTTATTAAGAATTTCAAATCTCTTTCATACACAAAGCCTGAAGTTCAAAGCAGTTTTGTATATGCCTAGACAGGGAGCCATAAATGCATTTGGTCTATACCAAGGGATTACTCTGCCATGTGTTACTGTTGAAAAATGAAGGACTTATATTAAAAATGCATAATTTAATCAAGAGAAAACCACTAATCAGTAGGAAATATGCAACCTTGATGTTATGGGATTTTTTTTTAATGTTCATGTTATTAGAGCTGCCACAATTTCTTATGAATCTATTGCAATGAAAATTAATGGAAGGGAGAAGTTTTGAAAGATAAAATGGGATCAAACCATGAGGTCCTCAGGAGAGTCTGACCCTCCTTCCTCAGAGGCAAATGCAGAGAAGTAAAGGCAGCATGACAGACACCAAGGCTGATTTTTCAGTTTCTTTTTCCAGCTGAAAATTACAGATTTGCAAGCTAAGTTGTGCACTCCTTCAGAGTTCAATAAACCATGTGGTCATTCTACTGAACCAGGTATACATAGTGGCAGATTATAAAGGTCATCTATAATACAGCCTCGGTTTGTCATGCACACTTAGACTTATGTGTAGAGCCGGCAAAATCCCTGAAAATTCTAAGTGATCTTCTCAGGCCTTCCCATGGGTCAATAATTAGGTACAATCTTCCAAACAAGACTTTATGAGATGCAGCAGAGAGTCCTGTTTGAATCTTAGTCATGAACAAGCACATTTGACAATTTCATTAGAACTTCACTGGCAGGAAAATTGTTTAGAGGTTTAGGGCTGGGGCAAGTGGGTGTGTTTGGGCGGCGGGGGGTGGGGGTTCTCTTTTTTATTGTTTTTTGCTGAGAGAAAATGCAGAATAATAGATAAGGCAGAAAATAGGAAGAACAAAGTGGTGTCTCACTAGTTCTCAGCTGGAACCATCCAGGCAGCCACTGCGATTCGGAGCCCAGGGAAGTGGGGTTGGAGGAATATGACTTTGGCAGCTGTCAGGCAGGTTTGATTTGAGGAGAGGGGAGCACAGTTCAGGCCATAGCAACTCTCCTGTTTTTGAAGAACATAATTTTAAAGCTGTAAATTTGAAAAGCCTACTTACCACGATAACTCTACTAAAGTGTTTTTGTGGGCAGCAGTGGTGAGAATAGTTGTGTGACCTTTGATTAGCTGCATGTGCAGAGCTCCTCTAACTTCTAACTCATTGCCAATTTAGTCTCCCCAAGGGAGGATCAGGATCACTGGCTCTGGAACATTTAGTTTTCCTTTATGTAACTCAATAAGCGTTTATTGAGCACCTGCAGTGTGTAAGTTCCAGGCACTTAGAAAAAAGCTAAGAACGAGCTGCAACACCACCCTTCAAACTCAGAAGCTATTCTTCATCACTAAAGCCTTTAAAAAAGAAAACCTGTCTGGGAGAATGAAAAAGAGTGATGGGAGTAGATGGGCAAAAGAAGTTATGAGAAATCTAAAAAAAAATACAACTGAACTTATTTACAAAAGAAATAGACCACAGATATAAAAAGCAGACTTATGGTTACCAAAGGGGAAAGGGAGGAGGAAGAATAACTTAGGAATTTGGGAGTAACATATGCATTTGGGAGTACTATATATAAAATAGATAAACAACAAGGACCTACTGTACAGCACAGGGAACTGTATTCAATATTTTGTAACAACATATATGGGAAAAGAATCTGAAAAACATTATACCTGTACGTGTAACTGAATCACTTTGCTATACCCCTGAAACTAACACAACATTGTAAATCAACTATACTTCAATAAAAATTTTAAATTCTTTTTAAATTTTTAAAAATAAAAATAAATGAAGTATATGCACCCTGGCAGGTGGGATGAAACAAAGAGAGGATAACAGGTGGGTGCTTGATAGAAAAGTGGGGGTCTTAAGTGGAAAAAAGGACTCATTTTCACAGTTTGCTAATTGCTGATCCCAATATTAAACAATTCATCTTAAATGTTATCAATCCTTGCTTTAAAAAGTGGTGAAAATAATATATAGGGTACCTTGCTTTTTAGAAAATCTCTGAGCTACCAAGGTTAAAGTAGAGCTGGGCATCTCAGTGGTCAAGTGGGTCTTCCGTGCATTGGTTCACAGGGCCATAATCTTCGTAAAGCTACAAGGGACTTCATAGGTGTGGCTCATACATTCTGCCTTCTACCTTTCTACTATGGATACTTAGGAAGGAGATTTTAGTTAACTGTGCAGGTTTGTTGGCAGAAGCAGAAATTATTCTAAGAAGCATGATTCTATTGTCACTTGATAATCTTTCTAACTCCAGGACACAAGTTCCTAGAATTATATTGCCTCTGTGGTCTCAGTTCATTCCAACTCTTCTGGCAGAGGTGGGACTGTATATCTCAGGCCTAGATTCCAGAATTAGGAAACCAATTGACTTTCTCCACCTAAGTGCATGGTAAATGAGACAATGCTAATGACTGTTTAATGATTTAGTTAACGTATTACACTGGCAATGTATAACTCTGGAAGAAATTGTTATAATGTTTTTGCCTATACTGCAATTTGCAAACTGGTAATAGAAAAAAATTTATCTTATCGTATTCCAGATAACAAATTTTCATATTTCCTTTTCATTTTAAATCTTTGTGTATTTATGTTTTGTTTTCCCAATATTAAGGTCATGGAGCATAGGAGTAAAGTCTCATAGCGCAGAACTATGCACATACTAGCTGCATCAAAACATGATTTACTCCTGGCTAATCAAAGAAAACATAACTTATATTGTTTAAACCTAACATAGAACATGGTAATCTTTTTACAATTTAAGAAGTAGGTCAATACCTGTTGCAATTTATTCTTTGTATTTAAAATACTTTTTCAATTCCCACTGAGGCTATTTTATCATTTCTCATGGTATTTCATGCTTTATGAAGAACTTTCCCACAGTAATCCTAGGGAGCAGAAATTAGTCCTATTTTATAGATGAGTTTCCTAGGACCTAGAAATGATAAATATCATGTCTCAGATAACACAACAATGAAGTAGTAGAAATGGAACTGAATCCAATGTGACTAAATCCTAAAACGTTTGTCCTGAACTCCCTTCCTCCTCCCCCTCCTTCCTTCCTCCCACCCTTTCTTTCTTTCTTCCCTACTATTGCTTATGATATCTTTTTTGAACATATATAAGCTGTAAGGACTTAACCTCATTTTTCCTTTAATATCTTATCAGAAAATTAGAAGGAAAGAACATAAAAAAGAAAGGAGGGGAGGGGAGAAGAGAGGATGACAGGGAAGGAAACTTTCTTGACCCAGTGTTCCCCTCTGGCTACTGTCCTTCTCTTTACAGTAAAATTCCTTGAGACAGTTCTCTGTACTAACTATTTTCAATCCTTTCCTTCCTTTCTCTCCTCTTCTCTATCACCAAGTATCTCCCCCATCATGCCACTGATACTGCTCTTGGTAAAGCCAGCAAGACCCTCCACATGAACAATTCTCAGACCTCTCAGCATCACTGAACACTGTTGCTCACTCTCTCTGCTTTAAAACACTTTCCTCACTCCACTTCTAAGCCACCAGCTTTCCCTGGTTTCCCTCTTTCCTCTAGGGATGCTTTCCTTCAATTCTCTTCAGTACTTTCTCATCATTTCCCCAACTTTCAAATTTTGAATTTCCAGAAAACCACGGTTCTGGATATTGGTTCAAGATGGTGAAGTAAAAGGACTCACTCCCACTTGACAGAGCACTGGAATCACAATTAACTGCTGAACAATCATTGACAGGAAGACATTGGAACTCACCAAAAAAGATACTCCACATCCAAAGACAAAGGAGAAGCCACAATGAGATGGTAGAAGAGGCACAATCACAATAAAATCAAATCCCATAACCGCTGGGTGGTGACTCACAAACTGGAGAACAATTATACCACAGAAGTCCACCCACTGGAGTGAAGGTCCTGAGCCACACGACAGGCTTCCCCACCTGGGGGTCCAGCAATGGGAGGAGGAATTCCCAGAGAATCAGATTTTGAAGGCTAGAGGGATTTGATTGCAGGACTTGGACAGGACTGGGAGAAACAGAGACTCCACTCTTGGAGGGCACACACAAAGTGGTGTGTGCATCGGGACCCATGATCAAGTGGGATTTATGCCACGGATACAAGGATTCTTCAATATATGCAAATCAGTCAATGTGATACACCCTATTAACAAATTGAAGAATTAAAAACCATATGATCATCTCAATAGATGCAGAAAAATCTTTTGACAAAATTAAACACCCATTTATGATAAAAAGAACTCTCCAGAAAGTGGGCATTGAGGGAACCTTCCTCAATGTAGTAAAGACCATATACAACAAACCCACAGCAAACATCGTTCTCAATGGTGAAAAATTGAAAACATTTCCTCTAAGATCAGGAAAAGGACAAGGATGTCCACTCTCGCCACTATTATTCAACAAAGTTTTGGAAGTCCTAGCCACTGCAATCAGAGAAGAAAAAGAAATAAAAGGAATACAAATAGGAAAAGAAGAAGTAAAACTGTCACTGTTTGCAGATGACATGATACTATACATAGAAAATCCTAAAGATGCTACCAGAAAACTACTAGATCTAATCAATGAATTTGGTAAAGTTGCAGGATACAAAAGTAAGGCACAGAAATCTCTTGCATTCCTATACACTAACAATGAAAGATCAGAAAGAGAAATTAAGGAAACAATCCCATTCACCACTGCAACAAAAATAATAAAATACCTAGGAATAAACCTACCTAAGGAGGTAAAAGACCCGTACCCAGAAAATTATAAGACACTGATGAAAGAAATCAAAGATGACACAAACAGATGGAGAGAAATACCATGTTCCTGGATTGGAAGAATCAATATTGTGAAAATGACTATACTATCCAAAGCAATCTACAGATTCAATGCAATTCCTATCAAACTACCAATGGCATTTTTTACAGAACTAGAACAAAAACTCTTAAAATTTGTATGGAGACACAAAAGATCCTGAATAGCAAAAGCAGTCTTGAGGGGAAAAAAATGGAGCTGGAGCAATCAGACTCCCTGACTTCAGACTATACTACAAAGCTACAGTAATCAAGACAATATGGTACTGGCACAAAAACAGAAATATAGATCAATGGAACAGGATAGAAAGCCCAGAGATAAACCCATGCACCTATCGTCAACTAATCTATGACAAAGGAGGCAAGGATATACAGTGGAGAAAAGACAGTCTCTTCAATAAGTGGTGCTGGGAAAACTGGACAGCTACATGTAAAACAATGAAATTAGAACACTCCCTAACACCATACACAAAAATAAACTCAAAATGGATTAAAGACCTAAATGTAAGACCAGACACTATAAAACTCTTAGAGGAAAACATGGGAAGAACACTTTTTGACTTAAATCAAAGCAAGATTTTTTTGACCCACCTTCTAGAGTAATTGAAATAAAACCAAAAATAAACAAACGGGACCTAATGAAATTTAAAAGCTTTTGGACAGCAAAGGAAACCATAAACAAGACGAAGAGAAAACCCTCAGAATGGGAGAAAATATTTGCAAATGTATCAACAGACAAAGGGTTAATCTCCAAAATATATAAACAGCTCATGCAACTCAATATTAAAAACACAAACAACCCAATCAAAATATGGGCAGAAGACCTAAATAGACATTTCTCCAAACAAGATATACAGATTGCCAACAAACACATGAAAGAATGCTCAACATCATTAATCATTAGAGAAATTCAAATCAAAACTACAATGAGGTATCACCTCACACCGGTTAGAATGGGCATCATCAGACAATCTACAAACAACAAAAGTTGAAGAGGGTGGGGAGAGAAGGGAATCCTCTTGCACTGTTGGTGGAAATGTAAATTGATACAGCCACTATGGAGAACAGAATGGATGTTCCTTAAAAAACTAAAAATAGAATTACTGTATGACCCAGCAATCCCACTACTGGGCATATACCCAGAGAAAACCATAATTCAAAAAGACACATGCACCCCAATGTTCATTGCAGCACTATTTACAATAGCCAAGACATGGAAGCAACCTGTGTCCATCAACAGATGAATGGATAAAGATGTGGCACATATATACAATGGAATATTACTCAGCCATAAAAGGAATGAAATTGGGTCATTTGTAGAGACGTGGATGGACCTAGAGACTGTCATAAGGTGTGAAGTAAGTCAGAAAGAGAAAAATAAATATCGTATATTAACACATATATGTGGAACCTAGAAAAATGGTACAGATGAAATGGTTTGCAGGGCAGAAATAGAGACACAGATGTAGAGAACAAATGTGTGGACACCAAGGGGGGAAAGCGGTGCGGGGGCAGGGGGGGGATGAACTGGGAGATTGGGATTGACATGTATACACTAATATGTATAAAACAGATAATAAAACCTGCTGTATAAAAAATAAATAAATAAAATTCAAAAAATAAATTTGGAATTTCCAATGGCTTAGTTTTTGCTTTTCTATCTTATGATTTCATCTGGTTTCATGTCTTTTAATGCCATCTATGTGCTAGTAACTACCAAATCTCAGTCTCCATCCAGGACTTCTCCCCTGAACACTAGTCTAGTGTACCCAAATGCCTATTTGGCATCTCCACTTGGATGTCTAACAGACATCTCAAAGTTAACATGCCCAAAACTAAACTTTTACTATTTCCAACCAAAATCTGCTCACCGCACAATCGTCCCCATCTCAGTATCAGTACAAAAACCTTGGAGTCATCCTTGACTTCTCTCTTCCTCTCACACCACACACAAAATCCACTAGCAAATCTTGTTAGCTCTACTTTCAAACTAGATGCAGAATCCAAATAATTCTTAAAACCACCTCTGCTGCCATGCTGGTCCACGCCACCATCACATCTTGCTTAGATGATTGACACAGCCTCCTAACTAGAATTCCTGCTATTGCCCTTGCCCGTCTTCCATCTATTGTCAAAACAGCAGCCAAAGGGATCATTTAAAATATGTCAGTTCATGTCACTCCTCTGCTCAAAACCCTCAAGCAACTTCCCATCTCACTTAGAGGAAAGTCTAAAGTCCTTACAGAGACCTCAAGGCCATACACAACCCAGCCCCCCAGCCCTTCTCTGGCCTCATCTCCCTACACTCCACCTTCCTTACACTGGCCTATTTATTCCTATCCCTCAAAGAAACCAGGCACTTTCCTACCTCAGGGTCTTTGCCCTTGCTGGTCACTCTTCCTAAAATGCTCTTCCCACAGAAATCTGCATGACTTGCTTCCTCACCTAATCAGATTTTTCCTCAAATGCCATCTTCTTAGTGAGGGCTTCCTGAGCACTCATCTGAAATTGACAACCATACACACGTGCTTCTTCCTCCAGTTTAGTTTCCTCCTTAATGCTTGTCACTATCTAACATACTATATATATTCAATTTATCTTGTTTAAGATCTCTCCGTTTCAAATATTTCAAATGCAGAGATTTTTGTCTGTTTTGCTCACTGCTATATCTCTAGCACTAAAATTAATAGCAGACACCTAGTAAATACTATAGAAGTAGACAGGAAGGAAGGAGGGAAGGAAGGAAGGAAGAAACAAAGGGCAGAAAAGATTGCAAGGATCATTAAAGCACAAGTTCCCCTCTCAGAGTGAAAACAGCAACTAGCTCCTTCTTTACATTTAAATCATGGGTGACTTAAGCCTACCCCAGGAACTTCCTGGTGGTCCAGTAGTTAAGACTCCGCATTTCCAATGCAGGTGGCTGGGGTTCAATCCCTGGTTTGGGAACTAGATCCTGCATGCCGCAACTAAGAGCGGGAGCAGCCAAATAAATAAATATTTAAAAAAAAAAAAAAAAAGAAGAAGCCTACCCCATTGCTTCCCAAGTAGATCTAGATAAATAGAAACCATCGACCTCTAAAGAACAAGTGGCATCCTCTTAACTAAATGCACTTTTTAAATGCCCATATGAACCAATTAAAATATGAAGTGGTTCCAAAAGCTTTTATCTTAGACAACAAACTAGGAACAGAAGCCAATGCCCAAGCTGCCCCTCGACCTCACGCCGTGTTAAGCTCGATGCTGGCTCTAGATAAATGTTAAATTGCACCTATACCTCTTTTTATTTCCCCAAACTAGGTTTTGATTTATCTTACTGCAGGTCTTGAGCATCTGGAATTTTCCCAAATGAACTGAAATTCCTCCATCAGTAGAACTACTGCTGCTCATTACCTGTGTTAATTTCATCTCTTTCTCTGCATTAGATAACCCCATCTGCTGCAATTCCAGCTGTGAGGAGGGAAAAGAACAAGAGCCTGAGCAGACCTGATGCAGAGACACTGTGGGATAGCAACAGTTCTCTCGCAGGGAGAAAGGAAACGTGTAACTCGAAGTGGATACGGCTAGACTCACCTAGCCGGGAAAAACGTTGTCTTAGTGTTAATCACTCAGATTTTAAATGTTCAGAGTTCATTATTTTAAAAGTTCATACTTATACAACATCATAATATCCAGTATAATTTACTGATAAATTCATTTTTATATTTATTATATAATACCATATCTTATCAAAGCAGATGCTGCATCCAACTGCCTATGACCTAATTCCCAAAAGAAAGGTGCCAGACTCACACACCGAATTTTCAAATATGGGTTTGCAGAACTTTAAGGAAATGGCAGGCATAATATGTCAAATGGCAGATGCTCAAGAAATGTTAGTTGCCTCTCTGCCCTTCAAGGGAACAGCCAAGCCTGGTCGAGCTCATTTGTACTCCGTCGACAAAGTTTCTCAGCAATTGCCTTGTTAAGAGAAGCCACACCTGGCGTTACAGCCCTGCCCCCTGCTGCCTTTTGAGGGCCTTCCTGAGGCTCTGGGGAGCTGTTAAAGCATTTTCTTCCTCTTAGAATAGAATGATAAACCAGGTTGTAGTGATTCAGAATAATACTTCAGCAAGCTCAATTAACATCTGGTAGGCAAGAATATGGTTTCTTTCTAATTTGCCCCTTCTCTAAAGGGGAGGGCTGGGCATGGAAAGGAAGTAAAGGCTCTTGCAAGCTTTGATCCTTCTCTTAGAACAGAATCTCTTTCTCTTTCTCTTTCTTTTTCTCTCTTTCTCTTTCTCTTTCTCTCCCTCCCCTCCCCATCCCCCTCTCTCTCCATCTCCCTCCTTTGGCACCAAGGAGCAAGGCAGACCCTAATGATGTTTAAAACTGATCAGTTCTTTACCACTAATATTTTCATAAGTGAGGCCACAAAGACACTCAGGCAAAAACAAGAAGTATGCTAACGTGTCTTCAGTATGCGGTTGCCAGATAAAATACAGGATGCCCAGATGAGTTTGAATTTTAAATAAATAACACATCTTTTTTAGTATAAGTGTGTCCCGAACATTGCATGGTACATATTTATACCCAAAAAAGTATTCATTTTTATGAAATTCACATTTAACCTGGCATCTTCTACTTTGATATGCTAAATCTGGCAATCATACTTCCTTTCCTCCTCCCTCTTCCCTCTTCCTCCCAGCTTCTTCCCCTGAAAACTGGTTTGGGGTGGGGAGACCACCCAATCCAGCCAGCTGGGGACAGCCAGGAAGGGTTCCCAGAGGAGATGAGACCAAACAAAGTCAGGAAGAATATGCATTATACAAAAGAAAGCTGTGAAAGGGAAAGGGGAGGAAAGGAGATTTCCAAGCAAAGGGAATGGTATGACCAAAGGCACAGAAGCATAAAAATCCATGCATGTTATAGACATTACAAATTGCAGTGTTCCTGGAGTATGAAATACAGGACGGAGAGTAGCAGTGATGAGAATTACAGAATAAGTAGGAGTAGATCATGGCCAGTGTGCCAAGATCAAGGGCCTGTTGTTGCAGAGCTCTCGAAATGTTTTAAGCAGGAGATTGTTGTGATCCAATTTGCTTTTCAAATAAATCCCTTTTGACATCATGTAAAAACTACTTGTGAGGAGGATAGAACTGAAGGCAGAATTACTTCTCAAGTAACTATGATAGGCTGGAGATGATGAGAGACTGAACTGGGGTTGTGTGAGAGGGATGGACAGTTGGGAGACAAACTTGGTAAAGACTGATGAGGAAAAAAAACAATAGAGGATCTGATGACTGATTGAATATGATGGTTGAGGAAGAGGAGAGATCCAGGACCACCACATGGGTTCTCCTTGGATAACAAGACTGGTGGTAAAATTCCAAACACAAAGGGGGCAGGTTAGGAAGGGAAGTGGAGGATCAGTTACGAGTTCAGTCAGGAGAAGATAACGTTGAAGCGCTTACAGGACATCAATAAGAAAATGTCCAGTAATTATTTCAACACATAAATCTGAGATTCAGGATGGCAAGGTTAGGGATAAAGATGTGGTTCACATTAGAACAAAAGTTTATATTTATCAGTTAAGGTTATGTTTGCCCAGATATAATGTAGTTTTAACAGAATAAAAATCAGTTTGTCTAGATCCAGAGGTGTGGAGTCCAGGGCTGATATAAACTGTCTCAGGTCTCGAGAGGCTCCCAGTGTCCTGCATCACCGTCCTCAGTGCATGGCTTCCATCCTCAAGGTCACGTCCTCGTCCAGTGTGGCTCCACAAGCTCTGTCCATCATGCCTGCATTCCAGGCAGCTGATCGAAGGCAGGGAGGGCGGGAGAGGGCATTTTCCAGCACCGTTTAGGAGCCTCCCCTGGAATCTCACACACCACTTCTGTTTGTGACTCCTTAGCCAGATCTCAGACACATGGCCCCACCTATGTGTGATAGAAGTTAGCAAATGTAATCTTTTAGCTGAGTCCATTAACCCCCTGTATAAGATCAGGGTTCTGATACCAAGGAAGAAGGATGAGTGGATGTTGATTCAATAAAGAGTAATCTCTGTCACATGGCAAGAATGAGTAAGATTAAGGAAGAAGGGCTTCCCTGATGGCGCAGTGGTTGAGAATCTGCCTACCAATGCAGGGGACACGGGTTCGAGCCCTGGTCTGGGAAGATCCCACATGCCGCGGAGCAACTAGGCCCGTGAGCCACAACTACTGAGCCTGTGCGTCTGGAGCCTGTGCTCTGCAACAAAAGAGGCCGCGATAGTGAGAGGCCCGCGCACCGCGATGAAGAGTGGCCCCCACTTGCCACAGCTAGAGAAAGCCCTCGCACAGAAACGAAGACCCAACACAGCCATGAATAAATAAATAAATAAATAAATTGCTCTTAAAAAAAAAACAGTTAACATTTTAGAAGATTTAAAAAAAAAAAAAAAAGACTAAGGAAGAAAAAGAGTAAAAATATAGTAGGTCAAGAAAGACCCCGGGGGAATGACTTAAAGGGCAGGCAAAGGAAAGAGACTGAGATAGGAAAATAGAGGGCGGGGAAGAACGCAGGGACGGAAGTACCTTTTCCACAGTTTTCCAAATAATGACTATTAAGCCTTCTACAGTAGAATCCGTATTGCATCTACAAGATTTAAACTGATGTTTCTGAGGGGTTTTCTCTAATTGATTATTCACATTCCCAGGAACAGTTTTATATTACAAACTTGCTTATGCCTGATGTCTGTGGTCATTTAGCTTCTTCTAAATAGGCGCCTTTGGAAACCACATTAGCTCCTTCAAGCCAGCAGAATATGCTGAGCAGCATGCTTCCTTGACCTTCACTTTCAGATGCTGAAATACTTTAACTCTATGGCTCATCCGAAAGTGTTGGTTTAATGAGAACAGTAACAGTAACAAACAGTAGATGTCAAGTTGGAATGCTTAGCACAGACCAGAAACAAAGTTTTACTGATATCTCTCAATAAAACAGTTCATTATTGAAAGTTGTCTTTAAAGCAGAATTCTGATATTGAAACCATATTTTTCTCATTCCCTTGTGCTTCCTATGGAAAAAATCAGCCCCAGACGTATAAGACAGAACAGACCTCGAGAGCCAAGTGTCCCCTCCACCAAAGGGAATGAGAAAATGAAACAGGAAAGAGAAAAAGATATCATTAGTCATAGTGTACAGGTTTGTGCTCTATAGATAGAAAAAAAGAAATTAGCAAGCCTGTCAATGAAAGGCAAAGCAGGGCTAAATGGAGGACAAGAAGGAGAAAAGAGACTCATTATCATCATCACCTACCAAAGCCAGCATGCGTGTACTTTCAAGGTCCGGTAATGTTACTTACATGGTCATTTCTCTATTCTCCAGCACTGTCAAGAATAGTGCCTTCCAGCTCATTAATTATCCTAACTGTTAATAAAACTGTATGCATCTGTAGCAGACTAAGTTGGCAAAGTATTTTAAATGCAATATGGCATTTTAAGTCCCTGAAGGCTCTTAAGCCTCCTGAAGTTATTAGAGAGATAATATTACATAATCCCATTTTACAGATAGAAAGGCAGATGCAAAGGGGCTGTACCCATCTGTGAGACAAAAGGGGTGTAGCTGAGCTTTTCACTCCCAAAGTCCTATAAGCCTATGAGAAGTACACAGATATTGACAGATAACATTAGAGCTCAGGGTTTGTGATTCCAAGATCTCACTTCCCTCAGAATATCACAACAGCAACTAATATATATGGCTCCTGTGGGTTGCCAATATTCGAATAATCAGTAGAATGCACAAGCAATAATTTTACCTCTTACTGATGATAAGAAAGTACATTAATGTATCACAGTTTCTCAGAAACATCCTTATAAGGATCAGTTACACTTGCTGGTGTATATGGGGGAAACCTCAGTTTTCCTCTGGTTTTTCTCTCACACTACTGCCCCACTCACAACACCTCTGATGCCAGATGTGTAGGGGTCTTTCCCTACAAGGAGCAATTCTCTGTGACACCAGCTGGGTGTCCTACAATTTAACTCAGTTCTGACACTGTCTACCTGAAGATGGCATCAGATCCCACAGATTAAGAATTCCATCCCACAAGACGGCCTCCCTCCCTCAATCACAAGTCCAGGTTGTCACCCGTGCTTCTGATCAATGTGTTATATACATCAGACATTCCCACAAGCTCCACCTTGGGTTTAATTAATTTGCTAGAGTGGCTCACAAAACTCAGGAAAGCAGTTTACTCGCTCTTTACCAGTTTATTATAAAGGGATATGATAATGGATATAGATAAACACCCAAATGGAAGAGGTGTGTAGAGCAAATTATGTGGGAGTTCCCATGCCCTCTCCGGGCACACCACCCTCCCAGAACCTCCACCTGTTCATCAATCTGGAAGCTCGCCAAACCTCTTGAGATTTTTATGGAGGCTTCAGCATGTAGGCATGATCAATTGTTAACTCCATTTCCAGTCCCTTTCCCCTCTCTGGAGAATGGAAGATAGGGGCTGAAAATTCCAGGCTTCTCCTAATGGCTTGGACTTTATGGTGATCACCCGGGAAATTCCAAAGGATTTAGGAACTCTGTGTCAGGAACCAGAGTCAAAGACCAAATATTAGAACAAAAGGTGCTCCTAGTGCTCTTATAACAAATGGAATTAAAAGGGCTTTTAGGGACTCTGTGTCAGGAACAGGGGGCAGAGGCCAATATATATTTTTTCCATTATCTCACAAGGTATATGCAAAAACACTAATAAATAAAGTGCTGATTAAGACTGTCTCAGGTAACAGAGAGCCCATTATTCTTTAATTTTCACATTTAGGTATTGTTATGCAATTAGGGATCTCAGAAAACTAGCTCTAGAAACTTATATCATCCAAAGTTTTTCTGAAATTATGTACATGACGGATTTTAACTTTGATTAATCCTCTTAGATAAAAATATACAACATGGTTCCTTCTTTTTCCCTTCCCTTCCCCATTAGATTGTCTTTCGGTATTTGATTACAACACTGTTGCACAAACCACCCCTCCAGGTGGTTTACCAACCTGATTTTTTATTCAGAGGCAGATGAGAAATGTAATAGTAACACGTACAATATTCTCCAAATTGACCTTATCTCTAATTTCAGGACTAATAAGATCATCCACACACATTAGATTATTTTCAGACATCTTGCCTCTATGCTGATTCCAAAGTTATAGGTTTAATACCTGTGCCATAGTCATTGTTATAATCTATGGTAAGTACAAGTTTCCTATTGCTGCTGTAACAGATTACCACAAACTTAATAGCTTAAAACAACTGTATTTTAAAGTTCTAAGGTCAGAGCTTGACGTAATAGGTTTAGTGGATGTCTTAGTCCATTTGGGCTGCTATAACAAAATACCACAGATGGAGTAGTTTACCAATGAAGAAAATTTATTTCTCACAGTTCTGGAGGCTGGAAGCTAAAGTCTGGGGCCCTCTTCTGGGTTGCAGACTTCTCATTGTATCCTCACATGGTGAAGTGTCTAGGGAGCTCTGTGGGGTCTCTTTTATAAGGCACTAACCCCATTCGTAAGGGCTTCATTCTCATGACCTAATCATCTCCCAAAGGTCCTACCTCTTGTTACCATCACATTGGGCATCAGTATTTCAACATATGAATTCTATGGGGACACAAACATTCAGACCATAGAAGTAGGCTCAAATCAAGATGTCTGCAGGGCTACATTCTTTTTGAAGGCTATAGGGGAAAATCCATTTCCTTGGCTTTTCCAGCTTCTAGAGGTTGCCTCCATTCCTTAGTTCATGGCCCCCTTCTCTATCTTCAAATCCAGAGGTGTAGCATCTTCAAATCTCTCTCTAACTCTAACCCTCAGTCTCCTGGCTCTTTATTTCACTTGTGATTGTACCCTTATGATTATTTGGGCCAACCTAGATCATCCAGGATAATCTCTCCATCTCAAAATCCTTAACTTAATCACATCAGCACAATTCCTTTCACCATATAAACTAACATATCCACAGTTCTGGGGATTGAAATATGACTTCTTTTGGAGATCATTATTCTACCAATCACAGTAACAAGGAAAATCGGTGAGAGAATCTTAGCGGATCATCTACACTATTTAAGAAAGAAATCAGACTACTTTGGGCAAGTTTGTATCATTATGTTCTTTAGAAATGGTAATGCTTCCTATATTCCCAGTCACTTCAAATAGTTAACCATCTTCTACAAAAGTCTTAACTTATTCCCAAAGCAGTAACATGAAACATAGAGAGACCATGTCTTTACATGGGTCTTAAAATGTACAGCCTTAACCCAGCAAACCTTAACTTCTGTTTTTCAAAAGTCAAATGCATGACTAAAATCATTGCTCTGCCATATAATCAAAGGTCTTAGGACAGAAACTAAAGTCTTTTACTGTGATTCTATGCATTGTCCACAGAACTGGGAAGTAACCTCTGCAGAAGAAAAGTATCAGAGTTACAAAGAACAAAGATTATCTGCTTTACTTCCCACACTCAGGCAGGTAAGAGAATCTATTCTGGCCTTAAAGTTCCCCAGAGGTTTCTAATTTTTCTGAAATGAACACTAGGGGCGTGTGTGTGTGTGTGTGTGTGTGTGTGTGTAGTTAGTTTGTTTAAAAGATCTCGAGAGGAGAAAAAATAATTTACCTCAGTAACCTTTCAAATAGGAAATTGTTTTGATTTTCCTTACACTGACTAATCTCTATGTGGCTGTCAGAGGATACTATTTAAGTAGAAGGCAAGAAAAAGAAGTCAGAAACCCATCTTGCTCTTGCTCAGAATAGCAATAGAAAAAGAGGAGAAAATACTAGGACAGTTTTTACCAGTCTCTTCTTCCTGATACAGAAAATTTCAGCTTAAGGCAGAATGAATTTTAATCCCTTTACCAATTTCATTCATGTCCAAAAGTATTTTAACAAAATCTTGAAAAACGTACACATGATATGTTCAATGAAATATACATAGACATAAGTATAACTCTTATTCTTAATGGCATAGACATAGTTCTTATCCTAAATGTCTATATTCTTAGAATCAGAGATAAGGTGTATGTATGGCTGAGATTGGGACTCTGGACTCCTAAAACAGGTTTCATTACCTACTATCTATATGACCTTGGGCAAAGGACTTGACCTTTCTCGACTTTGTTTCCCTGTATGTAAAGTGTAGATAATAACAGTACCTATCTCACAGGGTTGTTGTGAAGTGCTTAGTGCAATGCCCGGTACCTACCAATAGCACAATAAATGTTAGCCATTATTATAATCTAAAAGTTATGCCAGAATTGGAAAGAGATATATCCCAAATAAACATCCATCTGAACCCCAAACTCAGTCCTAGGATATGAAAACAGTTAAGGACATGCATATGAATCAGCGGGTAATTAGTCGAATTTTTGTTCAAGTCTTATTTTGGCTTTGCTGGGCCACCTCCCTTCAATTTATCCTTCTCATTGAGAAATCTGCTGAGAAGAACTTTTATCAAATATTTCATTGCTTTTATGCCATGAGTAGAAGAAATTGATAAGGCATAAAATAATTGAGAGCTGCTTTGTTTTTCCTAAGGAATTAACCCTTAAACATCTTAGGATTGCAAAACAACCACCAACCCCTGGGCATTGTTTGATTCCAGAAAATCAAGCAAAACCAGGGTTTTATTGACTTACACTCTGGTGTGGTCTCAGAACAAAATTAATTTCCAAATGCAACAAAACTGTAGGAAAGAGGCCAGGCATATGGAAGGAGATCAATAAATATTGTTACATGAAGGACAGGAAAGAGGCAGAGAGAGAGGAAGGTACAGGGAGAGAGAGAGAGAAGGAGGGAGGAAGGAAGGAAAGGAGGGTTGACTCCTGTTCTCTAGAGACAGAGGATGATTCATGGCCAATCTTGGCCCTTCTTGCTCATTCACACTCCACCTTTTCCAGCCTCGCCCTTCCCACTCACACACACACACACACACACACACACACACACAATCCAATCCAGAGTCTAGTCTTAAATTCATGGGTCCTCCAGAAATTGATCTTGGATGTGTGACCCATGCCCACACAAGCCGTTCAAGTTTCTACGTTTGAACTTGAATTGCTCTGCTGAAATTAACTTCCTCTGTAACAAAGATCTAAATCTATCTCTCCAGCAAGCAGTCCCTGACTTAGCAATGGGCCATTCACACAAATGGCTGTCATCACTCTTGTCCTATGCTCTATTTTACTGGAACATAAAAGCAGTCCAGAAAACACTTATGTGCTCGTAGAGAACCTATTGGTTTGGAAGAAAGGGTGGAAAGAAGTTATAAAAAGGTAGAGGCAGTATTAGTGACTCTCACCCTGGGAACAAACAGATTCCCAAGTAAAATTAATCTGGCCTAGCCAGTCCTCTTCTGCCTGATATCATTATTAAACCTGCCTGCTTGTGTGTCGTCTCACCTTGTTCTTTTGCCTAAAAGTCTATAAATTAGATATTAATTTGGGTTATTAAGCATTCTCCTTAGCAATGCAAATGCTTCCCAAAAAGCTAATAGGCTTTCAGCCGTGAACATACTCATTTTGAACTAACTCAATCAGATTGGCTTCCTCCTAGTTCCTGGAAAGCATTCAAATTAAAGAGTTTTGCAAAGACACCAGTTCAAAAAGATACATGTGTCCCAATATTCAGAGCAGCATTACTTACAAGTGCCAAGCTATGGAAGCAACCTAAGTGTCCATCAACAAATGAATGAATAAAGAAGATGTGGTGTGTGTGTGTGTATATATATATATATACACACACACACACACACACACACAATGGAACATTATTCAGCCATAAAAATAGAAAGAGATTTTGCCACTTGCAACAGCATGGATGGACCTGGGGGTATTATGCTAAGTGAAATAAGTCGGACAGAGAAAGACAATTACTCTATGTTATTATTTATATGTGGAATATAAAAAATATAACAAAACAGAAACAGACACACATATAGAGAACAAACTAGTGGTTACCAGTGGGGAAAGGGAAAGGGGAGGGGCAAGATAGGGATAGAGAATTAGGAGGTACAAACTACTATGTATAAAATGGATAAGCTACAAAGATATATTGTACAGCACAGGAAAAATGGCCGATATTTTATAGTAACTTTACACGGAGTATAATCTATAAAAATATTGAATCACTGTGTCATATACCTGAAACTAATCTACAATTGTAAATCAACTATACTTCAATAATAAGATTTTTTTAAAAAAAGAGTTTCGATTCTGGAGAAAACCTGAAGGTAATTTAGGGGCATCGAGAACGTTTTTTCATTTATTTATCTGTTTATTCGTTCATTCAAACGTACTGAATGCTTCCAGGCGCCAGGCCCTGTTCCAGGCACTGGAGCCCTTAGTGGCTAAGGGTGGCCATGCTGGTGGGGGGCGGGCAGCATTGGTGTGCCACAATGCAGGGCTTCGGACAGAATGAGGGTAACAGAGTCTGTAATGGGAATTCCTGAGAGGTCAAAAAAAATGTTAAATTGAGGTAAGGGACGGAAATGGAAGGGTGACCGACAAATTTTATCTATTTGAAAAGTTTGTCTCACCATGGAAAAAGAGAAAAATACTTTGTCCTTTCTTCCTTGAATAGCCCACTGTTTCCAGGGCACAAAACATAACAGAAATTGTATAAGATTTAGCCATCTTCTGGTCTTATGATAAAAATTCATTCTGAGCGGGAAAGAGACTTACTATTAATTTTATACCCTTTTAAGGTGTTTTAAGACTTGACTTACTTCCATTGAAAACAACCCTACAGTTATACTACTCCAGAACCATGATGATCGTGAGTTCCTTTCTGATATCAGTACTGATGATAACCTCAGAAATTACTAAAGAATACGAGGCTGAATCTCGAATGCTAAACACTGGAGGGTCCTATTCGTGTTGCATGACACTTGCTGTTAAGTTGTTTTCCTTACTGACTCATTCTCCTGTATCATTTGTGCCCTCCACGCACCTGCCTCTAGCTTGCTTCCTATCCTAATTTGCTGCTCTACTCCAGACAGTCTAACCTCTGCGAATTGTGTGTGAAACAGGAATAAATGGGAAGTCTGAGAAATTCTCCTGCAAGAAAAGTACATGAGTTTTAATGAATGAACTTTGTGACATTTATTTTAATGTTCAAATATTTTCTTACATCATTTCTCTGCTTTGTTCTGGGCAACTGAGGATGTCAGATACGACCTCCAGTTAGAAAGTACCATGTTGCAATTTACCATCATGAAATCTGAAGGGAAGCTCATAGTGGAAGAACTGATTCATTTGAGCAGTGATCATGATATATTTTGTGTTCTTAAAAAAAAAAAAATTCTTACCTGCCTTTGCTGTATTCAACTGCTTTTGCTGTATTCCCATTCTCCCATTAATAAGTGACAACTGATCTTTAGGAACAGGCAACATCAGTGAAGTCAAAGGACAAAAGCCAGTCTTCCACTCATAGGTTAAAAAAAAGGCCAATACACACCTCATATTATATTTGAGGTGTACAGAGAGAGTTTCTCTTTCCAAAATACGTTTCTTATCTAATTGCTGATTCTTTGTTAAAGCTCTGTCTGGCTTAAAGTTTCTTACTTCTTGTTATTAGGCAAATGTTCTTGGGATACTTTTGTTTTCCATATTAAAAAGTACAATAATCCCCTTAGCAGTTTCCTTAGCAATGCAAATGCTTCCCCAAAGGCAATGGGCTTTCAGTCTCGAACAGATTCATTTTGAATTAGCTCGATCAGATTGCTTTCCTCCTAACTCCTGGAAAGCACTTGAATTAAAGAGATACTTGAATCTGGAAAATATATATTTTTTAATTTATACATGAACCTTCCCTCCTGTGTGGAAAGACTGTAAACTATCTCTCCAAATCCTTCTCCCTTTCTTACACAGAAATAAAATTGTAGCAACCGTGTGACTGGCTTGATAGACTATATTTCCTACTTCCCTTGCAGTTAGGTGTGACGGCAGGACACAGCAGGCAGAAGTGATAATGATTTTTCCTGGCCAGTGTCTTCAGACAACCGGAAGACCTTCTCCACACTCTCCCCTTCCTTCCGAAAGCAAACAGGACACAGTGGAGACCCAGCATGCACAAGACAATGCCCTGGGAGATGAAGTTCACAAGATCAAAGAAACTTGGGTCCTGAGTGTCCTTGTGAAGCAGAGCTGCCTAGCAAACTAGCTGCTCTCAAGTGTTCCATGGGAATGAAACAAATGATTATTTTGTTTGAGCTATTGTATTTGAAGGTCTTTTTGTTGGAGCAGTTTAGTTTTATTCTAACAAATACACCTAGAAGCAGCTACACTGTTTAGTTCTCCCTCTCCTATTGCTTCAACTTTACCCTGACTCCTTCCAGCTCCCAGGATTTATAGCGTAAAGCATTTTTACATGCTAAGAATACTTAATATTAAAAAATAGCCATCTCTCAACTCTATATCCTCTACCATCTCCCACTCTATCTTTCTTCTTTCTGTCTTTGCCAGACCTCTTCAAAATATTGTTTAAACTCACTGTCTTTTCTTCTTCCATTTTTATTTAAGCATATTATCTGGCTCTGACTCCACCACGATCTTAAGGCTAAATCTTTATTATCTCATTTGTATGGCCATCCCTACCTCTTCATCTCACTTAGAGCTCACCTTCTGTGACATCCACCATCCTTACTCCTCTGCTTCCCTGGCTACTTCTTCCCAGGCTCCTGGGAGATTCGGATCCCTCCCCCTCTCCTTACATGTTAGGATAACTCACTCAGGACTGTGTCCCAGGCCCTCCTCTTTTGCCATTCTTCACTTCATACTCCTCCCACTTGATTTCCCCCCTCTGGTAGCTCTCAAATGGGTAGCTCCAGTCCAGATCTCTCTCCTGAACTTCCGGCCCTTCAGGCAATTGTCAACCATCCTCTGAATGTCCCAATGGTCCTTCAATTCCAGTATGCCTGAACACAAACTCCTTATCTCCCTGTCCCAGTGAATCACCACATGCTGAATCTCCCAATTATTTTTTGACTGTTTACTTCTCTCCATCTCTGATAAGACTGTCTTAGTTCAGACAGTACATTAGAGTGATTTAAAAGACCGTCTGAGTTCAAATCTGTTACACCACTAACTAACTAACTAACTGTGTGACACTGGGAATATTTCTAAACCTCTCTGTACCTCAGTTTCCTCTTGTGTAATATGGGGACAGAAATAGTATCTGCCATATGATCCTAGGATTAAATGAGTTATATATATATAAAGTACTTAGAACAGTGTCTATCACACGTAACTGCTACTTAAGTGTTAGCCATCATTATCTCTTATCATAATAACCTCCTAATTTCATCTTTCTCAACAATTTTTTCTCCCACTCCAACAGTAACTTTAAGATTCAATTTCTGAGAATTCCCTGGTGGTCTAGCTGTTAGGATTCGGTGCTTTCACTGCCGTGGCCTGGGTTCAGTCCTTGATTAGGGAACTGAGATCCCACAAGCTACATGGCGTGGCCAAAAAAAAAGATTCAATTTCTTCTTAATCTTTGACTGGCTTCCCATTGCCTTAGGATAAGATCCTAAGGGTAATTCCTTAGGGTAATTCCTTGACATGACTTAAAAGGCCCCTCACAATCTGACCCTACTGGCCTCTCTAGCTTCCCCCATCCTGTCCTACCCCCGCACTCTGTGCTCTTACCATTTTGGCCCCGTTCAGGCTCCTGTAACCCCTGGTACTTTCCAAGGCATGACAGTTAACACTAAGTGCTTGTGTCCACTTGTCTTCTCTCTGCTCCTCATCTCATTTAACCAGGAATTGAATGCAGATCGGAATTGTTTAACTAAGAAATGCCTCTGCAACAATGTAGTTCTTGTGCCCTGTTGTATTTTGTATTTAACAGAACTGATTCCCAACTGCTACCCTATTGGTCCTTTTGTGTATATGTGCCACGCAGAATCCTTGCCCTCTGCATTTAGAAATTTTTCTTATGCTGTGATATTCTCTAAGGATATCACTTGCATTTTGAGTGCTGGATCTTGGATGCTTGGCTCTTATATTCTGCATTTCAAACTAAAGATCACTTCCTATTTTACATTTAGAAACAATTCCAAGGATAGAGTACCCTTGTTTTAGCAGGCTCTGGGATAACCATGATCCTACCCTGACTGGTCTTAGGATATTGTGTGTATATGTGGCAGGTGGAAGAGATATTTGAGCCACAAAGCCCAAGCGATTATCCCCCTCTCTCAGCTCCAAAGTGTATAGAAAACTCTGGGGTCAAATTTCTAAGCGTAAATGCCCTCCTCAGCCTTTCATCATCCCTGAGCTGCCTGGGAATGGGTTTGGTCAGGCTGTTTAAGAGTCACACTCTCCTTCCCTCTTCCACACTGTAGGCTACTCAACATGCCTTTGTGGAGTCACCTGTTCTTTGGTTTCTGTGTTCCCTTGTAATCCCCTCCTCTGCCACTGACTGCGCCTAATACTTTGAGTTTCGGTTCCAAAGATACAACATTTCCATAACGTTCATTTGAAGTAATATTTGTATGCAGCTTTAAAGTTTTCAGATAAAGCTCTTCCATATGCTTGATCTCATTTAATATAAAAGGCTGCATGGTACTGCAGCCAGAGAGCATGCTGTGGAACCCCGAGTTCATAATCCCCGCTCAGCCGCTTACTGGCTGTGTGACCTTGGCTGAGCCCAGGCTAGGTTGAAAGCAGTAGCTAAACCCTCTGTTTCAGTTCATACCCCATAACTAAGACAGCCTTGGCTTCATATCAGAGTTTGTAGAAGAGATTAGGTTCAAGAATCCTAATACTTGAAAGGCTCAAAATCAGAAGTTATCTCTGACTCTTCCCTCTCCCCACCTTCCCATACCAATTACGAAGTCTGAGTGACTCTTCTACTTTATCTCCCTTCACAGGTCTCCCTATGTCTCCCATTCCCTCTTCCCAATTCAACTTCTCACTGCCAAGAGAGTGAGGGTTATGAAAAAGTATAAGACACCTTGCAGTCTTGTAATTCATTTGAGAAGAGGGCGTTGTGCTTTCATGGGAAAACAAACTGTGTGAGGCAATAAATATAAACAAGAAGGGCAATGGAAAATCAGAGGAGAGAAATCACATCCAGCTCAGGCTGTCAGGGAATATGTAAGGGAGGACATGATTGATCTGAGCCCTGCTTTCATTCATTCATTCATTCATTCATTCGTAAATGTTGATCCAACAAATGCTTACTGAGCACCCACTTTGGTACTAGGAATACATCTTCACTCTTCAATGCAAATCAAATACAATACTTCATGTATGCAGTAAGTTTTTAAGATCCTTGAGACTGAAAATTTTATTACAAATAAAAGTCACTACCTATACTAAGAACACCAGTAAAATTGTTAAACAACCACTGTATTATTTACAAGACAGTCACAAATCTAAAACTAGTAAGCATGATGTAAGAGAAAGAAAACTGCCACAGAGGCCAAAGGTGGCCAGCGCAGCTGACCTTGAGACTAAGGCCAGGGAGGATGTACCCCATTATTTAGGTCATTATATTTGCTTCAGTCTCGTTTGTTAATTAAAGAGTCACTCCTTGTTTCCCCCCTCAACTTACCTTATAAACAAGAAATCAAAGCTGAATGGAGGCTGACTGACATCAGCAGTTCCCTCTGGTTCATTAGTCCTGGGTGTTCACAGTCTGTTCTTATTGGCTGGTTTCAGGGCCATATCAGCTATTAAATATTTTGCAGATCACACTTGTATAGAGACATGAGTTAAAGTACTAAGATAGTGAATATCAAAAGAACATTCTGGCCTTCACCAAAACTGGGAATTTGTCTCCTGTTCTCCATGCCAGATGGGCCTCCTCACTGTTCCTTCTCTTGCTCTGTAAAATCAAGTTCTCTTCTCCTCTCCATCCCCCCACCAAACACAGTCACAGACAAAAATCTGAAGCTTAGTCAGATAAGGATAAACACTTGGTAACAATTAATGTCTCACATCTTCCAGGTGTCCTGTGTTTTAGGAAGGGACAGAGCCCTCCCAAAACAACAGCTATAGTAAGCTATTTATTGAATAAATGCTTATTGCATGAAGAGATCTACCGAAAGAACAATAAATCAACATCCTATAGGAGAATCTTCTGGGCAAGTAGCAGGTCTTTCCAGTGTCTGAAAATTATACACATAAGAGCTGCCTATTCAATCTACATTAAAAGCCAATTTTAACCAAAATCCCTTCTCATAGACTCTGTGAGGATGTGCCAAAATGAAAAATAATAATAATAATAATAATGTAGGGCCAATTTCCTTCACATATTCTCTACCTGTGAAACTGCACTTGTAAAACATAGCATAAAAGGAAGGCTTCACCTCTCTGACTCTCCACCTAAAGAAGAGCTCCAGAATAGCCACGGATTTGTTTCCTGTATTTTTTGTTTTTCCTAGGTTCTAAATCCAATTCAAATACTGTTTGACCCTCGTTTGCCAGAAATAATTTTAATGGCAGTCTCTTCAGTTTGACTCACAAACAAGAACAAAACGAGGCCAGTGCAGCTAATGTTGCATCAGGAACATAAGCTGTAGCAAGAACCCCATGGGTTCACTTCAGGGTGGGGCAGAAGGGGAGGGAAGGCTGACCGTGGAGGCCACGGGCTGGGATCTTGGCTTGAATCTTGGCTGGTACAAACTGGTAAAATGGGCCATGGCGGTGACAGAGACTCCAATTTCCTATTTGCAAGGGCAGACTGCTCTCCAGAGGAAAACGTAAGCAATTTTGCAGCTGCTTGGGCTCCTTCTGAAGTCCCATAGTGGTACCCAAGACACCCACCCATTATAAAATGTCACCCCACCCCTGCCATCACTCTTAATCTCCCAGCCCTGCTTAACATTTCTTGGTGAGTACTCCTTATCTCTTATCTGTTCATTGTCTACCTCCTCCCATCAAAGTGTAAACTCCATAAGAACAGAGACCGTTTAGTTCACTGCTGTAGAGCCAATGCTTGAAACATAGTAGATACTTTGATAAGTGTTTTTTAGTTGAAATGAACAGAAAGCACATTACCTATGGCACTGATACAGTGCCTTGTATTCTTGGGTAAGACCTCTCTTTTCATCAAAAATAAAGCAACCTCTTTTCCACTACCACCAAAGAATTTGACTTTGCTTAGCTAGCCCACTACTACTTTTTTTAAAAATTTTTATTGAAGTATAGTTGGTCTACAATGTTGTGTTAATTTCAGGTGTACAGCAAAGTGATTCAGATGTGCATATATATATATACACATAGATGTATATATAGATAAATAGAGAGATGTATATATAGATAGATACACACACACATTCTTTTTCAGATTCTTTTCCATTACAGGTTACCACAAGACACTGAATATAGTTCCCTGTGCTATACAGTAGGTCCTTGTTGGTTATCTATTTTATATATGGTAGTGTGTATCTGTTAATCCCAAACTCTTTATGCACTTCTTGGGAAAAGCTCTGAAGAAGGAGACTTTGTTCAGGAGCCTATCTTTACTCATTAGGTCACCTCCCCACTTACCTGTACCCTGGAATCAGATTTTCTCTTTGCTTTTTATACATATTTTGTTTCCTTCCCCACATTCATCTCCTTTCAAGACTACAGAGCAAAAGAAAAGGCAGAGGAAGGAGGGTAGCTTAAATCAGAAATGGTGCTACTTGACTCTACCCATCAAGCCTGCCCTGTTAACGTCTGTGGTACCAAGATGGCGTGATTTTGTGACAGAATCAGACACCATCCATTCCATTCTCCATTATCACACCTAGATTGAATTAATTAAACTGTTACGGGAAAAGCTGTCTCCAGAAGTTTGGGTGTCTGATCTCTGGACTCGTTTCAGATGTCCTCAAAGAGCCTTGATTTCTTTACCTCTAAAATGAAAGCGTCGGACTTCCCTGGTGGCGCAGGGGTTAAGAATCCGCCTGCCAATGCAGGGGACACGGGTTCGGGAAGATCTCACACGCCACGGAGCAACTAAGCGCCACAGCTACTGAGCCTGAGCTCTAGACCCCGAGAGCCACAACTACTGAGCCTGAGTGCCACTACTGAGCCAGAGCGCCACACTACTGAAGCCCGCGCACCTAAAGCCTGTGTTCCGCGACAAGAGAAGCCTCCGCAAAGAGAAGCCCGCGCACCACAACGAAGAGTAGCCCCCGCTCAGCGCAACAAGAGAAAGCCCCTGCGCAGCAACGGAGACCCAACGCAGCCATAAATAAATAAATAAATAAATTTATAAAATGAAAGCGTTGTTCTACCAGTAGTTCTCGGAGGGGCCATCCAGCTCTAACATATATAAGGGTTACCTGTATGGAAGTGACACCGGAAAGTCAAAAACCAGCCTCAACTGAGTGGTGCGAGGCTTAATATTATGTTCGGGATGTCATAATGGGATCCGTTTGAAAATAATCTATCAGATTTTCACACTCTCTACCTAAGTCAATGTCATCCTAGAGCTAATTTGTGAACCTTGATAAAGTCTGGGCAGTAAGAGCTTCAAAAATATTATTTCAATGGAATCACTTTATATGGTAACTTTGAAAATGTCAACAGCAGGGGCCGAATGGAGGTGCTCAGGAGGTCCACGCATTTGCCATTTCAAAGGCTTAGCTCTCAGGGGAGGGGTGGGGGGCAGCCTGCTGAGCTCCATATTCTGTACAAACGTTTCCAGAAATATTTAGCAAATAATAGGGCTCCGCCTGGGGCCGTGTGTTCAAAGGCACCACATTGAGCCAAGGACCATGAAAGATGAGGATGCCAAGAGGAGGCCAGGATGCTGAAAGTGCTCTGGATTTCAGATTGGGTACCTGCTTCCTCTGTAGGACTTCCAAACACACACAGGCAGGGGAAACCGCAGAAGCCCATCTTAAAGGGAAAGTGTTTCATGCTTGCCAGAAGAAAATAACGTCATGGTCAATGTCTTAGTAATATTCAATAGCCTTCCACCATGCAGCATGTCTGTGAAACAGTCTGACAACTTGAGAATGGAGGGCCAGAATTCACTGCTTGCCAGACTAACACCCATCAGTTTGAAAAGCTCTGAAATCCTTCCTGATTTTATGCAAGAAAACTGGTTATGGTTAAAGTGACAGTAGTCTTTTTTCTCCTGCATTTTATATCTAAAGACATTAGTTTTTAGCTCTGAATTTGACCAGAAATTCAAAAGCAAACAGATAAAATTAAGACATAATAATTTCAATTAATTTTATGAGAGGAGAGATAGCATATGGTGTTTATCCACCTTAAATTCTCTAAAGAGTGAAACACATAAAAATACTATTGGACTTTATAAGTAATAATAATGAAAACATACATTAATTCATATATGTTCCACGTACCTTTTGATAACATACAATGTTCTAGTCAAGCAATGTCCAAGTTTTGAGGACCTTTAAATGTCTGAGATCAAATTCCTGTCATCAAGAAGCTTGTAAACTAGTGCAAGAGAAAGGCATGTACACAAAAATGTAGTAAACAATGCAGTAAATACCATAGAGGTAAAAAAAACAGAAGTGTATGGTTGGAGCCAGAGGAAGGAGTCGCTTTCCAACACTACAGGAAGACAGTGGAGGTGTGCAATAGCTTCACTACACCTGTTGAAACCCACACCTAAAAGATCAGTGAAGGTAAATATTCCTGTTCAACCTTAGACAGCAACAGCAAAAGAAAGGTTTTTTGTTGTGAAAACTCCTCAAACGTTTTTTTTTCAGTTCCATATTTTTGGAGGTGAAGTTCTTTATTTTGCTCCCCTCTCCCAGGAAACCTTGTATACCACTTTTTAGTCATCTTTTTTAAAAAAGCCTTTCGAAATACGAGTGTTAACATCTCAGAAACCCCCCTGGGCCTGTGGGAAGCTTCCCGCTAAAAAGTCTCTCATGCGCTTTTGCTTTTTACTGACCTCTAGTGGGCATGTGTTGCTATGGCATTGAAAACCAAAAAATTTATACCTAGGATCATAATCCTCCAAATTGTGTTCAATGAATTCCATCACCTATCTTGCCCTCTTCTGCCTGCGTACTTACTTCTTCCACTCTCTTTTTATGTAACTGTCAGCACAAACTTGGATCCAATGCAAGGTCATGATGTACAAAATACCCCTCCACACATGGAAGTACAAATAAGAAACCTTTTCCACATAGTGCTGATTTCAAAATTATCTTACACGAGACAGTGGACCTTAATGGCAATTATCAGAGCGGGGAGTCCCATGGGGTTTCAGCCAAAAATTGTAAAAAATTCTTTCTTTTGATACATCTTCCTTCCCAAACAACTAACTTCCCTACCCATCCTTATCTTGTCCGAAAGAAAATTACATTCAGCCCAAGTTTCAGCTCAAGAGTTTATTGCCAAACAAAAAAATGCTCCTTGTGACTTGTGAGGCAATAGAAAGGGGAAAACTCCCTCATCTATACCCACCAGACAGCAACTCCTTTGTTCCTCTGTACCATTTCTCCTGAACTGCTTTCCATAAAGAAGAAATAAACTTGATCTAGTAAGGCATTAATAGATTTGATTAGATTTGTATGGCAAATGGCTGGGTCATTGTGTCAGCTAGGGTATTCTAAATGTTAATGCGCGGGCTGCTCGCCATTCAACAGATTGGAAACTGAGACAAGACTATGATAAACACCTCAGTGTCACAACTTCGCACCATAATACTTGGAACCTGAAAATAGATAGGACCCTTAAAATAATGGTAATTAATACAATACTTTTTTAAACTGGAGGGAAAAAAAAGAGTATGTGTAGGAATCACAGGACTCAGGTCAACCAAATGGTAGAAAAATAAATCTACTGTGATAAGACTGGGACCACTTCCTGTAGGACCAATGGGTTCCAGGTAACATCAAGCCCCCTAGTTCATATCTGCCATGTGAAAGAAGGCTCTAATTTTGAAATAGCACGTATCAAATTCTGTAAGTCTCTCTCTCTCTCTCTCTCTCACTCCCTCTCTGCATGTGTACATATATATGCCTTTCCTTCTGTTTGGCTGGTACTTTAAGCATAGTTTAGTCTAGCCTATTGGGTAATCCCAAAGTGGTCCCAGCCTAGAACGTAGTTTCCCCTCAGCAGTCTAATTACAACTGGATAAGTCCTGACATAGCAAAGAAGGGCTGCATTGTGGGTACATAAGAAACTAAATCAAAATTTAGGAGAGTTTTGCCCCAGGGATTGTGCCATTCAACAAAAAAGCTGACAGCAAACTTTTGTCCGTCTGAGGTCAAGCATAGTTCTGCTCCCACCTTTGGAGATGTAACAACAGATAAATGTTCCCAAATAGATATCAGATAACCTTTATATGGGTATAACATTTTTAGTCCACTATTTAAAAATCCACTGCAGTTACAGCAATTTTGATCTGTGGAAGGAAGAACTGCATTTTAACTAAGGGTATTAGCAAATTAAACCTGAGAAAGCCTTTGTAAAGATGTTAGGTCCCAGAGCTACTCACCCTTTGAAAGATCATTGAGTAATTATGGCTCATTATGTTGAAAGGAAGGCCATTTGGTGAATGGCTTAGAAGGAAAGAGACCCCTCTGGCTGATTCTGGGAGATCAGCTCGGTGCTTTGTGACCACCAAGAGGGGTGGGATAGGGAGGGTGGGAGGGAGGGAGACGCAAGAGGGAAGAGATATGGGGATATATGTATATGTATAGCTGATTCACTTTGTTATACAGCAGAAACTAACACACCATTGTAAAGCAATTATACTCCAATAAAGATGTTAAAAAAAAATTATGTGAATCTAAAGTCCTGCAAAAGAGGTCAAGAGATTCATAATCCATTTGCTTCTCTTTTGGCTTTGGAGGCGAAGAATATAGCGTATTCTCTTCAACTCCCAAAGACCCTCCTATTATATTTCATTATATCAACATTTATGCTCAATGCAGATAACCCAAGTCTTCTCTCAGGGCCACTGTTGGATTATCCAATAGCTAAACTAGCAATAGGCTTAAAGTCCAAGCAAAGCAAGAGCACCAATGGGAGAGAGAGAGAGATTTTTATGAATTCACATAGAATATGTGATATTTCAAAATAAGGACCAATAGAGTTATCATGGGGAAAAAACAGAACTTTGTTGAACATCCTTACACATCATCATTATTATCATTATTACTATTATTATTATTATTTTGAGCAGCAGTACAGCATAACAGTTAAGAGCATGAACTCTAGAGTCAGTCTACCTAGGATTGCATCCCAGCTCTACCATGAACTATAAAATGGGCATAAAAATAGTGCCTACACATAGGTTTGCTATGAGAAGTGAATGAATTAATGTATGAAGAGCACTTAGCAGAGTGTTTGACACTCAATAAATGCTGTGCAAGTTTGCTATTACTATTATTCTGCAGTTCATATATTGTTTTTTTAATTTCAGTACAAAAGGGTGGGGAGGGGGCATAGACTCAAAACCTTGCTTTGCTCAGAGCTTCTAAAGTCAGACACTGCCTTGCCCAGGGTAATGACAGATTCTGACTCTACATACAGTGAACATTTCCATGAAATCCATTGAAGTTAAAGGAAAAATTCTTAAAATCACAAAGATTTTTCAGCTCTAATGTGCCTCACCAGACCCAAGGGGAAAGTCATACACTTTAATAGGACAATAATTAATATTTATAGTACAAAAACAGAGCAGCTTCACCCTGAACCTTATTTAGGGGTATCTGCTGGAATCTCTATCAAAAACTGTGTTTCTGGGGCTTCCCTGGTGGCGCAGTGGTTGAGAATCTGCCTGCCAATGCAGGGGACACGGGTTCGAGCCCTGGTCTGGGAAGATCCCACATGCCGCGGAGCAACTAGACCCGTGAGCCACAACTACTGAGCCTGCGTGTCTGGAGCCTGTGCTCCGCAACAAGAGAGGCCGCGATAGTGAGAGGCCCGCGCATCGCGATGAAGAGTGGCCCCCACTTGCCGCAACTAGAGAAAGCCCTCGCACAGAAACGAAGACCCAACACAGCCAAAAATAAATAATAAATAAAAAATTAAAAAAATAAAAACTGTGTTTCTGTCACTTAACAGTGGACAAATCATAGGCCAGCTAAGGACAGTGAAACCGCTCCCTCTTATGAACAGACTTTTTAAATCCTGTGCCCAAGGGGCTATTTCCACTGCTTCTTGCTATGGAATTATTTAGGAGGAAGAAACCTGGCCCCTGGAGAACTATTTCCTCTTGGGTAATTAACCGATACAGAGATGATTGGAGACCATCAGGTGTGGATTGACTCTTGGCCTATAGCCAGACCAGGTGAAATTTAAAGTGAGCCTCTCCACAGTTCCCTTGTTGGTGTTGAACACAAATGGAATTTGGGATATCAAAGCCAGCACTGCCTTCCAAGACTTGACATCAATAATTTAAGGCTAGAAATTCACTCTTGCTTTGTGATAACAGTGAGCAGAACAATTGTTCTGCCCAACGATGCCCAAAAAAGCCCTTAAAGACCTTTTTTCCTCTGCCTCAGCTGCCCCTGCTTGAGAATAAATCTATCCTTCCATCAGTTTTATCCTATTTCTGCCCTGAAGACTCATTCAAAACAAGCCTATTCTTTCTTTCCTCTTCAAATGAAGATACCTATCCTTAGAAAGACACCGTAGTCCTTTTGGCCATTTCTGACATAGCTTGTTGTTGAGTCCTTCAGCCAGCTCTGGCTCACTCTCTTTGGAACAAGTTCTAATGTGTTTGTGTTTTTCTAAAAGTATGATCCTTTGATCCGAATGTGACACTCTAAGGATAAGTAAAGGGAAACACTCTACTCTCATTATATGTCATAGATTTCTAAAAACCCCGACTTTGCTTGAATTGACATTTTTTAAACCATTTACATGTAAAGTTTAACTGTTGATTAAAATTCCAAGATCCTTTTAGAAATTCTGATGCTCCTGTCCTTAATGCTGATGTTTTCAGTAACGATGGGGATTTCTTTAATCCAATTTCTGAAAGTCCAAATTCTAGAAACCAGTTTTGAAAACCCAGATTACTTCCACGACATTCTGAACCTCAGTTTCATCTTAAAGTGGGATTATACTTTCTCCTTTCAGAGGTGTATTAATTTGTTAGGGCTGCCATAACAAAGTACCACAAACTGGGTGGCTTAAACAATAGAAACTAATTTTCTCACAGTTCTGAAGACCAGAAGTCCAAGATCAAGGTGTTGACAGTGTTGGTTTCTTTTGAGGCCTCTCTCTGTGGCTTGTAGATAGTCATCGTCTCCCTGTGTCTTCACATGGTCATCCCTCCGAGTATGTCTGTGTCCTAATCTCCTCTTCTCATAAGGACACCAGTCAGATTGGATTAGAGCCCACCCTAATGCCCTCATTTAACCTTAATTACTTCTTTAAAGACCCTATCTCCAAATACAGTCACATTCTGAGAAACTGGGGGTTAGAACATCAACATATAAATTTGAGGGGGGGAGACATAACTCAGCCAATAAGGTGATTGCGTAATGAAAGGAAATAGTGCTGGAGTCGCATGGAGTGAGTCCTCCATAAATGCTTGTCAAATGCCTGAATCAGATGAAGGACCTCCTTCCCCAACCCTTGAAAAACTCTTCCCTAAGTTGTTTTGTTTCTTGTTGTTGTTGTTTGAGGGTAGGGATCAAATCCTAATTATTCTTAAATCCCCACAAAGAAGTTCCACAGACTCATACAAATAGTTGATCAAGAAGTCCCTCTTAAATGGAATTGAAATAAATTTAATTGGATCAACTAAATGTTTTCCTTGCCAAAGGAAACTAAGAGCCGTTACAAAGACCCCATTCCTATCCATATTCCAATTCTTTTTTGCTTCCATTACATTTATTTTCCATTCTTTCCTCTTTCACTGCCCCTACTGCTGTTCCTCCTTGTCATGTCCTACAACAGAGCAAACTTATCAAACATCTCCCCATCTTCTAACCTCTTTGTAGCTGTTGCTTTTCTCCTTCCCCATGCACTTTCCAGGATGTTGAGTTGCTCTGTGTTGATGATCAGTGGCTAATTTCCTTTTTATCAGGAATAAAGGAACCCATAATTGCCTCTTGCAATACCACTGGCATAATCCTGACACTAACACATCACAATGAACAGGAGGCCCATTAATAAACATGCAGTGCTGTGAAGAATTTCACTGATCCCTCTCCAGGTCATTAAATCTATACATGTTTGATGGTAATAAAGGAGAAATGCGGAATGATAATGGCAGCTGTAGGAGGCTGCTGCTCTCCTATTCTGCCTTAACCACAAGACAGGAAATGATCCATGTATTTTTTAAAATATGTATATATTCTACTCATTATTACTAATTTCGAATGCCTATGCATATTTCACAGGTAACTGGTTCATAAATAAAACTCAGGCTGAGATTTCAGCATTAAATTCTTTCAACTTGAAGTAGGAACATGGAATCCAGGTTGATTAAACAAGAAGGAGTGATGTGCTCTAACGAAAAGTTTTTGTGTTGGGGAGACTTGGAGGGCAGGTGCTAATCAAAACCCATTTAGGTTTGTCACTTTTTATGGTATAAATAAAGGATGTTGCCCTATGTTGATAAGCAAAGTCAGATCCTAATTCCAGAACAAATCATCAAGCCAATAAAGATAAAACAGCCTTACAAGTTTATTCTTTAAAGCTAAAAATCAAAGGAATAATTCATATCATATAAGACAGGTCAAAATTACTTTAGACATTCTATTTCTATTTCTTATCTCACAGATAAAGTCAAACATAGACCATATATCAGAAAATAGAATGTTTAAAATACCTAATGTTAAAAATCAGCAAATTCTATCATATCCTACAGTGGGGGTTTGCATCGAACCAAGACAGACAAAAACACTGCAGTAAACCTTTGACCAATTGAACAGTCAATGTTTGTGATTCATATACCCTTCAGCAATCACAGAATTACATGATTTACAGTAATTTTTAGTTTTGCTGAGACTGAATTTGAATCACATCTCTCCCCACCCTTCCCCTACCACAAGTCTAATAGGTTGAAATAAATCACAGAACTGGTAAATTTACCTGGCCACTTGACATTTGTTCATTTTTCAGCACTGATGTTCTTTTTCTCTTCTCCCACTTATAGCAACTCTCACAAAATAATTCTTTTTAAAAAGATGATGACTTGTTGGGAGATAGGGGAGTGTGGCTTATATCAGATCTGACCCTGAAGAGAAAACCAAATGATAAGGGTAACAATGGAGTGTTGAGGAAAATGTAACACTTGCCAGTAAATTGCAATTTTGATGGACTACGCTTAATCTGAGTAAAGTCTGAATTTGGTTGAAGACTGACATGAATGTGCTCACTCTGACCTTTATTTCAAATCCAAAAAGATGAAATCTGAAACTATTTGAGTGAAAGCTTGAGTGGGAACAAAGGTGATTTACCCAAGTTAGAGAGAACAGTGGCGGTTTCCTCTGAAGCCAGATCTCCTGGATTTGTTCCAAGATCCATTACTTTTTTATTGGGAGGGCTATCGTAATACTGTGAGCACATCTCCTGTGTCTCTGCCTGTGGCTTTCTCTGGCCATCAGAGCATTCTCAGCCAAAAAATGCCAGAGAGGTAACATGCTCAGGAGCAACTGTCAACTAATGAAGGACAGAATATCATGGGTAACTATACTAGCTGCTTTCCCCTCAGTGGGACGATTCTAGGTGTGCCCCAGTTTCCTAAAAAGTTCCCTGCAGGACTAAAACCTGGTTGTGCCCAAAATAGTAACCTGCTCATGAATACAATCTTGTTTGGCTTTCCTCCTTTCCCTGTCTCACTTCCCTGGTCCCTCACCATATTTCCTAAGATCTCCCCTGAAATAAAATACATACTCCCAGATCCTTGTCTTGGGATCTGCTTTTGGAGCAAATCTAAACTGAAGTACATAAGTTTCCCAGCTTTGGGAAATCCCATATTCTCTTTCTCCCCCACAGGACAATACTTGCTGTGAAAGGCTCTTGGTCAATCCCAAGGTTCTATTTTTCTCAGAGGGTGAACTTTATATTCACTCTCATCTATGCGACTAAATCACAAGTCCATACCTCTAGTTCAAAGGTATCTTTGCGGGGAGTCTAAACAGAACCTAACCAAAGGTTGGCATAAAATTTAGTTTTTATTGCCTCCTCTTCAAGAATTAGGCATCTACAAATGGTTATCAAAGAACCCCATCCTTTCTCTTTCTATGTCTTATCAGTAGAATAATGATGGATGTGAATTGGGGTAACATAATAAATGGGTGTTTGGCCATTGTGCATGTATTTTAAAGGTAAGCACTGGTCCTAATGGTTCATCTCTCTAAACCTAAAAACAATGTTTGTGTCTCTAAAACAGGGGTACTAGCAGTACCCACCTGAAAGAATTGATCTGAGGGTTGAAGAACTGATGTGGTCATCTAAGGTTGATATTGGCAATGTCTATCAAATTGAAGGCTCTCAAAAGATGCTATGTCATTAATATTATTATTGGAAGGGAGAAATCGGGTTTGAGAGGATTGTTTAACCACTTCAGTTATTTTTATTACATATTTTGTTAAGAATTGCCACACTACTGATTCTATGTATTTCTGTAGTTATCAGTTGTAATATTTCTCTTCCACTTCTAATTTTATTTGAGTATTTTTTTTCTTAGCCTAGCTAAACGTTTGTCAGCTTTATCTTTTTGAACAACTAGCCCTTACTTTTGTTGATCTTTTCTACTGGTTTTCCAGTCTCTATTTCATTTATTTCTGCTCCTATTTTTATTATTTCCTTCCTTCTGCTAACTTTGGGTTTAGTTTGTTCTTATTTTTTTACTTCCTTGAGGTGTAAACTTAGGTTGTTTATTTGAGAACTTTCTAATTTCTTAATATATATGTTCATTCCTAAAAACTTTCCTCTCAGAACTGCTTTTGCTGCATCCCGCAATATTTGATGTGTTGTATTTTCATTTGTTTTGAAATAATTTATTTCCCTTCTGATTTCTTCTTTGACCCAATGATTGTTTAGAAGTGTGTTGTTTAGTTTTTATGTATTTGTAGACTTTCTCACTTTCCTCTTGTTGATTTCTAGTTTCATAGCCTGTGGTTAGAAAAGATAGTTGGTATGATTTCAATCTTCTTAAATTTGCTAAGATTTGCTTTTTGGCCTATCATAGGGTCTATGCTGGAGAGTATTCCATGTGCACTTGAAAAGAATGTGTATTCTGTGGATGTTGACTGGAATATGTCCATTAAGTCTATTTGTCCTAAAGTGTGGTTCAATTGCAATGCTTCCTTGTTGATTTTCTGTCTAGACGATCTATCCATTGCTGACAGTGGAGTATTGAAGTCCCCTAAACTTACTGTACTGTTGTCTATTTATCTTTTAAAATCTTTTATTAATTGTTTACTATATCATGGTGCTTGGGTGTTGAAAGCATACATATTTATGATTGTTATATCTTCTTGATGTATTGACACCTTTATCATTATATAATAACCGTTTTTGTCTCTTATTACCCTGCTTGGCTTGAGGTCTATTTTGTCTAATATAAGTATGGCTATGCCCTCCCTCTTTTTGTTTTCATTTGGTTGGAATATCATCTTCCATTCCTTCACTTTGAGCCTACGTGTATCTTTAGACCTGAAATGAGTCTTCTGTGGGCAACATATAGTTGGGTCTTGTTTTCTTAATCTATCCAGCCACTCTGCAACTTTCAATTGGTGAGTTCAATTCATTAACATTTAGCATGATTATTGATATGTAAGATTTACTACTGTGATATTATCTTTTGTCTTACTTTGCCTTCCATTGTTTTGCTTCCCTTCTGTTTCTGTCATCCTTTGTAAGTTGGTGGTTTTCCATAGTGATTTGCTCAGTGTTTCCTTTTTTTATGTTTTGTGTCTCTGCTCTAGGTTTTTGCTTTGTAGTTACCATGAGGTTTACATAAAACATCTTGTGAAAGAAAAATGTTGCCTGCCATATCAGTAAACAAACGATGTTGCAGCCATCAAGCCACTACAGCCGCCCCTGTGGTGAGCCCTGACAGCACTCAGGATGGAGACAGACACGCTGCCCACTGCCAAGGCCTCAGCCACTGCAGCCGCCTCCAGCGTTGCACCCTGAGGGGACTCAGGAAACTGGCTCTAGACAGCTAAGGTGCATATCGAAGGAATGATTTCAATGAGTCCAGACTCCTGCATCTTCCCATTCACAGAAAAGCACTAAATTCCTTAACTTGAGATGTCCAGCTTTCTTTAATTAACAGTAATCTTTTGATGTTCTGACTACCTGGTTTTTGTTGCAAAACTCCTATATTTCCTGGCTCCTCCCTTACCTTTTTGGAGCAGTCCCTCACAGCTATCTGAGAGGCTGCCTCCTGCACTTTAAGTTCTCAGAAAGTCCACCAAATAGAACATAATCCTCAACTTTTAGGTTGTGCATTTTTGTTTCAGCTGAAAATCTCATAGATAAAATAGACCTTTTTCTGCTGATAGCAATTTCTCTTCATTCACCTATAAAGTTTCCATCCTTTTACTCTTCCCCTTTTATATTTTTGATGTCACAAATTATCTTTTTATGCTGCAATTTTGTTACCAAGTTGTAGTAGCTATTGTTATTTTTAATGCTCTTTTCCTTTAACCTTTTTGCTATAGTTAAGAGTTTAATATACTCTTCATAAAAAGTTACAGTATTCTGACTGATGACTTATTACATTAATTAGAGTTTTGTGTACTTTCATCTTTTCATTTCAGCTTGAAGAACTCCTTTCAACATTTCTTGTAGGCAAGACTAGTGGTGGTAAACTCCCTCAGCTTTTGTTTGTCTGGGAAAGCTTTATTTCTCCTTCATATCTCCTTCATATCTTCATATCATATCTGAAGGATAACTTGGCTGGATATAGTATTCTTAGCTGGCAGTTTTTATCTTTCAATATGTTAAACATGTCATCCCACTTTTTCCTGGCTTGTAGAGTTTTTGCTGAGAAATCTGCTGATAGACTTTGTAGGTTACTGTCTTTTTTCCCCTGGATGTCTTTAAAATTCTTTATTATTGACCTTCAGTAGTTTTAATATAATGTGTGTTGGAGAAGGTCTTTTTGCATTGAGATAATAAGGCGTTCTATTAGCTTTGTGGACATGTATATCCAGTTTCCTTCCCCAGGTTTAGAAAGTTCTCAGCTATTATTTCTCTAAATATGCTCTCTACTCCCTTCTACCCCTCTTCTCCTTCTGGGATACCCATTATTCTTATGTTGACTTTTCTACTGGAGTCAGATTCTTCTCATAGGCTTTCTTCATATTTTAAAAATCTTAGTTCTCTCTCTTATTCTACCTGAATCATTTCTATATTTCTATCTTCAAGCTCACTAATTCTCTCTTCCTTATGATCTGCTCTGTTTCCAGTGCATTCTAATGTATGCTTCATCTCATTTATTGAGTTTTTCAGCTTCAGAATTTCTGTTTGGTTCTTTTTTAGAATTTTAATCTCTTTGGTAGAGTAATCCTCCTGTTCATTAATTTTATTCCTGAGATCATTGTATTGCCATTCTGAGTTTTCTTGTAGCTCATTGGATTTCTTCATAACAGCTGTTTTAAATTCTTTATCAGTTAGAGCACAATACTCCATGTCTTTGGGTTTGCTTGCTGGAAAACGGTCATTTTCTTTTAATGATACTGTATTACCATGATTTTTTATAGTGTTTGATAAAAAGTGCCTCTGTTGCTGCAGTTGAAGTAGCAAACACCTCTCTTATTTAGGCAAAGATTTGTTTACTTTGATTCTAACAATTCAACCAGTTGGTACTTAGGAGACGTCCTTTTGTTTTTCAGAAGGTGGTGCTATAATCAAACGTTTGGTTCTTTTAGGAAAGGTGACTTACTGCTAAGGTTGGGAGCATGCACATAAAAAAAGTGTAGCAGCAGAGCAGGGGGAGGTGTGTACATAGCACTTGGGGCTTCAGTTATGCCCATGGCCTAGTAGGGGGCTCCTCAAGTTGGGGGATCCCAAAGGTCCATGGATGGTCATCTTACCTCCAGAGGCAAACAGCAAAAGACATTTATCTTCAGTTCTCCCTGTCTGCCTATTTCCCTTTTTTTCCCTCCCGCAGTCAATGAGGTCTCTCCTCAGAGAGAGCAACTGGTCCCTCCAGCTGCAGCACACATGGCCAGGCAGATCCCCCACTCACCACCTTCACCCTCCAACTCCTCTGCCAGGAAAGCCCTGCTGCCTCACTGCCACACCAGCCATAGCCTTCTCTGTCATCGCCGCCTCTGCCACCACTAATTCCCCTGACACTTTCCTGGCTCTGCCACCACCTTCACAGTCCAATCCATCCACTTTCAGGTGCACAGATGGATGAATCCCTAGGATGTCCTGGTATGCTGTGCAGAGGCACAGTTTTTTTTTTTTTTTTTTTTCAGTTATGGATGCCTAATCAGTTGTAATCAAAGGGGAGAGAAAAAAAACTCACACCAACATAATGCTAACATCACTCTTCAAGACAGGTTCCTTCACACTGCAATGTTTCTAAAATCTGGATATAATCATATATCTAATGTGTATATTTTATATGCTTAAATGTCTTTTGTTTTCCTGAAAAGCTTGTTTTAAATTGATGTTGCATCTGATAATCAATAGCATCTTAAAACTGAGCATTAAAAATATTTTAATGTAAAAAATACCCCCAAAATGAGTATTATAGTACATGCTATTAGTGCTGTTGACCAGGGAGCCCAAGAAAGTTTTGTGATATATCACTGACAAATATGAAGTTTCTACTATTCTTGAGGTATGATTGTGTCACCGACATCACAACTCCATGTGTGCTGACTAATGTTTTAAACCAAAAAATTCACACTTCAAGAAACAGACATGATGTGGAATATTAGCCTGTATCTACACATAAATTTCAGTAACTGCATTATTTTATAACCCATTTGTGGGAAGATGTTTATTTGGCACGTAAGCAGAAGCTCATGTTTCAGTGAATCTAGTGTCTGCAATCTCCCTGTCAATAGTAAATAATAAGGTTAAGATTTTTTCCTTTAATATGTTGAAATTTTTTATAAGCCATCACTGTTTATACCTGATTTACTTGATAACTGGTGAGGACCCTGGTTAAATTAAATTACTTAAAAAACAAAGTACATGTGTAATCAGCTAGACTGACAAAACTCAAGGATCTATACTTACTTTGAAAAACATTAAAGAAGGATAATACTTCATCATGTAATCACAGCCACATATTCTCAAAAATAAACAATATGTGAACAGCTGTTCTATTCCAAATATGCCTATAGATCAACAAACCTCCTATTGTTTATTAAAAGTTGTTTCCATTTCTTTTATGTGTTTAAACTATGTTTTTTAAAAGCTGTTTCTATTTGTCTTATGTGTTTAAACTATGTTTACAGTTGGAAGAATTGTCCCTAAAAAAAAAAAAGACTGAACAAGACAACTAAGTCTTTGTAGCTCTCAGCTTCCTTGACTTTGAATATAAAGTTCTTTTCAGTGCATAAGTCTTATGAACAGGTAGTAAGGAAAAGTGGTGAGTTCCTCGGGGAAAGGAAAACAGTTAGATATGGAAAGTGTTAGAAACAGGGTAAGAATAGTCTAACTGAACAAACTCCAGTCATAGGAAAATCAAGGGAAGTATCACTATCTTATTACAAGGAGAGTTTCTAGAAAACTCAGAAGGATCACTAAGGAAATTGACCAAATTCTGCTTCTGCAGTTATGGTTAATCTCTAAAAATGAGCAGTCAAACTGATGTGACAACTTTTGACCTTTCTCCATCCAAATACACGCTAATAGCTTTGAACACCAAAGTAAAGTCAGGACCAAATTGCCTGAGTTTGAATCCTGACTATGCCACTTTCTAGCTGTGTGACCTTAGGAGAATTACTCTGCTTTTCTCTGCCTCAGTTTCTTTATTTGTAAAATTGATACAAGTATATTATCTATCTCATAAGGTTGAAATTGATTAAATAAATCAACATATGTTAATGCTTTCACTGGTGCCTGACACATTCAAAGCAATTAGGTTTTCTATTGTTAAATGTATAGATGTTTTATTCCTTTACATTCTTATATAAATGTATAGATGTTTTATTCATATATATATATATATATATATATATAGCATGGTCATATCTTAAAATATTAATCTAATTGTATTTTGGGCATTTCCGTACCCCTTTCTTTTCTTACCTGAAGCCAAAGGTCTCCTTTTTCTCATCAAACACACTAAAGAGATTCAAGTAAGCACTTAGTACAAGTGCCAGAGGAGAATTCTATATCGCATATAAAGTACCTCCAAAGGACTAGCTAAGACTGGGCAGTAGAGAAAAGAAGGAGAGTGTTTCAAAGAGGAAATGAAGGAGAGACCAGAGGGATGAGAAGTCCAAAGTAGGAAGAAGACCAAGAACATTCATCACAGATCAACAAAAAGCAAAGAGGGAGAGCCTCTGAAGACAGACTGTTTTCCATCATGGACCACCCCTTTATTGTCCCATGAGGCCCCTATCATGGACCCCACACTTTAGAGGACCCCTCTGTGGCCCTCTTTCAGCTGTGCACCCCTCAGCAGGGAAGGCAACTATGAACACAATGGGAAAAAGCCCACATGGAGCCTGGACCCCTTCCCTTTTTTATAACATATTCCAGAGACCTCATTGTCCCTAAGCTGCTTGCAGGACCTATACCCGCATCTTCCTGGGGTGCTGCCACTGGTATGGTCAGTCCTAGACAAAAGGGGTGGCCACAGGGAAGGTGCTGGCATGGATATGCTCAGAGCGTGGATTTGCAGGCTAAGGTGTCAATAGAAGTGTACATGAAGCTCCTCACAATGCAAGATGGAGCTGGGAGTGGGGAGAGAACGTGGGGCCAGCTGCAGACCAGGGCTTGGGGATATATCTTCTCAGCCTGCAGGATTCTGGTGTGGAACTCCACTATGTGGGAATTCTAAATTAGAATCTGGCCTTCCAAGTCATGTTGAAGGTATATTTGTCAAGATAATATGGTAGATGAATGGATAAAAAATATATATATATATATTATATATATAAGAGTTGCAGACTCCTTTTTTAAGGTGTCTTAAACTCCTTTCTTAAAAAAGAAAGAAGAGGAGACTACCTTCAACATGGTGGAAGAGTAACATGTGGAGATCACCTTCCTCCCCACAAATACATCAGAAATACATCTACATGTGGAACAACTCCTACAGAACACCTACTGAACGCTGGCAGAAGACCTCAGACCTCCCAAAAGACAAGAAACTTCCCACGTACCTGGGTAGGGCAAAAGAAAAAACAGAGACAAAAGAATAGGGATGGGACCTGCACCACTGGGAGGGAGCTGTGAAGGAGGAAAAGATTCCACATACTAGGAAGCCCCTTCACTGGTGGAGACAGGGGGTGGTGGGGCGGAAGCTTCAGAGACACAGAGGAGAGCACAGCAACAGGGGTGTGGAGGGCAAACTGGAGAGATTCCCGCACAGAGGATCGGTGCCGACCAGCACTCACCAGCCCGAGAGGCTTGTCTCCTCACCGGCCGGGGTGGGCACGGGCTGGGAGCTGAGGCTCTGGTTTCGGAGGTCGGATCCCAAGGAGAGAACTGGGGTTGGCTGCGGGAACACAGCCTGAAGGGGCTAGTGCGCCACAGCTGGCCAGGAGGGAGTCCAGGAAAAAGTCTGGACCTGCCTAAGAGGCAAGAGACCATTGTTTCGGGTGTGCGAGGAGAGGGGATTCAGAGCGCCGTGTAAACGAGCTCCAGAGAAGGGCACGAGCCGTGACTATCAGAGACAGGCGTGAAACACTAAGACTGCTGCTGCAGCCAACAAGAAGCCTGTGTGCAAACACAGGTCACTATCCATACCTCCCCACTGGGAGCCTGTGCAGCCCGCCACTGTCAGGGTCCCATGATCCAGGGACAATTTCCCCAGGAGGACACACGGCGCACCACAGGCTGCTGCAACGTCACGCTGGCCTCTGCCGCTGCAGGCTTGCCCCGCATTCCGTATCCCTCCCACCCCCCCTAGCCTGAGTGAGCCAGAGCCCCCTAATCAGCTGCTACTTTAACCCCGTCCTGTCTGGGAGGGAACGGACGCCCTCAGGTTACCTACACTCAGAGGCGGGGCCAAATCCAAAGCTGAACCCCAAAAGCTGTGCAAACAAAGAAGAGAAAGGGAAATTTCTCCATGCAGCCTCAGGATCAGCAGATTAAAACCCCACAATCAACCTGATGTACCCTGCCTCTGTGGAATACCTGAATACACAACAAATCATCCCAAAATTGAGGCGGTGAACTTTGGGAGCAATGATATTTTTTTTTTTCCTTTTTCTCTTTTTGTGAGTGTGTACGTGTATGCTTCTTTGTGTGATTTTGTCTATATAACTTTGCTTTCACCATTTATCCTAGGGTTCTATTTGTCTGATTTTTTTGGTTTTTGGTTTTTGGGTTTTTTAGTACAGCTTTTAGCACTTGTTATCATTGGTGGATTTGTTTTTTGGTTTGGTTGCTCTCTTCCTTCTTTCTTTCTTTCTTTTTATTCTCTTTTTTATTCTTTTTAATTTTTTTATTTTTAATAATTCTTTTAATTTTTATTTTAATAACTTCATTTTCTTCCTTGCTTGCTTCTTTTTTTTTTTTTCCTCACTTTTCTTCTGACCCATGTGGCTGACAGAATGTTGGTGCTCCGGCCAGGTGTCAGGCCTGTGCCTGTGAGCAGGGAGAGCGGAGTACAGGACATTGGTCCACCAGAGACCACCCAGCTCCACGTAATATCAAATGGCGAAAGCTCTCCCAGAGATCTCCTTCTCAACGCAAAGACCCAGCTACACTCAACGACCAGCAAGCTACAGTGCTGGACACCCTAAGACAAACAACTAGCAAGACAGGAACACAGCCCCACCCATTAGCAGAGAAGCTGCCTAAAATTATGATAAGGTCACAGACACCCCAAAACACACCACCGGACGTGGTCCTGCCCACCAGAAAGACAAGATCCAGCCTCATCCACCACAACACAGGCACTAGTCCCCTCCACCAGGAAGCCTACACAACCCACTGAACCAACCCTAGCCACTGGGGGCAGATGCCAAAAACAACAGGAACTACAAACCAGCAGCCTGCAAAAAGGAGACCCCAAACACATTAAGTTAAGCAAAATGAGAAGACAGAGAAACACACAGCAGATGAAGGAGCAAGGTTAAAAACCCACCAGACCAGGGCTTCCCTGGTGGTGCAGTGGTTGAGAATCCGCCTGCCAATGCAGGGGACACGGGTTCGAGCCCTGGCCTGGGAAGATCCCACATGCCGCGGAGCAACTGGGCCAGTGAGCCAAAACTACTGAACCTGTGCATCTGGAGCCTATGCTCCGCAACAAGAGAGGCCGTGATAGTGAGAGGCCCATGCACCGCGATGAAAAGTGGCCCCCGCTCGCCACAACTAGAGAAAGCCCTCGCACAGAAACGAAGACCCAACACAGCCAAAAATGAAAATTAATTAATTAATTAATTAAAAAAAAAAAAAGAAACCCACCAGACCAAACAAATGAAGAAGAAATAGGCAGTCTACCTGAAAAAGAATTCAGAGTAATGATAATAAAGATGATCCAAAATCTTGGAAATAGAATGGAGAAAATACAAGAAACGATTAACAAGGACCTAGAAGAACTAAAGAGCAAACAAACAATGACGAACAACACAATAAATGAAATTAAAAATTCTCTAGAAGGAATCAGTAGCAGAATAACTGAGGCAGAAGGGATAAGTGACCGGGAAGATAAAATAGTGGAAATAACTACTGCAGAGCAGAATAAAGAGAAAAGAATGAAAAGAATTGAGGACAGTTTCAGGGACCTCTGGGACAACGTTAAATGTAGCAACATTCAAATTATAGGGGTCCCAGAAAAAGAAGAGAAAAAGAAAGGGACTGAGAAAATATTTGAAGAGACTATAGTTGAAAACTTCCCTAATATGGGAAAGGAAATAGTTAATCAAGTCCAGGAAGCACAGAGAGTCCCAAACAGGATAAATCCAAGGAGAAACACGCCAAGACACATATTAATCAAACTATCAAAAATTAAATACAAAGAAAAATATTAAAAGCAGCAAGGGGAAAACAACAAATAACATACAAGGGAATCTCCATAAGGTTAACAGCTGATCTATCAGCAGAAACTCTGCAAACCAGAAGGGAGTGGCAGGACATATTTAAAGTGATGAAAGGGAAAAAGCTACAGCCAAGATTACTCTACCCAGCAAGAATCTCATTCAGACTCGACGGAGAAACTAAAACCTTTACAGACAAGCAAAAGCTAAGAGAATTCAGCACCACCAAACCAGCTTTACAACAAATGCTAAAAGAAATTCTCTAGGCAGGAAACACAAGAGGAGGAAAAGACCTACAATAACAAACCCAAAACAATTAAGAAAATGGTAATAGCAACACACATATCAAAAACTACCTTAAAAGTAAATGGATTAGGGCTTCCCTGGTGGTGCAGTGGTTGAGAATCTGCCTGCCAATGCAGGGGACACGGGTTCGAGCCCTGGTCTGGGAAGATCCCACATGCCACGGAGCAACTGGGCCCGTGAGCCACAATTACTGAGCCTGTGCGTCTGGAGCCTGTGCTCTGCAACAAGAGAGGCCACGATGGTGAGAGGCCCGCGCACTGCGATGAAGAGTGGTCCCCACTTGCCGCAACTAGAGAAAGCCCTCGCACAGAAACGAAGACTCAACACAGTCATAAATAAATAAATAAATAAAAGTAAACGGATTAAATGCTCCAACCAAAAGACATAGACTGCATGAATGCATACAAAAACAAGACCCGTATATATGCTGTCTACAAGAGACCCACTTCAAACCTTGGGACACATACAGACTGAAAGTGAGGGGATGGAAAAAGATATTCCAGGTAAATGGAAATCAAAAGAAAGCTGGAGTAGCAATTCTCATAACACACAAAACAGACTTTAAAATAAAGACTATTACAAGAGACAAAGAAGGACACTACAGAATGATCAAGGGATCAATCCAAGAAGAAGATATAACAATTGTAAATATTTATGCACCCAACATAGGAGCACCTCAATACATAAGGCAAATACTAACAGCCATAAAAGGGGAAAACGACAGTAACACAATCATAGTAGGGGATTTTAACACCCCACTTTCACCAATGGGCAGATCATCCAAAATGAAAATAAATAAGGAAACAGAAGCTTTAAATGACACAATAAACAAGATGGACTTAATTGATATTTATAGGACATTCCATACCCAAACAACAGAATACACTTTCTTCTCAAGTGCTCATGGAACACTCTCCAGGACAGATCATATCTTGGGTCACAAATTAAGCCTTGGTAAATTTAAGAAAATAGAAATTGTGTCAAGTATCTTTTCTGACCACAATGCTATGAGACTAGATATCAATTACAGGAAAAAATCTGTAAAAAATACAAACATATGGAGGCTAAACAATACACAACTTAATAAACAAGAGATCACTGAAGAAATCAAAGAGGAAATCAAAAAATACCTAGAAACAAATGACAATGAAAACACAACACCCAAAACCTATGGGTTGCAGCAAAAGCAGTTCCAAGAGGGAAGTTTACAGCAATACAATCCTACCTCAGGAAACAAGAAACATCTCAAATAAACAACCTAACCTTATATCTAAAGCAATTAGAGCAATTAGAGAAAGAAGAACAAAAAAAAACCCCAAAGTTAGCAGAAGGAAAGAAATCATAAATATCAGATCAGAAATAAATGAAAAACAAATGAAGGCAAAGATCTATAAAGCTAAAAGCTGGTTCTTCAAGAAGATAAACAAAATTGATAAACCATTAGCCAGACTCATCAAGAAAAAAAGAGAGAAGACTCAAATCAATAGATTTAGAAATGAAAAAGGAGAGGTAACAACTGACACTACAGAAATACAAAGGATCATGAGAGATTACTACAAGCAACTATATGCCAATAAAATGGACAACCTGGAAGAAATGGACAAATTCTTGGAAAAGCACAACCTTCCAAGACTGAACCAGGAAGAAAAAGAAAATATAAACAGACCAATCACAAGCACTGAAATTGAGACTGTGATTTAAAATCTTCCAACTAACAAGAGCCCAGACCAGATGGCTTAACAGGTGAATTCTATCAAACATTTAGAGAAGAGCTAACACCCATCCTTCTCAAACAATTCCAAAACAAAGTAGAGGGAGGAACACTCCCCAACTCATTCTACGAGGCCACCATCACCCTGATACCAAAACCAGACAAAGATGTCACGAAGAAAGAAAACTACAGGCTAATATCACTGATGAACATAGATGCAAAAATCCTTACCAAAATACTAGCAAACAAATTCCAACAGCACATTAAAAGGATCATACCCCATGATCAAGTAGGGTTTATCCCAGGAATGCAAGGATTCTTCAATATACGCAAATCAATCAATGTGATACACCATATTAACAAATTGAAGAATAAAAACCATATGATCATCTCAAAAGATGCAGAAAAAGCTTTCAACAAAATTTAACACCCATTTATGATAAAAACCCTCCAGAAAGTAGGCATAGAGGGAAGCTACCTCAACATAATAAAGGCCATATATGACAAACCCACAGCCAACATCGTTCTCAATGGTGTAAAACTAAAACCATTTCCACTAAGATCAGGAACAAGACAAGGTTTCCCACTCTCACCACTATTATTCAACACAGTTTTGGAAGTTTTAGCCACAGCAATCAGAGAAGAAAAAGAAATAAAAGGAATCCAAATCGGAAAAGAAGAAGTAAAGCTGTCATTGTTTGCAGATGACATGACACCATACAGAGAGAATCCTAAAGATGCTACCAGAAAACTGCTGGAGCTAATCAATGAATTTGGTAAAGTAGTAGGATACAAAATTAATGCACAGAAATCTCTTGAATTCCTATACGCTAATGATGAAAAATCTGAAAGAGAAATAAAGGCAACACTCCCATTTACCACTGCAACAAAAAGAATAAAATACCTAGGAATAAACCTACCTAAGGAGACAAAAGACCTGTACACAGAAAACTATAAGACACTGATGAAAGAAATTAAAGATGATACAAACAGTTGGAGAGATATACCATGTTCTTGGATTGGAAGAATCAACACTGCGAAAATGACTATACTACCCAAAACAATCTACAGATTCAATGCAATCCCTATCAAACTACCAATGGCATTTTTCACAGAACTAGAACAAAAAATTTCACTATTTGTATGGAAACACAAAAGACCCCGAATCGCCAAAGCAATCTTGGGAAAGAAAAACGGAGCTGGAGGACTCAGGTTGCCTGACTTCAGACTATACTACAAAGCTACAGTAATCAAGACAGTATGGTACTGGCACAAAAACAGAAATATAGATCAGTGGAACAGGACTGAAAGCCCAGAGATAAACCCATGGACATATGGTCACCTTATTTTTGATAAAGGAGGCAAGAATATACAATGGAGAAAAGACAGCCTCTTCAATAAGTGGTGCTGGGAAAACTGGACAGCTACACATAAAAGAATGAAATTAGAACACTTCCTAACACCATACACAAAAAAAAAAACTCAAAATGGATTAAAGACCTAAATGGAAGGCCAGACACTATAAAACTCTTAGAGGAATACTGAGGCAGAAAACATAGGCAGAACATATGACATAAATCACAGCAAGATCCTTTTTGACCCACCTCCTAGAGACATGGAAATAAAAACAAAAATAAACAAATGGGCTGTCATAAAACTTAAAAGTTTTTGCACAGCAAAGGAAACCATAAACAAGACGAAAAGACAACCCTCAGAATGGGAGAAAACATTTGCAAATGAAGGAACTGACAAAGGATTAATCTCCAAAATTTACAAGCAGCTCATGCAGCTCAATATCAAAAAAACAAACAACCCAATCTAAAAATGGGCAGAAGACCTAAATAGACATTTCTCCAGAGAAGATATACAGATTGCCAATAAACACATGAAAGAATGCTCAACATCACTAATCATTAGAGAAATGCAAATCAAAACTACAATGAGATATCACTTCACACCGGTCAGAATGGCCATCATCAAAAAATCTACAATCAATAAATGCTGGAGAGGGTGTGGAGAAAAGGGAACCCTCTTGTATTGTTGGTGGGAATGTAAATTGATACAGCAACTATGGAGAACAGTATGGAGGTTCCTTAAAAAACTAAAAATAGATCTACCATACGACCCAGCAATCCCACTACTGGGCATATACCCTGAGAAAACCATAATTCAGAAATAGTCATGTACCACAATGTTCATTGCAGCTCTATTTACAATAGCCAGGACATGGAAGCAACCTAAGTGTCCATCGACAGATGAATGGATAAAGAAGATGTGGCACATATATACAGTGGAATATTAGTCAGCCATATAAAGAAACAAAATTGAGTTATTTGTAGTGAGGTGGATGGACCTAGAGTCTGTCGTACAGAGTGAAGTAACTCAGAAAGAGAAAAACAAATACCATATGCTAACACATATATATAGAATCTAAAAAAAAAAAATGGTTATGAAGACCCTAGGGGCAGGACAGGAATAAAGACACAGACATTGAGAATGGACTTGAGGACATGGGGAAGGGGAAGGGTAAGCTGGGACGAAGTGAGAGAGTGGCGTGGACTTATATATACTACCAAATGTAAAATAAATAGCTAGTGGGAAGCAGCTGCATAGCACAGGGATATCAACTTGGTGCTTTATGACCCCCTAGAGGGGTGGGATAGGAAGGGTGGGAGGCAGATACAAGACGGAGGAGATATGGGGACATATGTATATGTATAGCTGATTCAATTTGTTATAAAGTAGAAACTAACACACCATTGTAAAGCAATTATACTCCAATAAAGATGTTAAATAAAAAAAAAAGACACACCCCCAGATGGAAAATGAAGTTAATTCAGGTCCCGATATGGGGAACAGGAAGCAATGCTATGGGCCAAACATAATAATAGAGCTACAAAAGCAGACGGATAGCAGTGACTTGGATGACGAGAGCCCTCGGCACATTATTTTTTTTTTTTTAAGGTTTTATTTTATTTTATTTTTTATTTTTTTAAACATCTTTATTGGAGTATAATTGCTTTACAATGATGTGTTAGTTTCTGCTTTATAACAAAGTGAATCAGTTATACATATACATATGTTCCCATATCTCTTCCCTCTTGCATCTCCCTCCCTCCCACCCTCCCCATCCCACCCCTCTAGGTGGTCACAAAGCACCGAGCTGATCTCCCTGTGCTATGCGGCTGCTTCCCACTAGCTATCTATTTTACATGTGGTAGTGTATATATGTCCATGCCACTCTCTCACCCTGTCACATCTCACCCCACCCCCTCCCCATATCCTCAAGTCCATTCTCTAGTAGGTCTGTGTCTTTATTCCTGTCTTGCCACTAGGTTCTTCATGGCCTTTTTTTTTTTTCCTTAGATTCCATATATATGTGTTAGCATACTGTATTTGTTTTTCTCTTTCTGACTTACTTCACTCTGTATGACAGACTCTAACTCCATCCACCTCACTACAAATACCTCCATTTCATTTCATGGCTGAGTAATATTCCATTGTATATATGTGCCACATCTTCTTTATCCATTCATCCGATGATGGACACTTTGGTTGCTGCCATGTCCTGTCGGCACATTATTGACCCTTTAGAGGATCACGGAATGAACACAGGGGCTTCTGGAGACCTTCTCGGCTCTGTGGTTAAATCTGAAAGCAACAATAGTAATTCACCCTCGAGCACTGGTCACGTGCCAGGCAGTACTAAGAATGTTCTTGCACAGCTTGTTTAATCCCCAGAATTACCTACCCTAATAAAGTTATTATCCTCACTTTGCAGATGAGGAAACTGCTTAGAGGTTATAGAATGGGCAGAGGGTCAGAAATGGTAAGTGGCTGAGCTGGGCAAAGAAGACAGGTCTGGTTTGCACTAAAGTGCCTCCTCTCAACCATTCCTAACACAGAAGGACACGTGCCCATGAAAACATCAACTTTGGCAACAGCCTTCTGAGTCATCTTTCCCTGTGTTCCCACTGGACCGATAAGAACACTGAATTCCACAACTAGAGGGTGACTTGGCCAGGTGATACAGTGATGGCGGCCCATCCCCCACTATTTCCATCACCCCACAACAAGGTCAGCAGGTCAGAGGGAGTGTAAAACCCACTCATGTGTTCCCATTGCACTTAGGGTAAAATCAGACCTCAGAACTGAAAGCTACATAATTCCCTGTCCCTGTACTAAAAAATACTAAGTCTGGGCAGACTTTCCTGTCCATGTTTAAGCAATACTGAGCATCAGCAAAGATAACTTAGCTACTTGCTCTAAAAAAGACCCGCTACTGGAAGAGAAATCTGTGAACCAACTGAAACAGACTAGGTATGAAGATGAACAGCAAGACTCACTTTAGGACCCTCTCTTTACTGTGTTCACAAATCCGAGGCATAAACAATTCCATGTCGTAGACTCTGCTTAATCCCAACTAATTCTCTGCCTGGTAAAACCAGCCTTAAAATCAGCAAGCCCAGGCCCTAAAATTCTATAAATAGTCTCCCCTGACCTTCACCTTCTGAGACATCGCTAAAACTCTGTCAAGGTTGTGTTCTCATTTATTGCAGTAGATCTAGTAAACATAGCTTTGCTTGAAAAGAATAAAAAAGAAAGAAAGAAAACTTGCCATTTGTGACAACATGGATGAACCTTGAGGGCATTATTCTAAGTGAAATAAACCAGACTCAGAAAGGCAAATACTGTAGGATCTCACCTGCATGTGGAATCTAAAAAAGCCAAACTCTTAGAAGCAGAGAGTAGATTGGTGCTTGCCAGGGGCTGGGGTAGCGGAAATGGGGAGATGTTGGTCAAAGGGTACAAACTTCCAGTTATAAGAGGATTAAGCTCTGGGAATCTAATGCACAGCATGGTGACTATAGTCAACAATACTGTATTGTATACTTGAAAGTTACTATGAGAGTAGATCTTAAATGTTCTCATCATAAGAACAACAACAACAAAATGGTAATTATGTGAGTTGAAGAATGTGTTAACTATCTTATTGTAGTAAATATTTTGCAATATATACATGTATCAAATCACATTGTACACCTTAAATTTACACAATATGTCAATAAAGCTGGAAAAAAGATAATATGATAGAATATATTTTATTTATCCTTTTGCCAAGTAATTTATAACTTTTAAATATTTAGACTTATAGTATATGGGCCTCCGTGTGTACTGTTGCTCTGGATCCCATAAATGTAATTAGGGTCATGCCTCATGAGTAGGGGGGAGATGGCCATGCCATCGTCACATGCACATTTACAATTAACTATGGGATTTCTGCAACCTAATCAAAGCGGTCATATCACTAGACTTGAAGCCCCAAAAGGCAAATATCGTATCTGTTTTACTCATTGCTATATACCAAGGGTTAGCAAAATATATCCCACAGGCCAAATCCAGCCTGCTGCCTGTTTTTGTACAGTCCATGAGCTAAAAGGTTTTTACATTTTTAAATGGTTGGAAAAAAATCAAAAGAATAATATTTCATGGCAACTAGAAATGACATTAAATTCAATTTTTAGTGTCTATAAATAAAGTTTATAAGCCACACTGATTTATTTGTGTATCATGCACGGCTGCTATCATGGTATAATGGCAGAGTTGAGCAATTATAACCAGAGATCTTATGACTCACTGCCTAATATTTGTTCCGTGGCCCTTCACAGAAAAAGTTGCAGACTCCTACTACATACCCAGTACTTTTTAGAATATCTGGTACATAAGGTGTTCAATAAATGTTTGTTAAAAGAATAAATTAAAGGATGAATGAATGTCATCTAGTAACAATTCATCTGAATCACTGTCAGATGTCATAACTGTAGCCCCTTCTCAGAGGGAAGGGCTGCAATTCACATAGAGTAGAATTAAATGTCATAACCACATGTTATAAGTGATATATAGTTTGAAATAAAAATTTGATTGAAAAAGTTGTTTGGTGTACTTGGAAATACAGAAAGTGTCTCCAAGATGCCTCACAGTGTAGTAAAACTTTGATAAATTTACCAAGGTCCAGGGCTTAGTGACTTCATGAAGGCTGAGGTTCAAACTTGGTTGATCCTAAAGGGAACCAGAGAGAACCATCTCTCTCAGGAACAGGATGCAGGAGGCAGGAGTCCCATTTGTTAATTTATCTCATAAAATACAACTAGTATTCCCCCCAGAATCCTATCATATTCTCCTTCTAAGGAAGACCTACCTGGAAGAACAAATTATGAACGTGGTATTAGCTGGTTCGCTGGATTAGTGGCATCAGACTGGACTGCCTGTTGTACTTGTCTCCACAGAGTTGAAGGGGATTCCACGTGACCCAAGCCTCCTTTTCTGTGGTCAGTGCTCAGGTGAAGATCACCAGCCCTTGCTGATGGATATTCCCCTTGTCTATGCTTCCATAGCTGACCTACCTCCCCTTATGTGTGGCATATTCTTCATTACATACATGTGCTCATTCCATCACACTACAATCAATTCTAGGAGGCCTGGGACTCATTTTGACTTAAGTTGACTTTGCTTATTTCTACTATAATTTATTATATATGTGTTGATTTTATAAATTAACATGAGGTAGGAAATATTATTTTCCAAGTTCCAACAGAGGAATGAGAGACAGAAAAAACTCTCTACACTATACTGTCAAATAGGTATGTAACACACACACATACAGTAAGTGTGTATTTTCTACATATGACACATTTACCACATGTATACACATAGAACAAAAACTTGCTAATTTTAATTGCTCTAATATACATCTAAAAGAATATTTCGTTGCATTTGGCACTGAGGTTCTCAAGTGATTAATACTGGACTTATATAAAGTTGCAACAACTAACTTTCAAAAGGAAAACATATTAAAGCTACCATAAATGGTGTGCTAACAATTATAAAAAGCCATACATGGTTTTATAAGTAGCAAATTGCAATTAGAACACTAAATGACGATAAACTCATTGTGGGAGAAGACAAGGCATTTAAGCAATTACTTAAGTGCAGTGATGAGCTAAGTGTAGCTCCATATTTAAAAGCAGCCCACATGAAAAATAATTTTAAATAACTTCAACTAAAATTCTCCCAGTGCTTTCTACGTGCCACACAAATTATGTTCATTGCCTTTTATTTAATTTCACAGCTCTATGATATAACTACCATTTTCTTTATTTTTCCTGGTAAGAAAACTGAGGCAGTATTGTGAAAAGATTATACTTCAAGTACTTGATTCAGACTATTTCAGTTTAAATTATGGCTCCACCACTTATAACTGTGTCATCTTAAGTAAGTTATTATCCTCTCTGTACTCTTAAGTTTCTCATTGGTAAAATGAGATAATATTTGTAACTGCCTCAGAATGTTGTCATTAAAGATAAAATTAGATAAAATGGTGAAATAGTTAGTAGAACATCTGGCACATAATACCTCATTGAGAGACGTTTGATATTATTAGAAAAGTTAGATAACATCATGAGATCACAAAACCTGCAAGTTACAGGAGCAAGACTAGGACCTGGGTCCATTTCATTCAAAACCCACGCTCTTAACCTCTAAACTCTAAGGCATTTGTTTACTGAACAACTGGTGAGGTTACATTAAATGATCCTAAGACCCCTGAAAGTCTATTCCTCTTCTTCAAAGATCTCAAGATCGTTTTCAGGTTTTTTCCCCACCTACTCCCCCCGCCAAATAAATGTCTGTTAGAGAAGAAGGAAAGTGACAAGGACATTCGTTTTCTATGGGTAGAGCAGACACTGCAAAAGGTAACCCGGCTTGAGGTGCCTGACTGCATCCTGCCTTAGAACGTGATTGGCCTTGCAGCTAAGGGGGCCTTCATGGCAGGCGATTATCAGAGGGTACCAATGCAGGTAGAGCCGGAGCTGAAGGGGAGCTGCCACAGTGGAGTCAAGAGAGGACCACACACAGCACTAGTTGATTGAAAAACATTTTGCCCCTTTTCTGTAATTTTTCTCCCCACCTCCAAACCAACAACCAACCAACCCAGTACTCTCCCAAGCCCACACACCACCGAAGGGGCAAAGTGACAGACTGAGCTGGGGGAGGGGGCAGTGGGAGGAAGCAAAACAGATCATGCTCACTGCCTCAACGCACATGCCACCAGAGGTCAGGCCAGGGCTGGGAGAGGGAAACGGTGAGTCAGACGAGAGAGTGGATTTCTAACTTAGTCTGGACTGGATACTTTTATACCTTAGAGTAGCTGGAAAGTTATGGAGCAGGAAAGGGAGAATCAACCATCCAGGGGAAGGCACTAACTAAAGAAAAGCAAAACTGTTTCATGCTTGTACCCCACCAAATTCAGGCAATTTCATTAACTGATGGTATAATTATATAGTTTTATAAAACTATCAGTGTGTTTATTTGCTTAACGTTCATATCTCTCACTAGACTACAAGTTCCAGGGGGGCAGGGTTTAGTCCCCCAGTAGCAGCCCAGCACTGACACACAGTACGCCTGTCATCAATATCTGTTGAAGAAATAAATGAATCTACAGACGTTAACTCTCCTGAATTTTCATTTTAAAATTCTTGATAACTCAGAATAACCCCCCAAAATGTGCTTTGTTGCATTCACATATGAAAGATACCCTAATGATCAGATTAATCGCTTAAAAAATTAGACTTTGAGGCATGAAAAAATTTTTGAAAAAAAAAGAGAGAGAGAGAGAGAAAGGAGAGAGAACCTTCTGCTGGGGGATTCCTTTCCTCCGGGAATGTTATTTTAAATATAAGTTTGCTATTCCTTGGAAGAAGAGGACTGTGGGAAAATAGCATAGGATCAATCTGATGGGGAAAAAAAGCCTCCAATAAGTAGCTGTTGCTTGTTCCAGAGAAAAGGCAGATGGGGTGGGAGGTGGAGGAAGTTACTTTTTCCTGTACTTTCCTCTTCTCATTATAATGTCTCTCAAGGTGATTTCATCCCAGAGTGATCGAAGTCCCTGAAATTTCAAGAACAGGCAGGCCTTCTTTTACAAGCAACAGTAAAAAATTTTGAGCAGCTAAGCATGTTACTAGGGAATTAATGATAAATCTGTACAGATTGATATTCCCCTGAGATAAAAGGAAAGAGAAAATATTTAAAAACCAATGCTTTTGGCATGTAAAATGAAAAACTAATGGAGTGTTTATCTCTCCCAGGAGGGAGGGACACAGCACTTGCTTTTATTCCCAAGACTGAAGCCTGCCACATGGCCTAAAGGACAGGGTGCTGGTCTCCAGCATGTGATGCTAGGAGAGCAGTAACACTGACCTAACCAAATAGCACGTGCTTAGGAAAGAGGCCAACAGGCTTAGGTTAGAATGCCAGTTAAACCACTCATTAGCTGTGTGACCTCAGCCAAGTAACTTAGTGTCCTTGAGCCTTAGTCTTTGCAAGAGAAAATGGGGATAATAATACCTACTTCCTTATGAGAGGAGAACAAAACAGGAGCTTCTGCATACTGGCTAGGATCTAGTAAGTACTCAGGAAATTCTTAATTCTTTTCCCATGATGTACATTTTTCTACTTAATTTAATTTTCATCCAAAAGAGCCTCTTTACTCCACACAAACTACCTACTAACTCACATACCACTCTATTTTAATAACAATTCAAAGTCTATAAACTCGGGATATCTTTCCTATCCAACTTTATCATATCAGGTTCAATAGACATCAATTCCTTAAAAGTGTTGATCATGGTTCTTTGGATTTCATCTCCTTCTACCAACCCTCAATCCCCACTGCCATTAGTCACCAGTAGATTATAAGAGCTGTGAAGCCTATATTTCTATATTTTTCTCACCATTGTACCCCACTATCCAACACAGAATTGAACACTTTGTAGGTACTCGGTAGATATCTGTTACCTGAATGAATGGATGTAAGATATATTCATCAAGACAAGCTAACTGTGGTATCAAACACCCTCAACATCCCAGTGTCTTAGGCCAATAAATGTGTATTTTTCATATATCCACAGTTGAATGTGGGTCAGCATGGTACTGTGCTCTGAAGATACTGGGATCTTTTCATCTAGCATTTTTACTTCCTCCAGGGCCTCCAAATCCACCTCTAAATCTTCTATATCCAACCAGTAATTAAAGAAAGAGGAATCCAATAAGAATTTCCAAGAAGATTACAGGGACCAGGTCCAGGAGTGATATTCATCATGTCCCCTCACATTCTATTGGCCAGAACTCAGGCATATGGGCCCATCTCCCTGTAGAAAAAGCTAGAAAATGTAATAAAACTGTGTTCCCAGAAGGAAGAGGGGGACTCTAGCCAGTCTCTCTCACTTAACAAGTCAGTCCATATCTGTTGAGTGACTAAGTGACCAGCATTAAGAACTGGGAAGACAGTTTCATCCAGCAATAACAGCCAAAGTTTGGGACCAAGATTCTAAGAGGGAGGGAAGCTGGGAAGGAAAGGAAACAAACAGGGTAGAAGAAACCAAAATCCAAAATAAGCCACCAGAACTAAAAATCAAGGCAAAAGTTCTACAACTCCAAAGACAACGGCCAACATCATAGCTTAATATATAAAATATCAACATCAAACCAATGGCAGCAAATGTAGCTGTCCAAGTCATACCTGCTTCAAGTCCATCATATTCCAGAAACTGAAGCAGGCTAGGTTTCATGTGAGATCAATGTGCCTCAGTGTGCAGAATTAGGAATTTAGAGGCAGGGACTGCCAGTAATGCAAACAACCAAAGCCATAAAAGCTGCTATTGACTGTCTACAAGCCTACTCACTAGCTATGATTGGGAAACTTATAGATCCTCCAGAACCTTAAGCTCCTGGATTCCTTATTCCCTGCAGACCAAGGGACAGACTCTAGGAAGATCATGCTTTTCTGGAAGGAAAAGGCCTTATCTTAATCAGTTTGAGTTGCTATAACAAGATACCATAGACTATGTGGCTTAAACAACAAACATCTCTTTCTCACAGTTCTGGAGGCTGGAAGTGTGAGATCAGGGTGCCAGCATGGCTGGGGTCTGGTGCAAACACTCTTCCTGGTTACAGAAGGCCATTTTCTTGCTGTGTCCTCCCTCACATGGTGGAGAGCAGAGAGAGAAGCAAGCTCTCTCATGTCTATTCCTATAAGGGCACTAATCCCAACAGCAGGGCTCCACCCTCATAACCTGATTACCTCCCACAGCCCAACCTCCAAATACCATCACATTGAGGGTTAGGCTTCAATACATGAATTCTGAGGGGGACACAAACATTCAGCCCATAGCAAGCCTTATCCTGGAGGACAGGTGACAGATGCCCTGCATTTACCCAGGAGGCAGGGGCCTGCATCTCCAGCTGTCACCTTGATGAGGCCCCCTTGTCTGAACAAGAATGGGTCCAACACTTCCTATGCAATTGCCCTGCAGCCCTGCCCTTGACAGGACAATGAGAAGATCACTCTCTTTTCTCACTTTCAGGTTTCCCTTTTCAGCACATTTCCCCCTTGCCAAGCACAGTAATTAGGGGGCTTAATTGTAACTTTGTTTTGATTAATTAGCCTCAAAGCTGACTTGGCAGTTATTGAGACAGTGGAGAGGGTTCTGGATGTATTTAGTGTTCAGACCCCTCCACTCTCTGGGATTCCTCTCTCTGTCAGAAGCAAAACTTCAAGTTCAAAACTGTCTATGTTAAAATACACTTTATGTGTCTAATTAACTATTTGTCACTTTGAGGTAAGTACAAAGATAAAATCTCACCATCTTGTGTTAAGGGGATGGATGTGTATCTTTATAGTGCCATGGACCAGGAAACTCAAGAATCAATTTCTAGAATCGGGAACAATGACAAAATTGTCTAGTATATTAATTTGTGCTGTGACACATTACTCATGATTTAACCTTCCAAATGGTTTCTCAAAATCTTACAGCAGCCCCAGTGAAGTTTTCTTAGGTCTCTACCTCCAGAAATCAATGTGAAAACTGATGCTGGTAGTATTTAGCCCAGCAGAGCAGAATGGAAAGTCACAAGAAGATTTGTGGGAAGAGAGTCCAACCAAAAGGTTGAAAACCTGAATTCGGATCTTATTCCTGCCACTAACTGGCTGATTAGGACTCTCAGGCATCCAACTGAAATGAGCTTAAGTGAAATAGGCAATATTTTAGCTCATGTAACTGAGAAGTCCAGGGATTGGTCCTTAGACCCAGCTAAATCAAGGAGGTCAAATCATGTTGCCAAAGCTCTGTGTCTCTTCTGTACTTGGCCTCTTTTTACTTTCTATAGTGACTCTATTCTGCAGACAATGTGTTTGAGGTAGCTAGGGAGACAGCCAATGGCAGCTCCACGTGGACCAAGCCTTACAACTCTCAGTCCCATTAGAAGAGACTGCTTCTCTCTTTGAAGATCCATTAGCAAATCTTTCCATTAGTCTCTATCTCATTTGGGTCATGGGCCCACCCCTGAACCAATCACTGTAGCAAAGGGATAAAATAATCAGAGTCCTGAAGGCTGTGTCTTATACCCCTTCCTATGGTAAGACAGAGGGAGGGAAGGGGATCAAAACACAGTGATAGAATTTTCATAACCACATGCAATGGGGAAATGTGGTCCAAGAAATGAAAGATTATCAGATGCAAAGGAAGGATAGGATGGACAGACAAAAACACCATTAATTTGCACCATCACTTATTTAAACCAATAGCTTATTCTATCTGAAAAATAGGCATAAGAATGTCTCTATTCACTTGACATGGAAGTGTAAAGATAAAGCAGCAAAAAATGGCTCAAAAAAAGAACTTTAGGGAGAAAGTATTTGTTAGATGCTTTAAAAATAATAAATTACACCACTTGTACACTTTTATTGATAGTATAAATTTGCATCAACGCTTTGGAAAACAATTTGGCATTGTCTTGTAAAACTGAATATTCATAAACCCTACAACCCAGGAATTGCACTTCTAAGTGGCAGAGACAGAGTTGATCACAAACATTCCATCTGCTCCCCTGCGGTTCTCACCCTTCCTCTCTCGCATTAGGTTTGGTCATATGGCTACTTCAGGTAAAGGAAATGTGTCCACTGTGTCCCTCTTCCCCTCCTAGGAGGCGATAGAGTCTCAGGTTCTCGAAGACACAGCTAATGATGCTGTAGCCTCAGTTAGCCTCGGTCCCTGAGACTCCCCCACCAAGACATCAACCTGTGTTGTATGAAGCCATCTATGTCTAGGGGTTAATTTGTTATCACAGCATAACCTGCTCATCCTGTCTGATGCAATCCTCACAAGAAACATTCGCACACGTACAGGATGACCATAGCAGTTACAGTTCGTAACAGTAAAAATGTTCATGCAACTCAAATGCCTGCTGACAAATATGATGGATAAAAAAAAAACACAGTATGTTTACACAGTAAAATATTACACAGCAGTAAAATACATTGCTACAAGCAACATTGTGCATAAATTTTAACAACATAATGTTAAGTGAAAAAAGCAACTCCTAGGAGACTACGTATTCAGTTTGCTGCCCTCTCATTTGAGTTCAAAAATAAGCAAAGAAAAATATATTATCTAGGCATATAGATAATTGTTTTTAAGCAAGAATATGATCACAAAAATCAGTATGGTGCTTACTTGGGGAGGCGAGACAGGAGATGGGAGAGGGAAGAACACACAGGTAAATATGGTTATTGGTAACTGCAACGGACCGAATATTTGTGTCCCCCCCAAAATTCATATTGGTTTGGTCTGGTTTGACTCTAGGAGGATGAAGATGGTATCTGAAGAATGAGACTCAGACCCACAGAATCTTGTCAAGGGAACGAATTCCTCCAACTTTCAGTTTGCAAACTTGACTCCTCTCTATAGAAGGGGCAGCCATTGGCAAGATTGGGAAGCTGTTGGAATCTGTCTTTGGCTAATCCATCTCCTAAACTTATGCCCTTTTTCCTTATACTGATCCTCTCAACCTCTTACTTTAAGATGCCCTTCATCTTCATATTCTCCCCAGTGTCTCATCTGCCAAAACACGGTTTTAACAACAAGCCTGAACTCTTTTTCTCTGTAATGTATTCCTCTCCTCTCCACTCTCTAAACACTCTCCCAGGGCAATCTCAACAAAAATAGCTTCAACAGCCCCTATATGCTGATATATTCCAAATTTACACAATTCTCTCCCGAACAACAGAATGGTAACTTGGCTCATTTGTCATCTCCATTTGGTGTCTGAAAGACACCTTTAAGTCAAAACATACAATATTCATCTTTAACCTTCCCCTCAAATTTTTTCTTCCTTCTCCTCTTTAATTAATGTTACCACTAGTTACCCAGTTTCCAGAATCATGGATCTGAGGTTAATCCTAGACAATTTCCTATCTTTAGATGCCTCAGACAATGTTGTTACCTTTCTCATGGGACACCAGCAGCAGTGGCCAGGGCAAAAATGAATGTCTAGAGAAGACCTGTGGATTTTAAGACTATTCTTAAAGACATGTGAATCACCCCCAGGAGTCCCCACAAACAGCCAGGAGGGATTTTAAGGAGACCAGGTTCTACGTTATCAGGGAGAGCTATGAACCAGAGGAATTTAAGTTACTTAATTTTACCCATAGGCTGGTAAGACCTAGAAATATTCAAATTACATCATTTGATGTCTGTTTCTTCCACTACACTGTAAATCTCTAGAAATTATGGATTGTGTTTCATTAATCTTCAATTTTTCAGTGCCTTTCATGGTACGCAAAATATTGTAGATACTTGACACTATCTACTATTTAAATGAATAAATCAGTATAACCTGTAACTTTGTCAGAGCTCTTTACATTTGTGTGACTGAGGAAATGCAGTGGCATGAGGAGCCTTCCCCCGTGTCTCAGATCACAGAAGGAGCCCATACCTCAGATCCATCCCAAAGAGAGCAGCTTCCAGAGCAGGGCCTCCTGATTGCTTGTCAGCAAGTCATCTTGCCTTGTACTTAACCTGTTTTCCAGCTCCACAAAAATAAGAAAAAAACAGCATAAAAAAGGAAGGGGAGAGGTGAGAGTTCAGGAACAAATCACTTACTATGCTTTGGAAACATTTGCTTCAGAGCATTTGGCAGTGCGATTCATAACAATTTTGTCTTTTTTTTTTGAAGCATCAACAAATAATGTCATAAAAGAAGCACAATACTTTCACAGAATGTAAATGAAGTGAAATAAAGACGATGTTATTTCTACTAGCATCAATATTCACTGGTCTGGTTAAACTTTATAGAAATCATGATGAATGGATGCCTGCTTATGGTCAGGGGAGCGTGGTGTATTTTTTGTAAACTATCCACCAGAAACTGATTATTTTCCCTCTTCTATAATTTTAGTGTTGTTTTTTAAAGCATGTTCATTTATTTACCTTGTGGGATTCCACAATTTTGTCAGGTCATTTCCTTTGTTATAAGAACCAATATCAGATGCTCATTGTGGTGACACTTGTAAAGCCACCCAGTGGAACACAGTGAGACCTGCAGTCAATAAATAAATAAGGTTGACCTGAAAAGAATAGTGAAAGCACAACTTCTCCCCACGAGTCACTACTGACTGTTAACAGCTCTACAAATGCCATGAAAAGAACACTGTGCCCATGGCAACCCAGCAGTTGAACTCCGATGGTAACGTGTTTTTTTTTTCGATCTTGGAAGAGGGGTGCATGTGTGATCACACGCCTCCCATAGCTCATAATAACTTCTAAATCTGGCATTTCCTGATAATGCAACAAGCTTATAAAACAGCTTTCATCCAAGGCCTTAAAACGGCCTAAAATCAAGCAAGTATTATCAGCATTTGAAAGATAAGAAAACCCCCAAAGGGTATGCAATTTGCCCAAGGTCAGACAGAAACTTACTAAAGCAAAAATACAGCTCAAGGTAACCAAATCCCTGACTGTTGTTCTAATTAGACAATCCTCTCCTGGGTTGGGCTTGAAGCTCTGCCTTAGGTTCTCAAAAAACCTCTGATGGATCACTAAGTCCAGGGAATGTTCCCCAAGAGCAGCTGTGGTTAATTGAACATCTTGCAACTTGCAAGTTTGTTATTAGTCTCATTAATTAGTTTAAAGCATTTCTGACAAAACAAATTCTCAAAACACATGAAAATTAAGGAGTCCCCTCCCCTTGTTTTATAATCTCATTAAGACGTTAAAAAAATTATAATTGAAATGAGTGTATGACACTTTTACATACAACTCAATAGAAAATAAAGTCACCAGTTGTACTGAGTTAGGGTAACTGCAAAGAGGCTATCCACAAACACTCCCTTCATGATGCAGAGAGTGTTCTGAACTAAGTAGCACAAAGTTAATAGGAGTAAATTGCTTAAAACAGGCAAAGCATTCAAAAATACTAAGTGATAATGTCTAAGATTTTTCCTTTCATCTCTGTGCTACTGCATTTGGTATTCCCTAAATCGTGACCATCTTTCCTCTCTCATCTCTCCGTCACCACGTTAACTCCCAAAAGACACAACTTACGTATCACCTCTTTCCTGAATGCTTGTCTGCCCTCTCCATATTCTGTCTCATGCCTCCAGACTAAAATATAGCCCTCCTCTCTGCTCCCATTACCCTCTTGGCTTCTCTTCCTGTGCTTAAATGGTCTCTCCTGTGCACTAGACTGAGCTCCAAGAAAGCGGGAAAAGTGTTTCCATTTGTAAAGGTGGGAGAGAAGCCAGGAATTATTTCTCATCTCCTGTGATCTAGCTTGAGACACAGAAAAGTTTAGGAAAATTGTCCAAAACTGGAAAAAGGGATTTCAGCTTCAACGTGTAAAGAGCTTAGAAGTTGTCATTCTTATTACCCTTACAACGAGGAGAAAGGTAAACAAACTGAAAATCAATGACTTTTCTTGAACCCATCAGAGAGCTGAGGTTGCAGGTAAAACTGCCAATCCAAAGTCTGGAGAGACAGGTTAATCCAGAGAGTACAGCTAAGATCTGCTTACCTGGAGTAGAAGCCGCCAGAGCCATAAGCTGGAGGGAACAGTTAAAGGGCAATTTTGATGAATTGTTGGAGGCTGAGTGTGGACTAGTGTGGTTGTGATAAACTCCTGGGAGCTGCAGTCTTAAAGGACCCTCACACTTCTGTGGGTTTTATCTCTGGGAACCTGCCCGGTTCTCATGGTGAAGAGCCAAGAAAATACCCTCTTTGGCTTTGGCAGGGACAAGAGGAAAGTAACTGTAACCGTTGTGAAATACCCAGAGCATTCTCCATAACAAAGACCTAATTTCTAGGGAAAAAGACTTTACCAGAGCCTATCCCACCTGGGGACGGGCTTTTCCCTGACTCCAACCCCCTCCAGCCTTATATCACATAAGGAGTAAAAGTAAAACTGAAAAACACTTCTGACCATGATAGCCAAGGCCCACAAAAAGACTAAAATTTAACTTTAAGATTGTAAAACACTTTCCTTGCCTGTACCTTACCACCCCACTGATAGAGCTTCAGTAAAATGGCAATGGATTACAGCTGAAAAGGCTGTGAAATGAAAACTCTGTGTAAGGAGTTCTTAGGGAAGACCAAAGACAACAGGGGATTGTAAGACAAGGACATTCAAGGAATCTGAAGACTCTGACACATACAGCTACAGCTGTAATTCCTCCCTCCTAGGCTAACTTGCCCCTCCTCCCCATGCAATCTGTGATCTGCTTTCTTTTTTTTAACGATTTAATTGTATTTATTTTTGGCTGCATTGGGTCTTCGTTGCTGTGCGCAGGCTTTCTCTAGTTGTGGCGAGCAGGGACTACTCTTCGTTGTGGTGCGCAGCCTTCTCATTGCAGTGGCTTCTCTTGTTGCGGAGCATGGGCTCTAGGCACGCGGGCTTCAGTAGTTACGGCACGCCGGCTCTAGGGCGCAGGCTCAGTAGTCGTGACTTAGTTACTCCACTGCATGTGGGCTCTTCCCGGACCAGGGATTGAACCCGTGTCCCCTGCATTGGCAGGTGGATTCTTAACCACTGCACCACCAGGTAAGTCCCTGTGATCTGCCTTCAATCACTATAGATTAGTTTGCTTTTTCTGTAACTTCATGTAAATGGATTCATACAGTATATTCTTTTATGCCTGGCTTCTTTCACTCAGCATAATTATTTTGAGAATTATCCACACTGTAGTATGTATCAACAGCTGATTTCTCTTTATTGTGACCATGGATTCCATTTGTGGATATTCCACAATTTGTTTATCTATTAACCTATTATTTGGCTATTTGGGTTGTTTCCAGCTTAGAGCTATTACGAATAAAGCAGCTGTGAACATTCATGTAAAAGTCTTTTTGAACGTATACATTTTCATTTCTCTTATTTAAATACTTAGTAGTAAAATAGATGGATTATACTATATGTATGTGTTTATTTAAGAAACTGACAAACTGTTTTACAAATTATTTGTACCACTTTTCATTCTTGTAAGCAACGTATGAAAGTTGATTTCATCCGCATCCTCAGCAACATTTGGTTTTGTCAGTGTTTTTAATTTTAGCCATTTTAATAGGTGTATAGTGGTACCTCATGGTTTTAATTTGCATTTCCCTAATGACTAATAATGTTAAGCATCTTTTCTTGTGCTTTATTTACCACCATATATCTTCCTTACTGATGTATTTGTTCAACTCCTCTGCCTGTTTTACAAATGATATTTTTGTTTTCTAATTGTGTTCTAAGAGAGTTCTTTACATATTCTTGATACAAGTCCTTTATCAGACATGATTTGCAAATATTTTCTCTCAGTCTGTGGCTTGTCTTTCATTCTTTTAAAAGTGTCTTTCAAAGAGAAGTTTTAACTTTGTTAAAGTCCAATTGATCAGTTTTGCCTTTTCTGAACCATGCTTTTGGTGTCATATTTAAGAAATTTTTGCCCAACTCAAGGTCATGACAGTTTTCTCCTAAGTTTTTCTCCTAGGAGTTTTATAGTTGTAGATTTTGCATTTGGTTTTATGATCCATTTTAAGTTAATTTTTGTATATGATACAAGGTATGGTTTGAAGTTCTTTTTTTGGTTTGTTTATTTTTTTGGTTTTTTTGGCACATGCCTATCCTGTTATGCCAGCACCACTTGTTGAAAAGGCTATCCTTTATCCACTAAATTGTCTTTACACCTTTGTCAAAAATCAGTTGTCCATAAATGTGTGCCGTATGTGTGCGGGTTTGTTTCTGGACTTGCTATTCTATTCCACTGATCTATTTGTCTGTCTTTGCACCAGTACCATACTCTCTTGATTACTTAGCTTTACAGAAAGTCCTGAAATCAGGTAATGTTAGTCCTTCAACTTTGTTTTCCTTACTTTTTTTTTTTAATTAATTAATTTATTTATTTTTGGCTGCGTTTGGGTCTTTGTTGCTGCACGCCAGCTTTCTCTAGTTGCGGCGAGTGGGGGCTACTCTTCATTGCGGTGCGCAGGCTTCTCATTGCAGTGGCTTCTCTTGTTGCAGAGCACAAGCTCTAGGTGCACAGGCTTCAGTAGTTGTGGCACGTGGGCTCAGTAGATGTGGCTCGCGGGCTCTAGAGCTCAGGCTCAGTAGTTGTGGTGCACGGGCTTAGTTGCTCTGCTGCATGTGGGATCTTCCCAGACCAGGGCTCGAACCTGTGTCCCCTGCATTGGCAGGCAGATTCTTAACCACTGCACCACCAGGGAAGCCCTGTTTTCCTTTTTAAAGTTTGATATACAACTTTGGCTATTCTAGGTCCTTTTCCTTTCCATATGAATTTAAAAATCAGATCATCAATGTCTATCCAAAAAAATAAAATCTTGCTGAACTTTTATTGGGATTTCATTAAATCTGTAGATCAATTTTGTAAAAGTTTACATCCTAACAATAGTGAGTCTTTCAATCCATAAAAAGAGTATATTTACTTAGGTCTTTAATTTCTTTAATTTGCAGATCTCAGTGTACAGATATCGCATATCTTTTAACATATTTATTCCTAGGTATCATATATTTTTGATGGTATTATAAATAGTATTGCTTACTTAATTTCAATTTCTAATTGTGATCAAAGTATATAGGAATACAACTGATATTTTATCTTGCATATGAGGTAAAGTTACCTAATAGTTCTACATTTTGGGGTTTTTTAGCTTTCATTAAATTTTTTACTCTCAGAAAAAATGAGAGTTCTACTTCTTTTTTGCCATTAGGATGTTTTTCTCCCCCTTGCTTTATTGCATTGGCTAGAACCTCTCCTATAATGTTGAACAGAAGTGATGAGAGCACATTCCTTGTCTTTTTGCTGATCTTGCAGAGAAAAAATTCACTCTTATGTTTGATGTTATATGTAAGTTTTTTGGCAGCGCCCTTTATCAGATTAAGGAAATTTTATTTATTCCTGTTTTAGTGAGTTAGCAGGGATGTTAAATTTTATCAAATAATTTTTCTGCATCTATTGAGATAATCATATGGATTTACTTTTCAAATTTGTTAATATGGTAATTTAATTGATTTGGGGATGTTAAACCAACTTTGCATACTAGGATAAACTCACTTGATCATGCATACGCTTATGCTACATTTTTTGGATTTAGCTTGTTTTTGTTTAGAATTTTTGCATCTATGTTAATGAGGGATATTAGCCTATAGTTTTCTTTTCTTGTATTGTCCTTATCTTGTTTTGGTACCTAGTTATGATGACCTCATAGAATGAGTTAGGAAGTACTATCTTCTTTTCAATTTTCTGCATGAGCTTGTGTAAAATTAGTACTATTTCTTCCTTAGATGTTTTGTAGAATACATCCATAGAAAAGTAGACAAATAAAAATAGTAATTACTCCAACTCTGTCACCCAGAGACAATCACTATGCCTACGCCTGTGTAGATTTGAGATTACACACTATACTATGTTAAAATAACGGAAAATTACAAGTTATCTAAATGTGCAACCATAGAGAAATGATTCCATGAATGTGGTTCATCTATACAATGGAATATTATGCAGTCAATAAAAATATTGTTTCAAGTATTTTCAATTATATCTAAGTTTAGTTAATGGGGTGGGAAGGTGGGCTTTCAATTATTGTTTTAGGGGACTGGTTTTTGTTTTGCTATTGTTGCTTTGTTTGTTTTTGTTTAATAAAACTGTAACGATACAATCTAGTAAAATAGCCTTTTAAAGATACAACAGTGTTCTGCCTCCCCAGGATTGAGAATTCAATTTATCTTTGGATTAAATTTGGGGTTTTTTATGTTGAACATGATCTTCAGTTTCATAAATGTAAAGAAAGTATTCACTGAATAGCCTTGAAGAAAATTGTGACACTGTGACATTACCTGCATTCAGCTGTTTTTTACTTAGAATAATTTTTTTTTTTTTTTGGTGGCTATGATTGAACCACAGCTGTCTCTATCTCTTTATTGTGTTTATACAAGGAGGAAAGGAAAAAGATTTATCTCTGTATAGCTTCGTCTTATCTCTCTATGTATAACTCAGGTGTTGCAAATTGCTAGCTGCTTTTGTCAGGATGTGTATTGAACAGTTTCTTATGAGTGTTGTAGGGTAAGAACAACAGGACTGCAGAAAAGACATATATGAATAATATTTGATGCAAGAAAAACAGAAAGTAAAACTAAACTGGACTTTGGGTGTCCTTTATGTAGTATTACTTAAGATTAAATCACCCCAGATTAGCTGATGTTTGATATTCTGTTCTAATGTAAATTTCCTACAGTAGTTTTCACACTGTTGTGGATGGGAATAGAGTCTCCTCTGGATGAAGTAGATATTCCCTCTCCAGTCATGCTGGGGAAATGCCACTTAGGATGGAAAGTAAGAATTAGGAACTTAGCTCAGACTGAGACAAGTACCTGAACTTGAAGACACAGACATTCTCGAAGTTGACGCCTGTCCAATGGAACACACAGTGGGAGGCAGCCTATTAAAGTATTTTCAATTATATCTAAGTTTAGTTAATGGGATGGGATGGTGGGCTTTCGATTGTTGTTTTAGGGGACTTGTTTTTGTTTTGCTATTGTTGCCTTGTTTGTTTTTGTTTAATAAAACCATAATGATACAATCTAGTAGAATAGCCTTTTAAAGATACAGAGTAGCCTTAGTCAGCAGCCACTGTACATTAGTCCCTGTGTTAGACTAATTATTCCATGATATTATTATTAGTTCATGATATTCAGCAAAGTCTTGTTCCAGGAGGCAGCTGGGTTTACACTGTGAGAAAGGAAGGGAAAGGCCTGGGAGTGAAAAACAAAAGGAAGAGTGGTGCCTGCCTCCTAGAGGCCTGAGCTGGGGGAGCATCCGCAGAAACTAACAGAAGAAAGGAGCGCCCGGAAGAGCACAGAGGCCGCGACATGCTGGGTACAGGTTACTGGAGGGGAAGATGAGGGGCCTGTTATCAAACGTATGTGGAAAAGTAATGGGGAAATCCTTAGAGTGTTGGTGGCTTGAAGAGAAAGAAACAAAGTGTGAGATCGTTTGTGGGGGAGAACAGAAAAGAGAATTTAGTTGGGTAACATAGTTGTGTTTAAATCCTGGCTCTGCCACATACTACCTGAGTGACCTAGGGCAAGTAGTTTAGCCTCTCTGTCCCTTAGTTTCCTCATCTGTAAAATGGGTATAGTAGTAACACTACCATAAATGGATTGTTCTGAGGAGGACATGAATTAACACACATCAAGGGCTCACCGTAGCATTTATCTATGGAAATATATTCATGATGTATTCAATGAAAAATGTCACAAAATACTATGTTTATTTTAATTACATTGTCAATATATGTAGATACATAAAGAGAAATTATAGAAAAATATACTCCAGTATCTCTGGATTAGGAGATTACAGGCCCTTTTAATTTTTTCCTTTTCACATCTCTACTTCTGAAATTAGCTATAGTTAACTTTTATAATTAAAAAAATTTTTTTTAATATATAATAAAAGAGCAGTATAAAAATTCTGGAAAGTTGACTGATAAAAATCACATTCTTCAATATGCCCCAAGAAATTAACTGTAAGTGTAAAATGCCCTAAGAACTCACAGAGGAGGAGTCTCCATTTGCTTGTTTACCAGTATGATGTTTAAAAGTTATAGTGCCTGCTGTTACCCAGCTATCCCTTTTAAAATGATTCCATCCTTGTCAGCAAAGGAGTCTATGCTAGAATCACTCTCAGTGAATAGGCAGGGAATGGACAGACCTTTAAAGATGGTCACCTGGTGACACAAAATCAGCTGTATGTTAACCTCACCTTGAAACACTGGATAACACTGACCACTTAGTATTGGACAAAAAATAGAGGTACTCTTTATACACTAACTGCCTAAATTTTCACAACAATCATATGGAAGGTACTACTATTGCCAAAATGTTCAGTAGGGCCCAGGAAGGTTAAATAACTTGCCTAAATCACACAGCCAGATAAGGATCAAACCAGTATCCAAACAAAAGCCTGGGCATATGGAAGCAGGCACCGCAGCTGCTCTCAGACTTTCACCTATAGGAACTCAGAAGCACATGCGCACACACACTCTACACAGGAATTGAAAGAATCCTCAGCACCCGTTATAACCCATTATTCCCAAGGTTTTTCCAGCACTGACCTGCAGACTTCAGAACTCTATATTAGCTTACAATTTTGAAGCTAAATGGCAGAAGAAATGCTGTTAATAAAAACAATGAAACACAAGAACAACAATCACCTTCCGATGCAAAACATCTAAAACCATATATTATAAGTTTAGGAACTAAGTATTACAGCATACCTATTTTTCTTGTCCTTAAAAACAAGACAACAGGCCCAAAATGGAGTCACTTCTGCTAGGCCCCATGTCACCAAACCGAGACTTAATTTCAGCCTTGGCTTTCCCAGAAACAGAATCTTAAACCAGTCAGTCAAGAATCACATAATCAGCACCAGTAGGTAATCTGCCTGATAGACCCCTACCATCCCCTAAAGGAAAGTGACTTTGCCATAACCAACCTTCTTTTTTGTTTAGTGTAACTTCCTCATTCCCACTCACTTCTGACTGTAAAAGTCCTTCATTTTGTACAGCTCCTGGAAGCTCCTTTCTCTCTGCTAGATGGGATACTGCCCGATTCATGAATCATTACATAAAACCAATAAGATCTTTAAAACGTACTCAGTTGAATTTTGTTTTTTAGCATTGTCATTATAGAATGTAGATGCCATTCATTCATTTGCTCATTTATTCCACAAATATTTCCAGAATGCCGTTATATTCCAGACACTGTGTGGTAAGCATTGAGAGTAGACTCAGTGGTTCACCTGGAAGTGATTTATTTATTATTTCAAACTCCTCGGATCACCACCCACTGAGATTCGGCATTAACAGAAAGAGAACCACACCTGCATGCACAAGCATCCTTCTGCAGGTATGTTCACATAGGCACGGGTTCTCTCATGTGCCCTAAACAAGGTATGGATCCTGTAGTCTACCTTGTTAACATTCATTAAAATTTTATATCCATCTCTAGGAATTACGATGAAAGCAATTACACATACATTGATAGGGTTCTGGACATGTTACCCCCAAAATATGGCACCTTGGCATATTGAATATTTTAAGTGGAAGGAGTTTCAGAAAACAGCAGAAGCAAGAAGGTCACGTTGACCATCCCCCCACAGCCTTCTCCCCTGAAACAGGTCATATAACCCTCATGTGGGAGGTGCCATCCCTATACTCAGAGGAAAGGAGCATCCTTATCTCCAAAGACAAAGGGACACCACGAAGAAACCGAACAAACAGACCTTGCCAAGTTTCCCCCAGTTCACTGCACTTGCCCTGTACCCTGACCCATCGCATGTCTACACGAGGGCCTGCTTTTCGTCAAATCTTGCGTAAATATTCAGGTGTGTTTCTTAGGGTCTTCATTTACTTAACAAAGCCTCCTAAACCACATAAAACTTATATAAATCTGTACGTTTTTCTCCTGTTAATCTCTGTTGGTTTAATTTTCAGACCCAGCCAGGGAGCCTAAGAAGATCCAGAAAAAGTTTTTCCTCCCCTACAATATACAAATGAAGGGGACTGCATGGAAAGACACTGATATCCAGCAGGTATCTGTGTAACTGAGGGCCCATTTATCTCCAGGGATTCTTTTAAAAAAGGTCTGTGAAAATTACCATCCTCCGTGAATGGTAAATCCAAGTCCGATTTTACACGTTGAGGGCACTTTGTTTTGAGGGTGATGGTGTCTTTCTCTGTCTTCAAATGCAGGGGAAGCTCCCTTTGAGCACAGCCTGCATCCTTTATTGTGGAGGGCCCGCTTTGTAATGGTGTCATTATCTTGCTGAGGCCCAAGAGAAAGTGTTCCTTCTTTCCTGCATTAAAGTGCCTGCTCCTTGACTCAGTTATTAAAATGAGGGAGCAAATAGCTCCTAGTTCTAATTTTCCTTATCAGTCTCCACAGGGCCCATTTCAGGCTGTCTGTGAAGTGTTAGAATGCAATTGTGTGCTTGAATAAAAAGGAGAAACTGAATTAGAGCCTCTTAAGACCATTATATTGTCTTATTTAGTGACACTGTTTGCCTCACCATTACTAAGCAATGAGCTAAATGTTCTTTCTGAGTAATAATGACACCACATTTAAATAGCACTTTCCTCTTTGCAAAGCACTTTCACATGTTATCTCTCTTGATCCATGCAACAACGCTGGAGCAGATCAGGCCGGTGTTCTAATCATCAATTTACAAAGGAGGGGACTGAATTGGGGTTAAGTTATAGCTTTAAAACTTCAAAGCCAGGATTTGAAAGCAGATGAGCCCAGAATTGGAGCAGAGCTCGACTCTCCTTTGTTGGGTGCCACAGGTGGCCATCCCAGCTCATCAGAAACTCAACACTGAGCCTCCCTGACACCTCTGGGTAGAAGCCCCCGGCCCTAACTTAAATGATTAGTCCTTGAGAGGACAGAAACGAGGCAAATCAGAAGCACTTCACATTAGTGGGCAAAACATGTTTGTTATTAATCCATACATTATGGAAGACAAGCCATTTTTAAGGGGCTTAAGTTTTTGAACAGCTACTTTAACTATGTGTATTTATGTGAATATTTTCATAATCTGTTTAGATATTCTGTCATATATCAAGAAAGGTCCACATTTTATAGAACATTTCAATGTTGTCACAAATGCTCTTTGATTGCAGACGGCTCTAGCAGGTACATATGTTTCTTTTAGAAATAAACATGATCCTGGAAATATTTGTGCAAACCAATTTTATGACAAACTAAACTTTATGAGGAGTTTTTCTTATTTTACACAGTTCCTCTAAGATGTTATTTTATAACGCAAATAATTTCTACTTGACTAACTTCACTGATCAATTTGCTTTGTAAGTATAAGGTTATTTTCAAGCAGAATGCACATATATGACATTTAGATATTTCAGCTGTTTCATTTAAATCAGCTATAGCATTTGCTGAGCGCCTCCTGTGTGCTGGGACTCTCTAGAGATTGGGAATTCAAAAACAAAAATACAAATCCTTGTGCTCAGGTTGCCCACAACCCGAGGTGGGAAAGAAACTAACTAGGTAGATGTTCTTATTCCCCATTTGATGGTTCGCAAATCCCCAGCAATTTCTAAAAATATTTGTGTCATTACCAAAAATGGGTTGCATCATTACCAAAGATAGCATCTTATCTAGAAAGCGAAGCTTTGGCAAAGATCGAGATGGTAATATTTCGGTTGGGGGTTGAAAGGCCAAGGCAGAGGGTAAGAGGGGAAGGGAAGGGAAGCAAGGGAAGATGTGATATGATTGATAGAGTCACGCACCACCATGTGTGGCTCTCCCTTCACAGGGAGCCAGCAAGTTGTCCAGCAGGTGATAAAAGATCCACTGAAGCATATTTATGATTTTAAGAGTTTATCTGAGCAAAAATTGACTCAAATTGGGCAGCACCAAACTGGAAGTGGTTAGGAGTGTCCCATTGATAAGAGCTAGAGGAAAGACTTTTACAGAGAAGAAGTAGAAGCAAAACAAGGAAATTATTTCCTTGGCTATGTCACAAGCAGTTGTATTATTTGGGAAAATTTAGTTGGTTGTTTGTGATTGGTTGTCCTTAGGTTTTGATTTCTTAACCTGGAGGCATTGCAGGCTAAGGTTTCGGGTCACTTACATGGGCTGCTAAGGTATCAGTCTAATGGCCTCCTTGTTCAATTAACTTAACACAAGCATGTTTATTCTATATGGGAACTTCTCTAGAAAGGCTATAAGAAGGAGCTAATCCTCAGAGTGGTTCCTGGAAGAGAGAAAGGAAAGGGAGTTTATGTGCCAGGCTCCCATTTTTTTATTGATCAAGGTTCACCCCCATGGAAATCTAGATTGTGCAAATCAGTCCCTTTTGTTCACTAAGGAAACAAGTTACCACTCCCAGGGGCTGGTGTTGCATTCGCATTCAAGCATGGAGGGAATATCTGGTGAAGTGAGGGTGAGGGAGCCACTGAAAGAAAGGGGGGGAGAGAGCAAGGGAGGGATGGAGGGATGGAGGAAGGAAGGAAGGAAAGGAGAGAGAGACTTTGAGAATCATATTTACCTTTGACCCCAATTTAGCATCCCTTCTCATTTCTATGTTTCAGACTCAATACATAAAATAATTACATGAATTTCCCCCCAGAACATGCTAGTTGGAGATGATAGGTGAGACTGCTTTTTTATATGGTCTTAAAGAATCATGTTTCTCTCCTCAGAACACTTTCCAGTTTATGGTCATTAGCATTATTTATTAATATCTGTAGCTTCCACTAAATAGTAAGTTTTTTATAACAAGGATCATATCTGATTTTTATTTCCATTATACCTCCAGTAGCTGGCACTTAGTAGGAGCTCAGCAAATGAATGAATCAGTGAATGGAAGTGAATGGATGAGATGAGTGCTCCAGATTTAATCACTGAGTTGTAAGCACTCAGATACGTCTCGGCTGGCTTCTCTGGTGATGCTGTTACACAGGTGTGAAATGTATTTATTCTTTGTCATATTTTTTGAATAGTCTGTTTCAGTAGTGTATAAACATTAAATGATCTTGCTTTTTTCCCTTTGTGTGTTAAGTTCTCCTCTCCTTCTTTTCTGTTTCTAGCCCTTGGCATTTTCTAACAAGGGAAGGAACTCAAGGAGAATGGTATCTTTTCATCTGGGGCTGCTGCTGTGGTCTCTGTAAGACAAGGACGCCCTCTGGCGGCAGCATTTGCTGGCTCTCGTGGGGCGTGAATGTGTGCGTGCTTTTTAATTTATTTTTGGTCAGTTGGGTGTGGGGGTTGTTCTGCCAAGGTCGCTACTCTGCAGAGTTCCTTGAGTGGGAGGTCTGCTCCAGCTCAACTTCCCCAACACCCCCTTAGCTCCCACTTCTGCTGGTCCGCCCCTCAGGCCCTTGCTCCTGCAGTCCCCTCTCCCGGCAACCAGACCTTTAGGCAGATGAGGGGAAAGTATTGGCAAGACGGCTCAGGCCAAGCTACCTCTAGTGTATCCACTTGTCAAGGAGAATTTCTTCACACTGTTATGGTGGTGTGAAGGGGTCAGGGATTCCTCTCCACGACAAGAAAGGGAAGGGAAAGAAGAGAAGAGGGAGAGGAAGAGAGAGAGGGGACAGGAGGGGAGGGGAGGGCAGGAGAGGGGAGGAGAGGAAAGGAGAGGACAGAAGGTAAGAGAAGGTATAAAACTGGATAAAATTATCAAAAGCTCCCATTTCAGGGAACTAGACATCCTCACTCGAAGCTATCAATCTTTCCGAATCCTCTCCTCCATCTGATTTTCTGGCCTTTGTCCTTTGCATTCAAATCACTGCCAGGTGATTAGATGCCTAAAGCTAATCTAATTCCTGTTGTGGCGGTATTGATAAGTACGAATGCTGTAATGGTTTAGGCTATCCAGATAACACATTTGCAATTTACTGGGTTCTTCAAAGCCTTATCTGTAAGGAAGAGGGGAAAATGATCATTTTGAGCACTATTGCAAATCATTGGGGAGATATTTTAGATGAAAACGGAAATGATTCTTTCAGTCCTTCCTAAATTGTATCATTTATCCAAGTTGCTGCCTCCTCTCCCTAAAAGCCTTGCAATCTGTATTTGTAAAGTTAACGAGAATTTTAATAATTGTATAAGATTTTTGTGACACATTTTGAAGTAATTGCAGACCTCCTGATGTCCCATAAAACCAGGGGTTGACATTCTCTGCACTAAATAATTAGATAGTTTGTGGAAAGCTTATACGTTAAGGTACTTCCAAAATGAGACCAAATACCAAAATTCTTCCTCCAGAGCCTTGGTTCTAAACCTTAAATTATTCTGATCTGCTTTCACAGGAGCTACACGTGACAACTGAGTATAATCTCTAGAAATACTATAAATTAGTTGGTGTGTTATATCTTTTTGTTTGCTAAAGTTAAACTTTTATCATTAGTTGGAAATTTTGTTTAGATTGCAGGTTCAGAGCTCCACCTGCTGGTATAATATGTAAACTCACACACCTTTCCTTGATAGCTAATACAGGTCTCCCTCGTATTTTGAAAGTTCGCTTTTCAGAGAAAGACAAATATCATATATCACTTGTATGTGGAATCTTAAAAATTGATACAAATGAACTTATTTACAAAACAGAAATAGACTCACAGACATAGAAAACAAACTTATGGGTACCAAAGGGGAAGGGGGAGAGGGATAAATTGGGAACTTGGGATTAACAGATACACACTACTATATATAAAATAGATAAACAACAAGGACATACTGTATAGCAGAGGGAACTATATTCAATATGTTGTAATAACATAATATAATGGAAAATAATATAATGGAAAAGAAGCTGAAAAGAATATATATATGTATAACTGAATCACTTTGCTGTACACCTGAAACATTGTAAGTCAACTATACTTCAATTTTTTAAAATATCCCAAAAAAAAAAGAAAGTTTGCTTTATACCACTCTGCTTTTATGAAAGACCTACATTAGTACCTGTTGCTATGGGAAAGAAATCTGAAGAGGATTTTCACTTTCATGAAAGAAGGTAAAAAGCAAAAATAGCATTCAGTGTTTGTTTTGCAGTGAGCACTTATAGAGGCAGCTCACACCCCTAGCTGGGAGAGCGGTACCTCCAAGTTCCCTCCTGGGAACTACACACAGCATCCCAGCATCAAGCCACCATAGCTTTGAACTGTGTCTGTGAGCATCTGTGTTTTATCTGGGCTTATTTTGTGTGTCTGTTAGCAAGATGTGTGCTAAGGTAACTGCTGCTTCACTTTATGCCATTTCACCTTAGAAAGGTTTCACAGGAATGCTCTACTTTTCAATAGCAGGGAAACCTGTCCTCTGGTCAGATTTCTATTACCAAAAATCAAAACAATAAAATTTAATTTCAGAACAAAAGTAATTAACATACATAAAAATGTGTTCATCCTTTTCCTGAGATTATTCAAAATCTTCTAAGAAAAAAAAAAAATCACTGTACTCAGAGCTAGAAAACCTGGCTCTACCAACTTCTAGCCAGGGGACCATGTACAAGTTTTTAACATCACTGAGCCTCAGGTTTCTAATCCATAAAATTTGGGGTACAAAAACTGTTCTAGATGAATTCCTCCTCCCGTTGCCGGACCCCCAGGTTGGGAAGCCTGATGTGGGGCTCAGCCGTCACTGCAATGGGTGGACTGCTGTGGTGTGAGTGTTCTCCAGTCTGTGAGTCACCCACCCAGCAGTTATGGGATTTGATTTTACTGTGATTGCGCCCCTCCTACCGTCTCATTGCGGCTTCTCCTTTGTCTTTGGATGTGGGGTATCTTTTTTGATGGAGAAATTGAAGCACAAAGAAGTTAAGTAATCTGCTCAGGGTCACATAGCTAGAGATCTACAGAGCCAGATATCAAACGCAGGCAGGCTGACTGCAGAGCTGGTGCTTTTAACCACAACACAAGCTGCATCTGCTCTGGGAGGCTGAGGAAATGGAACTCAGAAGGAAGGAGGAAATGCAAGAACCAGTGTTATCTCTTCTATAGACACTTACCCTGAAGATGCCTCACCTGGTGATTTCTATAATCCATGGTGCGAATCCATGGTGCCCATGACATGATGGGCAGGGAGACACTCAATCAGGGCCAGGAGGCTTCCAGCTTAGAAGGGCACTTTGCCAGAGTATATATACCTGGACTGAGAAAGGAAAACTGCATCTCACCTGGGAATTGGTCATCTCTTCTTCCTCAGCAAGGTCAAGGAGTTAAGGAGGCAAAGGTGGAAAAGAAAGGAGCCATGAGACAAGCCTGCCTTGCAGCTCCCAGAGTGGCCAGCTGGGACAACTGTTCAGCCTCACCTGAACCATTCCCTCAACCAGCCTGCCCTACGCTGCCTTCTCTTCTCCACACTACAGACTGTTCACCATCTCAGGCCACGCAGCATGGCTTGCAGGATTTTAGTTCACCAACCGGAGATTGAACCCGAGCCCTCGACGGTGAAAGCGCAGAGTCCTAACCACTGGACCACCAGGGAATTCCCGATTGCAGTCTTAAAAGCCAGAGGATCCAGTGAAGCTATGCCCAGATCCCTGACCCACAGAAATTGTGACAATATAAATGTTTGTTGTTTTAAGCCACTAAGTTCTGAAGTAATTTGCTATGCAGCAGCAGATAACAGATACATTCAAGAGGGTTCCAGAGTGGGGCAACATGGAGCTGAGGCCCCAGCCTGTCCGGCCTGGGCAGATATTATGGGACAGATTCTTAGAAATGGAATTGTTCATTTAAATGGTATGACAGGGACTTACCTGGTGGCGCAGTGGTTAAGAATCTGCCTGCCAGTGCAGGGGACACGGGTTCGATCCCTGGTCTGGGAAGATCCCACATGCCGCGGAGCAACTAAGCCTGTGCGCCATGACTACTGAGCCTGTGCTCTAGAGCCCACGAGCCACAACTACTGAGTCCACGTGCCACAACTACTGAAGCCTGCGCGCCTAGAGCCCGTGCTCCGTAACAAGAGAAGCCACCGCAATGAGAAGCCCGTGCACCACAACGAAGAGTACCCCCCACTCACCGCAACTAGAGAAAGCCCGCATGCAGCAACAAATAAATAAATAAATTTATTTTTTTAAAAAACTGTTCTGGGGCTTCCCTGGTGGCGCAGTGGTTGGGAGTCTGCCTGCCGATGCAGGGGACACGGGTTCGAGCCCTGGCCTGGGAGGATCCCACATGCCGCGGAGCGACAAAGCCCGTGAGCCACAATTGCTGAGCCTGCGCGTCTGGAGCCTGTGCTCCGCAAAAAGAGAGGCCGCGATAGTGAGAGGCCCGCGCACCGCGATGAGGAGTGGCCCCCACTTGCCGCAGCTGGGGGGGGGGCCCTCGCACGGAGATGAAGACCCAACACAGCCATAAATAATAAATAAATAAATTTAAAAAAAAAAAAAACTGTTCTGTTTAAAATAAGATACCACAGCATGCTGCGGAAGGAAGAAAACATGCTGAGAGTTGAGGAGTGAATGCAGAATGAGGAATTTACTCACATTGATCCCAAGTCCTGCAAGATGAGATTTGCAGTTTAGTGGAAAAATAAAAGAAGAAGGTACTGGTAAGAGAATAAAAGACATCATACAATGGATATACCCTGATGGGAAAAAAACCTAAAACCTAGACTTGGGGAAAAAATGAAAAGGCAAGAAACTAGAGATCATAATGAAGTGAGAGAAAAGGTAAACTGTAAACAGGGAAGTGAGAGGTCCTGAAGGATAGATGATGGTTAGTGACTCATCCCAGAGCATTCCAGAGGATGACAATGTCACAAATGTGAATAGAGGTAAATGTCACAAGATTACAGGTACCACAAGGCTGGGTGTTGGCTATATTGTCCAATGGATGTTGATGGCAGCAGGAAGACAAGATCATCAGCAGTAGTCCTTACGAAATAAAAGGGTGAGACCAATACAAGAAGGAGGAATAGAAAATAATATAGGCAGATTGCATCAGTGCCAAAGCAGGTGAGATTTTTGCTTGAGAATGGCAATTTCCACAATCAATCTCTCACTCCATATCTCCCTCTCTCAGTCTCTTTCCATATATACATATATATACACACATATATATATAGTCGAAAAGTCTTCCTGTAGTTTTAAGCTTTAATAATTGCAAAATTATAAATGCTACCAACTTCCAAAACACATCATTTGAGAGTTTAACTATTTAAATTGTATTCACTCTTATTAAGTTTTATGGCTTTTAAATATAAATTTCTCATTTTAATTTGCAGTTTCAGTCAACATTTGCCAGCTTCAATCAGAGGGGCTGAATATATTTATTCAGCCAAGTTGATTAAGACCATCCGACCTACTAAGATTCACAAGTGCCCCCAATAATGGCAGGGGCGACTTTGATTCCTACTTCATTGAAAAAATATTTGATACAGGAAGGCTGAGTCTCCTTTCCTTCTCAGTATGACTGAGTTCATTCAGCAACACATATTCACACTTTCACAAGTATACAAGTATATACAGAGGCCAATTCAAGAGCCTTGACTGAACATGGGAAAGCTTCCAAGTTTGTTCCTGGAGGTGCACAAAACAGCTGGTCAACAATTAAGATGCAGCACCATTTCAATTTCATAATATAAGGTTCTACTTCTGGGAAAATACTGTTAAATGCCCCAGGTAATAGCTTGGATTCCCTGACTTTTAACTTGTCCTTTCTCCCTTGTAAAAAGAAGTCAATTATGTTAAAAACGTATTTTAAGAAAACTGTAGTCAATTTTACTATATATATGGCTTATGTTATACATTAGATTGTGTCAGTATATTGTTTATTATGTATTATGCTATGTATGAAACAAATTTTCTTATAGAAGTACAAAAACTGAGGCTATGCTATTTTTAGCTTGTGTTCAGGGGTGGGAGAGTAGAATAGCTAAAAGCAAGGACTCTGGACTCAGATTACCTGGGTTCAAAATGTGATTCTACTACTTATTAACGAGGTAATCTTTGGCTAGTTAACCACCACTTTGAGCCTCAGTTTCTTCTACTATAAAATGAGGATGGTAATAATACTCATCTCATAGGTTCATGGGAAGGATTTTAAGAGATAACATAAGGAAAGTCATAGCAATACATCAGAATGTTGCCTTTTATTGTGTAATTAGCTCAACATTCTTTCCATCACCCCTCCCCGCTTCCATCCTCCTTCTCCATTAAGCCTAATAACCTGGCTTGGCTAAACAATAATTTGAAGTGGGAAGTTAAACCTAACTTACTCTTTTTTTTTTTTTTTTTTTTTATGGCTGTGTTGGGTCTTCGTTTCTGTGCGAGGGCTTTCTCTAGTTGCGGCAAGCGGGGGCCACTCTTCATCGCGGTGCGCAGGCGTCTCACTATTGCGGCCTCTCTTGTTGTGGAGCACAGGTTCCAGATGCGCAGGCTCAGTAATTGTGGCTCACGGGCCCAGCCGCTCTGCGGCATGTGGGATCCTCCCAGACCAGGGCTCGAACCCGTGTCCTCTGCACTGGCAGGCGGACTCTCAACCACTGCGCCACCAGGGAAGCCCCTAACTTACTCGTGAATCTTCTTTTTCCAAATTCACTCAAGGAAAGGGTATTCCCTTTTCCCTAATCTCCTCTCCCTATATATGAATTTGGGGCCAGAATGTAAGACACTTAACTTCATTTGAATTTCAGGGAGATCTTAGCATATTTGAGCTCTGTGTCTACTCACTGTAATCGACTTTAAATGTTAGATCCTAACATTCTAACGTCAGATTCTTTTTAAACCAAAAAGAAATGTGGATTTATTCTTGGTAAGCCAAATCCTCATTCCTTGGTGTTCCCTGAACACAAATGAAATGGAGACTTTTTTAAAGGTTAAAATATTTTTGGAAACTGTAACTATTATGCTTAGCTTTAACTAATTAACCCTTCCATTGAATTAATGACAGGGTTAATTAGCTCAAACGGTTATATCATTTAGTTTGGAGAAAGAAAAAAGCTTCGGTGATTAGAATCATTCTTTTGCCATCTAGTGGTTTCATTCTCACACTGCAATGTGTTAAATAGATCTCTATAAAAGCTAGATACATTGTTCATCTATATAATTATTGTATCTCCGCATAGTATTTAAAGCTGCCATTTAAAACTACTGGATGATTGATTGCATTTGGTCCTTTTTCTCAGCATGCAATATACTCAAATGTTAAACCTCGACATCCTTCTAAAGGGGAGAATGTTTTCGTATATAGTTGGTAATAAATGAGACAAGGTGATGTGAGGAACAGCCGAGTTCACAAAGGAAGGCTGAAACATACACAGTTCTATGGGCTTCTTACTAATAAGCTACATTCTCTGCAAGTGCATCATTCCTAGTTTTTATCAGGACAACTAAGGATATCCTTGAAAGACATAATCAACACAAATTAGACTAACTTGCAAAGTATTGTTGTTGTGTTATTGCTGTTGTTGTTGTTAACTTTCCATTCTCACATCAGGATGGCCACTTCCTTCACCTCCCTCACTTCATTCCACCTGCTGACAAGGAGAGAGCCTGGAATTTACCCTCCTCTGCAGAGACTTGCATTAACTAGGAAGACACAGCCTCAGGGTACCAGTGGAAGGTCAAGAAAAACATTAAGTTCTCTAATTCCTGGTTCACTTTTATTACCACCACAGGCTTAAAATATCATCTTATTTACATAGCACATATAAAACAAAATTCTCCTGTTTCTAAGACTCCAGAGATAAACTTTGAAGCTAAAATAGAACCCACAGCTAAAACTAGCAAGTCTATAATTTCCAACTAAAACTCAAAATGAACATTGGACTACAGGCACATCCATCCTTAAATAATGCCTTGCTTTGACTCAGAGATAACATTATAAATGAATTCACTAGAAAAGACTTCCTAACCTGGATTAGTTAGCTACTAAACTAAATGGTTAGCTGAGTAATCTGTGTAAATTAGCTGCATAACAAACTACGCCGAAAGTTAGTGCCTCAAAACAAGAGTTCTGCAGGTCAGTAATTTGGGTCAGGCTCAGCTGGGTGATTTTTCTGGTCTTCATGGGGTTCACATATGCATATGTGGTCATTTGCTGGGTTGGCTAGAAGGTGGCTGGTCCAGGATGGCCTAAGCTGGGACACCTTGTCTCTGCTACCCATGATCTCTTGCCCTCCAGCAGGCTAGCCCAGGCTTATTCTCATGTGTCTGGGCAGGCTTCCAAGGCCTGTTAAGGCCGAAACTTGGAACTCACCTGTGAAGCATATGAGGACTCTTGAGACCTAGGCCCAGATTTGGTGCAATGTCATTTCTGCTTCATTCTGTTGGCCAAAGCAAGTCACAAGGCCAGCAGACTCACGTTGCAAAGGACATATAAACAAGAAGGCAAGGAGGATTGTGGGTTTTTTTTATTTTTGCAATCTGCTATTTTTATACCCAGCATATATAATTACACCACCCTTATTTGAATACTTTCATATTTGTTCCCATCCAGTTTAGAACCATGATGTAATGTAGCAGATTCCCAATGTTACCAAGACACTAATAATATTTCCATGGAAACTATTCAAGTCATTTTTACAAATTTTGTACACAATACCTATTTTAACCTGACCATATTGTATATTAACTCCATAGGTTGTAACTGGGGATTGATAATTAACTTCAATGCCACACATAAAATGTTAATGTGTTTCAGTGGGAAAAGTAGGGAACTAGGAATTGAATAAAATAGTTGCGTTTTGGTTCCACCTATGACCCCCTAAGATTGTGTCTTCATGACAAAACCTAAGGACCGTGTAATTATCTGAATTCATAAACTCCACTAAATCAAAATTTAAAAAACTCATGAAGAGAGGAGAGGTGATGGAGAGGAAGAAGGCAAATGATTTTCTTGAAATATTCTTATTGAGAGGTAGCATGATAGAACAGAAAGAGCACTGGCTAGAGAAATAGAAAAGCTGGGTTCTGTTACCAGCTCTACCACTTATTTGTTGGTGACCTTGGGAAAGAATTTAATATCTGTAGGGCAGTGTTTGCTCATTTCTGTAAATTAAGGCAATGGATCTCAAAAATCCCTGCCAGCTGTTTTAAAAAAAAGAAAAAAAAATGTGTGCTGACTGTGGAGGGTCCTGAGTTCATGATATAATTACTATGCCTAATTCCCATCTTTCCCCACCCTCCTACTCCCTCCACTCCCCACACATCCTAGAAAAAAATTTCCAAAAATATGTATGTATAAGAATGGCTTCAATCCAGTTGGGCTAAGAGTAGTTGCAATGTAAATGGGAGAATTCAATATGTTAACATTGGTAGTGAGTGAAACTTGTTTACGGTCAGATTACAGAACAGATGAGTCAAGGCTGCCAACAGCAACAGTGTGACTGGGGGTGGAGGTGTGAAGAATGACGGTGACATGAAGGAAATAGAGGGTCTTCTCAGAAAATAGATGATCCAACAGAGAGTAAAAAACAAAGAAGGTGGATAAGACTTCTAGATAAACTCCTTGAATAGCTAGATAACCTCCTTGAATAGGGATTGGTGATTAGAAAAGTTTTGAAAGCCAATTGTCAGAATAGGAAAACAGAGTATATCTCCAGGGAGCTGAACAGGGCTGTGTGCCAGAAAAGAGGTGATTCAGAGAGATTTCTAGGAATGACGTTCCAGGAAAGAACCAATACTCAATTCAACTCAATAAATTCAACAAGGGTGTGTTAAGAGCCTACTTTATGCCAAGCAATATTCTTGCAGTAAAAGAAAGTTTTAAACACGTATCCTTATCCTCATGGAGCATTTTAGTAAGGACAGACCATAAGCAATACAAATTTAAAAATATACATATGAATTAGAAAAGTGCTAAGTGCTATGGGGATAAATAAAGCAGGAAAAGGCTTCTTGGGTGGGATTGGGTAGGTTGCAATTTTAAACAGGGCAGTTAGGACTGGAAGGTTTCAAGGAGAAGGTGGCATTTGAACAAAGACTAGAGAGGGTTGGGGGTTCCTATGGGTGAACATCTAGGGAAAGGTGTTCAAAGTGAAAGAGGAGGGAAGGGGGCAGGTCATAACCTTTGAAAGAATGACATAGCCCGAGGACATAAACGGATTAGAACCAAATGGGTCCAAGATGGCAGACAAGTCAACTTCCACTAGAACTTGAGCCTCAGTATACGCTCATTGTAACACATCAGTAAGCTAAATGACACACCCACAGGTGCCATGACAGTTCTAAGGCCAACCATAAGGATCAAAAAGTGGGCACTGGCCCAATTCCTGGAAATCCCCACCCCTCCCCAAAATAGCTGGAATACTCCTCCCACTCATTAGCCTATGAAATTACCCACCCCTATAAAAACTGACAACCCCATACCCTGGTGCCTTTCTCACCTTCTGAGATGGCACACACTCTGTCTGTGGAGTGTGTTTCTCTATAGATAAATCCACTTCTTACTTATCACTTTGTCTCTCACTGAATTCTTTCTGCGATGAGACATCAAGAACCTGAGCTTCATTAAGTCCCGAAACCAGGTGTGTGATCTCAGTTGGAAGACGTGAGTTTTGGCCAGGTTCAAGTCCCGTCTGCGTGGGTTCGAGTCCCAATCTGAGTTTTGGCCAGGTTTGAGTCCCAGCCACGTGGGTTCAAGTCCCAATCAGGGTTCTGGCCAGGTTCGAGTCCTGACCCTGTGGGTTCAAGTCCCAATCTGAGTTTTGGCCGGGTTCGAGTCCCGGCTGTGTGGGTTCAAGTCCCAATCTGGGTTTAGGCTGGGTTCAAGTCCCGACACGTGGGTTCAAGTCCCAATCTGAGGTGCACGGTTTCAAAAGCAGACATGCCCCATGTATTCTAGGTCCTACAAAGAGGCCAGAGTAGCTGGAATGGGGTGAGCAGAGGGGAGAGATATAGAAGATAAAGCAAAGAGCTGGTGTGGGGGAATGTTGGAAGGTCACTGCAAGGACTTAAACTTTAAAGTTTAAGGAGCACCTGGGAAGCCAGGGGATGGTTTGAGCAGAAGTTTGACTTGATTGCCATAGGGCTTTGGGCTCAGTCTGGCCTGGTTGGTTACATAAACTTATTTGTATATAAGAAGGGCAAACATAAAACAGAACTGAGATCTCCAAATCAGTTCATTCTTCATCCAATTAACAAATAACTGTTGACTGATCAAACATAAGCCTAAACTCTAGGGACACAACTGTGAGTATAATGCAGACCTACTATAAGAACTAAGATTTAGTGAGAGAGAGAAATAAGAAAAGAGTCATACCTCAGATGTAACTTTCTTTATTCTTCTGTAAGTAAACCTAACTTGCTCATGGGCCTCCATTTCCATGCAACAGGAAAAAAAAAAAAAAAGTTGCTTATTCACTTGTACATTAAAAAACAAAAAACAGTTTTTCAATTTAGTTCAGTCTCTTTGGTTCTCCTTGGTTTGGGATCTTCCCCTCTCAGCGGGGTAAGCTTAAGTAACAGGAGAGAGGCAGCTCTTCCCATGTCAATCTGTTGTGTCCCAGAACCTCACCTTGGTCCTGCCTGTGAGTATCTCTCTTTCAGCCTTTTTCAGCTGCAGTGTCTGAGTGCTGGCTGTTCTCTCATTCCTGTCAACATCAGTGGTCCCCCCACCACTGATAACTTGGCTTTGCCCTGGCCCTCATGAATGGTGCTGGTTCTCTGTGACTTTCCCATGACCTCCAACTGGACCCCAGCTTTGGACTATTTACCTGCAAGCAAGTTAGTCCCAAACTTTCAGCCACATTCCACATATCCGTAAAGGACATACACATCTGCATTTACTTCATTCTACTCACAGGTTTCAGGGAATCAAGGAGGGTACACTCAAACAACCACTTCATATTGGAGAGAAGCACTGCAAGACATCTCCACCCAGCCTCTCTGTGGAAAGCCAAGCACAAAGTCACTCTGCTCTGCAATCCCCCAAACCTTTCTGGCTTATCTACTTTACCAAACCAAGGTGCAAACCCTAAGGTGGGGCAGGGAGTAGGCCCTACACCTGTTTCCATTCTTAAACTCTCCTCTCTCTCCCCAACCCAGGCTGCCACCCCAGCTGAAATAAGGGCACTTATCTCCCTCTGTGAGATCAATGCCCTGATATAGTCTGCACTCTCTCTACTCAATACCTTGGTCTCAGGATCCCTTTACACTATTAAAAAAACTGAGGACCCCAAAGAGTTTTACATGGGTTATATCTATTAATATTTGATGTATTATAAATTAAAACAATTTAAAAATATTCATTTCCATAGGCAAAACATTCTCTGACATAAATTGTAGCAATATTTTCTTAGATCAGTCTCCCAAGGCAAAAGAAATAAAAGCAAAATAAACAAACTGGACCTAATCAAACTTAAAAGCTTTTGCACAGCAAAGGAAACCATCAGCAAAACAAAAAGACAACCTACAGAATGGGAGAAAATATTTGCAAACCATGCAACCGACAAGGGCTTAATTTCCAAAATATGCAAACAGCTCATACAGCTCAATATCAAAAAAACAAACAGTCCAATCAAAAAATGGGCAGAAGACCTAAATAGATATTTCTCCAAAGAAGACATACAGATGGCCAACAGGCACATGAAAAGATGCTCAATATCGCTAGTTATTAGAGAAATGCAAATCAAAATCACAATGAGGTATAACCTCACACTGGTCAGAAGGTCATCATCAAAAAGTCTACAAATAATGAATGCTGGAGAGGGTGTGGAGAAAAAGGAACCCTCCTACACTGTTGGTGGGAATATAAATTGGTGCAGCCACTATAGAGAACAATATGGTTGTTTCTTAATAAATTAAAAACAGAGCTACCACATGATCCAGCAATTCCACTCCTGGGCATACATCTGGAAAAGACAAAAACTCTAATGTGAAAACAACATGTACCACAAAATTCACAGCAGCACTACTTACAATAGCCAAGACATGGAAACAACCTAAGTGTCCATCAACAGATGAATGTACAAAGATGTGGTATATATATACAATGGAATATTACTCAGCCATAAAAAAATGAAATTTTGCCATCTGCAACAACATGGATGGACCTAGAGATTGTCACACTAAGTGAAGTAAGTCAGACAAAGAAAGACAATATTATATGATATCACTTACTTAGGAGTATGGGATTAACAGATATGCACTACCATACATAAAATAGATAAGCAACAAGGATTTACTGTATAACACAGGGAACAATATTCAACATAATGGAAAATAATCTGAAAAAATACATATAAGTGAATCACTTTGCTATACACCTGAAACTAACACAATATTGTAAATCAACTACACTTCAATTTAAAGAAAGACAAAAATAAATAAAAATAAAATATTTATTTCCAAATTATTTTTAAAGTAACAATAAACCCATTACACATTAACATAACATACATAACATATTTCATAAGGAAAAAAAAACCTAAATGGACAAATTCTTAGGAATGCACAACCTTCCGAGACTGAACCAGTAAGAAATAGAAAATATGAACAGACCAATCACAAGCTCTGAAATTGAAACTGTGATTTAAAATCTTCCAACAAACAAAAGCCCAGGACCAGATGGCTTCACAGGCAAATTCTATCAAACATTTAGAGAACAGCTAACACCTATCCTTCTCAAACTCTTCCAAAATATAGCAGAGGGAGGAACACGCCTAAACTCATTCTACAAGGCCAGCATCACCCTGATACCAAAACCAGACAAAGATGTCACAAAGAAAGAAAACTACAGGCCATTATCACTGGTGAACATAGATGCAAAAATCCTCAACAAAATACTAGCAAACAGAATCCAACAGCACATTAAAAGGATCATACACCATGATCAAGTGGGGTGTACTCCAGGAATGCAAGGATTATTCAATATATGCAAATCAAACAATGTGATACACCATATTAAAAAATTGAAGGAGAAAAACCCTATGATCATCTCAATAGATGCAGAGAAGGCTTTCAACAAAATTCAACACCCATTTATGATAAAAATCCTCCAGAAAGTAGGCATAGAGGGAATTTTCCTCAACATAATAAAGGCCATATATGACAAACCCACAGCCAACATCATCCTCAATGGTGAAAAACTGAAACCATTTCCACTAAGATCAGGAACAAGACAAGGTTGCCCACTCTCAGCACTATTATTCAACATAGTTTTGGAAGTCCTAGCCACGGCAATCAGAGAAGAAAAAAAGATAAAACGACTCCAAATAGGAAAAGAAGAAGTAAAACTGTCACTGTGTGCAGATGACATGATACTATACATAGAGAATCCTAAAGATGCTACCAGAAAAATACTAGAGCTAATCAATGAATTTGGTAAAGTAGCAGGATACAAAATTAATGCACAGAAATCTCTTGCATTCCTATACACTAATGATGAAAAATCTGAAAGTGAAATTAAGAAAACACTCCCATTTACCACTGCAACAAAAAGAATAAAATATCTAGGAATAAACCTACCTAAGGAGACAAAAGACCTGTATGCAGAAAATTATAAGACACTGATGAAAGAAATTAAAGATGATACAAATAGATGGAGAGATATACCATGTTCTTGGATTGGAAGAATCACTATTGTGAAAATTACTCTACTACCCAAAGCAATCTACAGATTCAGTGCAATCCCTATGAAGCTACCAATGGAATTTTTCACAGAACTAGAACAAAAAATTTCACAATTTGTATGGAAACACAAAAGACCCCGAATAGCCAAAGCAATCTTGAGAAAGAAAAACGGAGCTGGAGGAATCAGGCTCCTGGACTTCAGACTATACTACAACGCTACAGTAATCAAGACAGTATGGTACTGGCACAAAAATATAAATATAGATCAATGGAACAGGATAGAAAGCCCAGAGATAAACCCATGCACATATGGTCACCTTATCTTTGATAAAGGAGGCAAGAATATACAGTGGAGAAAAGACAGCATTTTCAATAAGTGGTGCTGGGAAAACTGGACAGCTACATGTAAAAGAATGACATTAGAACACTCCCTAACACCATACACAAAAATAAACTCAAAATGGATCAAAGACCTAAATGTAAGGCCAGACACTACCAAACTCTTAGAGGAAAACATAGGCAAAACACTCTATGACATAAATCACAGCAAGATCCTTTTTGACCCACCTCTTAGAGAAATGGAAATAAAAACAAAAATAAACAAATGGGATGTCATAAAACTTAAAAGTTTTTGCACAGCAAAGGAAACCATAAAGAAGACAAAAAGACAACCCTCAGAATGGGAGAAAATATGTGCAAATGAAGGAACTGACAAAGGATTAATCTCCAAAATTTACAAGCAGCTCATGCAGCTCAATATCAAAAAAACAAAAAACCCAGTCCAAAAATGGGCAGAAGACCTAAATAGACATTTCTCCAAAGAAGATATACAGATTGCCAACAAACACATGAAAGAATGCTCAACATCATTAATCATTAGAGAAATGCAAATCAAAACTACAATGAGATATCATCTCACACTGGTCACATGGCCATCATCAAAAAATCTACAAACAATAAATGCTAGAGACGGTGTGGAGAAAAGGGAACCCTCTTGCACTGTTGGTCAGAATGTACATTAATACAGCCACTATGGAGAACAGTATGGAGGTTCCTTCAAAAACTAAAAATAGAACTACCATATGACCCAGCTATCCCACTACTGGGTGTATACCCTGAGAAAACCATAATTCAAAAATACTCAAGTACCACAATGTTCATTGCAGCACTATTTACGATAGCCAGGACATGGAAGCAACCGAAATGCCCATCGACAGATGAATGGATAAAGAAGATGTGGCACATATATACAATGGAATATTACTCAGACATAAAAAAATGAAATTGAGTTATTTGTAGTGAGGTAGATGGATCTAGAGTCTGTCATACAGAGTGAAGTAAGTCAGAAAGAGAAAAACAAATACCGTATGCTAACACATATATATGGAATCTAAAAAAAAAAAAAAAATGGTCATGAAGAACCTAGGGGCAAGATGGGAATAAAGACACAGACCTACTAGAGAATGGACTTGAGGATATGGAGAGGGGGAAGGGTAAGCTGGGACAAAGTGAGAGAGTGGCATGGACATATATACAGTACCAAACGTAAAATAGCTAGCTAGTGGGAAGCAGCTGCATAGCACAGGGAGATCAGCTTGGTGCTTTGTGACCACCTAGAGGGGTGGGATAAGGAGGGTGGGGGGAGGGAGACACAGGAGGGAAGAGATATGGGGATATATGTATATGTATAACTGATTCACTTTGTTATAAAGCAGAAAGTAACACACCATTGTAAAGCAATTATACTCCAATAAAGATGTTAAAGAAAAAAAAAACTAAATTTTTCAAAACAAAAAAATATTGGTAAAAGGAGTGGCATTGTTTCACATTTTTGCAAATCTCTTTCATAGCTACTGAATAGATGTTTTAGTTCAGGCTGCTATAACAAAAATATAGAAAGGATGGCTTAAACACCAGAAATTTATTCCTCACAGTTCTGGAAGCTGGGAAGTCCAAGATTAAGGCACCAGTAAATTTGGGGTCTAGTGACCTAGTGTTGGTTTGCAGATGGATGCATGCCTGTTGTGTTCTCACATGGTAGGTGGCGGGAGAGAGAGAGAGAGAGAGACACTCCTGTCTCTTCTTTTAAGGACACTAATCTCATCGTGAGGGCTCCACCTTCATAACCTAATTACTTCCCCAAAACTCCATCTTTGGGTTTTAGGGTTTCAACATATGAATTTGCGGGGGACACGGCATGCAGTACCTCATTGTGACTCCATTTGGAGAAAGAGTCTTTAAAAAGGTAATTAAGTTAAAATGAGGTCACTAAGGTAGGCTCTAATCCAATATAACTGGTATCCTCATAAAAAGAAAAAATTTGGACACAGACACACACAGAGTAAAGACCACATGAAGACACAAGGAGAAGACAGCCATCTACAAGCCAAGAAATCAACCCTGCCAACACATTGATCTTGGACTTTTAGCCTCCAGAACCATGAGGAAATAAATTTATTTTGTTTAGGTCACCCAGTCTTGGTACTTTGTTACGACAGCCCTAGCAAACTAATACATTTATCATTCACTTCTTGTACATCACAGTAAAATCTGATCATATTTAGAATTTTCTCTTTCCTTTTTGTTTTTTATAAATTTATTTTTACATTTCTTTTTATTTTTGGCTGCGTTGGGTCTTCGTTGCTGCGTGCGGGCTTTCGCTGATTGCCATGAGCAGGGGCTACTCTTTGTTGCGGTGCGCGGGCTTCTTATTGCGGTGGCTTCTCTTTGTTGCGGAGCATGGGCTCTAGGTGCGTGGGCTTCAGTAATTGTGGCATGTGGGCTCAGTAGTTGTAGCTTGTGGGCTCTAGAGCGCAGGCTCAATAGTTGTGGTGCACGGGCTTAGTTGCTCCACGGCATGTGGGATCTTCCCAGACCAGGGATCAAACCCGTGTCTCCTGCACTGGCAGGTGGATTCTTAACCACTGTGTCACCAGGGAAGTCCTCTTTTTCCTTAAGATCAAGGAGAAGCGTATCATTGTCCACCAACTACTCTCTGTGAATAAGCATTGTGTGGATTATAATGTAAACACAATCTGCATACACAGCTGGTACTTCACTGAGCCCAATTTCATTTCCAAAACAAAGGGAAATTTGCTGTAAAGAAAAATCTAAACCTCTGCCTTTCAGGATATAAAACACTAGCTTTGACTTCTTTTTTCCCCCCTCAGTCTTTGTTCACTAAAATTAAAAAAATTCTTAGGTCTAATCTCATGCAGGGTCACCCTATTACATTACTTTGGGGGTTCAGAGAAAGGAGAGTTCACATCTGGCCAGGGAATGGGGAGTTTTAGGCGTGGCATTCAAATCAGGTCCCTAAAGGTGAGAAAGACAGGCAGAAATTAACAGGCAGTGTACTCTAGCTCAAAATATAAGATTAAGAAAATCAATGAAGGGACTTCCCTGGTGGCGCAGTGGTTAAGAATCCACCTCCCAAGGTAGGGGACATGGGTTCGATCCCTGGTCCGCGAGGATCCCACATGCCGTGGAGCAGCTAGCCCATGCACCACAACTGCTGAGCCTGCACTCTAGAGGCCCCGAGCCACACCTATTGAGCCCGCGTGCCTAGAGTCTGTGCTCCACAACAAGAGAAGCCACCGCATTCAGAAACCGGCGCACCGCAACAAAGAGTAGCCCCTGCTCTCCACAACTAGAGAAAGCCCACACGTAGCCACAAAGACCCAAAGCAGCCAAAAATAAATAAATAAATTTATTTTTTAAAAAAAGAAAATGAAATCTGGAAAGTTTAGTGTCTAAACCAATGAACGTGGGATTATTCATTAAAGCATGTATATGTGTAGGGAGGTGGTGAGTAAAGGCTTAAAAAAAAGTATTCTAGAAACCAGTCACTGAAGATTATTATAGAGCTAAAGAATTTGGATATTAGCCCAAAAGGCAAGTACATTTCCACAACCCACTTGGGTCATTTGTTAAAAATAGAGTTTCCTGAGCCCTATTCACAAATAAATAAATCAGAATCTCTGCCAAATAAGCCTCCAGAATGCACACTTGCAGCTAGCTCCCCATGTATTGTTTGCCACACTAAAATTTGAGAACCACTGCATAAGTGTTGGAAACTATTAAATGGTCCTGAAAATTTTTGAGCAAGGGAATCACCAAATTATGTCTATACTTTAGGATGACTAATCTAATGACAAAAGGTGGTATACATATAATAAAGGAAACATTATAGACAAGGCAGGAGATAGTTTTGGAAGGCTGATGCAAGAAACAATGAAGGCTGGGATAAGCGAGGATATATAGGGCTCTATCTTGTCATATAAAACACAGGACAAAAGTAGAAATCTAGGATTTTATAACAATAATATCCAAGAGGATGAAAGAAAGGAAGCATCTAGGAAGACTAAGGTTGTAAGCCTAAGAAGCTTAGGTACTTAGAGGTAAGGTAGTCATAAGGAAAATCTTTCTGGGCATTTAACCAGAAGTACATGATGGATTCAGACTGGGACATGTTGAGTTTGAGATTCTGGTAGGACACCCAGAGCAAGATATTCAATGGTTGGTCTGAACTATAGACTGGAGTCCAAGAGTGAAGTAAGAGCTCAAAACACAGATTCAATATTTTTCTGGATAGAGATGATGGTTGAAGCAATGTGGGTGGATAACACTTGGCTGTTGTCTAGCCAACACGGGCCCTAGGGGAAAGTCACACAGAATCAGTGAACTTAATGAGAATATAGAAGTTAGAAATTGAAATTGTATTACTAATGATATCGTTTCTTGCATTGTTAAGTTTATGATAGTTTATATTATGATCTGTAACTAAAATTACACCTCTGGGCCTTTTACATAGATTTATTTTAAAACTAAAAACAAACAGCCCTTAAAATGTAATGGTAATGAATACCATAATTTTCAGTGTAGAATCAAGTAGCATAACAGCCAAAGAAATGTGTGACTTGAGGCATACTGATCCTTACTATCTCCAGTATCTTCTGTGTTCATCTTTGCAATTTTTTTTTTCAGGAGTACATTCTCAATTTTCTTCATATGATGTCCATTGCTCATAAACTTTTTGAGTGTTTTCATCTTGACAGTCTATCTTACCTTCACTTGATTGTGTGGCTGGATATAGATTTTAAGTTCAAAAATCCTTTTATCTCAGACTTGGAAGGAATTCCCTTTGTCTTACACTTCCCAGTAATGCTGATGAACTGTCTGAAGCTGATTCTGTTCCTTTGTAAGGATCTTTTTTTATTTCTCTCTGAAAGCTTTTAGGATATCCCTTTTATCCTTAAGAGTTCAGAAAGTGTTATCAAAATGTTCCTAGATGTTATCTTTAAAAATTTCTTTCTCCTTGGCTCTTAGAGGATTCTTTCAATCTGAAGACTCTTCAGCTCAAGAAAATTGTCTTTATTGTTGTTTTTCTCCCTTCCACTGTCTGTTACATCCTTACAGAATTTCTATTAATGCTGTACTTTCTGAATCTATCTACTATGTCCCTTGTCAATCATATTTCTCATCTCTTTATTATTTACCTCTATCTTTCAAATTGCCAATTGCTTTTTCAACCATGTCCTTTCTAGTATTTATCACACCTACTGAATGTTTAAATTTCTAGTAACTGTCTTATCCTCTGATCGTTTCTTTTTTTTTTCACTGATAGCCATGCTTTTGTTTTATAGATTGAGTTTCTTCTTTTGTACTTCTAAAGACACTAACTGGATTTTAATTTTTTTTTTACTTTTTAAAATATTTTCTTCTCTTATCTGAATTGTTTCTGTCTCTTCCAGGATGGTTGTTGTGTCAGTTCATCCTGATCTATCTTTTTCAGGCTATATTTTTTTCCTCTTTGTATGGGTTTCTTCTGCAGTTTGGTTCTTCTATCTCCCTAAAAATCCTTTCATTTGAAGAGGAGGGTGGGTTTCACATAAGGGCATGGCATTTGTCAATAGGCAGGCTTCTCTGTAGGGTGGATACCCTGGGAACCAACCAACAGGCAGACAGGGTTGCCATTTGACAAAATAAGGACATAAAGTCCTTATATTCTAGCATTTTATACCCATGGATGCAGCTGCCTGTCCTTTAAACTTTCCTCTGTATCTATTTTTGAGGACCCAAGCTCTGTTCTACTTCTTTCTCAGGGTACAATACCCAAACCAGGAACCTGTTCAAGAATTTGCTCCATAATATTGATATACTGTACCTGGCATTTAATAGAAACAATGAAATTACCTTGCTGATTATTATTACTATTATTATTACTATGACAATTTTTAGAGTAGCTTTAGATTTATAGAAAAATGAAGTGGAAAGTACAGAGAATTCCTATATGCCCCCTCCCCTCCTAATACACCAGCGTTTCCTCTATTATTAACATCTTGCATTAGTGTGGTATTTTTATTATCATTGATGAACCATTACCTTGCTTTTCTTTCTTTTTTTATAAATTTATATATTTTATTTATTTATTTTTGGCTGTGTTGGGTTTTCGTTGCTGCGCACAGGCTTTCTCTAGTTGTGGTGAGCGGGGACTACTCTTCTTTGCAGTGCGTGGGCTTCTCATTGCAGTGGCTTCTCATTGTGGAGCACGGGCTCTAGGCGCGTGGGCTTCAGTAGTTGCAGCACGTGGGCTCAGTAGTTGTGGCTCACGGGCTCTAGAGCACAGGCTCAGTAGTTGTGGTGCATGGGCTTAGTTGCTCCACGGCATGTAGGATCTTCCCGGAGCAGGGCTCGAACCCGTGTCCCCTGCATTGGCAAGCAGATTCTTAACCACTGTGCCACCAGAGAAGTCCCTATTCAGCCTTTAAAAAGAAGGAAATCCTGCCATATGCAACAACACGAATGAACCTGGAAGACATTATGCTAAGTGAAATAAGCCAGTCACAAAAGGACAAATACTGCATGATTCTACTTATATGAGGCATCTAAAATAATCAAGTTTATAGATTTAAAGAATGGGATGGTGGCTGCCAAGGTGTTAGGGGTGAGGGAAACAGGGAGTTGCTGTTCAATGGATATAAGGTTATGCAAGATAAACGTGTTCTAGAGATATAGTGCACAACATAATGCCTATAATTAACAATACTATATTATGCACTTAAAATTCTGTTAAGAGGGTAGATATCATCTTAAATGTTGTTACCACAAAAAAAAAATGGGCACAGGAAACTTTTGGAGGTGATGGATATTTTTATTATCTTGATTGTTGTGATGAATTAATGGGTATGCATGTATGTCCAAACTCATCAAATTGTATACATTGAATATTGTAGATTTTTGTATATCAATTACACCTCAATAAAGCTGTTTAAAAAGTGAAAAAGAATTTGTTATTTTAAGAAACAAACTCTCCTTTCATCCAAATTAACCTGGAGTGTCCTATCAACCTATGGTGGTTTAAACTTAAGAGGCAAGGCACTGCAACACCTGATAAGTCATAGGTATTTTAAAGAGGCTCAGATTAATGAATTTATCTAATCTATTGTTATGTGGCAGAAAAAAATGCTGAGGAAAAAGAAAATAATAAATGTAGAAGGCTGTAAAGAATATAAAAGACAGAGCCAAAGGAGAATATGTTTTGCATGGGTTGCCAATAGTAAAAGCAACATTAAGAAAAAGGGGTTGAGAAAATAAAGGGAAAAATAAGGGCAAGTTGTTTTTACATTGCGAACTCTCCTAGGGAATGGTTTTATAAAACAGCATTTGGCAGTTTTACAAAGTAAGCATAGTTATACCATACAACCCAGGCATCACATTCCTAGGTATTTGACCAACTGAGTTGAAAACTTACGTTCACACAAAACCTGCACACTAATGTTTATAGTAGCTTTATTCATAATTGCCAAAAATTGGCAGCAACCAAATGTCCTTCAGTATGTGAATGGATAAACAAACATGGATGCATCCATACATGGAGTTTTGTTTACAAGTAAAAAAAATGTATCTATCAAGCCACCAAAAGGCATGTAGGAATCTTAAATGCCTATTGCTAAGTGAAATGAGCCAGTCTAAAAAGGTTACATACTATATGATTCCAACTACATGACATTCTGAAAAAAGCAAAACTATGGAGAACATAAAAATATCATTTTTTGCCAGGGGTTCAGGCAAAGGAGGAGGTGGTTAAATAGGCAAAACACAGGGACTTTTTAGGAAAGTGAAGCTATTCTGCATGATACTGTAATGGTAGGTACACGACACTACGCATTTATAAAAACCTATAGGAATTTACAGTACAAATAGTTAAATTATATGTATGCAAATTTTTACAGAATTATTTAGGTCAGAGTATCTCTGGATAGAATGCAGAATGTGACAAAACAATCTAACTATATTAGAAATGCATCAAACAACCTCACTGAAGGGGGTGAGAGAGATATGGGTGCTGACCCGAGAATGAGTGGAGTCTATAAGACTAAAGGCAAAAGAAACGGTATATAAGCAGTGTACTCTAGCTGATTGTTTCCTATGAGGATATAAATTAACAACTCTGAAAATGCTATACGTGTTTACTGGAACTGAACAATTGGTGAGAGCCAGGTTCTTCATTGTCCTAATGAGAGCTTATAGATAAGCAAAGGGAGAAGGCTAGAATGATCCATGTGGTAATGGATTAGAGTTGGAGACATCAGTATGAACTCATGTTTAGCTTAATACAATACAAATGGTTATGTATAGAAATATTTGTAGACATGTGTATGTACACAGGTTAGTATACATACATATATTATACTGCTCTATAAGCTGAGAGGGCTTATAAGGAACAACATCTGGTAGTAATGAGCACATCTAGAACCCAGATTTTGTCTTCTACTACCATTCTCTAATAAGAGGAACCAGGGTTCCTTGGAGAAATGGCTAATACTAGGACTAGGACAATACAAGATGAGCCTGGAGCATCTCACAGTGCCAGAAAGTAATAAAGTGCTAAAAAACAAAAACAAACCAACAACAAAAAACCCCATAAAACAAAACTCACAAAGATGTCAAAGGGACACAGGAACAACCTGAAGGATCTCCAAGAGCTGAAGCTAGAGTAATTTGAGCAATAAAATAAAGTAGTATTTGGTTATAACCTAAAGTATAAAATAAATATCCATTGAGTCCATACAGATATATTTGAATAAATGAATAAACATGAGAGAAGGGACAAATCTCCCATGCAGAGGAATTCCAAGTAATTTATGTAGGTATTCCACCCTCAAGGAGGGGAGCATTAACCCCCCACTTCTTAAGTATGGGCAGCCTAGTTACATCATTCCAGAGACTACAGTATGGAAAGGGAAAAAAGGAACTTCAGCTCAGAGAAACACGACATATGCTACCTCAGCCTGGTGATTAGGTCAACATCAACAGTGGTAAGTCATGTTGATAGTATGACTTGAAATGATATGATGAAAATGGCATTTTACCTCTGTGTTTTTCCTCCCAAAACCCCATAACTTCAGTATAACCATGAGAAAAATATCAGACAAACCTCAAGAGGCATTCTACAAAATGTCTTACTAGTACTCCTCAAAACTGTCAGGTTCATCAAAAACAAGGAATGTCTGAGAAACTATCACTGTCATGAGGAGCTTTAAGAAAATCTTACAACTAAATGTAATGTGATATCCTAGAAGGGACCTTTGAAAACAAAAAGGACATTAGGTTAAAATTAAGGAAATAATAAAATTTAGATATTAGTTAATAATAATGCATCAACATTGTTTTATTAATTGTAACAAATACACCAAAATAATAAAGGAAACTCAGTGTGAAGTGAGCACAGAGAACTCTCTGTACTATCTTCATAACTTTCCTGTAAACTGAAAACTTCTAAAATTTTAAAAGTTTATTGAAAAACAGTTAATAAAAGACTATTTCAAATTCCATTGGCCTGTAATACAAAGGGCTCACATTCTTCTCACATGGAAGTTTGATTCCTTACACTAAACAAAGAACTCTCAACTTTTGAGACACTGAAGGCAAAGGGAATATGGAATGGCTAGTGGAGGAGGAAAGTCAAAAAAAATCAGTCATATCCTAATCTCCAGTTGCAGAATCAAGGACAGAATATTTCTTCCTTAATGTATCATTCATGAATTTCATATTAACTGTCATCCCCTCTCTCTGCACTCTTTACCTTCAAAGTACATATATTTGATGCCCTGTTGGTAATTAACATAACCACTTAATCCTTGAATTGCAGAATATTGAGATAGGGCCATTATAGCACTGAAGGAAGAATTGAGATCACCTAATTAGACTGTGTTCCTTTGGAGAGGAAGAGTGTACTTATATTATGAACAATTACATTGATTGGAATAATTTTGGAAGTTTACATCTAGGAAGATGGATATATTTGCCTATTAGGCAGCCAAAAATTAGGTTGTAGTGCACATATATTTGAGTTTTAGCTATTTCCTTGATTTCCAAAAGCCCAAATAATTGTGGTCTCTCTGCCACTGGGTGTGGTCTTGGCAGTTTTGAGCATTCAATGGAAGCTTATGAGAGAGTTGAAGGTAAGATGGATGGAGTAGCAGCAATGGTGGCAATGGTGGTGGGAGCAGTAGAAGCATCAGTAGTGGAAGAGATTTTATTTAGCTCCACGCTTAGTCCAGGTATTATCCTTTACTGACCCTAGTTCACCAACTCTCTATTATTTCCAAGCACTATCATCTACCTGCTACCCTTCTAATCAATTCCTCTTCTGCTCTATGAGAGTTTCCATTTCTTTTTTTATTTTTTTAATTTTTTTGGCTGCGTCGGGTCTTATTTATGGCACGCAGGCTCTTCGTTGCCACGCACGGGCTTCTCTCTAGTTGTGGCACACAGGCTTCTCTCTAGTGTGGCATGTGGGTTTCCTCTTCTCTAGTTGTGGCACATGGGCTCCAGAGCACATGGGCTCTGTAGTTTGTGGCACACGGGCTCTCTAGTTGAGGTGCGCAAGCTCAGTAGTTGTGGTGCACAGGCTAAGTTGCCCTGTGGCATGTGGTATCTTAGTTCCCCGACCAGGGATCAAACCTGTGACCCCTGCATTGGAAGGCGGATTCTTTACCACTAGACCACCAGGGAAGTCCCTCCATTTCTTTTAACAAAAAATATATTTTCTATGTTGTTGTAAAATAAATAAAGATGAATGATATATATAGATGTATATTATATATACATCATATACACATGTATGAATATATATGGAAAAAAGAATGCACAAGAAGCATCAAGGAAAGTTATTTAGCTGCAATATGAGTTTCACGTGCGAGTATATTGCATTTTTTTCTAAACCCTAAATATATGTGTTTGTTATACAGCAGATCCTTCTTCTTTTTCCCTTTATCCATCCAGTATCACTTGTCTGTCTGGATTGTGTGCCAGTGTTCCACAGCCCATCCCTGCCAGAAAGGCGTTTGCAGAGATATAAGTTGTCAGCTCTGGGTGCCTCTAAGTATGTTCCTTTCCTCTAAAAATTCTATTTTCAGTTGACGGTATAGCACTTTCATCTTGTTTCCTTTCTGAATTAAAGGGGAAAAGAAGACCTAGATAATCTCAGTTAACATAACCTGTGCTGCTTAACAAATTAGTTTTCAGGAAAATTAATGATGCATCCAGCCATAGGCAAGCTATTTGGATTCCTCCTTTTCCTACAGTGATAAAATAAATGAACAATGGATGTTTTCTAAGCAGTAGCTGACAAATTTATTTGTTTGCAGAACACAGACTTTAAAACACTTACTCATGACGTCCCATTTCCAACATTAGTACCCATATCAACATAGGTTGGTCAAGGTTCAACTAAGTTTAATATTCAGAGGAGATGGCTCATTCACACACATCCATGATAGCTGTTAACACCACAGAACTAGTTACAATCTTATGTCTAAAACTAGCATAATGTCCTCTCAAGTAAAGCACTGGTGGTAATGTCTTTCACAGACTGATCCAATAAAAATAGAAGAAAAAAAAAAAGTTAAAGTCAAGAATCAGAATTCTTTTCTAATATTTCTTTCCTTTTCTTTCTCCTTTATGTTATAGTTAAGGTACTGCATTTTAAAATTATATTATAGACTATATTATAAATTTTGTTTCAAGGTATTAAAGGAGCAAAACAAAATATTTGTTATGGAAAGGGGGCTTTCGGTCTTATACAGTTTTTTTTTCAGATTTACTGAGATATAATTGACAAATAAAAATTGTATACATTTAAAATATACAACTTGATGTTTTGATAGACTTAATACATTGTGAAATGATCTCTGTAATTAACTAATAAACATGTCTATCATCTCATATAGCTACCATTATCTTTTTTGTGAGAACACTTAAAATCTACCCGCTTAGCAAATTTCCAGTATACAATACAGTATTGTTATAGTCACCATACTGTACATTATCTCTCTAGAAGGAAGGAGGAGGGATGGAGAGAGGCTGGGGGAGGGGAGGAGAAGTGACAGAGACTGTGTGTGCCCCACAAACCCTAAAATATTTACCATCTGGCCCTTTACAGAAAAAGTCTGCCTACACTGTCCTTGCTATAAAGATTCTGATTTCCTTCAATAAAGTTGTTTCTAGACTACTTCTTTTACTCCTACTCAGCAGTTTCAATTTACAATCCTGGAATTTCTTGAAGCTATTTATTTTCATTAATTTGGTTCATATCATAAAAATTATGAGTAAGAATTGATAGAACATACTCTAACATCAGAGAGGTGATACTTTTACTAATGTAAAATTCTCTTAAAGAGAAGAAAAAGCTAAATGTTGAAGAAATAAAGAACAGAACACATGTAAAAAATAACATCATTACCAGTTGCTCAAAAAAATGAAATGCTTACATGAAAATCTAACACAACATGTACGTGACTTGTATGCTGACCATACACAATGCTAATGAAATAAATAAAAAACATTTAAATAGATGGAGATGCAGTGTTCATGGATTGAAAGACTCAACATAGTAAAGATGTCATATTTCCCCAAAATGATGTAAGGTTTAACACAATTCTTATCAAAATCTCAGAAAAATTATTTGTTGATATAGACAAGTTTATTCTAAATATATATATGAAAAGGCAAAGGAACTAGAATAGCTAAAATCATTCTGAGAAAGAAGAACAAAATGGGAAGGGCCACTCTACCTGATTTCAAGACTTATTACGTAGCTATATTAACAAAGACCATGTGGTATTAACAGAGGGGTAGATACAATGGATCAATGACACAGAATAGAGAACCCAGATCCATACAAATATGCTGAACTGATCTTTGACAAAGGTGCAAAAGCAATCCAATGGAAGAAAGATAGCCCTTTCAAAAATGGTGCTGGAGCAACTGGATATCTATAGTCAAAAAATGAATTTTGACCTAAACCTTAAATGTAAAATGTAAAACTATAAAACTTTTAGAAGATAACATAGGAGAAAATCTTTCAGAGCTAAGGATTGGTCAAGAGTTTGCATGAGGAGTGACATTAGCATGCAGTGTGATAAAATAGGAAGTCCCCACTCATAGTCCCTCTCAGCAACAATATTTTGGCAGCCATCCATAGGAAAAAATAAGTGGCTTTGTGGGGGCTTTGAGATCTGGGTAGGAGATTACAAAACCCCGATGGAATCCAAGACCAAAGACGGCTGTCTTGCGAAGTCACACCCAGGTCCAGGTGGTAGACTTGCTCACCTTGGTCCTGGCTACAGGCAAAACTGCCCTGCCCGCTGCAGACCCAGCTACAGCCCTGTTTGGACTTGTTCCTGACACCAACCCATGCCCATCATAAGAGGTCCACCAATCTTGGTCCCGGCTGTGGACCCTGAAGCAAGTGGACCCTGAAACAGTCAGTGACCAGGCTCCAGTGCCTCTTAGCCATGGCCCTCCCTAGGGACCAAGTGGGAGACAAGAGTATCAATGCCCCAAGGCAGGCCCTCCAACACTGGTTCAACTGAAAATCCTAAAACAGCCCTGTAACCCAGCTCCAGCCTTTCTCAGCCACAGGATAAAAGAAATTGAGGAAGACACAAATAAATGGAAAGATATCCCTTGTTCATGGAGTGGAAGAATTAATAGTGTTAAGATGTCCATACTACCCAAAGCTATCTACAGATTCAATGAAATCCCTCTCAAAATTTCAATGGCATTTTTCACAGAAATAGAAAAAACGCTAAAATTCATATGAAACCACAAAAGTCCCCAAGTACCCAAAACAATCAGGAGAAAGATGATCAAATCTGGAGGCATCATACTTCCTGATTTTAAACTGTCTTACAAAGCTATACTAATCAAAACAGTATGGTATTGGCATAAAATAGACACATAATCCAATGCAACAGAATAGAGAGCCATACATATACACTAAACTAATCTTTAACAAGGACCCCAAAAATGCACAATGGGAAAAAAGTAGTCTGTTCAATAAAGGGTGTTGGGAAAGCTGGATATCCATATACAGAAGAATGAAGTTGGAACCTTATCTTACACCATTCACAAACATTAACTCAAAATGAATTAAAGACTTAAGTGTAAGACCCGAAACTCTAAACTTTTAGAAGAAACATAGGGGAAAAGCTCCTTGACATTGGTTTTAGTAATGATTTTTTTGGATTTGACAGCAAAAGCACAGGCAAAAAAGCAAAAATAATTAAGCGTGATTACACCAACCTAAAAAGCTTCTGTACCATAGAGGAAAAATTCAACAAAATAAAAAGGTAACCTATGGAAAGGGAAAAAATAAATCTTATACTTGAAAAGAGATTTATGTCCAAAATATATAAAGCACTCATACAATTCAATAGCAAAACAAAAAGGAAGAAAAGAAAATTTAAATTAAAAAATAACCCAATTAAAAAAATGGGCAAAGCACCACAATGGACATCTTTCCAAAGAAGACATACAAATGGCCAACAGATATATGAAAATGTTTTCAACATCATTAATCATCTGGGAAATGCAAATCAAAACCACAATAAGTTACTACCTCACATCTGTTAGGAGAGCTATTACCAAAATGATAAAAGGTAACAAGTGTTGGCAAGGGTGTGGAGAAAAGGCAATCCTTGTGCACTGTTGGTGGGAATGTGAAGAGGTACAGCCTTTATGGAAAACAGTATGGAGCGTTCAAAAAATTAAAAATAGAATTATCACATGATCCAGCAATCCCTCTTCTGAGTATATATCCAAAGGAAATGAAATCAGGATCTCAAAGTGAAATCTGCACTCCGATGGTCATTGCAGCATATTTCCCGATAACCAAGATAAGAACCTAAGGATCCTTGCTGGATTAATGGACCAAAAAATTTTAAATTGAGAAATAAATATATATATATATGTGTGTGTGTGTGTGTGTGTGTATATATATATATAATATATATATATTATATATATATATTATATATATATAATATATATATATAATATATATATTATATATATATATATATATACAGTGGAATATTATTCAGCCATAAAAAAGAAAATCCTGCTATCTGCAGCAACATGAATGAAACTGGGGGACATTATGCTAAGAGAAATAAACCAGACACAGAAAGACAAATACTGTATGATCTCAGTTACATGTTGAATCTTTAAAAAAATAAAGTCAAATTCATAGAACTATACAATGGTAGTTGCCAGGAGCTGGGGGTGGGGTAAAGAGGAAGATGATGGTCAAAGTGTTACAAACTGTCAGTAATAAGATGAGTAAATTCTGGGGATCTAATGTATAGCATGGTGATTATAGCTAATAATATGGTATTGTACACTTGAAATTTGCTGAGAGTAGATCTTAAGTGTTCTCACCATATACACGCAAAATATTAACTGTGTGAGGTAATGGATGTATTAATTAACTTAATTGTGGTAATCATTTCACAATGTATGCTTACATTAAATTATCATGTTGTATACCTTAAAAAATAAAATAGTTTGCTTGACACTGAAAGCATGATCTATAAAGAAAAAAAAAATCCATAAATTAGACTTTACCAAGATTTAAAACTGTGCTCTTCAAAAGACCCGGTTAAGATGATGAAAAAGCATGCCACAGACTGGGAGAAAATATTTGCAAACCATATATCCAAAAATGATTCATATCCAAAATATATTTTTTATCCTTTTCCAGTTTTATTGAGATATAATTGACATATACCATTGTATTAGTTTTAGGTGGATATATTTTTTAAATAATCAAAATTCAACATTTAAAAAAATCCAAATAGAAAATGGTCAAAAGACAAGAAGAGACATTTCACTGAAAAGGATACATGGGTGGCAAATAAGCATATGAAAAGATTTTCAACATCACTAGTGAAATGCAAATAAAGATTATGATGAGATATCCCTACTTATCTATTAGAACAGCTGAAAAAACACTGACAATAGCAAATGCTGGTAAGGATGCAAAGAAATGGATATTTCATATGTTGATTGTGGGAATGTAAAACAGTACAACCAATCTAGAAAACAGTTTAGCAGATTGACATGGTAGAAATACCATATGTATTTCTGTGCATTTACCCCAGAGAAATGAAAACCTACACTTACAGAACAACCTATACACGATGTTCATATTATCTTTATTTGTGGTACATCCATACCAAGGAATACTACTAAGCAATAAAAAGAAATGAGCTAATGATATACACAACTTGAATGGATTTCAAGGGCATAATGCTGAGTAAGAAAGAGCCAAAGGTCATATACTATATGATTCCATTGATATAACGGTCTCTAAGTGACAGAATTGTAGAGATGGAGAATAAAGTAGTGGTTGCAGGAGGTTAAGATTAGGGGAGTGAAGGGAAGGGGAATCTATGTGATTATAAAGAGGCGGCATGCAGGAAAGCTTTGTGGTGATAGTTCTATATCTTGACTGCAGTGGTGTTTACACAAATTTACACATGATAAAATGACATGCAACCACACACATACACATTATACCCAGGCAAATTTCCTATTTTGGGCATTGTACTATAGTTACATAATATGTAACCATTGAGGGAAACTGGATGAAAGGTACATCCATTCATCAAGTAAATAGATAAAACTTGGAATACTACTTGACAATTAAAATGAACTATTACAAGCATCATGAAACTTTTGTGGGTGATTGCCATGATGGATGTCTATTGGATTTGCTCTCCCTCCCCAACTATAAACTAGCAAAATATAAAAAGTAACTAGGTGCAGGCCTTGGACAACAGTGCAGGGCTGTGATTCTTGAAAGGCATAAGGTTGGCTCCAAAGTCACCTAGTTTTATGTGCTTTTCAAAACTGGATACAGGATAGAGTTCAAACAGAGCAGAAGTCTCGCTGGGCAGAAAAAACAGATTATAATTTGGGGCTGTTGAGACAGCTGGAATTGTGGAGCAGGATATCAGAGAAGAGAAAACTGTATTGAAAACAGAGCTCCAGAAATATGCATGGGGTACCCAAGAGCAATGCTGTGCAGTAGAACTTTCTGCAATGATGGAAATATATATATCTGTGCTGTCCACTATGGTAGCCACCAGCACGGTGTGGCTATTGAGCCATTGTAATATGGCAAGTGCAACTAAGGAACTAAATATTTTGTTTAAACTTAAATGTCTACAGCATGTGGTTTCTGGCTATTGTATTAGCCATCACAGACCCAGAGTTTGGATGAGTAACTGGCTGCAAATGTGCAGAGCGAAATTCTGTGAGGCCTTTCTGTGCCTGGCTTATTTTACTTAGCATAATATAGTCCAGGTTCACCTATATTATCACAAATGGCAGGATCTTCTTTTTAAAGACTGAGTAATATTCTACTGTATATACTGAATAGAACATCTCTTTGTCAGAAGAGATCTGATTAATATGTCCATTCATTAAAAAATCTTTTCTAATTATTAGAGTCATTAATCAAAATAATTCAACAGAGAACTACAGTAAAAGGTACATCTATATTACTCTCCTTGGGCTGTGGTAACAAAATAGTACAAACTAAGTGGCTTAAAACAAGAAAAATGTATTGTCTCACAATTCTGGAGGCTATCAGTCTGCAGTCAAAGTGTAGGCAGGGCCATGCCCTCTCTGAAACCTGTAGGTTTCACAGTAATGCTTCTGCTTAGAACCCATCATTCTTAAAAGGAGAGTCAGTGTGAAAGATCATTAGAGAATAACTAAGGCTTTCTTCTTAATGTTACCAGATGTACTAAAAATATATAGAAAACTAAAGAGTTTTAGGGGAGAAAATAGTTAAATGTCAGAAACGAACTGCTAGCAGCTATTCCTGAAGTTATTTTAAATATCCTCATATGAACCAGAAAATCTTCGTTCCATTTGTCAGAATTATAATTCAACAGTATGCTTTAAATTTTGCTCTTATTTTAAAAATCAATGCAAATGTATTTCTTTTCATGTGAAACTTGCTAGGCCATTTTCCACTATATTCTTCAATGTCTCCAAAAGAAGTTATAGAGCTTGGTATATGAATAAATTTTTTTAATCATTAGAGAAACTGGTATACTTACTTTCCCAAGTTAAGAGTTATATGACTGGATGTATTTCCATCTTTACTTAGACTGGCCAGAATTTTGCTCAGTCATCTGCAATGGCTTGATTTTTTTTTAAAGTGAAGCATTTATTTTATTGATATAATTTACAGTCAAATGCATAAGTACAGTTCAATGAGTTTTTGACAAGTACATCTTACACCTAAGTAACCCACAAAATTTTTGTCACTCCTATTCTGTTCAAGTCTTTTCCTGTCAACTCCACTTCCATCTCTTGGGCCACTATTCTATTTATCACTGTAGATAGGTTTTATTTGTTCTAGAACTTTATCCAAATGGACTCATAAAATCTTTCACTCAGCACAATGGCTAATATTCATGCACCATGGTATGTCTATCAGTTGTTCATTCGTGTTTTATTGTTGAGTGGTATTCCATATGAACATATCACTTTATTTTCCTCTGGATGGACATTTGGGTTGTTTTCTGTTTTGAGCTATTATGAATAGCTGCTATGAATATTCTTGTCAAGTTTATAAATGGACATATGCTTTTGTTTCTCTTGGGTTGATACCTATGATGGAATTGCTAGGTTAAAGTATATGGTTAATGTTATGATAAACCGCCAAACACTTTTCCAAAGTCATTTCCCACCAGCAAATTATGTGAATTGCATTTGCTTCACACCCTTGTTGACATTTGGTGTTATCAGTCTTTAATTTTAGCCATTCCAAGTAGGTTTGAAATATCTGTTTATGAAGATAAGCTTTATTTTATGTTATGTTTGGCTCTTATGTTTTATGTTATATGATCCATCTTGAATTAGTTTCTTTTGTATAGTGTCAGGTTGGGGTCAAGATCAATTTTTATCCTATATGGACATCCAGTTGTCTTTATTAAAAAGACTCTGTGAGTCTTCTAATTTTGTTCAAGATTTTCAAGATTGTTTTGCCAATTGTATTGTAGGTTCTTTGAATTTGCATATAAATTTTAGAATTAGCTTCTCAATATCTACTATGTAAATAGCCTGCTGGGATGTTGATTGGGATTGCATTGATCTTTAGGTCAATTTGGGAAGAATTCTCATCTAAACCAGCATTATGTACACTTCAGTGAACATGATATATCTCTTCATTTATTTCTTATATTTCTCTTGGTCTTATTTTATAATTTCAAAATAGAGATGTTCATCTTTTGTTAAATTTATTGGTAAGCACTGCATGTTTTTTGATGCTATGGTAAATTATATTATTTCTCTAATTTCATTTTTCAAAGTTTTTTTTGCTGATATCTAGAAGTACAAGTGATTTTTATATATTTAACTTTTATTCTATGATCTTGCTAAATTCACTAGTTATCACTTTTTTTTTTAAGATTGCTTAAGATTTTCTATGAATGTATTCTATATATACCATCACACCTGTGGATACAGACATTTTGACTTTTCCTTTCAATCTTTATGCTTTATATTTCTTTTTCTTGACTTGTACTGGCTAGGACATCCAGCAAAGTATTGAATAGAAACAGGGAGAATAGCCATCCTGCTTTGTGGCCACCGTTAATGGCATTCATTTCACCTTAAAGTACAATGTTGGCTGTAAACTTAAAAAAAATTCCTTTATTAGACTGAGGAAGTTCTTTGCATTTCTAGTTTGCTGAGTTCTCTTTTTAAAATCAAGAATCTATTTATCTGTGTCTATTAAAATGATCATATGGTTTTCTCATTTATAATTCAGCACCTGGTGAAGTAGTTTTTTCAAATTTTGATCTCCCTTGCATTTCTGGAATAAAGCCCACTTTGTCATGATGTACTATTCTATTTATATATTGCTGTATTCAATCTCTTGATATTTTAAGAATTTTTTGTGTATCTAGGTCCCTGAGGGAATATTTATCTGTGGTTTTCTTTATTACAACATTGTCAAGTGGTGGTATCAAGGTATACAGGCCTTATAAAATGAGTTAGAAACTATTCATTCTTTTGGTAATCTCTGGAAGAGTTTATAAAAGATTGATAGTATTTCCTTCTCAAACGGTAGAAAGACGTACCAGTAACATCAACCAGGCCTGGAGTTTGCTTTATGGGAAGATGTTTAATTATGGTTTTAACTTCTTTAATAAGTGTCACAGTATTCAGATTTCTTATCTCTTTAGTTTTGATAAATTCAGTTTTGAATTTGCCTATATCTAAATGTTCAACTTGATTTGCATAAAGTTTATAATATTTTCTCCTTCAACAATTTTCTTGAGATTTGACATAAAACATGCTTAATTTAATACAAAAATGCTTAGTACAGTATCTGGAGCACAGATTACGATATATAATTATTTTTCTTTTTTTCTTGTTCATTCTTGCTAAGCTTTTATCAGCTTTGTTGTTCTTTCAAAATGATTAACTTTTGGTTTCACTTATTTTTCTCTACTGTCTTTTTGTTTCTAATATTTCACCGATTTTTGATCTGGTCTTTATAATTTACTGTGTTCTGCATACTTTGGTGTTATTTGCTCTTCTTTATCTAGCTTCTTAAGCTGGATGCTTAGATTATTGTAAAATTTCTTCCTTTCTAATTCAACCATTTAAAGCTGCATCTTAATATGCCATTTTTGGTTTTGCTTAATTTAAGCCATTTTCTAATATCTTAAATTAAATAACCCATTGGTTATTTTGAAGTGTCTCTTATAAACTCCAACTATTTGAGAGTTCCCCAAATTTGTTTCTCTGTGTTGATTACTAATTCAGAGATTTGCTAAGTTTTTCCACAATTTTAGCCTTTGACAGCTATGTGGTTTCTATTGCAACTTCTCAGTTCTGCTGTTGAAACATGAAAGCAGCCACAGACAATAGGTAAATGAATAAATGTGGTTATGTTTCAATAAAACTTTATATACAAAATGCAGTGAGCTGGATTCAGCCTGTAGGTGTTATTTGCCATCCCCTGATGTGGACACTTTGTACACTTCAATACTTTAACATTTATCTAGATTGTTTGATAATCCACAGTATGATCTTGGAGAATGTTCCATGTGTATTAGAAACAAATATGTTGTCTGTTGTTGGGTAGAATATTCTGTTATCTATTAGAAAGAGTTGGTTGACTGTATTGTTTAAGTCTTCTATATTCTTACTGATTTTCTGTGTAGTTTTTCTTTCCATTATGGATAGAAATATTGATAACTCATTCTGTTGAATATCTATTTCTTTTTTAAATCTGCCAATTTTGACTTCATATATTTTGAGACTGTATTGTTAGGTTCATATTCATTTATTGTTGTTATATTTTATTGCTGTATTGACCCTTTTATCATTATGAAATATCACTTTGTAATATTTTCATATTAATGTCTATTTCTCTGGTATTACTATAGCCACTTAAGCTGTCTTTTATTTACTGTTTTTCTGGTACAGGCATACCTCAGAGATATGGTAGGTTCAGTTCCAGACCACCACAATGAAGCAAATTTACAATAAAGCGAGCATGTAAGTCACGTGACTTTTTTGGTTTCCCAGTGCATATAAAAGTCATGTTTTCACCAGGGAAGCCCAGCATTATGGTTTTTAAAAATGTACATACCAGGGCTTCCCTGGTGGCGCAGTGGTTGAGAGTCTGCCTGCCAATGCAGGGGACGCGGGTTCGAGCCCTGGTCTGGGAGGGTCCCACATGGCGCGGAGCAACTGGGCCCGTGAGCCACAATTACTGAGCCTGCGCGTCTGGAGCCTGTGCTCCACAGCAAGAGAGGCCGCGATAGTGAGAGGCCCACGCACCGCGATGAAGAGTGGCCCCGCTCGCTGCAACTGGAGAAAGCCCTCGCACAGAAACGAAGACCTAACACAGCCATAAATAAACAAATAAATAAATTTAAAAAAAAAATGTACATACCTTAGTTTAAAAACAACCCTGTTGGGAAAATAATGCTGATAGACTTACTCAACAAAAGGTTGTCACGAACCTTCAATTTGTAAAAAAATGTAACACGCAAAGCACAGTAAAGTGAAGTACAATAAAACATGGTACACCAGTAGATCTTTTTCTGTCATGTTACATTCAACCTATTGTGTCTTTGAATTAAAAATGGCTCTTATACATGCTTGGATCTTGAATTTTAAAAATCCAGTCTAACAATCTTTGCCTTTTGATTAGAGTGTTTAATCCATTCACATTTAATGCAAATATTGGTTAAGATTGGATTCATATCTCCCATTTTCCTTTTTGTTTTCTATATGTCTCGTGGGGTTTTGTTGTTATTCCTTTATTCTTCCCTGCCTTATTTTGGGTTAGACAATCTTTTTAGTGTACCATTTTAAATATTCTGAATTTGTATTTTTTTTTCCTGTTACATCATTTTTTTAATTTTAAGAAATATTATTCTTAAAAAAGTTATTAATAAAAGAATAGGTCTATTCCAAGATTTCTTAATATCTTCTGTGACATCCCACTCAGAAGGCAGAAAACCACAAAGTTCTTCACTAAGAAACGGTGCAAATGGAATGTAATATTGCATTACTGCACTGTCTAGAATACAAACTGAAGACAAGGAAACTCAATTCTTTCATCCCTCCCAGATCACTTTTGCTGAAGAACTGCTCACTTAACATCCTAGGTGTTCTTGTGTTGAGATCTGCTCCTATTATCTTGGAGCAATGAACCTTCTCAGGGAGCATAATGAACATGCCATGCCTAGACCTGTCCTGCGGGAGAGCTGAAAGGACAAGCCCTCAGCATCACACATCAGTCCACTAGAGAAATCATGCACACAACTATTTTTCTGCAAGATTCTCCAACTTAACAATTTTAAAAACAGCTACAATATAATTGAGATCACATGGGCACCGCACCTCGTAGAGCTATACACAAACATTCCCTGTTCACACACATTCAGCTTCAGAGCAACAACACCCTGGACAGTCAAAGGCACAATCACATTTTAAAAAATTAAGAATGAGAAGTAAGCACAACAGACATATGCACAATGGCAGAGAGTCCTGTTCTTGGTACGATACTTGAAGGAACCATAGCTATCCCAACAATCTAACATTTTACATTAGTAGTTTCCCATACAAAAGTTAAAAAAAAAAAACCCCTACCAAAAAACAATCCAAACATTATTTCTTTTTTCTTTAATTAACCATAGTACTCTAAGTTTGGTTCGTGATATCATGAGACTTTCTAGCTAATGTTCTTGAGAAATTTTTCTAGTTGCAAGATGCCTCACTATGGAGTCATTAATTAGTAAGCTCAAAGCAAGCCCTGAAATGGATATAGAAATTTGTGAAACAATCACATAGTTCCCAAAATTTGAAAAACAGGAGATTTAAGGCAGATGGTAACACCAAAAAGAGCCAGTCAAGTATTAAAAGGCACTCTGGAAATGGTTCATAGCAAAACCTAATTTTCTATTGGTTTTCATCATATGGGTGAAGCTATTCAGTCCGTAGGCAATAGATGGGGTGCAGCATGATTAGGCCTCACCAAGGCAATTCCCCTCTGATGTGGCCACAGAAGGAAAATGACTTCTGGTGCCACGTGGCTTGTACTCATCCACAGCAAGACAGACTAGTCCCTCAAACCACTTGTGTACCTGGGAAAAGATAGTAACAGTACTTCCATAAAAGGTAAAGACTAACAGGAACCTATAAGCTCACTCTGGAAAGATGGGAAAATGTAATGGAAAAGGAGCACCATTTGCTGATTTTTACTGGAGGAATTTATTGGTCATGTACACACCATAGGAAAATTACACTACCCCAAAGGTAATGCAGAAAAATTAAATTCATAAGTATACATTCAAAGTAGGCAAAAATATGGTACGTTTTAAAAACAGAAAATACAAAAATAATTTCACTATGAAATATGCTTTGATTTGCATGTGACTTGGTACTTATTTCATATTAACCAGGTCCAACTGCTCTAATAAATCTCTATTATACATATTTTAGAATACCTATTTTTAAAAAATATCTTTTTAAGCCAAAACATGAAATCTACATTTGTGCATCCATATATGTTATCCTCCTTAGTATCTTCATAGATCCAAGATGCTAAAAGATTAATAACAATTTTTAAAAAAAAAAATCTCAAGCCACAGATTAACAAATATACTTCAAGTTTTCTGGATTACACTACTAAAATCAACTTGTATTAATGTACACTGGATTTTCAGATATAAATACCAGTCAATGGTTGGTTGGCCATTACACAAGTATAATTATTCTTAGAACTGGGTCATAGTGTACAGAATGCCTTAACTTTTCTTAGTTCAAACCCTGTAATTTGACCCTAAAATTCATAAGCATAACCCTTTCTGTGCTTTAAGCTGACATACTGACTTTGTAGTCTACCCTTTGTAAGACAGCAGGCAACTCTAGCACAGAAGAAACTATATAATGTGGCATGGGGGATGACTTCAATGGCTCCATTCCATTTTTATCTTTGCAGACTGTTGCCTTCAGCCCTGCATTGAGGCTTTCTTAAATATAGGTTTCTAGTGTGTCACCAACCATCACGCAGTCCCCAGGCTGTACTCCGAGGAGATCACAGGAGTAATAAAATATGGAAGGTGCTGGTTTCTCCTCTTTCTGCTCTCCATCTACAACAATAGCATCAAAATAGGACAGACAGGCACAAGCCTCGATCTCCCTCTGGGTCTGTCTTTCTCCATTTGTTAATAAAAGTAGGCAGACCTCCTTTTGAAGTTCAGTAAACATGGCTTTGACATCTGCTAGTGTCATATGCTGCAAATATGTAGATTTCCACAGAAAATAACATCCTTCAGTCAGTTTCCTATTGGCTGCACCACCTTTGGTTTCCTGGATTGCTTCTTCCCAGTGTAAAGTCCTGAGGTCAGTAATGCATGTATTAGAAGGATGAAAACATTCTTTGCTGAGTTTAATTTGAACTTTGTCACAGATGACTTCAGCCTCTTCTTTGAAATGGTATTTTGATTGTAAGAGCTTTATCACCTCCAACATGCCCTTCCGACTCACCCTGGGCATGTCGATGAGTATGTTGTCCAGGTCGAAGAAGACAGCCCACACCTGGCTCAGCCCCATGCCACTGTTGCCTGCATGGCACACCAACTCCTGAATTTGTATCTTTTGAGTTATTACTTTAATGGCTGCTGTAGATATTTCTATATTCATGTTAAATTTATCCTAGTCTCTGTCAGGTCACCGCCAACTTCATTTTGGTAAAAATACAGCAACTTTGCATCTATGTAGCTTCATTTCTTTTCCCCTTTTAATCTGTGCTATCATTGCTGTGTAGATTATAATATGTATATATTTGTGTATTTATATATCCCAACAAGTTGGTGTTACAATTATTGCTTTGAATTATCTTTTCAATTAAGAGAAAACATATAACCAATCTTTTATATTTAATACCTTTGATACTCTTCATTCCACCCTGTGTATCTAACTAATCATCAGGTGTGTTTCTTTTCAGCCTTAAGAACTTCAGTATTTCTTACAGGTTAGGTCTATTAGCAACAAATTCTCTCAATTTTTTTTATACCTATTTTCATTTTGACTTCATTTCTGAATGAATGTTCCACTTGATATACAATTCTGGGTTTAGTTTCTTTTGTTCCAGCACTTTGACTGTGTCATTCCGTTATCTTCTATCCTCCATCATTTCTGATAAGAAGTCCATTGTTAAACATATTATTGTTCCCTTCTATGTGATGAGTCATTTTCTCTGGCTCCTTTCAGGAGTTGTCTTTTATCATTTTGACTATGTTGTTTCTAGTTATGGTGCTCTTTTTACTTACCCTACTAGTGATTGGGTGAGCTATTTGCATCTAAATGTTAATGTTTTTAATCAACTTTGGGAAGTTTGGAGCTATTGTTCAAAAATTTTGTCTCCTCTTCTCTTTCTCTCCTCTCCTTTGCCAACTCCCTTTATACATGTTGGAATGCTTGTCATTGTATCACAGGTCTTTAGGGTTCTGTTCATTTTTTCAATCTTTTAAAATTCTTTGTATACTTTCTATTGATTTATCTTCAAATGATCTCTGCTACCTCAAATTTGCTGTTGAGTCCATCTAATAATTTTTATTTTTAATTCAGTCATGCTTTGTAACTCTAGAATTCAAATTTGGTTATTTTTTATAGTCTATATTTCTCTGTAGATTATATATATAATTTACATATTTTTTTCTGTTGACTCATTTTTTTTTTTAATTAATTTATTTATTTTTGGCTGTGTTGGGTCTTCGTTTCTGTGTGAGGGCTTTCTCTAGTTGCGGCAAGTGGGGGCCACTCTTCATCGCGGTGCGCGGGCCTCTCACTGTCGCGGCCTCTCCTGTTGTGGAGCACAGGCCTCCAGACGCGCAGGCTCAGTAGTTGTGGCTCACGGGCTTAGTTGCTCCGCGGCATGTGGGATCTTCCCAGACCAGGGCTCAAACCCGTGTCCCCTGCATTGGCAGGCAGATTCTTAACCACTGCGCCACCAGGGAAGCCCTGTTGACTCATTTTTAACGTTTTTACCTTTAATTCTTTGAGCTTGTCTATTAATTCCTGATTGAAGTATTTGCGAATTTAACATCTAGGCCCATACAGACTCAGTTTCCATTAGCTGCTGATTTTTTCCCTTAGTACGTTTCACACTTTTCTATTTCTTTGCATGTCTAATAATTTTTGGCTGAAAACTGGACATTTTAGGTAATTTATTATAGCAACTCTAGACTATGTTTTACACCTAAGGAGTGTTTTTTATTTTATCATCTTGCCCGTACTCAAACTGTGGAATCTATTGGCCTGTGATGTGGAGCTACCGGCTGTCTCTGCTCATTTTTTCAAATTCTTTATTTCAATTTTTATCCTGGCTCCCCAGGGGTAGCCTCTGTCTCTGAACAGCTTAATAGTCAGCTAATGATTTGGACAGAAGTCAACATCACACACTTTGAGTCTATAAGCCTTCTACCCTCTGCTAACTGTTCTCTGTGTGAGATGGGTGATATATTCAACATTGCAGCCAGTTCTCAAGTCCCCCTTGGCTTTCACTTTTTGCCATGCTCTCTCAAGTCCACCCTGTGCATGCATCATTTCTGAGTTAGACTGGAATGCTTGGTGTACAGCATGTTTTGATATACTTAGTGAAATGATTACTACAGTCAAGCTAATTAGCATACCCATCTCCTCACACAGTTTTCCGTGTGTGTGTGTTGTATGTGGTGCGATCACTTGAAATCTACTCTTAGCAAATTTCCAGTATACAATAGAGTATTAATTATAGTCATCATGTTGTACATTAGGACTCTAGAACTTATTCATCCTACATAACTACAACTTTCTACCCTCTGAGCAACCATCTCCCCATTTCCTCCACCTCCCCGCCCCTGGTAACCACTGCTCTATTCTCTGCTTCTATGAATGTGATTTTTTTAGACTTCATATATAACTGAGATCATTTTCCAAAAAAGACATTACAAAGGGCCAGCAGGTAAATGAAAAGATGCTCATCATCACTAATCATCAGGGAAATGCAAATCAAAACCACAATGGCTTATCACCTCAAATCTGTTAGAAAGGCTAGTATCAAAAGGGTAAAAGATAACAAGTGCTAGTGAAGATGTGAAGAAATGGAAACTCTTTTACACTGTTGGTGGAAATATAAAGTGGTACAGCCTTTATGGAAAACAGTATGGAAGTTCCTCAAAAAATTAAAAATAGAACTACCATACAATTCAGTAATCCCTCTTTTGCATATATATCCAAAGGAAATGAAATCAGTACCTAGAAGAGATATCTGCACTCCTATGTTCATTACAGCATAACTCACAATAGCCAAGATAAGGAAAAATTCTTGAAGGAAATTAAAAGTGCTACTCTAGTGAACATATGAATGATAAGAAAGTGAAAGAGCCTTATTGACATGGAAAAAGTTTTAGTGTTCTGGACGGAAGATCAAACCAGCCACAGCATCCTCTTAAGACAAAGCCTAGACCAGAGCAAGGCTCTAACACTCTTCAATTCTATGAAGGCTGAGAGAGGTAAGGAAGCTGCAGAAGTCTGAAGCCAGCAGAGGTTGATTCATGAAGTTTAAGGAAAGAAACTGCTTCCATAACATAAAAGTGCAAGGTGAAGCAAGTACTGATGTAGAAGCTGCAGCAAGTTATCCAGAAGATCTAGCTAAGATAATTCATGAAGGTGGCTACACTAAGCCAACAGATTTTCAGTGTAGACAAAAGAGGCTTATATTGGGAAAAATGCCATCTAAGACTCATAGCTAGAGAGGAGAAGTCAATGTCTAGCTTTAGTTTCAGAGGACAGGCTGACTCTCTTTAGGGGGAAAAACAGCTGGTGACTTTAAGTTGAAGCCAATGCTCATTTACCATTCCAAAAATCCTAGGGCCCTTAAGAATTATGCTAAATTTACTCTGCTTGTACTCTATATATAAATGGAACAACAAAGCCCAGATGACAGCACATCTGTTTACAACATGGTTTTCTGAGTATGTTAAGCCCACTGTTGAGAACTACTGCTCAGAAAAAAAATGATTCCTTTCAAAATATCACAGCTCACAGACAACGCACCTGGTCACCCAAGAGCTCTACTGGACATGCACAATGAGATTAATGTTGTTTTCATGCCTCCTAACACAACATCCATTCTGAAGCCCATGGATCAAGGAGTAATTTTGACTTTCAAGTCTATTAGTTAAGAAATATAGTTCAGGAGGCTATAGCTGCCATAGATAGTGATTCCTCCGATGGATCTAGGAAAGTAATTCAAAAACCTTCTGGAAAGGATTCAACATTCTAGATGCCATTAAGAACATTCATGATTTGTGGGAAGCAGTCAAAATATTGACATGAACACAGGAGTCTGGAAGAAGTTGATTACAACCCTTGGATGACATTGAGTGGTTCAAGACTACAGTGGAGGAAGGAACTTAAGATGTGGTGGAAATAATAAGAGAACTAGAATCAGAAGTGGAGTCTGAAGATGTGTCAATTGCTACAATACCCTAATAAAACTTTAACAGATCAGGAGTTGCTTCTTAAGGATGAACAAAGAAAGCTGTTTCTTGAAATGCAATTTATACCTGGTGAAGATGTTGGAAAGACTGTAGAAATGACAAGACTGTTGAAACGATGACAAAGGATTTAGAATTTTATAGTTGATAAAGCAGCAGCAGGGTTTGAGAGGGCTGACTCCAATTTTGAAAGAAGTTCTACTGTACTTAAAATGCTATCAAACAGCATTGCATGCTACAGAGAAATCATTTGTGAAAGGAAGTCAATAGATGCAGCAATTGATCATTGTTGTCTTTTTTTTTTTTTTTTTTACCGGTGGCAGTATGGTTTATTAAGCTGTGCCTTAGTATAGGTGCTGGGGCTTGCCCATGGTGCTCTTAATGTACAAAGCCTGTACGTTCTGCCAAGTTTTCTTGAGCAATGACACCAGGAAGTTAACAGCTAAGTGGATGCTGTACACCAGCTCATCATCTGTCATCTTCACGTGGGCAACAGCCTCTGTCAGATACAGCACTTCCTTCATCTGGAACTTGATCATGGACTTCACCTCATCAACTCTGGTCACCATGTTCTCATTGTGGGTCAGCAAGGAAGGGAACTTGCCAGAATTATTCAGGCCTGGGCCCAGGATTCATGGGATCTGCTTGATCACAGACTCTGGAGCCAAAAAGGCATCATACTTCTTGGCCATCTTCTTGACAAGTTTCTTATTCTTGTTGAGTTTCTTCAACACCTCAATGCCCATGTGGGAGATTATCCACAGCCTTGGCCTCATCACAATGCTGCTGGTCCCCCAAAACACATATGGAGAACTTGGGACAGAGAGTGGACTTAAGCCTGACGGTGCTGAGAAGGGTTTGTCCTTCTGAGGTCATAGTTCTTCAGGCTGATCTTTAGCTCCACCATCTCCAAAACCTTCCGGCGCTTGCACTGGTTCCCGTGCAGGACTTTCTGCACTGCCTTGTACAGGGTGTTGTGGGAGACTTTGCTGCTCATGGTGCCTCATACCGCAATAACCAGAAAAAAGCTATTGTCTTATTTTTTTAAATTGCCATAGCCACCCCAACCTTCAGCAACCTCCACCCTGATGAGTCAGCAGCCATCAACCTCAAGGCAAGACCCTCCACCAGCAAAAAGATTATGACTCACTGAAGGTATCAATTATGGTTAGCATTTTTTAGCAATAAAGTATTTCTTAAATGAAGCTACATGCATTAATTTTTAGACATAAAGCTACTGCACACCTAACAGATGACAGTACAGTGTAAACGTAACTTTTATACGCACTGGGAAATCAAAAAATTCTTGACTTACTTTATTGCAATATTCACTTTATTGTGGTGGTCTGGAATCAAACCCACAACCTCTCCAAGGTATGCCTGTATATCACTGGGAGCAGTGATTTTGGTATTCCTTTCATGTTATTAAAATACTATGAATATGGGTATCACTACAGGCTACGTGTATATTTGTGGAAAAATTAGAAGATACATATGGAAGTTTGAAATGTTTATTGAAACAAGTACACAAGCCTGAATATTTTAAAACATTACAAATAATTACAACATCTCAACTACACAATGTGTTTTATATGTATGTATGTAAATATATATATACACACATATTTAAACTTTGCTTCATCTTTCAACTTTTTATCTGTGTAAAAAGAAGAACACTTTCCTCATTCAGGAGATTTTTGATGTTGTAATAATTACCTAGAAATAAAGTGATAAGAAAATTAAAAATTATTTCCATAGGAATCATTTCCTTTTGATTAAATGTTTAGTCATCACTAAGACCTATTACAATATATAGTATCAAATTTAAAAAAAATCATCTAATGTCAAATAACTCTTATTTAATTCCATGAACTGAAAAATCCAAGGACCACCTGTGATCCAGATAAAGCTTAAAACAATGTAAATTTCACATCATTTTGATAATGAATGCATAAACAAATTAGACAAGGGTGCAGATAGGAAAAAAAATCTCCCTCTGAACCCAATCATGTTTTGGGGTGTTTTTTTTTTTGGTTTTTTTAATTGAAGTATAGGTGATTTACAATGTTATATTAGTTTCAGGTATACAACAGTGATTCAATTATTTTTATAGATCATACTCCATTTAAAGTTATTATAAAATATTTTCTGTATTCCCTGTGCTATACATTACATCCTTGTATCTTACTTATTTTATACCTTGTAGTTTGTACCTCTATTCCTCTTCCCCTATCTTGCCCCTTCCCTCTACCCCTCTCCCCACTGGTAACCACTAGTTTGTTCTCTGTATCTATGAGTCTGATTCTGTTTTGTTATATTCATTTGTTTGTGTTCACAACAGTGTTGGCACATACAAAGGACTATATAAATACAGCTATTATTATTGTCTCCTTCCATTAGAATGTAAGCTCCATGAGGGCAGGGATTTTTTTATGTATCCCACACTCTTAGAGCAATGCTTGGTAGACTCTCAATCACATTTGTTGAATGAATAAATGAATGAACAAATGAACAAATTAAAATTCCTATCTCCAAAGACTTGTGCTCTAATAGCTGATGAAGCACACTATTCTGTATGTTTAAAATAACCAACTAAAAATTGTTTGACTACATAATGTCTTTGAGATAACATAGGGGAATAATTTTCTTTCTACTCTGGATACAACGTGTCTTCTATTTTTATATTCAGCAATTAGCAACTCATTCAATTTTCATGTACCAAAACACTGATATACTTATCTAATAAAAAAAATTCAAAGAAAACATGCACCAAACTTCTTTGGCATCAGTCACATCATGCTTCATTTTGACCACTGTGGCTTCCATTTTGATGGTGCTCATGAGCAACTATATAAGTATTCAACTATGCGAAAGAAAAGGTTTTTAATTATTCTTACCTGAAGGAACATAGAATGAATCTCCAGTTGTTATTACATAAGGTGTTTCGTGTAAGGTACATAAAAGGTCACCAAAGTCAACATAAAAAATCTGTAAAATTAAAAATTAAAATCTCATTTCAAATTGTAACACCACAACAACTACACTCCAAAGAAACTTAAAGTAAATGTGGTAGGCAGAATAACGGCCCTCCAAAGATATCCATGCTCTAATCTCCAGAATTTGTTATATCACATGGCAAAGGAGACCTCGAGATGGTGAGATTATCCTGGATTACCTAAATGGGCCCAATCTAATTACATAAACCTTACTTGAAAGTGGACAATTTTCCTACTGGAAGCAGACGAGAGATGAAGCAGAGGAGAAGTCAGAGAAATTTGAAGCATGAAAAGGGCTTTCACGGTTGCTGGCACTGAAGATAAGAGAGCCATAAGTCAAGGAGTGTAGACTATTTCTAGACACCCCAGCCAACAACCAGTGAGGAAACAGGAACCTCAGCCCTACAACCACGTGAAACTGAATTCTGCCAACAACCTGAATGAATTTGAAACAGATTCATTCTAAAAGCCTTCAGAGAGGAATACAGATCTCTCACCTAGATTCCAGCCTAGTGATACTCTAAACAGAGTACTCAGCCAAGCCCACCTGATTTCTAACCTACGTAACTGTGAGATAATAAATGAGAGCTGTTTAAATTTGTGGTAATTTGTTAAAGCAGTAATAGAAAACTACTACAGGAAAAAATTTCTTTTGTTCTTCCTTATTATTTACCAGTTTATGAAAATTCAGAACCATTGTAAAGAATATCACTTAGCTATACTAGAAAAATAGCTAGGTTTTATGTACACCTCTTTAAAGGTTACATGCTTGGTATATGTAACTTAATCTGACTGATGAATCAAAGAGAGAACAAAAAGCAAAAAAAAAAAGGACATTTAAACAAGCATCAACATTAAGAAAGTAAAAGAGGATAAATATAGTGCTCAGTCATAGAGGCTTCCATATTCAAACACAGCAAATTCTACATTTTATATATAGATAGCACCTGGCAATGACCTGTTTTTTTGACAACTAAATACAAAATGTAGGGCCTTCAAACTTTGAGATTCAAATTCTGAGATTCAGCCATCAAGAATATTTTGTCTCAGAGAATTATGCCTCCTCCTCCTTTTTCTCTTACCACTTTTGTAAAATGAGCCTAAAATACCAGAAAAACGAGAGCAGCTAGCACTTATCCAGCACTTACCCCATGCCAGCCACTGTTCTAAGCACTTCATTTTTACTCATTTAATGTATGCATCTACCAATGAGATAGTACTATTTTAATAGCTTTTCACAGATGAAGAAAATGAGGCACAGAGAAGTGTAACTTTCCAAGGTCACAATGTAAATGGAAGAGCTGGAATTTGAATTCAGGTACTTTGATTCCAGAATCCATGTTCTTAGCCACTACAATATACTCTCTCAATGGAAAAAAAGTTCTTAAAGTGGTTCTAAAGGTATTTTTATAATTTAATAAAATAAATATATTTATTACATCCAAAAAAATTTGCCTAAAAAAAGGAACACACACACTACCCAGAAAGTCAAGCATGTATTTCTAGATGTTTTTTCCTTATCTATTCAGTTTGGCTCTCTACGCACACCTCTCCCCATTTCTGCAAACATTTTACTAAGAATGCTTTTGAAATACACAAAAATAGAATGATGAACTCCCACAAATAAATATTGAACCCTTATACCCTGCTCTTTTCAAAGTCTGATTCCCCCATTCCGTATTATTTTGAAATAAATGCCCAGCATCATAAACCATCTGTAAATATTTCAATGTGTACTAAAAGACCAAAGTCCTTTTTTAAAACATGACAACACTGTTGTCACACATAAAAATAAACGAATATTTAGTGTTAAACACCCAGTCAATATTCAAATTTCCAGTTGTCTCTTCAATGTCTTATTTTTAAGGGTTTGTTTGAATTGGGATCCAAATAAGAGTCACATATGGTCAGTGCTTGATCTATCTTTTAAAGCACTCAATCTATTGAGTGGTTTTCAATTTGGGGGTGATTTTGTCCCTCAGGGGACAATTGGCAATGTCTGGGAACATTTTTAATTCTCACAACTAGAGGGGTACTACTGGAATCTAGTGCGTAGAGGCCAGGGTTGCTTCTAAACCTGTTACAGTGCACAGGATAGCCTCCCTACAACAAAGAATTATTGAGTCCAAAATGTCAATAGTGCCATGGTTGAGGACCCTGATCTCTATACATTCCACGTGGTTGTCTTTTTTATTCCTTGCACCTTATTTATTAAAGAAATCAAGCAGGAAAATTTGTTTTAAAAATCTTTACACAGCTGGATTTTGCTTATTACAACACCAGGTTGTCATCTGAAAAGTCTGCTATTCTTTATTTCCTGTAAATTGGTGGTTAGATCTAAGGACTTAACTTCAGGTGGTGTTGTGTGTGGGTTTTGTTTTGTTTTTTTTTAAAGAAGGTGGGGAAGGCAAGACTACTTCATAGACAGTGTTGTATTCTTCCATCAGGAGGCACATAATGTCTGGTTGTGTTCTTTTTAGATGTTAGTAGACAGTGATGCTAGAACCAATAGTTTATTGGGTGTTGTAAAATGGTAATAGTCCATTCTAACATTCAGTCTTCATTTATTAATTGGACTATTTCTAAAAAGGATAAACTTCCCCTCATCTATTATTTGATTACCTAGTAGTACAGTTTATATAAGAACAGCAGAATAAATATTTAATTATTTTCCTTTACTTACCATATTTGTCAAAGTGAGTTGGCTTCCTAGAATTCTCCGACAGTGATGAATTAAGTTTTTCTTTTTGTAGTAGCCTTACAAATTCATGGATTTAGATATAATTGATGTGTATCAATCCAATGAAGTTATTCTTACTGATACTCAAATTTTCACATCTTTGTGCAGAGAGAGCATCTTCAAGTTGGATCCTGAGACCTTATGACCCAATCCTAATGGTCTTTGATAGTCTGCTATCAGGTATGATAAATATTCCAAGCTCAGTCCCAGGCCTGGAATCAGACATTTCCTAAGGAACTCTGGTTCCTTTAAGTGTGTTGCTATTACTTTTTTGATTTTTTACCTCTGGAACAATTATTGTCTAGTTTTTCATATATTTCTACCTTGTGATCTATTTGGGTTTTTTCTCTCTTCTGGTTTTTGACTGGTCTTCCACATCACTTAACTTTAATATTTTCCATTTCTTTTTTTTTAAAAAAAACATTTATTTATTTATTTATTTATTTATTTATTTGGCTGCATCGGGTCTTAGTTGCAGCATGTGGGATCCTTCACTGCAGTGCGCAGGCTCTTCGGTGCAATGCGCAGGCTTCTCTCTAGCTGTGGCGCACGGGCTTAGTTGCCCCGTGGCATGTGGGATCTTAGTTCCCCAACCAGGGATTGAACCTGCATCTGCTGCATTGGAATGCAGATTCTTAACCAATGGATAACCTGGGAAGTCCCAATATTTCCCATTTCTTAATACCCTTTTGTTTTCTAGGAGAGCTCCACAACAAACTCCCATAGTTAATTTGTTCATTCTTCTGTGGTTTGAATTTAACAAATCTACCACTGCTACTTTCTCTCTTACTCATTATCTAGACCTGAGTTTGAAAGAAAGAGTTAATGGCTTATGCTGGTTCTCCATCTTGCCCTTTTGTTTCTCAAAAGCATATATTTAAAAGTGTGCTTCATTTTTTAAAACTGTAAAAATACTCCCCTTGTTATTAAAAAAACCTTTAAGTCTAGTTTTCATTATAAAAAGTTAAAGGCAATATTTAGAAGAAACAAAAATAAACTATAATCACCTACTGACATGTTATTTTCTATAGTTCCTTCAAGGTTCTGTCATTTTCATTTTTAATTTCTACTCAGAAAAAAATAAAAAGAATTTTCTACCTTGCAGTTTCCTTAAATGTTTATCCTAAAGGTGTTCCTATATGGCTCTTCTGCAAAATAATATACTTAAATTAATATAAAAATGTTTAGTATAGCACCTGGAACATGTAAGTGCTATATAACTGATTATCATATATAATGGTTTATCTTATTACTAAGTCAAAATATAAATATAACCATTTTTTTCCTGCAGCACACATTTCAGTGGTTTCCAATTTTTGCAATTACTGTCTATGTTAAAATAAAGAGCTACATATGTTCAGCTTCCCTAGCTTTTATTTTCCTAGGAAAAAATTCTGAAATGACATTCATAGGTGAAAGTCTACAAACAGTTTTCCATTAATTTCTATTAACTCAGTAATTATAAAGTATCCTTTATTTTTAGTATGGATTCCTTTGAATGTTAGACAGGTTAAACACTTCCAAACATTTACTATTCAATATTCCTTTTTTAAAGGAATAAAGGCATTATAGCTTAATGGGTAACTACAGTGAGTTCAATGATGATATTTCATAATGCTTATTTTCATTATTAATTGTTCCTTAATGATTACACAGGGATTATCTATTACTTTAGTTAGTTTAATATGTTATATTTACTCTTTTAATACCACCTGGAGATTTATGACATTTTAAGATTGGATTAAAGAATATTTTTAAATACTTTAGATCTGGATTCTACATACTATACTGATGTAGCAATAAATTATTCTTTTACTCTTATGTGTATCTTTTCCTTTCCCTGCCTTGATTTGCCCTTCTTAGTTAATATAAACTGAAGGGTCCTGATGCTCTTTCTGTTTCTCCTTTTTGGGCTTACTTTCATTTTATCAGTAAAAAGAACTGTTTTGAACCATGATTTCATAGGTTCCTGAAATGTTACTTACTGAAAGATGTACCTCAGATGTAACATTTTTTAAATGCTGGTAAAATATTAAATATTCTTAAAATCTGGTGATTTTCAAAATCTTTCATTTTCAAATTCAAAATGCAAAAATTATCTGATATAAATACAATGTTATAGGGGCATGTGTCTCCAGTGAGAAAGAGACAGAGAGACAGACTCAGAGAAGAGAGACTCACCTTGAGTCTCATTATAACTTCAGCCAATAATACTGCTATATACAGTAATATATTCTTTAATACTTATTGAAGCAACTAGCTCCCAGTCCTCAATCTGCTGTTACACTTAATCTCAATAATCCCCTCCAGCTCTAAAATTCTAATGATTTGTTTGCAAACCTAATTTCAAGGATTCTTTTAAGTAAAGACCATTCCCTAAACTTCTGAATCTCAAGGCTACACTGCTATGCACAGAACAAGTACTTTTAAACAGCCATTGGTTGACTGACTTTAAACAGATGAAAACAACTAAAAAATTATCTGTGCACTATAGTAATCATATATCATTTCTGAGGAAACAGCATTTTTAACGCTTCATCAAGTCCAACAAATCAGAGTTGTGCCAAGAGCAAAACATAAATATATGGAAAAATACACTCACCAATGTGTCTAGGCCTACATGCTGCTTTCCCTTTTCTTGATGTGGTCCTAATATCAATTTTCCAGTAGAAAAAAATGGTGTATCCAATGTTTTATATACTTTCAATTCACCATGTTCAACACAAAATTGGTATGTATCTCGTGGCCTTACAAGATCTAAGGGAAAAAAATTAATATAAGTACAAAGTAATAGCAATGACATTTCTCTGATACAGCATATACACACATATATAGACATAAACCTGCCTCAGAAAGATAGATGTGATTAATATCACTGACTCTGGAGCTAGAATGCCACAGGTCAGATCCTATCTCTGTCTTACAAGCTGTGTGACCATAGCCAAGTTGCTTATCCTCTCTATTTGTGCCTACATTTTCTTTTCTATAAAATGGGATAATAATACTTCAACTATGTTAGAGTTGTGAATATCAAATGACTTAAAGTGTGTAAAGTATTTAAAACACTGGCACAAAGTAAGCATTAGGTAAGTCTTGGCTATTAATAATAACAATGGTAGTATTACTATTTTTCCCATAATAGCTCAGACAGAAAACAAAATCAGCTAAGAGACAAGAAAGGATTCCTACCTTTAAAAAGTTTAACATAGCCACAATACAAATGTATCATCATCATGTCAATAAATTCCTTTGTGCTTGCTTGACTGATTATTAAATAACAAGATTTTTATTTATCAGGTAAATCCTCTAAGTAACCGGAGTTCTAACTGTAGCTCACAAATTACTATATCACTTTTTAATTTCCCTTTTACTTACAACCTTTTCCAGACCTATAATTAATACATTTTTCTATCATCAGCTTCTGACTGTACTCCCACAGACTACAGGATATAGAAAATACATAGGCTCAAGAAACAAAAAGTGATGAATTCTTGACAACACTCACAACTTTTTTAACCTGATACAGTATAGCAATGTTTTTAGTTAAGACACTTCACTAAACAAAATTCTCTGTGCTTCTACCTCTGTTGCCAAATAAACAATCTGGAATATAGAAATAACTCTGCTACTTAAGATATCAAATGGAACCTATGCCACAGTCAAAATTTTAAGTGTAAATACTGCCTCTCTGGTTTGAGATATCTGTCCTCTCACTTGGGATAAATAGTCCCAAGTACTCACTGGTACAGTCATAACAGTTGTTAAAACATTTAAATATTTCCTGTATGTATATACTCCCTGGTTGGTAAATAGCTGAGTGTCCCCTACTTAACCCCACCACTCTATAGCCCATCCCTTGGGACCTCCCATGTTGTCCTAGACACTAAATGTTTAATGCCTGTTAAGTACAGGAGGAGGCTTCTAGGACCCTGTACCAGCCTTAAGGTTCAGCGTGGCATTTGTTTGGCTGACTGATGCCCTTGCTAGTCATCTCCAGAAAGGTTTTATGCCCCAGATACCAATATTGGCATCTCACAGCACCAAAGGCTGTCTAAATCCTGCCACAATCCCCATCTGGTCTCACAGTAAGAGTGTATCCGGGAGTCTGCCAGTTAACTTGCTACAGTTCCCCATGAACAGCCCCTGTCTGCTTGTGTCCTCCTGGTCAAAGAAGGCCTGGACCCTATTGGTGGAGGCAACACTCCTGATGGTAGCACTTGTATCACAGAGGACAAATGCATGGTACTGTATGTACCCTGGAGGTTGTCTGCCATCAATTCCCCTAGTGTAGTCCTCATACAGGCTGCTTATTTGAATTAGACTCTCTACTAGACTTTGGCTCTGAAAGATCTGGGGAGAGAAAGGGAAAGCAGACAAGCCAGACTTCAAACAGTTTGTCCTTACTAGTTGTTAAAATAAGTATTCTCAATATCAACCCTGATCTTACCCATAAGAATAATCTCTCGTGTTTCTGGGTCCTTTACCCTCGTTGGCTGCAAAGGATCTCCCAGAGGTGTATTCAGATTTACCATGAATTTATTCTCTGTAAAAGAAATACCACTGAAATACTAACTACTTAGTTAAAATTCTTTTCCATTAAAAAAAAATCTAGTATGAAATAGAGCTATGGACAAGTTGTAAAGGAAAACTGCCAGAGGCATATCTTTTTTCCTGTTTATCAATGACCACTTTGATAACCAAAAATTCAAAAATCACAATGATTTACCACAGAGGCAAACATCCTATTTTCTGACAACTTTTGAACTCTTGCATCATCAAGAAGTTAAATGGTGTTTTGCATATTCTCTAAGAGAGCTGAAGTATATAATACCCTTTAAAAAGAATTCTTTAAAATGTTTATTTTAACCATAATTCGAGCATGGAAAAGATAAGCTTCATTTGACAGGGCAATTTACTCAGGTGGAAATGTTTTACACTCTGCTATTAATGATTTTTTTAAAAGAATAAAATTAGTTTACTTTCAAAATCTGAAAAAAAAGGGGACGTTAAAAAGATAATTCACCCTGAAGTAGTAGTATATCTGAAGCTTTTAGAGATATATTTCAAAATTTGCAAAGAGCTACTTCTCAAAGCACTGTTATTTAAAATAAGGAATAAGTTCATACTTCTTTCATCATTATCAAGACAGATCCTTTTCCTGTTAACTATTGTATTGACTCTTCCCAAGTTTCCTTTTGCTTTCCTTTTAGATGATACTTTGTCTGGGGACAGTATTCCACCAATCACAAATCCTCCTGAAATTTAACCAAAAAAAAAAAAAAAAAGGTAAATTATCATACCTGGCAAAGTGAAAATCTTGAAACAAAACTCATTAAATACAGCACATTTCCTTTCAAAGTACCAAAAAATATTAGTTTTACCACACTCTACAGTTAAAAATTCAAACAACACAAATAGCAACCAATTTCACTTATGTCTCTAACTGTCCTAAATCTAGAAGCACTATGAAACATGACTGAATGATCTCTGTTGCTTGAAATCAAGTCATCAGTGGAAGCGTAAAAAACAAAGAACACAAAGATCAGCAATGAACTATTTATAGTAATCCACATCAGTTTAGTCCTTTGACTCAGAAATATACATCAAAAGAAAGGAAATAACTTTAAGATAACACTCACTATACTTTCTTTCCCACCCTCTACAATTTTTGTAGAAAAATATAAGAAAACGGAATGAGAATAATAATGGGGAATACTTAATTTTTGACAGTTATAATTTTCTCATGTTCTGATCTAATGCTTCATTTTATGCAATTAAAAACCTTGCTAGGTAGTATAAAAATAATAACACTCTATCAAGCCACATGCTCACCTCAAATTGCTACCAAAAAGAAAACAAATCAGCATCTCTATAGTAATCAGAGAAATCTGGACTTGAATCTATTCTTGTCACATTTTTGGAGGATGATGATTAAATAAGGTAATGTATGTAAATACATAAGACAGTACTTGGCACGTAATGTACCTAAATAAATTGTAGCAATTATCATTATTATTATTTTGAGACACTAAAGCATAAATTTTACCAGATGGCCTTCCTTGATAATCTATTCGCTCCCCTCGCCAGTATTCCAAAGGTTTTGATCGTGTTCTCACGGTCCTGCGAACATTTGGTGTGTTGGAGGGCAATACTGTAAAAAGACATCAGACAAAAAATGCACATATATGTTTAGTTGGATGATACTCTGCAATGAAAAGATTGATATTACTTTCTAGAACACAAATGCTTCTAGACAAAACACTAGAAAAACAAATTTTAAGACATATTTGTGCTATTAAAGAAATGCCAAGCTACTAGATTGGAAAAGATTTAAAAACATGGTAACATTCATGGTTAATGATGTTAAAGGTACACTGGAATTCTCATATATTGTAGATGGAAATGTAAACTGATTGATGACAATTTGACAATACCTATAATTGTAATACTCTTTGACGTAGAAATTTCATTTTTAGAAAATGAGTTTGCAAAATATTCACAAAAATGGGCAAAGATACAGGTGTTAAGAACATTCATGGCAGTACTGTTCATAATAGAAACAGACAAGAAAAAGCAAAAAGCAAATTGAAAACCACCTAAATGCTCCACAATAGGAAATTTATAAATCAGGGGTGGTTATGTATACATGTGTTTGTGTGTATACACACATATCTACTCATTTTATCTGAACAATGCAAAGTTCTATATACTAAGTTTGTTGGCTACATAATCAACTTCCTATGTTCTTACTTACTTCTGGTTTGCTGGAGTTGTCCAATTCTGAAAGTGGTTTAACAAAATCTCCCAGTCTAACTCTATTGTTTAAATTAAAATCTCCTTGCTTTTTCTTAGTTTTTTTCCTTTATACATTTTAGTTGCTAGGTTGTTTGGTACATAATAGTTTATGATTTTTCTATCTTCTTCATAAAGTGCTAATTTTATTATTACAAGTCCTTCATCCTGTTCTGCACTTTTAACCTTAAATTTCAACTCACCTAATATTAAAAATACACTACTATTTTCTTTCTGTTTATATTAGCCTACTTAATTCTTTGATAATCTTCTATTTTAAAACCTGTTTTAAGTGTTTCTTATAAACACATAGGTAAGTTTGTATTGTTTAACCAAATCTGATAGTCTGTATCTTACTAGAGGAATTCAATCCATTCACACTTATTTAGTATAACAAGTAATATACATCTATTTATTTCTTCCATTTTACTTTATATTTACAGGTTATTTTACATCAGTGATTCCTTTTTTCTCTCATTCTCACTGGTTTAGTCAGAATACCATTTCTTCCCCCACACCCCAAACCTTGGTCATTTCAAAGTTTACTGTGCTTTTTCACTCTAACATTGGTTACCTTCCCATTCCTGACACTCAACAGTCATACTCATTTCTCCATCATTATATTAAAAACTATATCCCCTACCAAGATGTTATCTTCTCCTTTTTCTCATTTAGTAAAATGAAACTTTTAGACTACTTTTATTACCTCTCTTCCACTCCTACTCTCCTCCCCACCACACCAAGTTTTGTTAAGATAGTGTGGATTTCAAGCTATCATTGCAAAAATCCTTACTTAGTACTTATAAATCCCCAATCATATTAGCACTAAGTAGTAGACACATCCTAAGGTGTGAGCAATGAGACACACCTTTATATAATCCCCTTCCCTAGGATACATGTGGAACCTATGACACACTCAACAGAATATGGCAAAAGCAATGGGAAGTCACTTCTGTGATTACATCATGATTATACATATAAGACACTATCTAGCAGAAGGAGAGAAAAATTCTTCCTTGCTCACTTTGGATAAGCAAGCTGCCATACTGTTAAGGGTCTACGAAAAGGGTCATGCGACAAGGAACTGCAGGTGACCCCTAGAAGTCAAGAGTAGTGGCCCATGGCTCACAGCCACCAAGAAAACATGTACCTCAGTCCTACAATTCCAAGGAACTGAATTCTGCTAACAACTACATGAGCTTGTGGTGGTTAACAGGACCTAGAGCCTCCGGTAAGACCATGGCCCAGGCTGAGACTTTCAACTGCAGCCTGTGAAACCCTTGAACAGAGGACCCAGCTAATTTGTGCCTGAGCTCCTGACCCACGGAAACCAAGGGATAATAATGTGTGTTGTCTAAACAACTAAATTTGTAGTAATCTGGTACACAGCAACAGAAAACAAACATACATTGTTTAAATTTAACCACATATATTGAGAATCATTCCTCAGCACTGTTTCCTCTCTTTGAACTCAGTTCTGACTTATATGATACTTGGTTAGATTACCTTACATGGATATTTTACAGAGGATGCTAAACTTAATCTTGCATTATCTGCAAAATAAAGTCAGTTATCAGAAAGAAAGATATCCTGGCTAGTTAAAACAAAGGATTTTAATACATTTTTTTTTTACCATCTTTATTGGAGTATAACTGCTTTACAATGTTGTGTTAGTACCTACTGTATAACAAGGTGAATTAGCTATACGTATACATATATCCCCATATCCCCTCCCTCTTGCGCCTCCCTCCCACCCTCCCTATCCCACCCATCAATGTGGTCAAAAAGCACTGAGCTGATCTCGCTGTGCTATGCAGCTGCTTCCCACTAGCTATCTATTTTACATTTCGTAGTGTATATATGTCAATGTTACTCTCTCACTTCGTCCCAGCTTACCCTTCTCCCTCCCCATGTCCTCAAGTCCATTCTCTACGTCTGCGTCAATATTCCTGTCCTGCCCCTAGGTTCATCAGAATCATATTTTTTTTAGATTCAATATATGTGTTAGCATACGGTATTTGTTTTTCTCTTTCTGACTTACTTCACTCTGTATGACAGACTCTAAGTCCATCCACCTCACTACAAATAACTCAATTTCATTTCTTTTTATGGCTGAGTAATATTCCATTGTGTGTGTGTGTATATATATATATATATATATATATATATATATATATATATATATATATATGCCACATCTTTATCCGTTCATCTCTTGATGGACACTTAGGTTGCTTCCATATCCTGGCTATTGTAAATAGTGCAGCAATGAACACTGTGGTACATGACTCTTTTTGAATTGTGGTTTTCTCAGGTATGTGACCACTAGTGGGATTGCTGGGTCATATGGTAGTTCTATTTTTAGTTTTTTAAGGAACCTCCATTCTGTTCACAATAGTGGCTGTATCAATTTATACTCCCACCAACGGTGCAAGAGGGTTCCCTTTTCTCCACACCCTCTCCAGCATTTTATGTTTGTAGATTTTGTGATGATGGCCATTCTGACTGGTGTGAGATGATATCTCATTGTAGTTTTGATTTACATTTCTCTAATGATTAGTGATGTTGGGCATCTTTCCACGTGTTTGTTGGCAATCTGTATATCTTATTTGGAGAAATATCCATTTAGGTCTTCTGCCCATTTTTGGACTGGGTTTTTTGTTGATATTGAGCTGCATGAGCTGCTTGTATATTTTGGAGATTAATCATTTGTCAGTTGCTTCGTTTGCAAATATTTTCTCCCATTCTTAGGATTGTCTTTTCGTCTGGTTTATGGTTTCCTTTGCTGTGCAAAAGCTTTTAAGTTTCATTAGGTCCAATTGTTTATTTTTCTTTTCATTCCCTTTACTCTAGGAGGTGGGTCAAAAAGGATCTTGCTGTGATTTTTGTCATGGAATGTTCTGCCTATGTTTTCCTCTAAGAGTTTTACAGTGTCTGGCCTTACATTTAGGCCTGTAATCCATTTTGAGTTTATTTTTGTGTATGGTGTTAGGGAGTGTTCTAATATCATTCTTTTACATGTAGCTGTCCAGTTTTCCCAGCACCACTTATTGAAGAGGCTGTCTTTTCTCCACTGTATATTCTTGCCTCCTTTATCAAAGATAAGGTGACCATATGTGCATGGCTTTACCTCTGGGCTTTCTATCCTGTTCCACTGATCTATATTTCTGTTTTTGTGCCAGTACCATACTGCCTTGATTACTGTACCTTTGTAGTGCAGTCTGAAGTCCGGGAGCCTGATTCCTCCAGCTCCGTTTTCCTTTCTCAAGATTGCTCTGGCTATTTGGGGTCTTTTGTGTTTCCATACAAATTGTGAAATATTTTGTTCTGGTTCTGTGAAAAATGCCATTGGTAGTTTCACAGGGATTGCACTCAATCTGTAGACTGCTTTGGGTAGTATAGTCATTTTCACAACGTTGATTCTTCCGACCCAAGAACATGATATATCTCTCCATGTGTTTGTATCATCTTTAATTTCTTTCATTAATGTCTTATATTTTTCTGCATACAGGTCTTTTGTATCTTTAGGTAGGTTTATTCCTAGGTATTTTATTCTTTTTGTTGCAATGGTAAATTGGAGTGTTTCCTTAACTTCTCTTTCAGATTTTTCATCATCAGTGTTTAGGAAAACAGGAGATTTCTGTGCATTAATTTTGTATCTTGCTACTCTACCAAATTCATTGATTAGCTCTAGCAGTTTTCTGGTAGCATCTTTAGGATTCTCTATGTATAGTATCATATCATCTGCAAACAGTGACAGTTTTACTACTTCTTTTCCGCTTTGGATTCCTTTTCTTTTTCTTCTCTGATGGCTGTGGCTAAAGCTTACAAAACTATGTTGAATAATAGTGGTGAGAGTGGGCAACCTTGTCTTTTTCCTGATCTTAGAGGACATGTTTTCAGTTTTTCACCATTGAGAATGATGTTGGCTGTGGATTTGTCATATATAGCTTTTATTACGTTGAGGTAGGTTCCCTCTATGCCTACTTTCCGGAGAGTTTTTGCACAAATGGGTGTTTAATTTTGTCAAAAGCTTTTTCTTCATCTATTGAGATGATCACATGCTTTTATCATTCAGTTTGTTAATATGGTGTATCACATTGATTGATTTGCGTATATTGAAGAATCCTTGCATTCCTGGGGTAAACCCCACTTGAGCACGGTGTATGATCCTTTTAATGTGCTCTTGGATTCTGTTTGCTAGTATTTTGTTGAGGATCTTTGCATCTATGTTCATCAGAGATATTGGCCTGTAGTTTTCTTTTTTTGTGGCATTTTTGGTTTTGGCATCAGGGTGATGGTAGCTTCGTAGAATGAGTTTGGGAGTATTCCTCCCTCTGCTATATTTTGGAAGAGTTTGAGAAGGATGGGTGTTAGCTCTTATCTAAATGATTGATATAATTTGCCTGTGAATCCATCTGGTCCTGGGCTGTTTATTGGAAGACTGTTAATCACAGTTTCAATTTCAGTGCTTGTGATTGGTCTGTTTATATTTTCTATTTCTTCCTGGTTCAGTTTCGGAAGGTTGTACTTTTCTAAGAATGTGTCCATTTCTTCCAGGTTGTCCATTTTATTGGCATAGAGTTGCTTGTAGTAATCTCTCACGATCCTTTGTATTTCTGCAGTGTCAGCTGTTACCTCTCCGTTTTCATTCCTAATTCTGTTGATTTGAGTCTTCTCCCTTTTTTCTTCGTAAGTCTGGCTAATGGTTTATCAATTTTGTTTATCTTCTCAAAGAACCAGTTTTTAGTTTTATTGATCTTTGCTATTGGTTCCTTCATTTCTTTTTCATTTATTTCTGATCTGATCTTTATGATTTCTTTCCTTCTGCTAACTTTGGGTTTTTTTGTCCTTCTTTCTCTAATTGCTTTAGGTGTAAGGTTAGGTTGTTTGAGATTTTTCTTGTTTCTTGAGGTAGGATTGTATTGCTATAAACTTCCCTCGTAGAACTGCTTTTACTGCATCCCACAGGTTTTGGGTCGTCGTGTTTCCATTGTCATTTGTTTCTAGGTATTTTTTGATTTCCTCTTTGATTTCTTCAGTGACCTCTTGGTTATTTACCGTATTGTTTAGCCTCCATGTGTTTGTATTTTACAGTTTTTTTCCTGTAAATGATATCTAGTCTCACAGCCTTGTGATGAGAAAAGATACTTGATACAATTTCAATTTTCTTAAATTTACCAAGGCTTGATTTGTGACCCAACATATGGTCTATCCTGGAGAATGTTCCATGAGCACTTGAGAAGAAAGTGTATTCTGTTGTTTTTGGATGGAATGTCCTATAAATATCAATTAAGTCCATCTTGTTTATTGTGTCATTTAAAGCTTCTGTTTCCTTATTTATTTTCATTTTGGATGATCTGTCCATTGGTGAAAGTGGGGTGTTAAAGTCCCCTACTATGATTGTGTTACTGTCAATTTCCCCTTTTATGGCTGTTAGCATTTGCCTTATGTATTGAGGAGCTCCTATGTTGGGTGCATATATAGTTACAACTGTTTTATCTTCTTCTTGGATTGATGCCTTGATCATTCTGTAGTATCCTTCTTTGTCTCCTGTAATAGTCTTTATTTTGAAGTCTATTTTGATATGAGAATTGCTACTCCAGCTTTCTTTTGATTTCCATTTGCATGGAATATCTTTTTCCATCCCCTCACTTTGTCTGTATGTGTCCATAGGTCTGAAGTGGGTCTCTTGTAGACAGCATATATATGGGTATTGTTTTTGTATCCATTCAGCCAGTCTGTGTCTTTTGGTGGGAGCACTTAATCCATTTACATTTAAGGTAATTATTGATATGTATGTTCCTATGACCATTTTCTTAATTGTTGTGGGTTTGTTTTTGTAGGTCTTTTCCTTCTCTTGTGTTTCCTGCCTAGAGAAGTTCCTTTAGCATTTGTTGTAAAGCTGGTTTGGTGGTGCTGAATTCTCATAACTTTTGCTTAGCTGTAAAGGTTTTAATTTCTCCATTGAATCTGAATTAGATCCTTGCTGGGTAGAGTAATCTTGGTTGTAGGTTTTTCCCTTTCATCACTTTAAATATGTCGTGCCACTCCCTTCTGGCTTGCAGAGTTTCTGCTGAAAGATCAACTGTTAACTTTATGGGGATTCCCTTGTATGTTATTTGCTGCTTTTCCCTTGTTGCTTTTAATACTTTTTCTTTGTATTTAATTTTTGAGAGTTTGATTAATATGTGTCTTGGCGTGTTTCTCTTTGGGTTTATCCTGTATGGTACTCTCTGTGCTTCCTGGACTTGATTGACTATTTCCTTTCTCATGTTAGGGAAGTTTACAACTATAGTCTCTTCAAATATTTTCTCAGACCCTTTCTTTTTCTCTTCTTCTTCTGGGACCCCTATAATTTGAATGTTGGTGTGTTTAATGTTGTCCCAGAGGTCTCTGAGACTGTCCTCAATTCTTTTCATTCTTTTTTCTTTATTATGCTCCCTGACAGTTATTTCCACCATTTTATCTTCTAGCTCACTTGTCTGTTTTTCTGTCTCAGTTATTCTGCTACTGATTCCTTCTACAGTATTTTTAATTTCAGTAATTGTGTTGTTCGTCACTGTTTGTTTGCTCTTTAGTTCTTCTAGATCCTTGTTAAATGTTTCTTGTATTTTCTCCATTCTGTTTCCAAGATTTTAGATCATCTTTACTATCATTACTCTGAATTCTTTTTCAGGTAGACTGCCTATTTCCTCTTCATTTGTTTGGTTTGGTGGGTTTTTACCTTGCTCCTACATCTGTAACATACTTTTTTGTCATTTTTTTTTTTCGATGGGTGGGGCTGTATTCCTGTCTTACTGGTTGTTTGGCCTGAGACATCCAGCACTAGAGTTTGCAGGCAGTTGGATAGAGCCAGGTCTTGGTGCTGAGATGAGGACCTCTGGGATGCCTCACTCCAACTGATATTCCGTGGGGGCTGAGGTTCTCTGTTAGTCCAGCGATTTTGACTCGCAGCTCCCACCACAGGAGCTCGGGCATGACCTCTGGCCTGATGACCAAGATCCCACAAGCTTCCTGGTGCATATAAAAAAAAAAAGAAAGAAAGAAAGAAAAAAGGAGCAGTACAGTATCAAAGAATAAAAAACAAAATAAAATTAGAAAGATAAAAAATATATCAGGAAAAATAAAACTATAATCGGAAGAACCAGTTGCTGGGGGTTCATCCTGTCCCCTTAGGTGTCCGTAGTCCCCCACCGGTGCTTGGTAGGTGCCCTAGTTGTGAGGAGACATGAATTCCACATGCTCCTAGTATGCCATCTTGACCACGCTCGCCTCTGTAATACATTTCTGAAGGTAGGCTATATATATTATTTTATTCTTCCAGAGTTACATACATGAGTTGTGGTAGTCAGGTTTTGTTTTTTGTTTTTTCTCCTTTATATGTAACTTTTCTGTCTGGAAGCTTTCCTCTATCCTTGAAATTCAGGAATTTTATTCACTTATGTCTAGAGATGTATCTTTTTCATTAATTCTCTCTGGCAGTTGGTAAACTTTCTCAAATTGCAGATCAAGCCTATCTTTACTCCAGGGAAGTTTTAACTAGTACTTTCTTTAACTGTTTTCATTCCTCCATCTGTTTCTTTTTTCTGGAAATCCTGTTATTTGCATGTTTTATCTGCTGTCTCCATGTTATTTCCACTGTGTATTTTTTTCTTCATCGTTTCCATCTTTTTTTATATTTCTGTTCTGATGAATTTCTTCAATGTCAATACCAGCTACTAATTCAGCTCTCAACAGAAACTATCTTTACTTTCAGTTCATGTACTGACTTTTTAAACTGAAAAATTATGCTTTAGCAACCAGAAAGCCTTCTATGATATAACTAGATCTCTGACAGTACTCATATTTCCTTCATTGTTAAAATTGTTATCCATCTACTACAACGGTTCTAGCACACCAGAAGCTGCCTACTGTTGCTAGGCATAATTCTTGATTTTCCTCTCTTGGGTTTCTGGAGCCCCTGCTCAGGGACACTTTTATTTCTCTTTGCCTACTCTGACTCTAGGCATATTCCACTCCAAGACAAGCATTAAGCACCAAGAAGTATAGCAGTCTCTCTTCACATGGGTCTACAAAGTACTAACTGACAAGATGTGAGGTTTTGGTTGAAGCAATTAGAAAAAGCTTCATTCCTACAGGTTCTCTTCAGGTACAAGTGTAGAAGCCTCAAGTATAGGGAGAGAAATAAAAAGTCACTCCAGTTCCACAAAGGTGAGAGGTCCCATGAATCTTGACCGGCAAACATCTCTTTGAAAACCATAGTTTTAATCCTCATGTGAGCCACTCCGTGGGTTCCTTAGCTCCCAGCTTACTTATCCTAGTTACTGCTTTGTTTAGGTGTGAACTGGAAAAAACGGGAGAAGTTGTCAGGGATGCCATCTACCTAGCAGTTACATTTTATAGAATTCTCTACCCTAGCTTCTTAGCTTATCAGCTCCCTACTATAGAGCAATGAGTGAGAGGATTACAGGCTTCATAAATGGACAATAAAGAAACTCAGTGGCCTGTGATGATTTACCATGAAATTCATGAAAACTAAATACAGGTTTTACTTTCTCTAACAATTAATCCAAATAGTATTTTCCCCCTGCCTGAGAAAAAATTAAGTTATATTTAGAAATAAAGGTTTTATAACATGAAAATATTAAGAGAAAAGTAATCTTACCTAATTTGTGATGCACCTTGTTCTCTGGTGTTGAGTTAGACCTTTTTACTCTTGAATCATCTGCAAATTGCAGAAGCAATATCATGAGCAATGGCCGCTAATTTCATGTTGAGTTAAAGTGTGTTACTCGGTCAACTTCAGTATAAATATTTTAAAATAAAATTCAACCTGACAATACATTTTTTTTTCTTAGAAAATAATAGTTCTTTACTTGGATGCATACTCCTTTTTTTTTTTATAACATCTTTATTGGAGTATAATTGCTTTACAATGTTGTGTTAGTTTCTGCTATATAACAAAGTGAGTCAGCTATATGCATACATATATCCCCATATCCCCTCCCTCTTGTGTCTGCCTCCCACCCTCCTTATCCCACCCATCTAGGTGGTCACAAAGCACTGAGCTGATCTCGCTGTGCTATGCAGCTGCTTCTCACTAGCTATCTATTTTACATTTCGTAGTATATATATGTCAATGTTACTCTCTCACTTTGTCCCAGCTTACCCTTCTCCCTCCCTATGTCCTCAAGTCCATTCTCTAAGTCTGTGTCTTTATTCCTGTCCTGCCCCTAGGTTTATCAGAACCATTTTTTTTTTTTAGATTCAATATATATGTGTTAGCATACGGTATTTGTTTCTCTCTTTCTGACTTACTTCACTCTGTAGGACAGACTCTAGGTCCATCCACCTCACCACAAATAACTCAATTTCGTTTCTTTTTATGGCTGAGTAATATTCCATTGTATACATGTGCCACATCTTCTTTATCCATTCATGTCAACCTGACAATACATTTTATTACTCCCTTTGCTTTTCACTGCTGAGAAATGAAGGCTAGTGAAAAACAGTATAATACGTCTCTAGATTTTGCTACAGTGCGTATAACTGAAGACGATAACAGTTACAAGTAACAAAAAACAAACAGGTTTTCTACTGCTTGTGAACTTTAAGTGAAATAAGCCACTGGTGGATAAAAATGCAAGGTGTGATCATGAATAATTACTGTGTTGATAATGTAATCTATGATTCTTAAAGTTGTAAATAGTGCAACTGTACTGAATTTACTTAGCAGTGTGACAATTAAGTCAAGGGTTCTCAACTTTAGTGTGATAAATAGCATCTAAACATAGCAACCATCAATTCTTTCCCTTCCTATGCACAAACGCTGTTCTTTATCAAGAGGCAAAGTTTAATTGCCTTCTCCTTGAATCACCACTGGCCTTAGTGAGTTGCTTGACTAATGGAATGCGCAGAAATGACATTCTGGGACTTTGAAAGCTAATTCCTCAGAAGACATGCAGGTGCCACCTGGATCTCTTGGAACTTCATTCTGAGGAAAGACAGCCATCATTATGAAGACTGATTACCCCAAGACTGCCATGCTGTGAGGAAACCCAAGATAACCAAGTGGAAAGGCCATGTGGAGGAAAAGAGATGCCTGGCCAGCCCCCAATTATTTCAGCCACCCTGGCAGGGTACCAAATATATGAGTAAATAAGTCACCGTGGATTTCCAGTCCAGCTGATATTTCAAAAGACTCCAGCCCCAGCGGCTTGCATCTAACTACAAATGCATGAGAAAGCCAAAATGAGAACTGCCCAGCTAATAAGCTAAGTCAACCCACAGAACCATAAGAGATAAATCGACTGTTGTATTAAGCCACTAAGTTTGGGATGGTAAGTTATGCAGCAATATGAAACTAGAACACTTAATATCCATGAACCACCTTAGATTTTTGATACAATTTTGTGTGTAATATACATTTCCTGAAAAGCAGGTCTAAGTTTTCATTACATTCTCAGCTAAAGAGTAGAAGGTTTCTTTTTTGGGGTCATGAAAGTATTCTAAAGTTTACTGTGGTGATAATTATAAACTACTGAATTATATACTATAAATTGGTTAATTTTATGGTACGTGAAGTACATCCCAATAAAGCTATTCCAAAAACAAAAAAAAGTACAATTTCCCTTGTACTTCCCACTGTAACAAGTAGAGGGCTAGTCGTTCTTGGAAATTTTCCTATAGCAGTGGGCTCTGGAGGGAACTGTTTGAGCCGAGAGAAGGAACAAAGCAAATGAGTAAATATACTGAGGATAATGGGAGCCAGGCTTCTCACTATCCTTGAGAAAGGGTTTATTAAAATGGAAAAGGGAAAGTCAAACATGTTGGACTGGAGTTGGAGGTACCGATGTGAACTCATGGTTTCTAAATACAGACACAGCTCAGAGATATTGAGAGTTTGGTTCCAGACCACTGCAATAAAACAAGTTTGGCAATAAAGTGAGTCACATGAATATTTTTGTTTCCCAATACATATAAAAGTTATGTTTACACTATAGTCTATTAAGTGTGTAAAAGCATTATGCCTAAAAATCAATGTATCTTAAATACTTTATTGCTAAAAAATGTTACATATCATCTGTGCCTTCTGCAAGTCGTAATTTTTTTTTTTACAATAGTAACAAAGATCACTGATCACAGATTACCATAATATAATAATAATGAAATATTGTGTGAATTACCAAAATGTGACACAGAGATACTAAGTGAGCAAATGCCATTGGAAAATGGTGCCAAGTGACTTGTTTGATCAGGGCTGCCTGCCACAAAACTTCAATTTGTAAAAAATGCAAAATCTGTGACACACATTAAAGCAAAGAGCAATAAAGCAAGGGATGTCTGAATAAATACAGAAAGAAGATACAGATGCTTGTGTATGTACAGTGCACATATATATGTATGTGTGTGTTTATCTATTTCCTATCTCAGCCCACTGAGAGAACCTAAAAGCAGTGATATCCCAGTAACAATGAGTACACCAAGCACCCGGATCTAAGTTTCTAAATGTCATCCCTCCACTAGGTTCCTTTGGAGAAATAACTGATTCCAGAGTAGGGGCAGGGGAAGGAGCCTAGAACATCTTCTGCCAAAAAATAAGACAGTATTCAAAAAATGACAGAAACATAACAAAAGGTCTCAGGAACCCGTTGAAAGGATATCTCCTCCTGGCCAAATCTGGCACAATTTGAGTACCAGAATAAATGATAAAGATTATAACCCAGTGAATAAAATAGGAACCCAGTAGTAGTCCATAATAATATAGATAAATGAATAATGAATAAATAAATGGGGAAGGAGTAAGTAAAACTATTTCTTATAGAATGCCAACTAATTAATAGAGAAGAAATTAGGGAAATAGAAAGTAGTAATTTGGTACCACCATTAGTGGATTCAGGTGGGAATATTCAAAAGATGCTAATATTGGTGCAGAGGTTTGAAAAGGAACAAGTTATTAAAATAGGATATCGTTCCACAAAATACTTATCAATTACCAAAGAGAAAAACCCTGAGTGGAGAAACCTTGCAGACAATAACTTGAACAGGTGATGAAGATTAAAATCACTAGCAGAGGGGCTTCCCTGGTGACACAGTGGTTAAGAATCCACCTGCCAATGCAGGGGACACTGGTTGGTTCGAGCCCTGGTCTGGGAAGATCCCACATGCCGCGGGGCAACTAAGCCCGTGTGCCACAGCTACTGAAGCCCGCACACCTAGAGCCCGTGCTCTGAAACAAGAGAAGCCACCGCAATGAGAAGCCTGCACACCGCAATGAAGAGTAGCTTCCACTCGCTGCAACTAGAGAAAGCTAGCACGCAGCAACGAAGACCCAACACAGCCAAAAATAAATAAATAAAATAAATTTATTTTAAAATTAAATAAATAAAATCACTAGTAGAAGATGAGTCAGCACTGTGTGCCTCCTAATGTGATGCACAAAGAACACAGCATCATTTCTGTAGTATTTCTGTCAAATATGCATGGCTCGCATCTGATCATGAGGCAATATTAGAGACACCCAGGTTGAAGGTCATTCTAAAGAATGAAAAGCTTGTACTCTTTAAAAAAGTGTCAAGGTCAGGAAAGTTAGAAGAAGACTAAAGAACTATTCCTTACTGAAGGAAACTGAAGGGACATGAGACCCAAACACAATCCATGATCCTAGATTGGATCCTGAACCAGAGAGAAAAAGGAACACTGATGGAACTGCTGGTGAAATCTGCATGGAGTCAGTGAAGGAAGACTAGTGTTATATTAATGCTGATTTCCTGACATGGATGGATGAAGAGTGATTATGTTCTTGTCTTGCATCATGTCTGCACATACTCACACATAATAATATGTATGCGACTTCCACTCGAACAGTCCAAAAAAAAGACTAACAAACATGTATAAACATTTATGTAGAGACGGCAGGGAGGGAAATGAAACAAATATTGTAAAATGTTGACAATTCTGGAAACTGGATGAAGGGGATATGGTATTTGAGTAAATTTAAAATTATTTCCCAGAAAAGTATAAAACAAAACAAAACAAAGCAAAACACAGAGACAACTCCAGAATTTCAAAGACTAACAAAGCCTAATAAGCATGAAAATGGAAGAAACAGGTTATTTACAAAGGAAAAAAGAAGTAAGGCTGGCTTACAATATCTACTCATAAGCATTAGCTACCATGAGATAAAAGAGCAATAGCCAAATAGTTTAAAGGAAAAAAAGATTGTGACTCAAAAGACTTTTACTATTTGACTAGTTGTTCATTGTGATAAAAAAGAAAGTTCCTGAGTCCTTGCTAGCATATGTGAGACTATCTAACAACTTTACAAAGAAGTAACAAAGCATATCTGTTAAACATTTATTAAAGGAAAAAAATACTGACAGAGCAAATCAAAAATAAAAATTCAATCATGCTGTTTGAAGCCACTCTGCTTTAGTTTGGTAAAAAAAGGTTAAGTAAAAGGAAGAAAAGAAATATAAGAAACAACAACAAACCAAAAGAAAGCAGGGAGTCACAATGTTAATATTAGACAAAAAAAGACTACAAAGTAAAAGCGTTGTAACATGATCAAGAAGGTAAATTTGACCAAAACAGGTACATTTCATATGCAAACTTACATGCTCAGTAAGAGCGCTGAAATGTACATAGTAAAGACTGCAGGAAATAGGAGAGACAGACCACTGCAAAGCAAACACTTTACTTCAACTCTGGCAGTCCTTAACAGACCTCACAAACGATAAGGATACAAAGGATAAGAATAATATGAAACACAGAATGTCCAAATCTAAGATTCTGTTCTTTTCCCCCAAATCTGCCCTTCTCTAGTAGTCTCCAAATCAAGAAATGACAACGCCATTCTTCCAGGTGCTCAGGCCAAAAACTTTAAAGTCCATTATCCTTGACACCTCACTTTCTTTTACACCCTACATCCCATCCATCAGGAAATCATGTTGACTCTACCAACAAAAAAACACAAAATCCTACTACTGCTCTCCACCTTCCGCTGCTAACCCCCTAGTCCAAGCTACCACCTCACAAAGGGATTACTAATGTCTCGCCAACTGGTCTCCCTGCTTCCAACCTTACACCTGCCCCCTTCAAACTTACCAGTCCACCCCTAATGTGTATTCTACAGCAGCCACAATGATTCTGTTTATAGGTTAGTCATGTCTCTCCTCTGCTCAAAATCCTCCAATGGCTTCCCATCTCTCTCAGTAAAGCCCGAAATCCTTATAGTAGCCTTTAACATCCTATATGATCTTTCATTCTTGTTAGCTCTGTGACATCATCTCCTACTACCCTCTCCCTCTCTTCCTCAACTCCAGCCTTCCCAGTCTCCTTGGTGTTTCTTGATCAAAACCTTTGCCCTTATCTTCCCTCTGCATGAGGCACTATTTCCCCATACAGCTGCATGATTTGATTTCTCACCTCTCTCATATCTTTGCTCAAATTATCACTTCTTCAGTAAGACCTTTTCTGCCCATCTACCTAAAAATGTAACTCCCATTTCCCACTCTAAAAATCCCTGCTTTATTTTTCTACTCTCAACATCCAACAAACCACAAGTTTTGATATCTTTTTCCCTTAGAAGAATGCACAGTAAGTATTCCATAATATTCCATAAATATTTAAGAATTTCATAAATATTCAAAGTATATTAAAAACATATACCCACTTACATTAACAAAATGAGTGTATATATATTTTTAATCCACATCTGTACACAAAAAGTAATATTCTCTTTTTCAAGCATCCATGGAAGAATTATAAAATTCTTCCATGAATTTTATGTGTTCTAAGCATACTCTAGAACACAAAGAAAATTCAAAGAATTAATAATACAGGGCAAAGTTATCAAGAACAATGAAATGAAACTATAAATTATTAACAAAAGAACAAAACAAAACACAACTTCTTAGGATAACAGCCAACAGTGCATAACTAACATACACCGGGTATTAAAACTAAGCAAAGAATGTGTATTCATCTTTGTATCAATCTATGCAATTAGAATTGATATCGCCAGTTTACAAATAAGGAAGTTGAAGCTAAGAACACTGAAATTTCTTACTCAAGATAACATAGCTAATAAGTGGTAAAGCTAGATTCAATCCCAGGTTCCTGACTCTGGAGACCAAACTCTTGACTAATGTACTCTTTTAAATAACACCTGGGTCAAAGAAAAATCACCAATATAATTCAGAGTGTACAACAATAAGAACACTCTATTGAAAAGAAAAAACCTTTAATTTTAAACTAAAACTATACTCCAGAAAATTCAGCTTTTTCTTTACCAAATAAAAAGCAGAAAAATAAATATAAAAAGCATTCCACTTAGAGGAAAAAAATAATAAAGTAAATCTAAACACAAGGGGAAGAAACTATTTAAATGGAAAAAGAATTAGTGAATTAGGGAAGAAAAAAACAGTATAAGAGATTATATTTCAAGCACATTCTTCAGGGACATAAAAAATTATAAAACTCTATTAAGAGGCATTTTAAAAACTTCAACACTTAGCGTCAGTAATCATCAATATAGGTCTAATCTTGCTTCATTTATACCCTTATCAGCTTTAAAATACTGCAGTATGTGTCTTAAGTGCCAATTATATTATTATGCCCTACTTCAAAGAAAGGACGGTCATTCATCTCTCTCATTCTTTCTCCCTCTCTCTCTTCTCCCTCCCTCCCTCTCTCACCCAGGTATAAGGTCTTAGAAATCTCTAACCATAAAGTAAGGCTCTTAAGGGTAGGTACTCAATACATATTTGCCACAAAAATGTCACTGGTGATAATTTAAATAAAACATTGCACACCTTACTCCACATGCATAACACTATAAAAATCAAGACAGTAGAAAATAAATCATAACTTACTCGAACTTTCCTGAACTTCATTATCATCCACATCTGAATTACTCATTTCAGACGTTAAATAATTCTTGAGCCTAGAAGGTCCACTTAAGAAAAAAAGATAAACCACAAAATTTGTGCATTTATATCTAATATATCTACCTTAATGGTCATTTTTATCCTAAAACTGCCAAAAGTTTTTTTCTTACAAAATATTAATAGTATACTTATTTGCTGCATAAAACAAAAAATCTACAATTTAATCCCACATTTGACTTGTCAAACATGATAACACTGAATTTTATAACCTTTTAAACTAACTCATGAATCAGAGTTACAAATTTAAGTCAACTCAAATAACACTCTTTAATAAAAATCAAATCATAAGAAATAAAATTAGAAATAAATCAGCTTATCTTAATTTTTTTTAAAACTACAGGCAAAAACAAGCAATTTAAAATATAGTTCAGAAATTGTTCAGAGATGATTCAGTTTATCCCAGTCCTAGATCCTCTTCCTCCTATTATGAGCCCAAGACAGGCCTAGTGGTCACACGTTCCCAAAGAGTAAAGAAATCCTAGCCATCCCTTCAAAGTCTGAGAATCTGCTATAATTTACCATTCCTTCATTTTGAAAAAGGGTGTATGACTTCAGATATTATGAGACTAGGTTAATTTGGTTTGCTCACTGAGTATGCTCTCTTTAAACTTATATCCACAAATTCTTAGATGATGCCCCTTTCAAAAGGTACAGGCTAATTCTAACTCCCCTATTCTGAGTGTGGTATGGACTTAGTGACTTGTTTCTAGTGAACAGAATAAAGTGGAATACTTCAAAGACTATGTCATCAAAAGACACTATGGCCTCCATCATAGTCACACTTTCTCTTGGATCACCTGCTTTGTGGGAAGCCAGCTAGCTACCATACTGAATACCCCTATGGGGAGAGCAACATGACAAGAAACTGTGGCCTCCAGCTACCTTATAAGTGGATCCTCCAAGTTCTAGTCAAGCCTTCAAAGGACTGCGAACCAGACAGATATCTTGACTGCTATACCTCATGAGATTCCCTGAGCCAGAACTAGCCAGCTAATTCTCTCCCAGATTTCTACCCACAGAAACTGTGAAATAATGTTTGCAAGGCACTAACAAAATTAAAATTAAGCTTTGAGAGTAATTTGTTACACGGCAATTGGTAACAAATACAGTGAGTAAATCCTATTATCCTTAGAACACATGCATACCTTCCTTCCAAAACTGAAGTCCCAGGCTCTCTAGAATCCAAGTTTGACTCTGCTGGTGTCTTGCATGTATATCCACTGATCTGAGACTTTTGATGAACATTCTGTACAGCCATACTATCTTGATTCTTTGAGCTTCCTGTACCTCTATGAAAATGAAAAGTTTGTAATTGTTTACATTTCTTCAAAAAATATTTCTTCTAGAAACATTACATAAGGTGGGTAGACAATATAACATTGGCTATAACAAATATCAGATAACCTTGTTCAGGTCCTAATAAAACTTACAACTAGTCCAGGAAGGAAATTTGTCTTTAGAACCTACCAAGAGCTCTAATTTGAAAAATTCTGATAAAAGAAATGGTACAGACCTGGCCTAACTAAGATAGACATGATGATAGGAGGGCACTGGGAGACATTACCTACAGGCAGCTTATGATGTATACTACACAGTTAAATCTATCACAGTTTTTGTTGAAAATCCACAAACAACTGAAATTGTTTTATATGATACCTCTACTCAGCCTACTAAGGAACAGCAGAGTGCTCAGAGGGACCTAGGCTCATCTCTATGGTAGCTGCCAGCTAACTAGCTTACCCCAAATATATGCAAACAAGATACATTATTTCTAGACTGCATAATTCTCTCTCCACTCTCACATCTTACAAGTCCTATGTTTTAATTTGTTTCTTGACTCAGTCTACCAGCCTATTCTTATCATTTGTGAAAAAAAAATGTTATGTTTGCAACATAACTAAAGAGCATCCAAACTTCTTAGTATTCTTTGATAGTTTATTTCTGGAGTTTCTAGTCTCCCTCTAGGTCCTACCATCAGAGTCAAAAGAAAAAAAAAAGGATTATTAGCGAATATTATAAACAACTGTATGCCAACAAATTAGATAACCTAGATGGAATGGACAAATTCCTAGAACACACAAATTACCAAAACTGATTCAAGAGAAAAATAAACAATTTCAAAAGACTTACAACGAGAATAAATCAGTAATCAAAAAACTACCCAGAAAGAAAAGCCCAGGCCCAGATGGTTTCACCACTGAATTCTACCGTCATTCAAAGACTGAATACGAATGCTTCACAAACTCTTCCAAAAAAGAAAAGAGCACTTCCCAACTCATTTTATGAAGTCAGTGTTACTCTGATAACAAAACTAGACAAAGACATCACGAGAAAACTACAGCCAAAAAAAAAAACCCAAAACAAAACAAAAAACCCTCAAAAAAACTAGCAACATTTTATCAACAACAAAAAAAATGTATCACATGATCACCTCAATAGATGCAAAAACAAACAAAAAAAAAGCATTTGACAAAACACATCTTTTCACTACAAAAACACTCAACAAACTAGGAATAAAAAGGAACTTTCTCAACCTGATAAAAGGACATCTATGAAAAACCCACAGCTAATAATAACATACTGAATGGTGAAAAGACTCGATGCTTTCCCCCTAAAATTAAGAACAAGACAAGGAAGTCTGCTATTGTCACTTCTACTTAGCATAGTACTAAAGATTTCAGCCAGGGCAATAGTGCAAGAAAAAGAAAGAAAAAGCATCCAGATTGGAAAGGGAGAAATAAAACTATCACTATTCACAAATGACATGATCTTGTACTTAGAAAGTCCTACAAATACATGAGTTCAACAAGATTGCAGGATAAAGATCAAAATACAAAGATCAATCGTATGTCTATACATTTGCAATGATCAATCGAAAAAATTTAAAAAGCAATTCCATTCACAACAGCATCAAAAGGGATACTTAGGAATTAACTTAACAAAAGAAGTGTAAAACATATTCTGAAAATACTGTTGAGAGAAATTAAAGATCTAAATAATAGGACAAACACCCCTGTTCATGGATCAATAGACACTGTTAAGATGGAAATATTCCTCAAACCAATAGATTCAATGCAATCCACTTCAGAATTCTAACTGACAGCTTTGCAGAAATTGACATACTAATTCTAAAACTTATATGGAATTGCAAGGGACTTAGAATAGCCAAAATATTCCTGAAAAAGAAAAATCACACTTCCTGACTTCAAAACTTACCTCTAAGCAATGGTAATCAAGACAGTGTGGTTCTAGAACAACAACTGATATATAGACAACAGAATAAAACTGAGAATCCAGAAATAAGCTTATACATCTATGGTCAGCTGATTTTCAAAAATGGTGCTAAGACCATTCAACAAACAGTTATGGGAAAACTGGATAGTCACATGCAAAAGAATGAAGTTGGACTTTTCACAGCATATACAAAAATTAACTCAAAATGGATCAAAGAATTAAATTTAAGAGCTAAAACTACAAAACTCCTAGGAAAAAAACATAGGAGTAAATCTTCATGAACTTGGATTGGGCAAAGGATTCTCAGATATGACACCAAAAGTACAAGCAACAGTGGACAAAACAGATCAATGGGACTTTATCAAAATTAAAAACTTTTGTGCTTCAAAGGACACCATCAAGAAAGTGAGACAATCCAAAGAATGAGAGAGAAGATTACCAAATATCATTTATTTGATGAGACTTGTATCTAGAATATATTAAAACCTCATACAATTCAATTAAAGAAAAAGACAATCCCAAAAAAATCAGGCAAAGGATCTGAGTAAATCTTTCTCTAAAGATTGGCAAATGGCCAATAAGCACATGAAAAGATGCTCAACATCATTAGTCTTCAAAGAAATGAAAATAAAAACCACGAGATGCCATTTCATACCAACTAGGATGGCTAGAATCAAAAAATCAGATAATAACAAATGTTGGCAAGGATGTGGACACATTGGAAGCCTTAAACACTGCTGGTAGGAATATAAAATGGTGCAGATGCTTTGGAAAACAGTCTTGCAGCTCCTCAAAGGATTAATGTAAAGTTACCATATGACTCAGCAATTCCATTTGTACACAAATGTTTATACCAGCATTATTCATAATAGCCAAAAGGTAGAAACAACCCAAATGTCCGGCAATGGATGAATGATAAACAAAACATAATGTAACAGAATGAAATAGCACTCAATCATAAAAAGGGATGATTTACTGATACATGGTACAACATGGATAAAACTTGAAAATACACAAACTGAAAGAAGTCAATGCAAAAAACCTCGTACTATATGATTTCACTCATATGAAAGTCCAGGATAGAGAAATCTGTAGACAGAAAGTAGGTTAGTGGTTCCTTAGAGTTGCTGTGGAGGGGAACAGGGAGATGATAGCTAAAGGACCCTAATGATGAAAATGTTCTAAAACTGACTATTTTGACGGTTTGCACTATCTGTGAATACAATAAAAACCAAAGAATTCTATACATGTCATGAGTGAACTGTATATGAGTTATACCTCAATAAAGCTGTTAAAAAATCTAATGTAGTAAACTTCTGTTCCAAATGGCTTATAGAAATAATATAAAAATTAAGTGCTTATACAAATTTAAAATGAGAGAAATTCAAAGATTTCTAGAGGGTAATTGCTTCTTATACTTTAAATGCACTAGCTCTTTAAGATTTTTTTCTTTTCTAAACGCTTTAAGAGGGGAATAAGGGTGTTAGCTTGTAGTTTAATTAATGACCATGGTTACTAGGTTATAAGAAGCAAAAAATATCACTTTAGACAAGTTAAAATTTTAATATCTGTTACTTGTATAAAGGAGAAGTTCACGTAATATTTTTTTCCACGTAATATTTCTAATCAGGAAGACTCCTTAGACAAATTAGACATATTCATATTTTAATGTAATAATGTCTCTTTTTTTTGCCTTTCCTAAATACAGAACAATAATACTGTTAACATGCTTTTTAAATCGAAATTATCTTTGAGGTTTCCATGAGAGCCACTGAGTAACCACAAAGATTTATCTTCCCACCTTATGGCAAGTAGAATACCAAAATAATTACATATTTGATCTTTTATTTATAGTAAGTAGCTTAATGACTATACAGGTTAACTAAACAAATGTCTCAAAGATCTTCCTTTCTATGAATCCAGATACCCAACAGGCTTTCTTAAGCAGATACTGTAGCAACTATCAACTTGGAATATTTCTCATTAGACTAACTCCTTCTCACTGTGCATAAGATTTGTTTTAGGGGTACTAGCTCAAATTCAGAAACTCAACATAAAAACTCAATTTTTATACCTTAGTATTTCTCTCAACCCATAGCTAAGGCTTATCTGCTTTGTTTAATAAAACAGTGATTTATTATTATTAATACATTCAAGTAAAAACAGTTAGACTAATAAAAGACCTACATATCCAATGACACACTATTTATTTAACCTAAGTGTACCTTCTTCATATGTAAAAATAGAGCTAACACCTGTCCTATCGACCTCTTAAGATTCTTAATGAAAACCAAATGATATTAAGGAACAAGCTAATATAAATATGGAAGTCTGATATAAGACAGAGAGGGCATTACAAATCAGTGGGGGGAAGTTCACTACTCAATGAACTGTTTAGATAGTATGCACTATAATGACATACACTAATATATTTTAGAGCACTCTATCATTTATTTCAATACATCCCCACCACCTGCAGTTTCTCACAAATATGTATTAAGTATTTTTTTAATGAATGAATGAGTGAATGCTCTATCAAAAGGCAAAAATGCCTAAGAACAATACTTACCTCAGTAGGTTGTCAGGACTGATGAGAATTCATTGAAAGCATCTAGTGAATACTTCATACATAGTAAGCACTAAAATATGTTAACTATTATCATCTCATGGGGAAAAGAATTAAGATGTATTCCTGATTATTGTAATTATATTAACCTCATTTAAAAGAAAGCAACTCAAACGATACACTTAAAAATGATTAAGATGATAAATTTTATGTTATATGTTTTTATCACAATTTTAAAAAAGGAAGGGATTGTTAGGCGACAATAATGTTTACCTTATTAAATTTATCACTCACACCCCATGTGCTATATATTATTTCCCATTTTAATATGAGGAAACATTCAGAGTACTATTTTGCCTGAGGTGTCACCCAGCTAATGGCAGAGTGTGGATTTACTAGCAGGTCTGTCAGACTGCAGACTCGTTTATGCTAACATTGCCTCTATATACATGATTAAATAACATAGACAAATTCTTAAATGCCAAACAAAAATAACTACATTGTACACATAAGAGACATTATTACCCAGAAGGATTAAGGTTTTTCTTCTCAGCTGGGTCTGCCTCACCGCTTTCCAATGGCTCATTCTGGGAACAACCGGAATATTTAGCATTTAAAACCTTCTGTGCTCTTGAGCTGCCTTCATTAGCTCTCTTCTGCCTTTTAAATGGAATAGTTTTTTTCCCAGTATTCTGAGATGATTGGTTTGTTTTTTCAGCAGGTTTTTGTCTACTGTTATGATACGATGACAATTCACTTCTTACTGAAGAATTGCTAGAAAAAGGACCTAAAGGATTAAATGATAACCTAAAGTTAGTATAATGTTTATTTGGCTCACTAAAATACCAACATGATTTATATTTTACATGTAAACACATACACACCCCAATCTCATAGGCTATATTTGTTTTCTTTTTTTAAAGATTTTTTTTGATGTGGACCATTTTTAAAGTCTTTATTGAATTTGTTACAATATTGCTTCTGTTTTATGTTTTGGTTTTTTTGGCCCCGAGGCATGTGGGATCTTAGCTCCCCGACCAGGGATCGAACCTGCACCCCCTACACTGGAAGGCAAAGTCTCAACCACTGGACTGCCAGGGAAGTCCCTCACAGGCTATATTTGTTTTCAAGTTAAATTCATAAACTATGCAGCTCTTCAGTTTATAGATACATGTACCAAACCTTTTAAATTTATCACGAGTTTCCAAAACCATCCTCTCTGGCTCTGCCCACTACTCTTCTAGTCATCCTTAAGATCCTGGCATTTCCCCAGGGTCCCAGCTTCATCTTCTCACTCTATGTACCTTCTCTGAGGGACCTATCAACCCATAACTTTAATTACTATCTACATGCTGATATCTATAATATTCACCTACCACTCTCCCCCAGATCTGCCACTCTGGTTTTATTTCCTATCTTAATGAAAAGTATAACTAACTATCCAGATGCCTAATTCAGAAATCTGAGTCATCCAAGACTCCTGTCCCTATCCACAAGCAATCCCTAAATCCTGTCATTTTACTTTTTTTTTAATGTCTCTCAAATCATCTTCTTTTAAGCTCTGCTGCCTGTCATTAGCAGGGACTTTTATCATTTCTTATCTGGATCATTAAAACAGCCTCTTAACTGATCTCCTTTCTCTAGCCTTGCCGTTCTTCAATCCATCCTTCACACTGCTTCAAGAATCATCCTTGGAAAACACAAACTGAATCATTACAATCCTGGTTAAAATCTTTTCGTGATTACCTATAGTTGAAGGATCAAGTCTAAATATTTTCAATTCTAATTTATTACTACATCTAGAGTGCTTATTTCATTAATCATAACTCTCAACACTCTCCTCCAAACAGACAAATCAAAAAAAAGGCAGCAGTACTGAACTATCTGCATTTCTCCAAAGCACTGATCTTAAATAGTCCCTAGACCAGCAGATCACCATCACTTGGGAATTTGTTTGAAATGCAAGTTCTCAGGCCTTACCTCAGACCTACTAACTCAAAACTTTCAGAGTAGGGTCCTATAATTTGTGTTTTAACAACTCCTCCAGATAATTCTAATGAAACAACTTAAAAGATCAAGCTCTCAGCTCCAGATCTCTACACATGCTATTTCTGCTTGAAACATTACATCTTTTTTCCTCACCACACCCAATCACTTAGCTGACTCCTAATCCAATCTTCAGGAAGCCTTCGCTAATTCCCAAGGTTAAATTAGGTAGCTTTCTCTCAGTCCTTTGACAATGTTTATCATACATCTGATTGTTTACTTATCACTCTCTTCCAGCAAACTGGCAATCCTTAAGACCAAGATTGATGTTTTACCTATCTTTATATTCCTCATGCCTAACAGCAAGGGCAGGATTATGGTGAAGCAAGAGTAGCCTAGGGTAGAAAAAAATTTTTTCCCAGTTTTACTGGGAAAAAATTGACATATAACACTGTACAAGTTTAACGTACAGAATACAATAATTAATATATGTATATATTGCAAAATGATTATCAGAGAGTATATCTTAAAAGTTCTCATAAGGAAAAAATAAAAATTCTAACTAGGGTGGAAAATTTAAAAAGGTGTTTACTCCAAGTCACTCACAAAACCCTAAGACCAATTGTCTCCTTAAATTTCCCATTCTAGGTTGCTCGTTTGCCTCATCTAGACCTGGCCCAGCCTAACACCATTCCTGCCTCACAGTGGAAACTCAATAAATGTTTCTCGACATATATGAAAAAGCAGGAGGGTCACATGTACACTACAGGTAGTAGATCAAGAGTCAAGAAATCTGGGTTCCATTATTTTCCAATTCTAGCACAAAGGTCTATAACCTTAGGGGGAACTTATGTTGCTTTTCTATGCTTCAGACTTAGTTTCTTCTTCCATCAGATGAAGGAGTTTGGTGATCTGTAAGCATTCCTCCACTTTTGTGACTCCCTACTTGATCAGCAACCCAACACGTCTCAGGACTGATATATTTCAGGTCTTTTTTGGTAAATTTTGGAGTTCCAGCATGCTTATCCAAGCTCTGTAAGATTTTTATTAATCCATATATTTACACGTTCACTGACCACAGTAGTTTCCAGCAACGTGGGGCAAAAAGATGAGTTCTCCATAGGAGTAACAGTAGTAGTTAACATTTTAATACTAAGTATATGCCATTTAATACTTATAACAACTTAATGAGGTGGAAGTATTGGTAATCACATTTTACAGAGTGAGAAACTGAAAAAAGTAATCTCCTCAAAGAGGAGGAATCATAATTTGAACTCAGATCTAACTCAAAAATCCAAGAAGAGCTGCACCAGAATAAACATTTCTTACTGGATTACAATTCAATAATTCGTAGCAACAAGACCTCACAGATCCAGTGCCACATGTACTAGTCTCTCACTTACTGATCTAAATGCCCCAGTCGACAGTACCTGCATATGTAAACGTTACCTTACCATATACCAATCTTTCCATGATCATCTCCTTTAAAAAATTCTACCAAAACAATAAATGTTTCATATTATACAGAAAAGAGCTGGCATAGCAGGCCTAAGAATGCTATCCTTTGAAAGGCCTGCTTGCAAAGTTAGCCCTTAGCCCTTGGGTAGCGTGTAGGCACTTGAATTTCAGGAGGGTTCCCATCATTTCATAACTGGTAAATGTGGTTTAGTGTGCCTAAACTGCTTGTGCAAAAAATATGGTTTATGACGAATACTTGCTTTTCCTTCAGGGAGCCTGGAATTTTAGGACATGCTAGGCAGGGGGTACCTAGGTGACCATCGCCAATAAAAATCTTGGGAACTAAATCTCTAATGAGCTTCCCTGATAAACATTTTACACACTTGTCAAAACTCATCGCTAGAGGAACTAAGTGCCTCCTGTATGAATGCACTGGGAGAAGACTCTTGGAAGCTTGCACACGATTTCCTTCAGACTTTGTCCGTGTAACTTTTTCTCTGCTGATTTTGTTTTGTATCCTATCACTACAAGGTAACTTCCGACTTCCATTATCACCTTTCCCACTTCACTTTTACCTGATGACCCTGCTTACTATTCCACTGAGAAAACAAAAATGTTCAGAAGAGTACATCTTCACTGTGTGGCTGAACTACACTGACTCCATTTTGTCAGCTCCTTCTTAGTCCCACCCCCTTCCCCTCAGTGTGAATGAGCTTTAGCCTCCTCAAAAGGAATGTGCCCAAGCCAGATATGTTCCCTATCAACTTTTATCCTTGCCTTAATCTGATATGAAAACTGGAAGAATGCCTTTACTGACTCAGATGGTTAATGGTCATGAGACCCGCGGAGGGGAGGAAAAGCACTGGTTCCTATCTGTGCAGATGTGCTTCTTGCTAGTAGTCAGAATCTATTTTTAGCTTTGGCCCCTTTAAATCCCCCTGTACCCCTTTTGGCTGTGCGGAGTGCAGCTGCGAATGCCTCTGGATCATCAACCACCTGATCCTGCCTTTACACCCAAAATAAACTTCATAATTGCACTTTATGGAGCTGCCTGGTTTTTCAGTCTCAAAGTTCCTTCTCAGTTCGGAGGATATTATTCAATGTCTCCACTGCCCAACATTTACCTTCGCACCATCAACTCTACCAACCTACTTCTAAGTGTCGCCATATACCCTGCCTTTCCTCTTTTATATGATATACTGTCCTTGCTCCTGTCTAGAGCTAACCCTTTTACGATGGACTGGACCACAGCCTACTCCTTGCCTACACAAGGACTGTGATCCTATATTTATCCTCTACCTTTCTACAAGGTCGTTTTAATGAGCAGATAAGCTGATGTAGTATCTTGCATATTAAAAGAGAGAGAGACATCTTCCCTTGACCCCACATCTGCTATGTCCCTTTATCTTACTGTCTTTCCTACCTCACTTCCTACACTCCCTTGAACCCCACCTCCAAATCAGGCTTTTGGTCTCATCATTCTACAGAAACAATTTTTATCAAGGTGACCAACAAACTCCAGTTGCCCAAACCATATTGTCAAGTCTTAGCTCTCATCTAATCCAGGCCATGAGCAGTATTTAAAACAGTTCATCACCCAATACTTAAAATGCTTTCATTACTTCACTTCCATAACCCTAAGTTCTCCTCATTTTCCTTTAATCTCACTAACTGCTCCTTTTCAGTCCTTTTGATGGATCTTCCTTTCTCTTCCCTACTCCTAACATTAGAGTCTCCCAGGACTCAATTATTAGCTTTCTTTCTTCTCCAAGTATAGTCTATTACTAGATGATTTCAAGTAGTCCTGAAGTTTTAACGATCACCTCTATATTGATAACTCCCTAATTATATGTCCTCCCAGATCTTTCCCCCCAACTTTAGACTCATTTTATCAAGCTATCTCCTCAGTATATCTACTTCGATATCTAATTAACATATTACAACCTAAAATCTTGATATCCTTCCCAAATCTGCCTCTCTCATCTCAGTAAACCTTTCCTCACCTCAGCAAACAGTAGATCCATTCTTCTGCTTGTCCAGGCAGAAAAATCTGAATCATCCTTGATGCCAGCTCTCACTCCAATTCATCAGTACTTTCTGTGAGTTACCTTCAAAAATATCCTGAATCCAATCATTTCCATTCTCTTCCCTCCAACCACCTCCTAACTACCCTCCATGCTTCCACTTTTGCCCAGTCCTAGTTCCCTCCCTACATTGCAGTAAAAATAATCCTTTTAAAAGATAAGTCAATCAGGTCACTTTATTGCTTAAAATTGTGCAGTAGCTTCCCAATACACTTTGTCTAAACTCATTATCACAGCCTGCTTCTCTGACTTCATCTGCCCTGGCTTACTCTCTTCTTCAGCCATACTGACTTTTTGACATTCCTCAAGCTTTTCCAGCATGGTCCATCAGTACTTTTATTATACTAATACTGTTCCCTTGGTCTGGAATGCTCCACACCAAATTATTTACATGGCTCCCTCCTTCACTTTATTCATATATGTGCTCTGAAAGATCCTAATCAACTCTTACTGCTACCTTTTACAAAAACAATATTCTGCTCCATTCTCCTATCTACTCCCAGTTCTGCCATTTACTTCCCAACTCTAATCTTTATGTGCCTTGTTTTTCTCAATTACCCATCACTGAATGAATTATATATCTATATTGTTGATCTTCCTCCAGTAGAATGTAAGTCCTATAAGAGCAGCAATTTTTCATTTTTGGTTTTAGTCTTCCACAGCTGTATCCCTGTATCTAGAATACTGTATATGGTAAAGCCTCATAAATATCTTTATAATTAATTGATTTAATATTTCTATTGATGATCCAATTTAAATTTTTCCTCATGAGATTTTTCTCAAGAGAATGGGAGTATAAATCAAACATAGAGGCTCTTATAGAATGAACATAATTTAAATAAAAATACTTACTCTGCTCTGATTTTACCACCCACCAATTAGATGGATGTCTGGAAATTCTTCGACTTCTTGTGACAGTTGAAGTCGATTCTTCAGGTACAATTTTGTTCTTCTTGGACCCATCTGAAAAACGCTTCTTTTTGCATTTCTTATCTTTCTTCTGATTCTCTGCATGAGGAACATTGGTGCTACCTTTCTTGCTTCCTAAAATAAAGAATAAAAACAATTCAAAATCTACCGCACCGGGCTTCCCTGGTGGCGCAGTGGTTGAGAATCTGCCTGCTAATGCAGGGGACACGGGTTCGAGCCCTGGTCTGGGAAGATCCCACATGCCACAGAGCAGCTGGGCCCGTGAGCCACAACTACTGAGCCTGCACGTCTGGAGCCTGTGCCCCGCGACGGGAGGGGCCGCGATAATGAGAGGCCCGCGCACCGCGATGAAGAGCGGTCCCCGCACCGCGATGAAGAGTGGCCCCCACTTGCCTCAACTAGAGAAAGCCCTCGCATGAACCGAAGACCCAACACAGCCAAAAATAAAATAAAATAAATAAATAAAGTAGCTATAAAAAAGAAAAGTGCTTTAAAAAAAAAAAAAAAAATCTACCGCACCAAAGAATATTCAGAAAACCAGAACAGATTATAAAAAAAACCCTCTCAATTATAGGAACTTCTTGAATTTATTCTGTGGGCTTCTTTTCATCTCTATTTTTTAAAAGTCACATGTTCTCAATAAAATCTACAACTTTCTGTCAGTTAAATGCAAACTTTTCACATTGCTTGATAACTAAAATATACTCCTGAATCAAAAAAAAAAAAGTATACTCTGAAAAGGAAAAATGAAATATATGACTCCTTCCACTACTAAAGTCCCATGTAAAAAAAGGTTAACTACTGCTTTTCTTTTTTAAAATAATTCATGATTTTTGTCAATCTAATTTATGGAAGAGAATATTTTAAGGAAGTTTTCAATAAAGAGATCTTTCCTATATGAAGGAAAAAAGATTGTTTCTTTAAACAGGATTTAAAGAGGAAAAAGAATTTTTAAAACAATGAATATGGCAAGCAACAAAAAGCTAATGAAGAGGTTTGGCGTCAGTAGTAACTTCATTTTACTACAAAAGCAGGTAGATAAGAAAAGATCTAAGAAAAGGGACAGGTAAATTCAAGTTTTGTTTTTGAGACTGACAACCAGGAAGAAAGGGAAATCAGAGAAATAGAAGCTATTTTAATACAAATATTGCATCTAAAAGATGTACAACCACCAAAATGAGTTTAAAAATGGAAATTTTCTTTTTTTTGGAAGATTTAAACATTAGATGTTAGTAGATGTAATGAAAAATTTTCTTGACCAATGAGTAAATCAAGAAACCAGCATTTTTAAGTTTCTGACACAAAGATTTCCATGAGATCCAAAGAAGGAGTTAAAATCATATCAAGTAGGAAACTCATAGAGTAAATGAACTGCATAAAAGTATATAAGACCAGGGGCAGTGGCCAAGATGGTGGAGTAGGAAGACCCTGAGCTCACCTCCTCCCACAAGCACACTAAAATTACAACTATTTACAGAGCAACTATTGATGAGAACAATGTGAAGGCTAGCAGAAAAGACCTTCCACAACAAAAGATATAAAGAAGGAACCACAATAAGACAGGCAGAGATAAGGGAGAGTCAAGACCCAGGGTGGGCAACCTACAAACAGGAGGATAATTACAATTGCATGGTTTTTTCCAGGCAGCCACAGGTCTGAGCCCCACACTGGGCTCCCCTGACTAGGGTTCCTGTACCAGGAAGACAAGCCCCCCAAAGTTTGGCTTTGAAGGCCAGTGAGGCTTACTTTCACAAGAACCTGAGGGCTACAGGAAATACATACTCCACCCTTAACAGGCAAAGGCACTGTAATTAAAATGGCAAAATCTCAAATACTCCAAGGCCCAGGGCAGAAGCAGTAATTTGAAAGAAGCCTGTGTCAGAACCACCCGCTGATCTTGCAGACCCTCCCAGAGAGGCAGGAGGCAACTGGAGCTCACCCTGGGGACGCAGACACTGGTTGCAGTCATTTTGGGGAGCTTGTTCTATCACAAGGACACTGCTGTTGGCAAGCACAATTTTGGAATCCTCTCTCTAGCTTATTAGTGCCAGAACCCAGATCCTCCCACCAGCTGGTTGGCACCGGTCCTGGGATGCCTGAGGCCAAGAAGCTAGCCTAGTGGGGACCCAGCCCTACTCACCAGTGAGCCAGCACTATCCCCTGGACCCCTGGGACCCCACAGCCAACCACCAGGACTCAGCCCTACTCACCATCAGGCTGACACCAGCTCCAGGAATCCCAGGGCCCTACAGCCAAAAATCCCAGGACCCAGATCTGCTCACCAGTGAATTTACACCAGCTCCAGGACACCCTGGGCCTCATAGCCACCCATGTCAGGAACAGGTCCTGCCCACCAGCAGACAACATCAACCCCAGGAACCACCTCCCCAGGCCACAGCCCTGCACACCAGCAGGCCAACACTAGCTCCAAGACCACCAGCACCACATCCAGCCACCCCAGGACCTGGCTCCGCCCACCAGCAGCCAGCAGCCTCCACATTATGCAGGGCCAGAAAACCAACCAGATGGGGGCAAGCCTGCCTACCAGTGCACCCACAGTAATCAACCTGCCACAACTGAAGGGCCAACTCAGCCCACACAGGGCACCCCAAGAGCAAATAGCTTTGATGACCAGAGGGCAGGTCACTGCTGGGCACCCACTGGACATCTCATAAGGAAGGCCACTTCCCCAAGATTGGAACTGTAACCAACCTACTAAACACATAGAAATAAAAAGAGAATTAGGCAAAATGAGGTGACAGAGGAATATGTTCCAAACAAAGGAACAAGATAAAGCCCTAGAAGAACTAAATGAAATGGAGTTAACCCATTTACCCAATAAAAAGTTCAAGATAATGATCTTAATAAAGATGCTCAAAGAACTAGGGAGAATGGATGAACACAGTGAGAAATTAGAAGTTTCTGACAAAGACTTAGAAATTATAAAGAAGAACCAAACAGAGCTGAAGAAATACAATAACTAAAACTAAAAATACACTGGAAAGAATCAACAGCAGATAGATGCTACAGAGGTATGGATCAGTGAACTGTAAGACAGAGTAGTGGAAATCATTCAAGCTGAAGAGAAAAAAGAAAAAATAAAAAGAAATGAGAACAGTTTAAGAGATATGTGGGACAAAAACATCAAGCGTACTACCATTCACATTATAAAGGTCCCAGAAAAAGAGAGAGAAAAGGGGCGGAGAACATATTTGAAGACATAATAACTGAAAAGTTCCCTAATGAGGTAAAAGAAACAAACGGTCAGGTTCAGGAAGCACAGAGAGTCCCAAACAAGATCAACCCAAAGAGGACCACAGTAACACACAATGAAATTAAAATGGCATATGACCCAGCAATCCCACTCCTGGGCATATACCCAAACAATTATAGTTTAATTAGAAAAGATACATGAACCCCTATGTTCACAGCAGCACTATTTACAATAGCCAAGGCATGGAAACAACCTAAATGTTCACTGAAAGATGAATGGATAAAGATGTTATATTATATATGGAATAGAATATCAGTCATAAAAAAGAATGAAATAATGCCATCTGCAGCAACATGGATGGACCTAGAGATTATCATACTAAGTGAAGTCAGAAAGAGAAAGACAAATACCACATGATATCACTTCTACGTGAATCTAAAATACAACACAAATGAACTATCTATGAAACAGAAATAGACTCACAGACATAGCGAACAGACTTGTGGTTGCCAAGGGGGAGGGGGAGGGGAGTGGGGAGGGAAGGACTGGGAGCTTGGGATTAGCAGATGCAACCTATTATATATAGGATGGATAAACAAGGACCTACTGTATAGCACAGGGAACTATATTCAATATCCTGTGATAAACCATAATAGAAAAGAATATGAAAAGAATGTATATATGTATAACTGAGTCACTGTGCTGTACAGCAGAAAGTAACACAACATTGTAAATCAACTATACGTCAATAAATTTTTTTAAAAAATAAGTTAAAATGGCAAAAAAAAAAAAAGATTAAAAAGAGAATATTAAGAGCAGCAAGGGAAAAGCAACTAGTTACATACAAGGGCACTTCCATAAGGCTACTGGCTGACTTTTCAGCAGAAATTCTGCAGGCCAGAAGGGAGTAGCACAATATATTTAAAGTGACAAAAGGGAAAAAACCTACAAACAAGACTATCCGGCAAGGCTATCATTCAGATTTGAAAGAGAGATCGAAAGTTTTATAGACAAGCAAAATCTAAAAGAGTTCAGCACCATGAAACCAGGTTTATAAAAAGTGTTAAAGGGACTTTAAGTAGAAAAGGCCACAACTAGGAATATAAAAATCATGAAAGGAAAAATATCATTGGTAAAGGCAAATATACAGCAAAGGTAGTAGATCAACCACGTATAAACTTAGTAGAAAGGTTAAAGGACAAAAGTAGTAAGTCGTCTATATCCACAACGAGTAGTTAAGGGATAAATAAAACATGATGTATATACGATGTCAAAAAATTTTAAGCATGGTAAATAGGGGGTAAAATGCAGGGTTGTTAAAATGCGTTCAAACTTAAGAGATCAGCAACTTAAAATAATCATGTAATACATATAGATTGCTATATATAAACTCCATGCTAACCACAAGCCAAAAAGCCATAACAGACATATACACAAAAAGGAAAAAAGAATCCAAACATAACACTAAAGGTAGACATCAAATCACAAGGAAAGAGAGCAAAAGAAGGAACAAAAAATGACTACAAAACTATTAACAGAATGGCAATAAATAAATACCTATTAATAATTACTTTAAATGTAAATAGACTAAATGCTCCAATCAAAAGAAATAAGAGTGACTGAAAAATAAGACCCATATAGATGCTACCTACAAGAGACTCACTTCAGATCTAAAGACACACACAGACTGAAAGTGAGGGAATGGTATTCCATGCAAATCAAAAGGAAGCTGGGGTAGCAATACTTATTTCAGACAAAACAGACTTTAAAACAAAAACTCTAACAAGAAACAAAGAAGGACATTATATAACAATTAAGGGATCAATCCAAGGAGAAGATATAACAATTGTAAATATATATGCATCCAACATTGGAGCACTTAAATATATAAAGCAAATACTAACAGATATAAAGGGAGAAACTGACAGTAAAAATAATAGTAGGGAACTGTAAACCCCACTTACATCAATGGACAGATCATCCAGACAGAAAATCAACAAGAAAACACTGGCCTTAAATGACATATTAAATCAGATGGAATTAAAAGATATATACAGAACATTCCATCCAAATTTTGCATGCCCATGGAACATTCTGCAGGATGGATCACACAGTAGGCCACAAAACAAGTCTCAGTAAACATAAGAAGACTGCAATCATATTAAGCAACATTTCTGACCACAGTGCTATGAGACTAGAAAACAAGTATAAAAACACAAACATGTGGAGGGGATATGGAAGAAAAGAAATAGGGGAGGGAAATTAAGAGGTACAAAGTTCCAGCTGCAAATAAATGAGTCATAGGTATGAAACATATGGTGTTGGAATATAATCAATAACTATGTAACATCTTTGTATGGTGACAGATCTTAACTAGATGTGTCATGGCAATCAGCTTGAAATGTACAGAAATACTGAATCACTACGTTGTGTGACAAGAACACAGTGTTGTAGTCAATTATACTTCAAAAACAAATAACCTCATAGAAAAATAGATCAGATCTGTGGTTATCAGAGGTTGCGGGGGTGGAAGGAGAATTGTATGAAGGTAGTCAAAAGGTACAAACTTCCAATTATAACAGAAATAATTACTAGGAATGTAATGTACAACATGATAAATATAATTAATACTGCTGTACATTATGTATGATGGTTGTTAAGAGAGTAAATCCAAAGAGTTCTCATCACAAGGAAAATTTTTTTCTACTTCCTTAATTCTGTATCTGTATGAGATGATAGATGTTCACTAAACTTGTTGTGGTAATCATTTCATGATGTATGTAAGTGAAATCATTATACTGTATACTTTAAACTTATATAGTGTTGTATGTCAATGATATCTCAATAAAACTGGAAGAAAAAAACAAACAGAAAATAGTATATAAGGCCAACAGAGCAGGCAATATATATAACCACATAATTAAGTATTAAATTATACAGAATAAAAAGAAGAAAGGACAGCATAATAGGGGTTGAAATCTGGACATACAAGACTAGAGCTATCACTAAGAAGGTAAATTTGGGGAACTAATTCAGGCAGAGTTGATATCTAATGCAAAGAAAAAATGTTCTCAAGGTATGAATGTAACGGAAGAACAGAAGGAAAACTATTAAACTTGGGAAATATAGAGACAGTCATCAAAATTTATAGATGAACTGAGAAAAAGTAATCAATAAAAAGACACAGAAGGAAATCAAACAAAGAACATGCAGAACCAGAATATTATAGTATCAGAAGTTAGCTAGTGCTTAACTAGGCTAGAATGAAAACTACACCTTAGTCATCTTTATTACCTATAACATATAACATTATGTTTGGTACACAGGCTCTCAATAAATAGGCATAAAAATAATGAATTCAGGTTGAAGCCTATATTTCACTAGGCAGTGATACTGGCAAAACTGCTACCCAGCATGAGCTATTTTAGATATTATCTAAATTTTGATACTCAAAATGTGGTTCACAAACCAGCTACACCAGCATCACCTGGAATAGACTGTTTAGAAATACAGAATCTTGGGTCCCACCCCAGACCTACTAAATCAGTTTATTAATCAGTATTTTAACAAGACCCTCAGTGAATTCAAATGCACATGCAAATATGAAAAGCACTGTTCTAGGTCCTTTAGTCATTCTCCCAGTTAAATCTGATTGGGGAGTAGAGGGATAAAGGATAAAATGAGCCAAATTCTGTCATGAACCCTTACAGCAGTATCACTCTCTGATTCTACTTTAAGAATAAGTTACAGGATTTGGCAATACTTTAAATTTGGGATAAAATGCTGATAAGAGAGAACTGATTCATGCTTATAAGGTATATTCACCTTAATTATACTGAACCAGGCACAAAAATTTTAATTAAAAAAAGAAAATAATCTATTTTACCAATATTATGCTTAATAGTATCAACCAATACTTTTGAAGTGATGAGAATGGAAGACATTAGAAGAGTTACCACAAAGTAAACCTTGTCAGTAAATAAGATCTTTTAGGGAGTAGATATAGAAAATAATAAAGAGTCAATTTACAAAACACTAAAGCAAGAATGAGAACTTTCAACATGGTTGACAGTGATTAGTAGTTTAAGGAATTATTTGTACAAACAGCAAGAATCCTCACTGATGAGCATCATTTTCCAGCCCCTCTCCAATCTCATCTCTCTTCTCCAACTTCTTTTCTTCTATTTCTTCCCTTCTTGTTCTTCCCTTACGCTTCTCAAAAATATCTTCAGGAACTGCTCTAACAAATGAGAGGTGCTTATGATGTCAGAGATTATGGTCCATGTTCATGAATTGACTCAAACAAACACTAATGTGAATAATGATTTAAAGCAAAAGAATGTGAGGGGGAAAATGCTATCATCAAAGACTTATTCAGACAGTGATACAGGAAAAAAAAAAATCATACAAAGTAAAAAACAAACCAATTAAGAACATCATTTCAGAATCCAGTTCCAGATCAGGAAAGGTTAAAAACTGAATGACAACAAATTTAGAAAACTAATAAAAAGGAACATATACAGAAAATAAAGCTGATATATGAAACAGCTGGTAATGTGAAGAGAGGTGACTTAGAACTGAGGAGACATATGTCATAAGCAGGGAAACAACTAGAAAAGAGGTGACTACTGTAGAAAATGTTGCATATTTACATGTACAGGAATAGTATTCTGAAGGTGGGCATTTTAAAATAAACACTGTAAAAGTATTCATTCAAAACAGAGTAATACTTCTGTCACTGTTGATAATATATTCCAGTGACCCACAGAAATGCTAAGGCTAAGATATGGGGGCTTTTTAGGAATAGGACAGATATAGTCCCTGTTCTCATGGAGCTTTCAGTCCAGACTCTAGAGTACAAGACAAATTCAGCAAGTAATTATATGTCTGAAAATGAAGAATGCTATTAGAGCAAATATAGGAACATACTGGGTTGAGGGATAATTATCAAGGAAAGTGATATTTAAACTGAGTACAAAGCTTGGTAAGGAACCCAGAGTATATTTAGGAAAAATTGTCTAAGTAAAAGGAAGAGGGCTTCCCTGGTGGTGCAGTGGTTAAGAATCCACCTGCCAATGCAGGGGAAACGGGTTCGAGCCCTGGTCCAGGAAGATCCCACATGCCACAGAGCAACTAAGCCCGTGCGCCACAACTACTGAGCCTGCACTCTAGACCCCGCGAGCCACAACTACTGAAGCCTACGCACCTAGAGCCCGTGCTCCGCAACAAGAAGCCACAGCAGCGAGAAGCCCATGCACCGCAATGAAGAGTAGCCCCCGCTCGCCACAACTAGAGAAAGCGCATGCACAGCAACGAAGACCCAGTGCAGCCAAAAATAAATTAATTAATTAATTTAAAAAAAAAAAAGGAAGAGCATATTTAAAGGCCCACAGTTGTGAAAGTGGTCTGTTCATGGAACTGGAAAAATTTCATTATAAAGCAAGCCAGGAGATGAATCTGGAGAGGAAGAGAAAAGTGAGAGGGTATATATGCATAAACTGCTACAATACTCTAAGAAATAAATTACTCTAGCTTCACTAAGGGGAGTAGCAGGAGCAATGGAGAGAAATAACAGATTTGAAAGCTACTTAGGAAGAAGTCAAAAGACTTACTGACTTTATATGGTTTGCTAGGTAAAGAAAACAGGAGCTAAAGTTGAATCAGATTTCTTTCTTGAGCTAATAGATTTATTATGGCTCCATTTATGAAGATACTGAAAACGAGAGGAGGAAGAAGTTTGAAGGAATTTAGTTCCCAGCATGTTCAGCTTGAGAAGCCTGTGAGACAACAAAAGTAGAAGAGTTAATTTGCTCAATCCAGGTCATCAGTTTAGGCATTACGAGAGTATGTCAAGTGCTTGTGAACTAAAGGAAAATTATCTTCTGAGTAAAATATCTTTGGAATTAAATTATCTCAATATTTTTAGTCTTTGAAAACTGATGTGGTTGGCAGAATAACCGCCTCCTAAAGATGCACCCACCCTAATCACAAAATCTGTGAAAATATTATCTTACACGGCAAGAAACTTTAGAGATATGATTAAGGTTATAAACCTTAAAATAGTGAGATTATCCTGGATTATCCAGGTTGGCCCAATCTAACGACATGTGTCCCTAAAAGCTGTGGTAAGAGGGAGAGAGATGGGATGATGGAAGAGAGGCAAGAGAAATTTGAAACAATAAAAAGGCTGGCATTGCGGGTTTTGAGGATATAAAAGGAGAACCATGATTTAAGGAACACAGGCGATTTCAAGAAGGCAGAAAAAGCAAGGAAACAGATCCTCTCCTAGAACCACCAAAAAGGAACAAAAAACCTTGTCAACACCTGGATTTTGCCCCAGTAAAAACCATTTCAGACTCCTTACTCATAGAACGGTAAGATAATAAATGTGTGTTGTTTTAAGCCACTAAGTATGTAGTAAGTTGTTATGAGAGCAAAAGAAAAGTAATACAGAATACTATATTCACTAATGAACCTAGATAAGAAAATTTCAATATACATGGAAATTAGTGTACAATATATAGCAGGTACTCATTAAGTCTTTAACATTTATAATTTCAGAGAGTATCTTGCAAGTACACTTTCTTGATGTAACGTTTTTTCCTAAGAAATTACAGATAAATCAAAATTTTGTACCTTCAAATTTTGTGAAATTCATATTCTACTTATAGAACTAGTAAGAAAAATGCTTTCTTGTAATGTTAACTATCACCTTCAGTTTAGTCAGATTCTCCATGTTGTATTTCCTTAAAATGAACAACTGCTAACAAGAAACTGAAATAAGCAAAAAAATAAAGAATAATTCCAATAAAAAAGATGTGGTACACATCTGACATTTATAAGAGGAGCACAAAATAGGTCATTTTTCCTTCTATTCTAAGCAGAATTTTTCAAATATGCAAAGGCACATACAGGCAAAATTGAAGTCTGACAACTATTATTTCAGGTGATATAAAGTCTATGTTATAGACTATACAAAAAGAAAGCTAAAATAACTGAGTGGTAACTATATTACAGTGAAACTTTTTTTATTAAAAACTAGCTTAAATATTGTGCTTTAATATACTCTCTCTTCCCTTTATATCCACAGTAGAGTATAGTATATTTAGAACCTTCAGGCGCAAAACCATTTTTGGTCAAGAAAATTTCCCCATTAAATAACAGTTTTTCCATTTGAACATCAAAAACGTTTTCACTTATTTCAAAACTTCTTGACACAGCTGAGAAAATATGGGCTCTATGTTGGGACAGATCCTGGACCAATATTTAACTTCTTTTGAGTGTTATCTCCTACCATATAGGATTGTCGAGAAGGATTAAATTATATTATGCACACATAAAGTGCAATTACATTTGGTAAGTGTTTTCTATTCCATTAACTATTCTGGAGAAAATTCTTTCTGTAAGAAATACCTTTTCTCTCTATTACTTAAAAAGTGATATACTTCAACACCATTTATGATAAAAACTCTCCAGAAAGTGGGCATAGAGGGAACATTCCTCAACATAACAAAGGCCATATATGACAAACCCACAGCCAACACCATACTCAACAGTGAAAAGCTGAAAGCACTTCCTCTAAAATCAGGAGCAAGACAAGGATGCCAATTCTCACCACTTTTATTCAACATAGTTTTGGAAGTCATAGCCACAGCAATCAGGAAACAAAAAGAAATAAAAGGAATCCAAACTGGAAAGAAAGAAAGAAAACTGTCACTGTCTGCAGATGACATGATACTATATATAGAAAATCCTAAAGATGCTACCAGAAAACTACTAGAGTTCATCAATGAATTCAGTAAAGTTGCAGGATACAAAATTAAATCACAAACCTGTTGTATTTCTATACATTAACAACAAAAGATCAGAAAGAGAAATTAAGGAAACAATCCCATTTACCATTGCATCAAAAAGAATAAAATACCTAGCAATAAACCACCTAAGGAGACAGAAGACCTGTACTCCAAAAACTATAAGATGCTGACGAAAGAAATCGAAGATGACACAAACAGATGGAAAGATATACCATGTTCTTGGATTGGAAGAATCAGTATTGTCAAAATGACTATCCTACCCAAGGCAATCTACAGAGTCAATGCAATCCCTATCAAATTACCAATGGCATTTTTCACAGAACCAGAACAAAAAATTTTACAATTTGTATGGAAACACAGAAGACCCCGAATAGCCAAAGCAATCTTGAGAAAGAAAAACAGAGCTGGAGGAATCAGGCTCCTTGACTTCAGACTATACTACAAAGCTACAGTAATCAAAACAGTATGGCACTGGAACAAAAACAGACATACAGATAAATGGAACAAGACAAAAATCCCAGAAATAAACCCACGCACCTATGGTCAATTAATTTTACAAAGAAGGCAAGAATATACAATAGAGAAAAGACAATCTCTTCAATAAGTGGTGCTGGGAAAACTCGTCAGCCACAGATAGAGAATGTTCTAATTTCATTCTTTTAACACTATACACAAAAATAAACTCAAAAGAGATTACAGACCTAAATGTAAGACTGGATACTATGAAACTCCTAGAGGAAAACATAGGCAGGCACTCTTTGACATAAATCACAGCAATATCTTTTTGGATCCACCTCCTAATGAAAATAAAAACAAAAATAAACAAATAGGACCTAATTAAACTTAAAAGCTTTTGCACAGTAAAGGAAACCATAAACAAAACAAAAAGACAACCCACGGAATGGGAGAAAATATTTCCCCATTGGAAATATTTGGTTGGAAACGAAGCAACCAACAAGAGATTAATCTCCAAAATATACAAACACTTCATGAAGCTCAGTATCAAAAAAACAAACAACTTCAATCAAAAAATGGGCAGAAGATCTAAACAGACGTTTCTCCAAGGAAGACATACAGATGGCCAAGAGGCACATGAAAAGATGTTCAACACTGTTAATTATCAGAGAAATGCAAATCAAAACTACAATGAGGTATCACCTCACACCAGTGTGAATGGCCATCATCAAAAAGTCTACAAATAGCAAATGCTGGAGAGGGTGTGGAGGAAAAGGAACCCTCCTACCCTGTTGGTGGGAATGTAAATTGGTGCAGCCACTGTGGAGTACAGTATGGAAGTTCCTTAAAAAACTAAAGACAGCAATAATACTCCAATAAAGATGTTAAAAAAAAAAAAAAACTAAAGATAGTGTTACCATATGATCTGCAATCCCACTCTTGGGCATATATCCAGAGAAAACTGTAATTGGAAAAGATACATGCACCCCAATGTTCACTGCAGCACTATTTACTACAGCCAAGACATGGAGGCAACCTAAATGTCCATCCACAGATGAATGGATAAAGAAGGTATGATGTATAAATATGTGTGTGTGTGTGTGTGTATATATACACACACACACACACACATACATACACACATACACTATGGAATATTACTCAGCCATAAAAAAGAATGAAATAATGCCATTTGCAGCAACATGGATGGACCTAGAGATTATCATACTAAGCAAAGTAAGCCAGACAAAGACAAATATCATATAACATCCCTTATACGTGGATCTACAAAAAAAAAAAAAAAAAAAAGATACAAATGAACTTATTTTCAAAACAGAAATAGACTCACAGACATACAAAACAAACTTATGGTTATCAAAGGGGAAAGGTGGGGGGAAGGGTGGATAAATTAGGAGTTTGGAATTAACATATACACACTACTATATATGAAATAGATAACCAACAAGTACCTATTATATAGCACAGGGAACTATACTCAATATTTTGTAATATTTTGTAATAACCTATAAGGGAAAAGAACATGAAAAAGAATATATATGTGTGTGTGTGTGTGCATGTATAACTGATTCACTTTGCTGTACACCTGAAACACGACTATACTTCAATAAAAAAAAGTGATACAAAAAGCACAAATTGATCTTTTCTTCATGATAGTGTCACCATTAAAAATCTTAATCACTATACAGTGATGACATAAGGAGAATGGCCATATTTCAGGTTTGACGGGACAATCCCAGTTTATGCTTACTGTCCTGACCTCCTCTCCCATTCTCAAATGTCCCAGTTTGTATAATAAATAAATAATGAGTAAATAATGGAATAGAAGAGTATTAATTTTTATCTACAAGAACTAGCCCCACTAGCTTAATTTTTTCCCAATTTATATTTTAATAAGCCTCAAGAATATATGATGCTGTCTTATTTGTGTTCTGGTAACTACCTGGTTTACTAAGCCTTTACCTTTTACTTTTCCCTTTATATATGCTGCCATTTTAGAAGCTACACAAAAGTCAAGTGACCTGGAGTTGACCTGGAGTTGAATTATATGTAAAATAAAGAGATTCTAGAAAAGAGTTTGTAGGCTTTTGAGGCTCTGTATAGATTTAAGTTTACTTTGCCTACTTCCCAAAGCTAAATAGGAGTATCACAAAAACACAAAGTGGTAGAATAATATTCTACCACTTTACATTACATATAAATACTCACATTATAAGTATTTATACATATAAATTAAATATAAACACTCACCCAGAGGTAGCAACTGTTTTTTGGAAGTGTGAACACTTATCTCTTCACCCTCATCCATATTTCGGTCTGAATTTCTTTGTAACCTGTCTTGGGCAATATGTGATATATTTATATTTTTACCTTTAGATTGTTCCATGTCAACTTCTTCTTCAACTACACTGGCCTTAAATTTTGTTCCCCGTTTTTGTTTTATAGTCCTTTTGTTTCCAGATGACTTTTTTGCATTCTCAGAATACATTTCATATTTTGAAGATTTACAATTATTTTCCATTTCATCTGTCAAAGCACAACTCCTACCCAGTATTTTTTGTTCAGAGGACTGAGATTTCTCTACTGGGTGAGCTTTGCCAGGATGTTTGTCACTTTTCAAACTTGTAGATGATACACTGTCATGTTTTTCTCTGGACTTCTTCCTTTGAAGGAGTACAGTGTTCTCATTAGGAGATACTGTGCATTGTTTCAGAGGCCCAGTCTTTCTTGGTATAGTAATCCATGGTTGATTGGCGAAACTTTTATCTGATTCATCAATTATAAATTCATCTTCTAATAACTTCATATTATTTGCAGGAGATAAATGAGGTGGAGCAGTTGCTATATGCCTAACAACAGAACTAAAACAGAATGTTACAATAAATAACAGCTCAAAAAGTAAAACTTTTACCTTTGCTTTAAATAGCAGTTCACATGTCTCCTCAATTTTTCCTTCTCCATTAAAATCCTTCCTGGGACTTCCCCGGTGGTCCAGTGGTTAAGAATCCGCCTTTCAATGCAGGGGATGTGGGCTCGGTCCCTGGTTGGGAAACTAAGATCTCACATGCCATGGGGCAACTAAGCCTGCGTGCCACAACTACTGAGCCCATGTGTTGCAACTACTGAGCCCGCACGCCACAACTAGAGAGAAGCCCATGCACCACAATGAAGAGCCCACGTGCCACAACAAACGATCCCGTGTGCCGCAACTAAGACCCAACTCAGCCAAATATAAATAAGTAAATAAATATTTTTTTAAAAAACCCTTCCCTCCTTTTACATTTCTATAATATCTGAGCATACTCATTTATTACACTAATGGGATCATAGAAATTTAGAGCTGGAAGGAATCTCTACTGCATCAACTAATTTGATGTTCCCCCATTCATTACATACATTAAACAGATAAAACCCAGAGATGTATAAATACAGCCCAGATACATTGACTTACAGTACAAAAATGCATGCCATTATTATATATAATGTTATATTAAATTTTGTTTATATAGATGTCTCTTGGGGCCTGAATCTCTTAACATCCAAAACAAGATTATTTCTGAGATACCTTCTAGTCTAATAGTCTAAGAAAACGCTACAAAATTACAGACTAAATTATATTATGTAAAAATTCACTCCAAGTTGGATAATTCACACATTTTCATATGTGTTTTAATACTGTAATCAGAGTATAGAAATAAATGAAGTGTATCTAGAAAGGTAAGCACACTGGGATTACACAGCATCTCTTCCAATTAGTTGGAAAAGTTTTCTAAAGAAGGATGGAATTATTCAAAAGATGGTAATCTGATGGAGTCATTTTGCATTTCCCTCCTTTTTATGAAAACAGCCTTGAGCAAACCACATATTGGAGTGAATATGCAAAAATAAACACCTAGGGTAAACATCCAAATTCCAAAGCCAGCATATACACTCCTGTTTCTGCCTTTTTCACTTGAGTAAGGATGCTTAACTATTTTTATACACAGTAGAAGAAAAGGAAGAATGGAAGAACTGGATTATCATGTCTAGTTTTTTTCTCATTTTTTTTTTAAATTTATTTATTTATTTATTTATGGCTGTGTTGGGTCTTTGTTTCTGTTCTAGGGCTTTCTCCATTTGCAGCAAGCGGGGGCCACTCTTCATCGTGGTGTGCGGGTCTCTCACTATCGCGGCCTCTCCTGTTGTGGAGCACAGGCTTCAGACGCGCAGGCTCAGTAGTTGTGGCTCACGGGCCCAGTTGCTCCGCGGCATGTGGGATCTTCCCAGACCAGGGCTCGAACCCGTGTCCCCTGCACTGGCAGGCAGATTCCCAACCACTGCGTCACCAGGGAAGCCCTCATTTTTAAGATATAAAAAAAAGATTATAAAATGAAAATGCCTTCTCTACTTCTCTAATCTCAAACCCCTGATAAATCTTATAATGTAAAAAATATATACACATATATGCTAAGAAATATACTGTCTTCTAATAGGTAGAGTCTTACAAGTATATATAATTAGAAAACTCTAGAAAATCTAATAAAAAAGCAAAGTCAATATAAATAGACCACATAATATATAAATAGAAGACCATGTTTAAACAGAAATATTATTTTTCAGCACTTAAAGAAAAAGTCAATCTGATACAAATATGTTTAATTTGCTTTATTGTATGTTATCTGTAATATCTATTAATTCTATATATTAAAGAAGTAATGCTAAGTATTTAAAAATAAAGCCTTCCCAAACCAGCCAACAAGAACTCTCTAAATCTACTCCTCTATTCAAGAGACTTCCATAACTTCAAGGTTATTCAAACCAAAGGTATCCTTAGGAAACAACTTTGACACTTACTATAGATCAAATGTTTATATCCTTCAAAAATTCATTAATTGAAACCTAATCCCCAGTGTGATGGTATTTGAGGGTAGGGACTTTAGGAAGTGATTAGGTCATTAGGGTGGAATGGCTCATGAATGAATTAGTATCTTTATAAAAGAGACCCCAGAAAGTCCCCTCACTACCTTCTACCATTTGAGGTTATAGCAATAAGATAGACATACATGAACCAGGAAGCAAGCCTCACCAGACAGTGAATCTACCTGAGCCTTGATCTTGGACTTCCCAGCCTCCAGCACTGTGAAATGTAAGTTTCTGTTGTTTGTAAGCCACCCAGACTGTGATGGTCTGTTTAGCAGCCCAAATGGACTAAGACAACACTATTAAAATTGAGACTAGAGAAAGATGACTTCTGGCTAGGTGGAAAAAATCAAGACTCTGTGGCATTTGAGTTGGATCTTGAAGAATGGATATGATTTGGTCATGAGGAAATACAAGAAAGACAATCATAAGGAAGAGCATAAGCAAAGAAAAGGAGCAGGAAAGCACAAGTAATAGTGAGTAGTTACATCTGGTTACATCAATTAAACATACACTTTACTCACTAGTTTATCAAAAAAAAAAAACCAGCACATTAAAAAATACTTAATTACTTTTTTGGACATAGATATAATTAGCCCCTAAGTGTAACATATTTCTATCAGATTATGGGGACAACAGCCATACAAGGGATAAAAGATGCCACATATATATATGTATATATATACTGTATATATATATATACACACACACACAGAAAGGCGAGGGGAGAGGGAGGAAGACTGGAGGGGTGGGGGGAGGGAGGAGTCAACTATGGAACACAGACTGAACCAAAGAGGAATTTCATTCATTCAATATGTTTTTTATAAAACCTTCCTAATATATTCACTAGCATTCTGATAGATCTCACAGAAAATACAAAAGAAACTAAACTCCTGGAAAGAAGGGCTTATGTCTTAACCTACTAAGAAAGATATATAGGATAGCTAAACTATAATACAAGGCAAGAAACTATTTTAAAAAACACTGGAGTGGGACTTGGAAAAAATCAGAAGCCTACCATGGACCTTAGAAGAAAATATAAATTGGCATACGACAAGGGGAAAAGGTGTGCCAAAGCCAGGACAACTGCAAATATGTATGACAAGTTGGTAGAAACAGTTCACTAGTGACAGTGAAGGCCTTAAATACCAGCTGACAAATCTCAAGTTTATTCTATAGACCAGTGGTTCTCAACCCTATCTGCTATTAATTCTAGTTAACTCTAATGTGCAGCCAGTTCAGAATCACTGTATGGATACTGTAGAACCACTGAAGGTTTTTAAGTAGGCAAGAACAGATTAAAACTTATTTTAGGATTATCCTTTTACTAACACAATCAAAAGAAATAGAAAAAATATTTAAAACACTTAATATTGAAATACAGGCACCCTGACATAATTTTATTTCTAAATACGGTCTTTATTCTTTGATCTCATACATACTAGAAAGTGCTGATGAACAGAAGCAATGAAAGCTGAATAAACTTTTCTTTCACATCTAATTCAATATCCCTTAAATGATGGCTTTGGGATTAATTTACTGGTAAGAAACTACTCTCTCCTTATGGGTTAGACATAATTTCAATTAAAAATTGTGTCAATTAAGATTAACTTCTAGTTAAATATCATTAAGAATCCTTAGATACTATTCAAAGAATGTGAAAGAAAAATGTGGACCATTTCTTAATAACTCACCTGGATTCACTTTTTCTTTTTACAGTTTCTAAAAACAATGTTGAAAAACTCTTTCTAGCTTGTGGGTGATCTTCACATTCTGAATCTTGTATTCTTTTTTGAGATGTTCCTAACTGTTTCCTCTCTTGTGGTCCTTCTGATACTTTATCCTCTATTTCTGATACTTTATTCGTTACTTCTACTTTCTTCAAATCATCTTTATCTTCAAAGTTTAACCTAAAAGGTTAAAAGGAAGACATGATGAATGTTCCCACCATTTGTTGAGTTATGAGTATTCCTGAACTCCCTTACAGTGACAATACAACTGCTTACAAAATTTTCCAGTGGGCCTTTATTTAAAATTTATAAATGCTGATGTGTTTCTCTTACACAAAATACACAAGGCAAATTGCTCAGAAAAATTAAATTTTATATTTGTTGATAGAAAAAAATGCGAGAAAAAGAATGGCTAAATCATATAACAAGGAAATGTGTAGCTTAGAACACTAGTTCTCAAACATTTAATATGAATTTGAATCATCTGGAGAATCTTATTAAAAATGTAGATTCTGATTCAGTAGGTCTAGCATAGGGTTTGAGATTCTATATTTCTAACAGGCTTCCAGATAATGCCACTGCTCTCGATCCTGAGCTGCAGAGCACACTGTGAATAGCAAAATCTTAGAAGGTACTTAACTCCTCAGCTCCAAGAACCACACAAGACCCTAGAAAGATATTACACTCATGGCAGAGGTTCCCAATAGCAAAGGACCTTGAACAATCTGTTTTGCTTCTTAAAGGCCAAAGGGAAAGCCCCAAGAAATGGATGTGGGTTTACCACAACTCATCCTCAACAAAACTTACTCTTTGCTACCCTCAGATGACCTGATATATACCTACCCTTATAATTAGAAATAACATAGAGAAAATACAAATTGTTTCTCTTAGGAAGTTATAGAAAACTTATTATAAGGAAAAAAAACACATCCTGTGATAAACCATAAAGGAAAAGAATATGAAAAAGAATGTATATATGTATAACTGAGACACTATGCTGTACAGCAGTAATTAACACAACATTGTAATTCAACTATACTTCAATTAAAAAAATTTGTTTAAAAAGAGAAAGATCTGAATATAACAAAATATTCACATATGTCAAATCTGAATATGTGAGTGCCTATTGTGTTATCTTCTGTATGTCTACAGTATTTTAAAATATAAATCTTAAAGAAAAGAAAAAAGAAAAAAACATGCTTTTCCATAGACCATAGAAAAGTTTACCCCCAAACTTCTCTGAAGAACACTTTAAGGCCTTCCATATTAAATATAAACTGAATATATACTGAATGCATGTTATGTTTTTCTCAAAACATGTTAATATTCCTCAATACTTACTATAAAATACCTAAAAGACTAAATTACCCACTTTTTAACATAAAAGATAAAATAGCTATAGTAAGATTAATATCTTTTAAATAAACAAAAATTCACCTTTTTTTGGTTTTATGAGAAATCTCTGTACTTGAAGGCAGCATATTTACTGAATTTTCAGAAGTATAGGTCTCTCTCTTTTGGGCAACAGATGGAATAGTCTTTTGCAATGAAGATGCTTTTGCATCCAGAAGATCAGAAGGTAAGCCAATAGATAAGTAAAATTCCTCATCAGCTTCATTGTGATGATCTTTTAGTTTTTTACTTGACATTTTTCTCGAGTCAGATGTATTGTTAGAATGAACATCAGTTGCCAAAATTTTCTGATGAACCTCATGGGCCTGAACTAGAAGAAAATTACATGAAGATATTAAAAACTCTTTAAATAATAATACTAGAACGAAATGTGCTTTTTAAAATTCAGCAAAAAAAAAAAAAAAAAAAAAAATCAGCAACAATTTAATTAGAAAGTTTCCAGAAGACTCACAGGTCATTAAGTTTATAATCAAAGATCCAGGATTAAAATACACAAGTACTTTAAGAGTTCTAATTTATGAAATTAATAAACTGAAAGGTGTATTTGGTCCATGCTCCACAGTTCTAAAATGAATAAAATCCTCAAACATAGAAAATTCACAGTTTTATTGATATAGTAAATTTATTCAAGATTTGAATATAGTCAAACTCAGAGACGGAGAGATTTGAATAATGGTTGCCAGGGACTGGGAGAAGGGAGAAATTCAGAGTTGTTAATTAACAGGTATAAAGTTTCAGTTATACAAGATAAATAAGTTTTAGAGATCTAGAGTACAACATTGTGCCTATACATAACAATACTCTATTGTACACTTAAAAATCTGTTGAGAGGGAAGATTTCATGTAAAAATGTTCTTACTGGGACTTCCCAGGTGGTGCAGTGGTTAAGAGTCCACCTGCCAATGCAGGGGACACGGGTTCGAGCCCTGGTCTAGGAAGATCCCACATGCCGCAGAGCAAATAAGTCCATGCACCACAACTAGAGCCCACAAGCCACAACTACTGAGGCCATGTGCCACAACTCCTGAGCCCGTGTGCTGCAACTACTGAAGCCCGTGAGCTCTACGGCCCATGCGCCACAACTACTGAGCCCACATGCTGCAACTACTGAAGCCCGCATGCCTAGAGCCCATGCTCTGCAACAAGAGAAGCCACCGCAATGAGGACACTGCAACGAAGAGTAGCCCCCGCCTCCCGCAACTAGAGAAAGCCCGTGCGCAGCAACAAAGACCCAATGCAGCCAAAAATAAATAAAATTTTAAAAAATAAGTAAATAAAATAAAATGTTCTTAGCACAATAAAGTAAAAATTCTTTTAAAGATTTAAATAAATCTTTACATAGCTAAAATAAGTAACAGGTAATCCTAGAGAAATTATGAGATTCAATCTTTAGGTTAAGAGTTGGGTAAACTAGGGCAGCTAGATGAGCACACTTTTATACATATACATACACATATACATATAGAACAGATACATATATAGATATATAAAATATATGTATATATAGGGAGAATATTTATATACACATACATCTTTATATCTATACAAAGAGAATATATATTATACACATATGTCTTTATATCTATATATATCTATATAAAGACATATCTATATAAAGAGAAATATATATTCTTTTAACCCTTAACCTTCAAATATCAAAGAAAAAGTAGAATGGCTGGGTAGTAATCATACTGATTCATACTCTCAAAAAGAAAAGATTAAAAATTTAAAATAAGTCAAAATGGGCTTTTGGTTCTGGAACAAAATTACATAGACTCACTTTTTCCTGCTTCTCCCTTTAAGTACAACTTAAACAAACAATAATAGCAGAACTCTGAAAGCTGGAAGAAGGTATATTTGCTAGGAACCTCAAGCCTTAAGCAACAACGGATAACGTTGTGAATCCCCTGTAGCATCAGATAATGAAACAAACAAAATACCACTGCTAGAACTCTAAACACTTAAATGTCATTGGAAATAAACTCCACAAAAATAGGCAAGAGCCTTCACATTAAACCAAAACAGGGCAACTATAACAAAAGACTGAAATACAATGAAGAGTCCCTTAACATAATAACCAAAATGTTGAGGATACAATCAAAATGACTCATCATAATAAAAATTTTAAAAAAAGAAAAAACACAATCTGAAGAAGAAAATACGATCAATGGATGCAAATGGACAAGATGAATCAGATGCTGGAATTATTTAACAAGAATTTATTTAAAGCAACCACCATAAAAATGTCTTAACGTTCAATTATAAATTCTCTTGAAACAAATGAAAAGACAGAAACTCTCAAAGAAATAGGAGTTACAAAAAGAGACCCAGCTTTTGGATCTTAGCCATTATAGTTGTGTAGTGGTATCTAACTGTTGTTTTAATTTAAAATTCCCTAATGACGATAACGATGAACAAATCAAAACCACAATGAGATACTACGTCACACCCATTAGGATGGGAAGGGAGGGAAGGAGGGAGGGAGAAAATAACAAGTTAACAAGTGTTGGTGAGGATATAGAAAAACTGGAACCCTTGCGCACAGCTGGTGGGAATGTAAAATGATGCAGCCACTATGGAAGATAGCTTGGTAGTTCCTCAAGAAATTAAAAATGCAATTACCATATGATCTAGTAATTCCTTTTTTGCCTATATATCCAAAAAGATTGAAAACAGGGGCTGCAAGAGGTACTTGTACATCTGTGCTCACAGCAACATTATTCACAAAAGACAAAAGGTGGAAACCACCTAAATGTCCATCAATGGATAAATGGACAAAACAAAATATTGTATACATATGGTGAAATATTATTCGGCTTTATAAAGGAAGGAAAACGTGACACACGCTACAAGCTGGCTGACACTTGAGGACATTATGCTAAGTGAAATAAGCCAGTTGCAAAAGGACAAAAACTGCACAATTCCACTCATATGAGGTATTTAGAGTAGTCAAATTCAAAAACAGAATGTAGAAGCGTGGTTACCAGAGGCTGGGGGGTAGAGGGAGATTGTTTAATGGGTTCAGTTTTGCAAGATGAATAAGTTCTGTGGATGGATGGTGGTGACAGTTGGACAAGCTGACTGTCCTTAATGACAAAGAACTGTACACTTAAAAATGTTTAAAATGGTAAATTTTATGTTATATTATTTTACCGTAATTTTTTTAAATCATTTTTTAAAAAGGAATAAAGAGCACAGTGATGTATGTGTAAATATAAACACTGACTGATTAAAACAAAAATAAAGTCTTATAGAGATAAAAGATACCAAAATACACAGCAGAATTACAATAGAGGATAACAGGAATAAAATATATGACAACAGTATGTCAGTTGGGAATTAGGGAGTTGTTCTAGTTACTCTGTCTGCATAATAAGTAACTCCATGCCTTGGCTGCATAAAACAACCATATATTATGTTCATGAATTCTGTGGGGCCGGAATTTGGCAGGGCACAGCAGGGATGACTTGTCTCTACTCCATGAAGTCTGGGGCCTGGAATGATTTGAAAGCTTGCTTACTCGCACGTCTAACATCTGAGGCTGGCTGCAGGCCGAAGGAATATTGCTGTCTATGTATGTCTGCAAGTAGGCTAGTTTGGGCTTTCTCACAGCATGATGTCTGGGTTATAAGGTAGAGTATCCTAAGAGGGAAACAAGGAGAAAGGGAGGGAGCCAAGCAGAAGCCTTTTATGTCCTAACCTTGGAAGTCACACAGTATTACATATACCACATTCTATGATATATCATATGATACAATATATGATGTGATATGATATGATATATGATATGATATGATATGTACAAACAACCTCACTTATGGGGGTGAGGAAAAATGCTGACCTAAGTAAGGTTAGAAATGAATGGAGTCTGTAAAACTAAAAGCTAAAGAAATTGTACATTACATTGTCATACTAAGTGAAGTAAGTCAGATAGACAAATATTATATGATATCACTTATATGTGAAATCTGAAAAATAAAACAAAACAGAAACAGACTCACAAACACAGAAAACAAACTTATGGTTACCGAAGAGGCAGGAGGGTGAGGGATAAATTAGGAGTATGGGATTAACAGATATACATTACCATATATAAGATAGATAAACAACAAGGATTTATTGTATAGCACAGGGACTATATTCAATATCTTATAATAACCTATAATGGAAAAGAATCAAGAAAAAAGTATATGTATGTGTACATATATACATATTTATATAACCAAATCACTTTGCTGTACACCTGAAACTAACACAATATTGTAAATTAAGTACAATAAAGAAATTGTACATAAGCACTGTACTCCAGTAGATAAAATTGTTTTCCACGGGTTTAAGTCAACAATTCTGCTACTGTTATACATGTATATAGGAATAAAAAGTTAAGTAGGTGGATGGTGAATGGTAAGTGCCAAGTTTCTTACACACAGGGTGGACGTTTACAGATAAGCAAGGCAAAGAAACAAGAGTAATCCATGTGGTAATAAATTACAGTTGGAAACATCAATATGAATTCATGTTTAACTTAATACAGATACAGTTACACAGAAAAATATTTATAGATATGTGTATATATACCGGTTACCATACACACATATATTTCCTTGCTCTGTCAGTTGAGACAGTCTTGAAGCATTAACACCCCAGGAGTAACAGCACACCTAGCACCCAGATCTTGGTTCCTAATACCATTCTCCAGTAAAAGGAACCACTGGTTCCTTGGAGAAATGGCTGATTCTAGGGTAAGTTGAGCCTGGAGCATCCTGTAGTTCCAGAAGGTAAGGAAGTGTTCAAAAACAACAGCAATAACAACAAAGATGGGGTCCATCAAAGGGGCACAGGAGCCAGTGAAAGAGCTTTCTAATGGCCAAAGCTGGAACAGTTTGAGTAACAAATTTAATAAAATAGTACTGGATTATAAACCAAAGTATAAAATAAAGTTTCTACCTCAAAAACTAAAAAAAAGAGCAAAATAAACCCAAACCAAGGATAAGAATGGAAAAAATAAAGCAGAAATCAATGAAACTAAAAACAGGAAAACAACACAAAAACTTACTGAAACAAGAAGCTAGTTCTTTTAAAACAGTGAATAAAAATGATAATCCTGTAACAAAATTAACAAAGGCAAAAAGACAAGACACAAATCAACAATATCCAGAATAAAATGGTATATCACAACAGATCCTGCAGCCATTAAAAGGATAACAAAGTAATACTATGTACAACTTTATGCTGATAAACTCAACAACTTAGAAGAAATGGACCAATTCTTCAAAAACCATAAACAAAAATGTGCCAAGATAAAATAAATAACCTAAATAGTCCTATAACTATTAAAGAATTGAATTTGTAACTTAAAAGCTCTTGAAAAAGAAATGCCACAGACCAGATGATATCACTGGAGAATATTATACCAAAAAATCAGAGAATTAAAATCAATTTTACATAATCCCTTCTAGGAATTAGAAGGGGGAATAATTTCCAACTCATTTTATAAGGTTGGTGAGCATTACCTTGATACCAAAACCATACAAATACAGCATAAAAAAGAAAACTACAGATCACTATCTCTCATTAACTTAGATGCAAAAAATTCTCAAAATTTTAGCAAACTGCATCAAACAATGTATAAAAATTAGTAATACAACATAATTGACATTTATGGTCAACTGCACTCAACAACGGAATACTTGTTTTTCAAGTGCCCATGAAGCATGCATAAAGGCAGACAATATCTTGGGTCATAAAACAAATAAAACAAATCTTCACAAATTTAAAAGAACTAAAATGACATAGTGTATATATGCTATGCCATAAAGAAATCAAGACTAGAAATCACTAAGGGAAAGACAACAGGAAAGTCCAGAAGTATATTCATTTAGCATAGTGTTTCTAAGGTTCTTTCATGTTGTAGCATGTATCAGAACTTCATTCCTTTTTATGTTTGAATAATATTCCACTCTACACATGTACCACATGTTGTTTGTCCATTCACTTGTTCATGGGACACTTTGGTTGCTTCCACCTTTTGGGTATTATGAATCATACTGCTATGAACATTGGGGTATAAGTATCTGTTTGAGTCCCTGTTTTCAATTCTTTTGAATATAAACCTAGGAGTAGAAATGCTACTTAATACCTAATTTTTTTAGAACCACCAAACTGTTTTCCACTGGCTGCATAATACATGTGGGTTTCTATAAATTCCACATCCTCAACATGTTTTATTTTATTTAAAAAATAATAATATCCATCCTAATATGCATAAAGTGGTATCTCTGTGGGGTTTTGATTTGTATTTCTCTAATGACTAACAATGTTGAACAACTTTTCATGCAGTTGTTATCAGCTTGCCAGATGCATAGCAAGCCAAAATGCTGAGACAACAAGGTTTGCAGCAAAGAGAGGGTTTATTTGCAAGGCAGCCAAGCAAGATGATCTGAGGCGTGGGGAGCTTGGGGAAAGGTGACTGAAAAAAAGTTGCAATAATCATCACTCTGCACAGGCCTCTGCATGGTCAAAAGGTTACTGGAGTGGACCCTTAAGCATAACCAGTTGAAGGGTGGTCCTATTCAGTCTTAACCAGCTCAGCACAAACTAGATACAGCTGACTTCAAGTTCCCAGAAAACAACTCAGGCAAGTATCTTGTTCAGGTTACATGCCACTTGAAGGACATGCAAGTCTGAAAGCAAACTCAATTAGTGAAGGCAGGTAAAACACATTCACTGGCCAACTGGAGAAATGTCTATTCAAGTCCTTTGCCCTTTTCAGTTGGGATGTTTATTTTTGTTGTTGTTGAGTTACAGGAAGTCTTTATGTATTCTGGATATAAATCCCTTATTACAGGGGTCCCCAACTCCCAGTCCATGGACCGATACCAGTCCATGGCCTGTTAGGAACCGGGCCACACAGCAGGAGGTGAGCAGTAGGTGAGAGAGCAACGCTTCACCTGTATTTACAGCCGCTCCCCATCGCTCGCATTACCACCTGAGCCCCACCTCCTGTCAGATCATCGGTGGCATTAGATTCTCATAAGAGCACGAACCCTACTGTGAACTGCACATGCAAGGGATCTAGCCTGCATGCTCCTTATGAGAATCTAATGTGAGGTAGAACAGAGGTGGTGACTCTAGCACTGGGGAGCAGATGCAAATACAGATTATCATTAGCAGACAGGTCTGACTGCACAGAGACCATAATAAATCAATTGCTTGCAGACTCATATCAAAACCCTATTAGTGACTGGCAAGTGAAAACAAGCTCAGGGCTCCCACTGATGCTGCATTATGGTGAGTTGTATAATTATTTCATTATATCTTACAATGTAGTAATAACAGAAATAAAGTGCACAATGAATGTAATGCGCTTGAATCATACCAAAACCACCCGCCCCCCCCCGCCCCCAGTCCATGGAAAAATTGTCTTACACAAAACCTCTCCATGGTGCCAAAAAGGTTGGAGCCCACTGCCTTATGAGATATACTATATGCAATTATTTTCCCCCATTTTGTGGGTTATCCTTTCATGCTCTTGATGTACCCTTCACACACTTTTGAAGGACATAAATATATGACATATTTGTTCTTAAGTAGAAAACCTAAATGACGCAAAAATATGAATTTTCACAGAATTACTATACAAATTAAATGCAACTTTAGTTAAAATCACAACAAAATTTTATTGGAAACTGAACAAACAAAATTCATAGAAATTAAAAAGGTCTAAGAATGGCAGAATAGCGGCATGTATCAGAACTAGATATATAAATAGATACCTTTATATCAGCATATGCTATAAAACTACAATTAGTAAAACAGTATTGTGTTGACATTAAGAATCAACAAATAGACCAAAATTCAAAAGCATATTGAATGATATATGAGATTTAATACATGATAAAAGTAGCACATTCATATGAGAATGGATTATATAATTAATAAAAGGAACTAGCACAACTGACCATAAGGAAGAAAATAAAATTATAACATTATGCCACATTATACACCAAAGCACATTCCAGATGGATTAAAAATTTAAATTAAAAAGAAAAAAAGATGTTAAGATGAAAATCTAAGATATTACATATACCATTAGGATAAAACAGACCTTTTAACCAAAACAGGACACTCAAAAGCTACTTAAAAAAAAAACCACACACACATTTGACAATTAAAATAAAAAATGCTATCCATCATATAAGATACTATAACCAAAATCTGTAACAGTCTAGGGATCATTTGGAAAAATATCTGATAAATGACAGATAAATTACACAAATTACAGATAAACAGTTACAGATACTCAATTTAAAGATCTCTCATAAACTAGAAAAAACAAATGGGCAAAGGATATGAAAAGATAAAAAAGGAATTTCACATAGCCAGTAAACTTATGAAAAGGTGTTCAAACTCAGTGGTAATCACTAAAGTAACACTGAGATCATTTAATACTGATCAAATTGGCAAAAAGTTCAATAGAATAGTAAATACTCTATCAGGTGAAAGGCACTTTCTTACATTGCTGGTATAAAAGGAAACTGTAAAAGCCTCTTCTGAAAACATGTGTGCACACACACACACACGTTTATATATGTGTTCGTTCAGGAGCACCAATGAAGATATGGAAGGATTCAAGGCTACCTCAGCAGGATGAGGGGAGTAATGATTAGTAGCTTTTTCTTTTAAATCTTTGACTCACCTCAAATTAAGGACTTTTCTAATTTGAAAAATGCAAAAAAATTTAAAAACCGGCAGCACATATAAAATGACTGAAGGAAATGAAACAAAATGCAACAGAGAGAAAAAGAACACTGACCACATATATTCAAATATCAAATCATTATGCTGTATTCCTGAAACTAATATTATGTAAATTATACCTTAGTTAAAAAAAAAATGCTCAAGGAGTCCATGGAGGGGCCCACATGGGAGGAAATTAAGGCTTCCTGCCAGCAACCAGACCCAGATGAGTGTCAACTTGGAAATACATCCTTAGCCCCAGTCAAGCCTTCAGATGACTGCAACCCTGGCCATCATCTTGACTACCACCTCATGAGAGATTACAAGCCAGCACCACCTAACTAAGCTGCTTCTGAATTCCTGACCCATAGAAACTGTATGAGATAATAAATATTTTTAAAAAAAAAAAGAAGAAAAGAAAAGAAGAAAAATGTATCTGAAAACTCTTAAAGCTATGGTCCCTATAATAATTCTTAGTTAATGTCTCTTACCACATCCTATTAACAACACTCCTACCACTAAAACAAAAAACCACATAATAATCAGATAAAACTTATTATTCCACAAATCAAAACAACAATGAGGTACCACCTCACACCGGTCGGAATGGCCATCATTAAAAAGTCTACAAATAATAAATGCTGGAGAGGGTGTGGAGAAAGGGAACCCTCTTACACTGTTGGTAGGAATGTAAATTGGTGAAGCCACTATAGAAAACAGTATGAAGGTTCCTCAAAAAACTAAAAATAGAGTTGCCAAATGATCCAGCAATCCCACTCCTGGTCATATACCCAGACAAAACGATAATTCGAAAAGATACATGCACCCCTATGTTCATAGCAGCACTATTTACAATAGCCAAGACATGGAAACAACCTAAATGTCCACTGTCGGATGAATGGATAAAGAAGATGTGCCACATATATACAATGGAATATTACTCAGCCATTAAGAAGAAAGAAGTAATGCCACTTGCAGCAACATGGATAGACCTAGAGATTATCAGACTAAGTGAAGTAAGTCAGAAAGACAAATACCATATATCACTTATACGTGGAATCTAAAATACAACACAAATGAACATATCTATGAAACAAAAATGAACTCACAGATATAAAGAACACACTTGTGGTTGCCGGGGGGGGGGGGGGTGGGGAGGGAAGGATTGGGAGCTTGGGATTAGCAAATGCAAACTATTATATATGGAACGGATAAACAACGAGGTCCTACTATATAGCACAGGGAACTATATTCAATATCCTATGATAAACCATAATGGAAAAGAATATATATGTATAACTGAGTCACTCTGCTGTGCAGCAGAAATTAAACACAACATTGTAAATCAACTATACTTCAATAAAATTAAAAAAAAAAAAACTTATTCATGTTTTTTTAAAAAAAAAATACACTGACAGTGGACTTGAGAGGGACTCAAAAACAACTTCATCCATTTCACAATTCTGCCTAGGCTGACCCTGACCTTGTCACTCAAGCCGACATATGTGCTACCTTCAGCATTTCTAACTCTTTAAATATATGTAGGCAAATATCACCCATGGGGATGCTACCAACCTGATTTGTTGACAGCTTCACTTGGTTCCACAATTAACTGCAGAGGGGTTTCTTTCTTCCTTGAAGAAACTGTACCTGACTTTGGATGTGATTTCTGGCACTGAGTCTAAAAGAGATACAACATTAGATCTATTCTATTAAATTACCAATTTTGATTAAACACATTTGTTTTTAAATTGAAAAAAAAAGGTATCTTTAAAAACAATAAACCAGCTGGTAAAGTTGCATACTTAACTCCTTAGAAACCAATTTCATATTATCTAGCAAAGCTGAAATTTCATATAACCTACCACAGAAACAATGCTGCTCTGAACAGCTTTTAAAAGCCTATTCTCCCAGAAGATTGGATAAGTAAATTACCGTATAGTCATATATCACAATATCACAAATACAACAGTGAAAGAAATAAACTACAGCATACATGAATGATTATGTTAATAAAAGCAAGTCACACAAGTATATAATCTCATTTATGTAAAGTTCAGAATAGATGCAAAAACATGTAAAACACTAAATATATATAGTATTTAGAGATTCACTCTATGCAGGAAAGAGTTAATGCACCAGGCCTGATCACTTAAAAACCTGCTTACAGGGCTTCCCTGGTGGCACAGTGGTTGAGAATCTGCCTGCTAATGCAGGGGACATGGGTTCGAGCCCTGGTCTGGGAAGATCCCACATGCCGCGGAGCAACTAGACCCGTGAGCCACAACTGCTGAGCCTGCGTGTCTGGAGCCTGTGCTCCACAACAAGAGAGGCCGTGACAGTGAGAGGCCCACGCACCGCAATGAAGAGTGGCCCCCGTTTGCCACAACTAGAGAAAGCCCTCGCACAGAAACGAAGACCCAACACAGCCAAAAATAAATAAATAAAATTAAAAAAAAAAAAAAAACCTGCTTACAAGACTAGCCCTTGGCTGGCACACAGAGTCTTGGCTTTCAGAATGTTTCCTCCATTACCAACTGGAACCTGCTATGCCAGCCTGCCTAGACTGTTTGTATAAACAATGTGATTTATGGTGAACATCTTCCTTCTTTCCTTCAGGGAATACAGAATTTTGGTGGGCAGAGGGTACCAATATAACCAGCTCCCAATAAAAACAGGCTAAATCTCAAAAGGCTTCCCAGGGCAGAAAGACTGTACATGTTTTATAGCATTTTACTGCGGGATGCAAAGAATGCACTCTGTGTGGCCCCTCTGGAGAGCCTGACATGGATTCCACCATACTTTGCCTGATGCGTACTTTTCTCTTACTGATCTGGCTGTGTATCCTGACTACATGCCTATAACAAATCTCAGTCATGAGTACAACTAACTACAAGTGGAGTCTCATGAGTCCTATCTAGTGAAGCACCCAACATGTAAATGGTAGTAGGACCTATGTCTTAAGTAGTGAAAGAAATACTGACACAAATGTCAGCACACACCCACATGTGGTAAAGCTGTAAAGCTATAAAGCAAAGGATGGGAATGATGAACATGAAATTCAACACAGTGGTTATCTCTGTGCAGGGAGGAGAGGCAAAAGAGTAAGATCACAAAGGGGCACATAGGTGCTTCAAAGGTACTGGTATTTCTGACATTGAGAAATGGGCACATGGGTGTTCATTTATGTTATTTTTAATACCTTATGTACATAACATGCTTTCTTTTGAAAATTTGAAATATATCAAGTCGTAATTTTTTTAATTCTAGAAAAGAGAAAACTCATTCACACATTACAGGTGGGAAAGTGAACTAATAGACCATTCTGCAGAAAAGATTGACAATACTTAACAATTTCGTTTCAAAAATACATATCCTAGAGAAATTCAATTTACAAATGCAAACAAGGAGGCATAAACAAAGGTTGTTCACTACATCACTGTTATAATGAATAGAGGGAAAAAATCTAAAAATCTACCAATAGGGAAATATGTAAATAATGGAGCCACTACATTGCTAGTTCAGCGGATACACTATGGAACTCAATTACGTGAAGTAACAAAAGCAAGTTTTCATTATATTCTACTCCCTCTTGAAACCTCACCAAGGATTTTTTTAATGCATTCTTTTTTTTTTAATTTATTTTATTTATTTATTTATTTTTGCCTGCATTGGGTCTTTGTTGCTGTGTGCAGGCTTTCTCTAGTTGTGGCGAGCGGGGGCTACTCTTCGTTGCAGTGTGCAGGCTTCTCACTGAAGTGGTTCTCTTGTTGCGGAGCACAAGCTCTAGGCGTACAGGCTTCAGCAGTTGTGGCTTGCGGGATCTAAAGTGCAGGTTCAGTAGCTGTGGCACACAGGCTTAGTTGCTCCACGGCATGTGGGATCTTCCCGGACCAGGGATCAAACTCGTGTCCCCTGCACTGGCAGGCAGATTCTTAAGCAATGCATCACCAGGGAAGTCCCACTAAGGATTTTTTTAAATGTATAAACCCAGAAGGATGAAAAGAAAGAGAAGACAGTAGATGAGAGACATCAATAAACTTTTTTAGGTTGGAAAGCAGTTCAGTAGCAACTATGCAGCCCAGAAAGACCAGAAACATGCTAACAATGAAATAAGCCCAGAAGCAGACAGATTTATGTTTAAGGAGAAACCTGTAAGTTCAGTTTTTCAAGGTACAATGCACCTCTAAAAGAGGGGCTCCAGGTAGGGCCTGCCAACAGAAGAGTTGTTAAAGGATGTATGGGGGGAGCAGAGTCAAGATGGCGGAGTAGGAGAACGTGGAATTCGTGTCTCCACACAGCTAGAGTACCTACCAGGCACTAGTGGGGGACCTCAGACACCTATGGGGACAGGAGGAACCCCCAAGTGACCCGGTAGGACATGTGGGGAGGAAAAGCAGAGGCTAGACGGGACCAGTGCCCCTGAGGTGTGGCTGTGGGAGGGGAGGAGTTCCAATGCTCAGGAGGGGCCCACCCACAGTGAGGGGATTGGCGGGACAGGGAAAGACCTTCAGGGGACTGGGGAATCAGAGGGGAACATGGCCAGAGTTTCCCCCAACCTCTCAGCCCCCAGCTAGTCTGCTGGGGTCCCAGGCCAAAACCTCTACACTCAAGGTCCCCTCAGGGACTTTTCCAGCTGCATGGGTCTTGAACCTAGGTCCTGCCACCCCACAGCAAAGGCCTTCTCTGGTTTGTTCTTTTTTTCTTTTTTCCTGTTCTGGTTCTGTTTTACCTTGTTGTTGCTGTTTCACTTATATATTTTTTTTCTAATAAATTTTTTACTTTTCTAATTTTATTTTATTTTTTATTCTTTGTTATACTTTTGCCTTTTGGGTTTTTTTTTTGTTTTTCTGCCACACCGTGCAGCTTGCAGGATCTTGGCTCCCAAGCTGGGGGTCAGGCATGAGCTCCTGTAGTGGGAGCACGGAGTCCAAACTGCTAGACTAACAGAGAACCTCATACCCCAGGGATTATTAATCAGAGTGAGGTTTCCCAGAAGTCCTCATCTTGGCACCAAGACCCAGCTCCACCCAACTGCTTGCAAGCTCCAGTGCTGGACGCCTCAGGCCAAACAACCAGTAAGACAGGAACACAGCCCCACCCACCAAAAAAATAAAAAGATGAGACAACAGAAAAATATGTTACAGATGAAGGAGCAAGGTAAAAACCTACAAGACCAAATAAATGAAGAAGAAATAGGCAACCAACCTGAAAAAGAATTCAGAGTAATGATAGTAAAGATGTTCCAACATCTCAGAAATAGGATGGAGGCATGGATCAAGAAAATACAAGAAATATATAACAAAGACCTAGAAGAACTAAAAAACAAACAGTGATGAACAACACGATAACTAGAATGAAAAATACTCTAGAAGGAATCAACAGCAGAATAGCTGAGGCAGAAGAACAAATAAATGAGCTGAAAGATAGAATGGTGGAAATAACTGCCAAAGAGCAGAATAAAGAAAAAAGAAAGAAGAGAATTGAGAAGAGGCTCAGAGACCACTGGGACAACATTAACTGCACCAACATCTGAATTATAGGGGTCCCAGAAGAAGAAAACAAAGAGAAAGGGTCGGAAAAAATATTTGAAGAGATTATAGTTAAAAACTTCCCTAACATGGGAAAGGAAATAGCCACCCAAGTCCAGGAAGCACAGAGAGTCCTATACAGGATAAACCCTAGGAGAAACACACCAAGACACATATTAATCAAACTAACAAAAATTAAATTCAAAGAAAACATACTAAAAGCAGCAAGGGTAAAGCAACAAATAACATACAAAGGAATCCCCATACAGTTATCAGCTTATTTTTCAGCAGAAACTCTGCAGGCCAGAAGGGAGTGGCAGGATATATTTCAAGTGATAAAAGGGAAAAACCTACAACCAAGATTACTCTACCCAGCAAGGATCTCATTCAAATTTGATGGACAAATCAAAAGCTTTACAGATAAGCAAAAGTTAAGAGAATTCAGCACCACCAAACCAGCTTTATGACAAATGTGAAACGAACTTCTCTAGGAGGAAAAGAAAAAGACCCACAAAAGCAAACCAAGACAATTAAAAAAATGGTAATAGGAACATAGGTATCAATAATTACCTTGAACGTAAATGGATTAAATGCTCCAACCAAAATACACAGACTGGCTGAATGGATACAAAAACAAGACCCATATATATGCTGTCTACAAGAGACCCACTTCAGACCTAGGGACACATACAGACTGAAAGTGAGGGGATGAAAAAAGACATTCCATGAAGATGGAAGTCAAAAGAAAGCTGGAGTAGCAATACTCATGTAAGACAAAACAGACTTTAAAATGAAGACTGTTGGGGCTTCCCTGGTGGCACAGTGGTTGAGAATCTGCCTGCTAATGCAGGGGACACAGGTTCGAGCCCTGGTCTGGGAAGATCCCACATGCCATGGAGCAACTGGGTCCGTGAGCCACAACTACTGAGCCTGTGCGTCTGGAGCCTGTGCTCCGCAACGACAGAGGCCATGATAGTGAGAGGCCCACGCACCGCGATGAAGAGTGGCCCCTGCTTACCGCAGCTAGAGGAAGCCCTCGCACAGAAACGAAGACCCAACACAGCCAAAAAAATAAATAAATAAGTAAATAATAATTAAAAAAAAAAAATGAAGACTGTTACAAGAGATAAGGAAGGACACTACATAATGATCAAGAGATCAATCCAAGAAAAAGATATAACAATTATAAATATTTATGTACCCAACATAGGAGCACCTCAAAACATAAGGCAGGGCTTCCCTGGTGGTGCAGTGGTTGAGAGTCTGCCTGCCAATGCAGGGGACACAGGTTTGGGACCTGGTCTGGGAGGATCCCACATGCCGCGGAGCAACTGGGCCCGTGAGCCACAACTACTGAGCCTGCGCGTCTGGAGCCTGTGCTCCGCAACAAGAGAGACCGCGATAGTGAGAGGCCCGCGCACCGCGATGAGGAGTGGCCCCCGCTTGCCGCAACTGGAGGAAGCCCTCGCACAGAAACGAAGACCCAACACAGCCATAAATTAATTAATTAATTAATTAATTTAAAAAAAAAAAAACAGAAACCTTATTTAAAATACAGTCAGGAGGCCACAAGGGGGAGACCTCACCCCCTACTGTGCAGCCTCAATAAAAAAAAAAAAAAAAAACATAAGGCAAACGCTAACAGCCATAAAAGGGGAAAACAACAGTAACACAATAATAGTGGGGGACTTAAAACACCCCACTCACACCAGAGGACAGATCGTCCAGACAGAAAATAAGTAATGAAATACCAGCTTTAAATGACACAATAGACCAGACAGATTTAATTGATATTTATAGGACATTCCACCCAAAAGCAGCAGAATACACTTTCTTCTCAAGTGCACATGGAACATTCTCCAGGATAGATCACATTTTGGGTCACAAATCAAGCCTCAGATTATTTAAGAAAATTGAAATCATATCAAGCATCTTTTCCGACCACGATGCTATGAGATTAGAAATCAATTACAGGAAAAAAACTGTAAAAAAAAAAAAACAAAAAACATATGGAAGATAAACAGTGTGCTGCTAAATAACCAACAGATCACTGAAGAAATCAAAGAGAAAATAAAAAATACATAGAAACAAATGACAATGAAAACACAATGGCCCCAAACCTATGGGACGCAGCAAAAGCAGTTCCAAGAGGGAAGTTTATACCAATTCAATGTTATCTCAAGAAACAAAAAAACTCTCAAATAAATGATCTAATCTTACACCTAAAGCAACAAGAGAAAGAAGAACAAAGAAAACCCAAAATTAGTAGAAGGAAAGAAGTCATAAAGATCAGGCCAGAAATAAATGAAATAGAAATGAAGAAAACTATAGCAAAGATCAATAAAACTAAAAGTTGGTTCTTTAAGAAGATAAACAAAATTGATAAACCTTTAGCCAGTATCATCAAGAAAAAAAGGGAGAGAACTCAAATAAATAAAATTAGAAATGAGGGACTTCCCTGGTGGCACAGTGGTTAAGAATCACGCCTGCCAACACAGGGGACACAGGTACAATCCCTGGTCCAGGAAGATCCCACATGCTGCGGAGCAACTAAGCCCGTGCGCCACAACTACTGAGCCTGCACTCCAGAGCTCGTGAGCCACTACTACTGAGCCCGTGAATCACAACTACTGAAGCCACTCATTCTAGGGCCTGTGCTTCGCAACAAAAGAAGCCATCGCAATGAAAAGCATGTGCAGCGCAACGAAGAGTAGCCCCCGCTCACCAAAACTAGAGAAAGCCCACGTGCAGCAACAAAGACCCAATGCAGACAAAAATAAATAAATTAAATAAATAAATTTGTAAAAAAAAAATGAGAAATGAAAAAGGAGCAATTACAACTGACACCACAGAAATACAAAGAATCATAAGACACTACTACAAGCAACTCTATGCCAATAAAATGGAAAACCCAGAAGAAATGGACAAATGCTTGGACAGGTGCAAACTTCCAAGACTGAACCATGAAGAAATAGAAAATATAAACAGACCAATCACAAGTAATGAAATCAAAACTGTAATTAAAAATCTTCCAACAAACAAAAGTCCAGGACAAGAAGGCTTCACAGGTGAATTCTACCAAGCATTTAGAGAAGAGTTAACACCTATCATTCTCAAACTCTTCCAAAAAATTGCACAGAGATGAACACTCCCAAACTCATTCTGTGAGGCCACCATCACCCTGATACCAAAACCAGACAAAGATATCACAAAAAAAGAAAATTACAGACCAATATCACTGCTGAACATAGACGCAAAAATCCTCAACAAAATACTAGCAAACAGAATCTAACAACACAGTAAAGGGATCATACACCATGATCAAGTGCGATTTATCCCAGGGATGCAAGGATTCTTCAATATATGCAAATCAATCAAGGTGATACACCACATTAACAAACTGAAGAATAAAAACCATATGGTCATCTCAATAGATGAAGAAAAAGCTTTTGACAAAATTCAACACCCATTTATGGTAAAAACTCTCCAGAAAGTGGGCTTAGAGGGAACCTACCTCAACATAATAAAGGCCATATACAACAAACCCACAGCAAACATCATTCTCAGTGGTGAAAAACTGAAAGCATTTCCTCTGAGATCAGGAACAAGACAAGGATGTCCACTCTCACCACTATTATTCAACATAGTTTTGGAAGTCCTAGCCACAGAAATCAGAGAAGAAAAATAAATAAAAGGAATCCAAATAGGAAAAGAAGACGTAAAACTGTCACTGTTTGCAGATGACATGATACTATACATGGAGAATCCTAAAGAGGCCACCAGAAAACTACTAGAGCTAATCAATGAATTTGGTAAAGTTGCAGGATACAAAAGTAAGGCACAGAAATCTCTTGCATTCCTATACACTAACAACGAAAGATCAGAAAGAGAAATTAAGGAAACAATCCCATTCAGCATTGCAACAAAAAGAATAAAATACCTAGGAATAAACCTACCTAAGGAGGCAAAAGACCTGTACACAGAAAACTGTAAAACACTGATGAAAGAAATCAAAGATGACACAAACAGATGGAGATATATACCATGTTCTTGGATGGGAAGCATCAATACTGTGAAAATGACTGTACTACACAAAGCAATCTACAGATTCAATGCAATCACTATCAAATTACCAATGACATTTTTCACAGAACTAGAACAAAAAAATTTTTAATTTGTATGGAAGCACAAAAGACCCCAAATAGCCAAAGCAATCTTGAGAAAGAAAGATGGAGATGGATGAATCAGGCTCCCTGACTTCAGACTGTACTACATAGCTAGAGTCATCAAGACAATATGTTACTGGCACAAAAACAGAAATATAGATCAATGGTACACGATAGAAAACTCAGAGATAAACCCACGCACTTATGGTCAACTAATTTATGACAAAGGAGACAAGAATATACAATGGAGAAAAGACAGCCTCTTCAATAAGCGGTGCTGGGAAAACTGGACAGCTACATGTAAAAGAATGAAATTAGAACATTCCCTAACACCATACACAAAAATAAACTCAAAATGGATTACAGACCTAAACGTAAGGCCAGACACTATAAAACTCTTAGAGGAAAACATAGGAAGAACACACTATGACATAAATCACAGCAAGGTCCTTTTTGACCCACCTCCTAGAGTAATGAAAATAAAAACAAAAATAAACAAATGGTACCTAATTAAACTTAAAAGCTTTTACACAGCAAAGGAAACCATAAACAAGATGAAAAGACAACCCTCAGAATGGGAAAAAATATTTGCAACGAAACAACAGACAAAGGATTAATCTCCAAAATATACAAATAGCTCAGGCAGCTCAATATCAAAAAAAACCCAACCCAATCAAAAAATGAGCGGAAGACCTAAATACACATTTCTCAGAAGAAGATATACAGATAGCCAACAAACATATGAAAAGATGCTCAACATCACTAATCATTAGAGAAATGCACATCAAAACTATAATGAGGTATCATCTCACACCAGTCAGAATGGCCATCATCAAAAAATCTACAAACAATAAATGCTGGAAAGGGTGAGGAGAAAAGGGAACCCTCCTGCACTGTTGGTGGGAATGTAAATTGATACAGCCACTGTGGAGAACAGTATGGAGGTTCCTTAAAAAACTAAAAATAGAACTACCATATAACCCAGCAATCCCACTACCAGGCATATACCCGGAGAAACCGTAATTCAAAAAGACACATGTACCCCAATGTTCACTGCAGCACTATTTACAATAGCCAGGTCATGGAAACAACCTAAATGTTCACTGACAGATGAATGGATAAAGAAGATGTGGTACATATATATACATACAATGGAATATTACTCAGCCATAAAAAGGAATGAAATTGGGTCATTTGTGGAAATGTGGATGGAACTAGAGTCTGTCATACAGAGTGAAGTAAGTCAGAAAGAGAAAAACAAATTTCATATATTAATGCATATATGTGGAATCTAGAAAAAATAGTACAGATGAACCTATTTCCAGGGCAGGAATAGAGACGCAGATGTAGAGGATGGATGTGTAACATAGAGGCGGAAGGGGAGGGTGGGATGAATTGGGAGATTAGGTTTGATATAAATACACTACCACGTGTAAAACAGACAGTTAGTGGGAACCTGCAGTATAGCACAGGGAGGACAGCTTCGTGCTCTGTGATGACCTAGAAGGGCGGGATGGTGGGGGATGCAAGGGAGGTCCAAGAGGCAGGGGATATATGTATACATATAGCTGATTCACTTTGTTGTACAGTAGAAACTAACACAACATTGTAAAGCAATTATACTCCAATAGGAACTTGCCTGGTGGCGCAGTGGTTAAGAATCCGCCTGCCAATGCAGGGGACACGGGTTTGAGCCCTGGTCCGGGAAAATCCCACATGCCGCAGAGCAACTAAGCCCGTGCACCACAACTACTGAGCCTGAGCTCTAGAGCCTGCGAGCCACAACTACTGAAGCCCACGTGCCTAGAGCCCATGCTCTGCAACAAGAAAAGCCACCGCAATGAGAAGCCTGCACACTGCAATGAAGAGTAACCCCAGCTCGCCACAACTAGAGAAAGCCCGCACGCAGCAATGAAGACCCAACGCAGCCAAAAATAAAAATAATAAAATTAAATAAATAAAAATTTTAAAAATTATACTCCAATAAAAAAAATTTCTGTAATAAAAATTTTTTTAAATGTAAGTATAGGAAGCAGTCAGTCACTGAGTCCCTCTTCCTACCCAAAGAGAAGATTAGATGTTTACTCCCTTGAGTTTTGAATCAGAGAGACTGTGAGCTCAAAGTCAGGAAACATAACTGAAGGTAAGAGTAACACATTGAAAATAGAAATATTAAGTGCAAGTATTCAAATTGCACCTTTCCCCTTGCCCACCTGGCTGAGAACACTCACAGTTAGAATCAGACCCCTAAGCAGGAAAGAAGATTTCTTTGTCAGAAAAACTTTTCAAGTCAAGAGAAAAAAACCTGCAGGTATTAACAACTGGACATCCACAATGATGTGGCCCAGATAAATCATACCATGGTGAAATCTACCAATGTACAACTCTAACTCTGCAAATACAGCTTCCAATCACCATTTTAGTTTTTCATCCTTAAAAGTGACACCGATAAGGATCACTGGACCACTGGACATTTGACAAAAAGCTCTAGTGTAAAAGGTAATGAGCAAAGTAAGCAAAAAAGGTACTTGTATGAAACAGAAACTCTAAGAAGAAATCTTAAAGAATTAGAAGAACCTAACATCGAGGAATATCATGAAATTTCAAATCAATAAAGACAGATGACAAGATTCTAAAAGCTTGCAAACATGAAAAAATAGTGGCTCACAAAGGATCAAGGAATCAGAGCAATATTCTCAACAACACAAGAAGCTTTAAAAAAAATAGAGCATGTCTTTAGAAGTCTGAAAGAGAATCATTTCCACCCTAGAATTCTATACACATAATTACCCATCATGAGGGTAAAGTCATGGTATTTTCAAACATTTAAGGTCTTAAATTCTCAGGAAGCTACTAAAGGATGAGCCCCACCAAAAAAAAAAAAAAAAAAAAAAGAGGGCAAGAAATATGAGCTACAGAACAGGACAAAAGAGAAGGGACTTCCCTGGATGATAAAGGGAAATCACATTGGCAACACTTACGTGACAGGCCTAAAGGTGGACAGAAACAAAAAATAGAGAAGAGAGATCTAGGAAGGATAGTTCCAGAAAAAAACTGAAAATGATAAATTACTTGATGTGTCTACATACACTGAGAAAACACTGATAACTCTGTCACAGAAATTGGTGATAAATTAGTCAGAGGTGCACAGAATATCAACAAATTTAAAAACCAAGACAACTAAATCAAGAGAAAACTAAGAGATAAGCAAATGGCTAAGCAAACTGTGGTATATCCATACCATGAAATACCACTCAGCAATAAAAAGAAACAAATTATTGATACACACAAAAACCTGGATGAATCACCAGAGAATTATCCTGAGTGAAAAAGACAATTCCAAAAAGTTATATACTATATGACTCCATTTAAACAACATTCTTGAAATGACAAAACTGTAAAAATGAAGAACAGTTAGGGGTTTTAGGAGTTGAGGGAGTAAGGGTGAGAGAGAAGTAACTTGTTATAAAAGGATAAGAGGGATCCTATAGTGGTGGAATTTTTCTGTATCCTGTCTGTATCAATGTCAGTATCCTGGTTGTATGTTGTACTATAGTTTTGCGAGATGTTACCTTTAGAGGAAACTAGGTAAATCATACACAGTCCTGAACTCTATTTGTTACAGCTGCTATAAATCTACAATTATCTCAAAACAAAAGGCTTGATTTAAAAAAAAAAAAGTAGAAGCTCCCAGTAATATCTCTCTATAGAGAAGGTTCTCCTTTTCTCCTTTTAAACAGATTGGATTGAAATGATTAGATCCTCACTCTCAAGGACTGAGCTGGGTCTGATATGACATTTTAGTAAGACTCAGTCCACTCGTAACCTGCCCTGTTCTTCAGAATGCCCTCTCCTGGGTTACTGAGAGCCTAGTGAGCCTATTTAGCCCTTAAAGATTGTGAGATATTCAATTCAGCCCTTTAGACATTTTTGCTCAACTTTTTAGCCTCTGGCCTCAAATTGTTCAAAATGTGTCAAATGCCTATTTGTGGTGGGCCACTTTCCTGCAGTAGGACTTTACCTTCTTAGCATAGCAAGACTACATGTTTCACTCCACCATTCTGGCCTAAGGTTCTTCACTACCTCAGAACTTACAAATGTTCTTTAAGGAAAAGTGGCTATCCATTTGAGATGCCTCCAGAATTCCAATTTGTCATGCCATCCCTGCACAAGTGACAAAATCTCTGCTTTCCCTCAGTGGACTCACACTGTCTGGACCAACCTAAAATCCTCAGCTTTCGCACAAAATTAACAGATACTCTCAGGGAAGAAAATGACCAACAGTCATCAACTCATATTCTAAGGATTCCACTCTCTTTGAAATTTTAGTTCATCTAGTCCTTGTTGCTTCCACAGCTCCACATGTCTCTAAAAACATGATTTGTTTGCATTTTATTATTTTGTTTTTAACCAGCTCTTCAGCAGGAGTGTTGACCTACTGCAATCTGTTACATCCTTCCTAAAAGTGGAACCTCTACCATAACCTTGATACCAAAGCTCAACAAGAACATTTTGAGAAAAGAAAAAAAAAAGACAATATTGTTCATGAACATAGATGCAAACGTCTTAAATACTGGCAAACCAAATCAAAACAGGTTAATACTTTTTGACCAAGTCAGGATTATCCCAGGAAACTTAGTTGATTTAACTTTCAAAAATCAATATAATTTATCACATTAAAGAAGGTCTCTCAATTCTGACAGAAATGGATGTCTTCATTTCTTGGAACCAAAAGGCTGTATGTGTTTATTTGTTTATACAAGTTTCTAGTGAATGTTATTTCTGTAACTACAGGTATTCCTCAGAGATATTGCAGGGTCAGTTCCAGACCACCCCAATAAAGCGAGTACTGCAATAAAGCAAGTCACATGAATTTTTTGATTTCCCAGTGCATATAAAAGTTATGTTTACACTATACTGTAGTATATTAAGTGTACAATAGCATTATGTCTAAAAAAAGTGCATACCTTAATTAAGAAATATTTAATGTTAACCATCATCTGAGCCTTCTGGAAGTCATAATTTTTTTGCAATGGTAACATCAAAGATCTCTGATCACAGATCATCATAACAAATATAATTATAATGAAAATGTCTGAAATATTGTAAGAATTACCAAAATATGACATAGAAACATGAAGTGAGCAAATGCTGTCGGAATAATGGCACTGACAGAATTGCTTGACACAGGGTTGCCACAAACCTTCAATTTGTAAAAAATGCACTATCTGTGAAGGGCAATAAAGCAAAGCACAATAAAACAAGGTATGTCTCTATACAATTCTTCTCTCCAATTAGTATTGTGCTTTTGAATAATTTGTCATTAATCATTAACTTCAAAAACTCTATTCCAAAGTCTGCTATTTTGTAGAGTTAGATCAACCTATCCTCTTAAGATACATAATCAATAAAAGATTGATTCCCCTGTTTAGCAAATTGCCTTCAGTTTTCAGAAAATAACCAAACTTGCCAACCTGGATTAGGAACTTCAGTAGTTGCCCACTTTCCTAAAAACCTAATTTAGGCATCATTTAAGTAAGAGTGAAAAATAATTGTGTTTAAATTTGATAATTCTAATTCCCAGACCTCCAATTTCAAACACAGGAAATGTCAGACCAAAATTTTCACAAAGTACCTCTAAATTTTATATAAACTCAATGGGAATATAGGGTTCCTTTTTAAGAATAAGACTTACAAACAACTAAAATGTATCTAACTATATATTGTGTATTGTTCACTCACTAAACTATTAAATTTGTACCAGTTCTCCTTTTTGACTTACCTCTTCACTTGGAGACTGAACACAAATGTCTTTTATTTTAGGTGTTGAATAAAGCACTGATTTTGTGGAATTTGTGCTAAAATCATTGGCAAGACCTAAAAAAAGTTAAAACAAAACATGTATAAAATTTTTTGGTTACAATTAAAAGAAGCCCCACATGATATGTGAAGAAGTCTTTTGACTCTTTTAAGCGCAATTAGTTTAACTGAAGTACAGACATCAATTCAATATTCAAATGTTCCTAGAAGGCATCAGGACTGAAAAAGACAAACAAGATTCCTGAAGAAATATGTGCCAGTTTTTCTTTCAGAACTTGTAAAGAAAAGATACTTTTCCACTATCTGTGTTTTTCTTTGGTTGGCCTATTCTTTTATTCCAATACCTTCTGACGCCAACCAGCACTAGGAAAAGTTTTTGCCATTATACATCTTTTCTTTAGAAAGGGGTGCAAATCACCAAACATTATCTCAAGCTCTCCAGTGATCCCAAGAATTCTGCACATTTATTTCCATTAATGAAATACTTTCTCTTGTGTATGATAATTATTTATGGAATTCCAGACTATAGGAATCTAGTGTGAACTAAAGGGAACAACAAATTATTCTCATTTTTGCCAGTATTATCTTCAGTATACCAGAAGGTACATGAAGGACTGCACTTGTACTCAAAATTCCTGGGAAAATATTTTATATATTGAAATGCTAGAACATATTTGCTGAATTTGGTATTAATGGACAAATTTACATTTTCATCCATCCCAACCCTCAAAGTCCATCTATAAATGAAACCTTACTTTTTTCTTCAAAACAGTCTAGTAAGATTTCCAGTATATTCTGGCCTTGCTCCGTATTAATGTCAGGTGCCCTAATAAGAAGGAAAGAAGGGAAAATGTTAACATATCATCTCCAAAAGATATTTGCTACTTATTAACATCTACCTTGAAAATTCCATATCTCTTTATTATAAAATCTTAATTTTTACTTAATGGGAAAAATATCACCTTTACTATCTGAGAACAAAACAAGTATTTGACAGTCCAAGAGTTCCCAGAAAAGTATGTTAAGTAGTATGTCATTGTCTACATTAACAATTATATACCCTGCCTGAATAGCCACGTCTAAAGCTGTTTTAGACTACTGCTCTATCTAAACAAGAACATAAACTTTTTTGAAGATATTCAATCAATCCTGAAATGCTTCTTTAATAAAGACTCTATGGTCACAAGTCCTATCAGCTCCAAGTAACACAGTCTTCCCTACAAGATCTCAAATGCACTTCTGATTCAATACCTTTAATCTTAAGGAGCTAATGAATCAGTAAAAATTTTTTAATTAATATTTGTATTGAGATAATTGTAGATTCACATACAGTTGTAAGAAATAATATAGAAGAGACCCCTTGTTCACTTTATCCAGTTTCCTGCAATGGTAACATTTCACAAAGCCATATAGTATACTATCACAACCAGGATACTGATGTTGACAGAATCCACTAATCTTATTCAGATTCCTCCAGTTCTACATGTACTCATTTGCGTGTTTATGTTTGTGTATACAGTTAGTTCTATACACTTTATTACATTTGAAGGTTCAGATATGACCACCATAGTCAAAATACTGAACAGTTCCATCACCACAAAGATCCTTCTATTGCCCTTTTAAAACCACACCCACCTTTTCTTTTAGCCCCATGGAATAAACTGCATCTTTCTATTATTTCCATTCAATCCACTCTAGAGTGCTTTCCCCATAGCTGTCATTTAGTCAGAATTGAAACTGCCTCTTCCTGGTCCATCATTTATCAGGCAAATTTCTTTTCTCACCTCCATTAAGTCATTGAACTGTCTGCATTAATATTTCTCTGTTAATATAAAATAACTAAGATGACTATACTTAACCAGTGGGTATATAAATCATTATTTTCATTATTTTTCAGAGGTAATAGTTCTTTCTTCATTTAAAAATTCCACTTTCCAAAGATGCAAATAAAAATCATCTTAAAAGTTTAAGTACATAAATCACCTGGAAGGTCGGCAAAATCTTCTTCTATAGTCATTTTTGAGATGATCCTGAAAGAAAAGTAAATCATCAATTTGGTGAAAGTTTAAGTTCTTTATTTACTCATTCAGCAAGTATTTGCTGACTGCCTATTATAATACTACAAAGAGGAATATCTTCTGGATCAAGTGAAAAAGAACTTGTCTCATATCCATTATTTCCAAATGTTTGTTTATACTATTCCTTACTCTGGATTTATTCCATCTTCTTCCTCCTCTTCCTCCTCTTCTTCCTCCTCCTCCACCTCCCCCCATACCTCTTCCGTCATCAAAATCACACTATCTGGGCTTCCAATAATTCAAGTTAGTTGACCAACAATATCTATTTATCTCCTTTTCCTGCAAGGAGATCCCTCTGAAGTAATAGTAAAGGACTAAACTGGCATAAAACAACAATGAAAAAAGAGAATGGAAGAAAGGGCCATCTGTGGACAAACAAATATAACAGATTTCTGGAAGATGGAAAACAAATGAAACATGATAATTGATGAAACAGAAGAAAAGTAGCAGCCTAAAGTAAGCTCAGAGGATATTGTCCTGGATGAGGAGTGAATGGCCAGCATAAGATAAATACCTAGGAAGTTAAGAATGAAATATCAGAAAAACTGAGGATAAAAAGATGCTAGAATGTTTCCAGAAAGAGAAAAGAGGTAACCCCAACAAAGAAGCAGCCCCAATAAATGGAAGCAACAGGAAAAATAAAACACACAGACATGCTGAAATTGGAGGTGGAGAGCATATTTGAGATACTTTGGGTCCTATCTTTTAATTGTAAAACCTATAAAGTTAAATTTTCTAGTTGAAAATTTGGTGGTAATAGGAAGAACAGTATGCTTTTTAAAATAAATAAATTACTATCAATACAAAATGTTTAGTAAGCTGCACTCTTCCTTGGCCCAATGGGATATAAATGACCCCACCCCATGTGAACACTCTCTTTACCCCACTCATGCTCTGACATCCTGAGCTGAGCTGAGCCTCGCTCCTGACTCTACTAAGGCTACTACACACAACTTTGGACCACTGTAGTTTCCCACCCACGTGGACTGCTGCTACCTTGCTTCACTTTTGGATTGAATTATTCAGAAAGATGAAGACCTCTATTAGATTTTAAGAAACTTGAGAGCAGAAACTTTGTCTTAAACTAGCTTATATTCTTCCCAGAGCCTTGCCTAGTGCATTATATACCACACAAACACCATTTTTTGTTATCTTTTTGACGTGCCAAATAAATAAGACCAAAAATTTATGAGATAAAAGTGTCTTTCTTTAAAGAAGTTGAGAGTGTTTCACACAGCCTGTTATCTTCAGGAGGTACCTAAGGAGCAAAAGATTAAATCTATTTTATAGATAGCAAACTAAGGAACAAAGACACCTAACAAGTCTGCATTTTATCACAAGTCATTTGATGGAAAATTAACTCAAGCACTTAGGTCTCTCATCAGTACTCAGCATTCTGAAACACTTAGGTAAACCCCTGAGAATGTTAGTTAACTCCCTTCCAAGACCTCATTTAAGGTCACTCTTCTCCTAATTTAATATAATAAAATGATAGAGTCATCATATTTGCACACTAAATGTTTTTGAACATTAAATAACACCTGTAAAGTACTCTGTTCCTCTTTTAAATAGAAAAATTTTAAGGCTAAGACAGTTCTTTCCTTCAGCAAACATGAAATTGAGCACCTACTACAAGGCCAAATGCTATTTAGGCACACTAGAAAACAAGTGGTGAATAAGACAAAAGAGGTCTCTTAATTCTAAAAAGTTAGAACACAAAATTTTTTGATTTTCAAAATAAATACACATTCAAAAACTTGCAATTTCAACTCATTTTTCACTCAATTTCAATTTTAGTTTCTTCCATTCACTGTGAGATTATTCTTCTCAAAGAAAATAATATACAATACAGCAGGGTTTCTCAACCCTAGCACTAATGACATTTTGGGCTGAGTGACTCTCTTTGTTGTGAGGGCCTGTCCTGTGCATTGGGAGGATGCTTGCAGCATCCCTGGCCTCCACCTAGATGCCCTTAGCACCCCCTCATCCATGCTTTCTCAGGACAACCAGAAATTTTTCCAGACAACACCAAACGTCTCCTACAAGGCAAAATCACACCCAGTTAGAAACCACTTAAGTACAGGAATGACTGAGGATAATCTTTCAACTCCCTTCTCCCCTTGTCTTTTAAATGAGTTATGACGCAAAGTCAGATGTTAGAACTAAAAGGCTCAAAACAATTCTAAGGTTATGATAGGTATTTTAAAAGTGAACTGTGGGAACTTGTTCCTAGCCATGTCTTCTCACCAGACTTTAAAGATCAAGTGATTCCTGGCCAAGGAACAAAAGCAGAATCATCCCATTCCCCGGTGGATCTGAATGAAAACTGGTAATAAAATCAGGTACAACTCCAAGAGAAGACACCGGAGAAGAACCAAGCTGGGTCTATAAGGAGCCCTGCACATGAGGTGGCACACATATTTATGCTGTGTCAAGGACACTTGCACCTTACCATATCACTCTGAAGAATCACTACTATCTGAACAGCTGGATGTGTTTTATCGGGAAAATGATTTTTCCTCTTTGTGTCAGTGTGTCTGCACTAGTGCTCTGGTGAGACCTTTTGTTGTAAAATAAAATAAAATAAAAGTGAACTGTGGTCAAAAGAATGAGAACACAGCAGAGTGGACCAGCAGCTGCTCTTCCAGCTTCAGTTTTGTCTATCTCTCTCCTCCTCAGTCTGAAAAGCCAAGTGCAATACCCCGGGAGAAAGAAAGAGAACTTTGAAATAAGGAGACACAAGGGCAATGATTACAGAAGGTTGACTGGAGGCATGAAAAGCAGGAAAAGCAGTCAATGTGAGAACTAAGACAAGCTTCAACCAGTCTAAGCTTCCCATATTCTGAAGGGCATCATCTTAAAGATAGGAGAAATTCGTAACAGAAAGGTACAGATCACAGTGAGAAAATAAGTTGTTTATTAATAATATCATTAATATTATTATTATTAATCATAGATTTTAAACACATACCGACACTGATACAAATAAAACACAGATCATGGTTTTAAAAAAAAGAGAGAAAGATAAAGAATGAGAAGACAAGCCACAGACCAGGAGAAAATAGTTGCAAAAGGCACATCTGATAAGGACTGTTATCCAAAATACAAAAGAACAGTTAAAACTCAACAAAAAGAAAACCCAATTAAAAAATAAATGGTTCAAAGACCTTAACAGACACCTCACTTAAGAAAATATACAGATGACAAATAAGCATAAGAAAAGATGCTCCACATCGTATGTCAAGCAGTAATGCAAATTAAAACCAGACACCACTACCCATCTGGCTGTGTGACCAAACTCCGGAACAATGACAACTCCAAATGTGGAACAACGGGAACTCTCATGTTAGAAGGCAAAACAGTACAGCCACTTTGGAGGACAGCTTGGTGTTTTCTTACAAAAGTAAACATACTCTTACCATATGACCCAGCAATCATGCATTTTTCTTTAGTCAACAGTATGAAAGGGTGGTATAGGAGTACTTTTTACTATGAGCACCTGCATTGTTTACATTATATATAACTGTCAACTGAAAAAAATGGACAACTTAAAATTTGCAAGTTAAGTTTTATTCGGGGACCTTACTTAGGACTACAACCCAGGAGACAGGCTCTCAGCGAGCTCTGAGGAACTGCTCCAAAGAGGTAAGGGGGGGACCAGGATATATAGGAGTTTGGGCTGGGAAAAAAAAGGTAGTCAAACATCAAAATCAGACACCTCAAGTTAATGATTTTTAGTGCTGCTCTATAAATGGGAAGATGCAAGAGTCTCGGCTCATTGAAGTTATTCCTTATTTAAGTCTCTTAACTATCTAGGGCCAGTGTCCTGTTTTTCTCCATTCTGAATTCCCCTTAGGCACACCCTGCAGGCAGCTGCAGTTGCTGGTGGCTTGAAGGTGGGTAACATTCGTTGTTTACTGAAATGGCAGGTAACAGTTTTTCTCCACAATACATCTTTTTATGCACACAAGCATACATATATAACTTTATTATAACTGGGAAGATCTTATTCATCCATGCTGAAGATCTTAAAAGGGGAGATAAAGTAGAAAACACAAGTTTAGGATAGGGGCTGCTATGGGTTGTATAAGGTATAGTATCCGTAAGCGAAGTCTGAAATCTACAACAGTGAATACCAAGGAAGTCCAGAAATAGGCCAACAAAAAAATGAGTTCCCGCCCCCTTCAGCGATTCACAGCTTGCACTTTTAACTAGCAGCTGCCTCTCAGAAAACTGTCAATAACAGACGTCTCTACACTAGCAACTCTGAAGCAAAGGCACATTTTCAAGGCGTTTCAATACTTCTAAGGACAGAAAATTATTTGGAGGACTAGGAACTGGAGTTAGGCTAAAAAGTAGAAATCACAAGATTCTCTGAAGAGAAAGACGAGTTAGGCTAAAAAGTAGAAATCACAAGATTCTCTGAAGAGAAAGACGCCGTCACGCCCGGGATTACAAAAAGACTTGAGGAAACACGACAAGTAAATTAACTCTAGCTATCGGCACCCGATCACTCCCGAGCTCAAAAAACTCGCGCGGCTTCCCCACTGAAACCCCCCAGAAGCCACAACACCGGCCCAACGCTTCACTCTCCCCGCCTCGCGGGGTCCGCGGCCTGCACTTACCAGCCCCCACGCGGCCATGTTCCGGCCCGGCTCAGTCCGCGCAGGGGTTGGGGGCGGAAGTCCACACGGACCGCAGCTCCAGGCAGCCCAGCGAGGACGGAGTCACCCGAAGAGCAGCCAGGCGGAAACCCAGTAGCACCTTAAGCGAAAGACGGCGGGAGATGGCGGGAACTAAGGAGCCGCGACCCAGCGAGCGCGCCCAGGAGCGCGCCCACTCGCGCGCATCCACCTACGCAATTTAAAAAGGGCTGCACATGCGCAAAGTGGGCCCTTTGACTCTAAAGGAAGAAAGCCGTTAGGGGCCCGCCCCCTCACTGCTACTCTCCCACAGTCCGCCTTCCTCCTCCCAAGAGCCCCGCCCCATCTCGTGGTAGCCCTGCCCCCATCTCACGTGTCCCCTAGTCCCTTACTCCCGCAGCTTCATAGTCTCTCCCTCCCTCCCTCTCTCTCTCTCCCTCCCACAGCTTCATTCTTTCCCTCTCTCTCTCTCTCCTTCCCACGCAGAGAAGGTGTAAAACTTCCTGACGGTTCTCTTATAAAGTAAAAAGTAACACTTGGAAGGATAAGAGGCAGAAATTGCAGAAGACGTTTGAAGAGTAATGTTTTACTGTGTAGGCTCGTCACCCACACCCCAGCCCGTTTATGCACCATCTCTGAAAGCAATAATGGTATAGTAAAAATGGTGATGGACGATGTATTCTTTTTTCCCAATATGTGGGTAATGTGGGTAATATTTTTGTGAGGCATTGCCAACAAAATGATCTGTGTAAGTATATATCATTTAAGTATGACATCCTGATAGGAGCCCTAAATCAGGAGTCTGGAAACCTGCTCAGTGGACCAGCTATGTCATGTAGGACAAGCTCTGGCACCGTTCTGGCAGTTTCCTGAATTACATAATAGGAAAGTTCAGTTAGATGCTCTGAAGACTAGACCTGACCATTTTATGATTCTAAGAAACTATGACCTATTTTTATGATTTAATAAAAATTCGCAAGGGAGTTTTCATCAGAAAATGGATTACTTTCTCCTCAGGCAAGGGAGACAAAAGCAAAAATAAATAAATGGGACCACATCAAGCTAAAAACTTTTGCACAGCGAAGGAAATTATAAACTAAATGAAAAGGCCACCTACTGATTGGGAGAAGATATTTACAAGTGATATATGCAATAAGGGGTAAATATCCAAAATGTGCAAAGAACTCATACAACTCAACATCAAAGAAACAACCCAATTAAAAAATGAGCAGAGGAACTGAATACACATTTTTCCAAAGAAGCCATACAGCTGGCTAATAGGCACATTAAAAGATGCTCAACATCACTAATCATCAGGGAAGTGCAAATCAAAACCATAAGGAGATATCACTTCAGGATATCACTTGCAGACAAACTGCAAGCACATGTCAGAATGGCTATTATCAAAAAGACAACAAAAATCATGTGTTGGCAAAGATGTGGAGAAAAGGGAACTCTGGCGCACTGTTGATGGGACTGTAAATTGGTACAGCCACTATGGAAAACAGAATGGATATTCCTCAAAAAATTAAAAATAGAACTATCATATGATCCAGCAATTCCACTCCTGGGTATTTAATCCAAGGAAAAGAAAAACACTAATTCAAAAAGATTTATGCATCTCAATATTCATAGCAGCATTGTTTACAATAGCCAAGATATGGAAGCTGCCTAAGTGCCCATCGACAGATGAATGAATGAAGAAGATGGCATATATATATATATATATTTATATACATATATAAATAATGGAATACTACTGGACCATAAAAAAGAATGAAATTTTACCTTTTCCAACAACAGGGATGGACCTAGAGGGTATTATGCTATATGAAATAAGTCAGACAAGAGAAAGACAAATGCTGTATGATTTCACTTATATGTGGAATCTAAGAAACAAAACAAATGAGCAAACTTAAGACGTAAAAAGTTACAGATACAGAGAACAAAGAGGTGGTTGCCAGAGGGGAGGGGTGTGGGAGGAGGAGAGAAATAGGTGACGAAGATTAAGAGGTACAAACTTCCAGTTGCAAAGTAAATGTCACAGGTATGAAATGTACAGTGTAGGGAATATAGTCAATAACTAGGTAAAAAAATGCATTACTTGTTGAATAAATTCATTAACCAAGAGTTGAGCAAATAAATTTTTTAAAACTTGTAATGCTTTAACAAATGTTATCACCTGCTAAGACCTGTTTTTCTTTTTCCTTTTTTTTTTTTTTGTAGGAAAGAGGGATCGAGAATTAACTCTGAAATCAGACAAGCCCGAGTTCCACTCTCCTCCATTAATTCTGCCATAATGGGCAAGTTAATTAAACTATAAGTTTCTCAACTCTCTTGTCTGTAAAATGGGAACAATGTTAAAGTTGTTGAGATATGGATTAATTCCTTTTAAGATCTAGTTGAAATGCCTAGAACATAGTGAGAATTCAATAAATAATGCTATTGGTGTTATCAATATTATGGATATTTTTAGACTTGGTCTAGGAGAAGTTTTGCCAACCAGACTACATTATTTAATTTGGCCTCACATTTGGAATAGTTAATAATATACACTATCGTTTATTGAGTGCATACTGTATGGCAAGTTCTGTCATAAATGCTCTCCATGAAGTAACTTATTTCATTCTGAGAACATTCCTATGAGAAAAGACGACTAAGATCCACATTTTACAGACAACAGAACTGGGACAGTCTTCAAGTAACTTGCCCAAGATCACACTACCGTTAAACAGCAGAGCTGGGGATGAACCCCAGCATTCTGACTCCAGAACTGAGCACTTAATCACTATACTCTCAGTGAGAAATTTTAGCAAGCATGATCATAGATGTAAAGTTCCACGTGTAAAATTGTATCCCCCAGCTTCCACTGGAAACAGTAACTCTCAGAGGTATTTTGAGAAACTTGAAATGAAATGACATACCGGTATAGAATGCAGCGGGGTGTAGGTAATGAACTGGTCTGTTCTAGAGAGAAATTGGAGCTGCACCCTTATGAAAACAAAAAGTTATGCAGACTCCACAGTTCCCAAACTTTTCAGTTCCCTCTGCATCTGTCCTAGTATTTAATAGCCCCTCCATAATTTTAGCATCATAAAATAGGGTTGCTAGCTGATGGAGTAATGTTTATAAAACCCAGATTTGTCATTACAGGCCCCTACCCTCCAAAAAAACACATTAAGATCAATCCCTATGAATTGCTATGACAGCTGACTAAAATCTTGAAGTTTTCCATCACAACTACTTACCTATGTAAGGGGTGTGTGTGTGTGTGTGTTTATGTATCCATGGAACTATGTGTATTAGATGTGTATATGGAGAAAAAGGTATACAGAAATTTAGCTTGAAGGAGAAGTAGAAACTTTTAGTTACTTATGATTTTATGTTGCAGATAATTTCAAATTTGTAATTGTTAAAATTATCTTAAAGAATAGACCTTAAAAATGACACTCCAAAAACCAATTAGTTCTAGAAATTATAACATAGTTGCAATTACAACTTAAAATTTTCTTTATTCATAATGGACCCAAACTGGCAACGTGCCCATCAACTGGTGAATGAATAAATAAATTGTGATGCATCCATACTGTGGAATACTCCTCAGCAGTAAAAACAAACTACTGAGGCGTGCAACAACACAGATGAATCTCAGAACATACTGAGGGACTTCCTTGGTGGTCCAGTGGTTAAGACTGTGAGCTCCCAATGATAAAGAAGATGTGGTACATATATACAATGGAATATTACTCAGCCATAAAAAGGAATGAAATTGGGTCATTTGTAGAGACGTGGATGGATCCTGAGACTGTCATACAGAGTGAAGTAAGTCAGAAAGAGAAAAACAAATATCATATATTAACGCATATATGTGGAACCTAGAAAAATGATACAGATGAACCGGTTTGCAGGGCAGAAATAGAGACACAGATGTGGAGAACAAATGTATGGACACTAAGGGGGGGAAGTGGTGGGGGGGTGGGGTGGGATGAATTAGGAGATTGGGATTGACATATATACAGTAATATGTATAAAATAGATAACTAATAAGAACCTGCTGTATAAAAAAATAAAATTTAAAAAATTAAAAAAAAAAAAAAGACTGCGCTCCCAATGCAGGGGGCCCGGGTTTGATCCCTGGTCAGGAAACTAGATCCCGCATGCCACAACCAAGAGCACGCATGCCACAACTGAGAGCCGGCGCAGCCAAATAAATAAATAAATAAATATTTAAAAAACAAAAAAATCATGCTAAGTGAAAGAAGCCAGACATCAAAGGCCATCTGCTGTATGAGTCCATGTACATGACTATATAAAACTGTATGAACAGAAATGAGATCACTGGTTACCAGACGATGATGTCATAGCAGAAGAAGACGCTGACTGCAAAGAGCCAGGAGGGAACTTTTTGCAGTGGTGGAAATAACTTATGTCTTGATTATGGTGGTGGTTACATGACTATATGTATTTGTCAGAACTCTTAGAACTGTGCTCCTCAAAAAATGGTAACTTTTGCTGTAAATTATACCTCAATTAACTTGACTTGAAAAATTAAGAACATGAGAGAGAGAGACAGAGAGAGAAAACGTAGCAACCAAATGCAATGTGTGAGTTTTGATCAGAGTCTGGTTCAGATCAAAGAAGCTATACAGAGCTTTAAGCAACAGTGGGAAACTAAAATATTGATTATCGCATGACAGGGAATTGTAAATTTTCTTAGATATTACAATGCTATTGTTGATGTAAGAGAATGTCCTTACTCTTCATGTTCTTACTCCATCTGTTAAGTACAATCACTTTAGTAGCCCTGTCTGACAAAATTATTCTCGGAGTCAAAGGTTCTACTGGACTGTAATTGCCAAGTTAATAAAATATGCTTGCAATATGCAGATAGGTGGCAGCAACGTTCACAAAAAAACAAAAACAAACAAACCAAAAAAAAACAATGTTATGCACAGGGTCTTAAAGGTCTGCAATGAGTTGGTAATTTTAAAGTGCTGAATAAACTGACCAGCTTTAAATTTCCTAAGTTACCTTGGCACCAACCATTTGATTCTTAGTTGCAATTATACTTTATTTTATATACATTGTTTCTCTTAACAGGAACACGGGGGGGGGGGGGGGGGGGGGGGACAACAAATCTCTATTCTTTAGGTTTCCATTCTGTAGCCTCTAGTTTACTTCTAGTCAATGTAATTCTTATCTCATAAAAAGGAGCTTTTGTAATTTAACACATACTTACATTTTCAAAAGTTTAATATAGTTCTGCATTATAATTTTAACCTTGCAAAGACTTAAATTACTTTGATAGTACTAGGCAAAAATTTAAATAATGTACCTTCATACTTATTGACATGGAAATGTGCTCTGGATACACTATTTGAAAAATGCAGTTTATCAAGTATCATTACAGTATTTACTTGATTACATACATATATACAAATAGAGAAAAAGTGCCCGAAAAGTGATTGGTACCCATCCAAACAGTGCTAATGGTGTGGATGGTGAAATAACATGTGATTTTCATTGTTTCTCTATTTTGTCTGAGACATATATAAGTTTGCCACTTATAATTAGAAAAAATAAGAAATTATTTTAAGCTAAGTATGCATAGGAAATGATATATAAGGTATTTGTAAATTCAAGTGCCTATAGAAATTTGTAAACAATAAAATGCCAAAACTGTAGCTTGCTGGCAATACCTAACAGAAAGAGATTTACAAGATGAAAGAAATAGGAAGACAAACTGCAAGCAAAGATGTGAGGCAGAAATGATGTGCTGCTGACACAGAGAAAATTTGTGCGATATTGAAAAAGTGCTTATGTTTGCAAAATGGAACTAGATTATGGAGCACCTCCAATGTTAGGATAACTTTTCACCTCTTCCTATAGACACTGGAAAACTGTATTGATCTGGGTAAGTTACATAAATTCATGATAGCTAATTTAGGCATTTATCTGCTTACAGAATTGTTGGGAGGGATGGAGAAATAATGTATTTGGGGCTTTCAGGAATGATTCCCAAAGATACACTGCAGAACTGACCCACCAAGAGCCAGCTGCATGAAGCAAACTGAAAACTGGGAAGTTGGTCCTAATGCTAGAGTCTGCAGAACCATATTGACATGGCATAATCAGAAAGCCACCATGATTACAAAATTGCCATGTCAAGGAAGCCACCACAGATAAGAAGCCTCCTGAGCAAGAAGCCTCCTTACTGCTTCTGGCTTCAGAACCACACTGTACTTCACACCGATCATTATCACAAAACCAATGTTCCATGCCTTGACTATCAACACCCATGAAACTAGTGATCAGACACTGGGACTTCTTATAACATTGCCACAGAAAAATCAGATGCCTACAGACCGTGATCGTCTATAGAAAAACCAAAGGCTGGGAAAGAATGAATTCTGTCTCTCCTCTGCCTTGCCAACATTGAATGCATGCCCCCTCTAGCTGCAAAGAAGTCTGGAAAATGTAGTTTTTAGCTTTTCAGTCTTTGCGGTAAAGAATGGCACACTAGAAGGGGTTGGAATGGAGGTAAGGCACCAACCTACAGTTAATAAGATTAGCGAGTTAAACCACTCTGACGGCTACTAATGTCACTTCACTAACAGTGATTCTTTACCTTTTTTTTTCTGTCCCAAAAGACCTAGCAGAAACATTTTCTGAGTAATAATGACTCACTATGGCACAAAGTTTTCACATAATCATTAAAATTAAAGCTGTGTTTTCACTTATGGATTGTAAACATAAATGTATACAGTTCACATATCTTCAAAATTTACTGCAATGAATTGTGATGCAAATGACAATAAATTATCAATAAACATTAAGTAAAACAAAGGTCAGAAATTTAGAAGTACTGGAAAGGGATTGGAGGCTCCTATTCACATTTACTTATTTAATCAAATGGATAGTAAAGTATTTTAGAGATCCTTAAATATTATAAAAAATGTGCATTCATTCACTTTAATTGTATTATAACATAGATGGCTCAAAAGAGCACTGAGATTTTGATTTTATATGAGTTAATCCATTATACTTCACTCAAAGTTTTCAGTTATATTTTTCATATATCCTGATGTATAGCAAATTCCTGTGACACAGATGCTGATGATGGCTATAATAGTTGGATTTTGGTGTATTTTCAAGAATTTGATAATAACATGATTGTTATACATGGCAACAAAAGAATCATATGTCAACCAATGTTCACACATATCAGAAAAAAGAAACTCCTGTCACAGTGGAGGCTAAGAACTCTCCAAATTAGAATCATAAAACTTTTCAGCTGGAAGTTATTCATTTAATAAATGGTTACTGCAATCTACTTCTTATCAACCTTGACTTCAACACAATCCCTGTATTTGAAAACCTCCGTTTCCTATTGATGCAGAGGATATACCAATAACTAAAATACAATGGGGCAAACACTGTAATAAAAAATGCATAAAATGCTATGGGAATGCAGGGTAAGAGTGATAAACATTCCTCTTGGGAATGGGGAAGGCTTCAGGAAATCTTCATAGACAAGGATATATTCAATCTGGGTCTTCAAGGATAAGTAGCGAGTTGTATTAACAAGAAGAAGGAAGGGCACTGAAGCAAGGTGTACAGTGATTGGAAAGGTATGAGGTGATGGGAAAGACCATGAGGTATTAAGACAACTGGGAGTAACCAAATTTACTAGAAGAGAGAGTATTTTTAAGGAGTCTCGATTTAAAAGGGCCCTATTACAAATGACCTTGTGATGCTTGAGCACATTGTTAGTACTCAATAAATATTTAGTGCTGATGAAAAAATAAAAGAATGAATCTGAAAGCACTGAGAATTCATTAAAATGTTTGAAACCGGGGAATAACTTGACTACACTACATTTTAAATGAATCAGAGAGAAAAAGAGTGGAAAGTAAGAGGCTGCTTGGAAAGAAGCCTATTGCAGCTCTTCAGACAAGAAGTGAAGAAGCTGTTGTCCCAGAGAAGTTAACTGGTTTGTTCAAGGTCTAGAGCTGGTTACCAGCAAAATTGGCTTCTCTCCCTCTGCCCAAACACTTTTTCTGCTACATTTTCTTGCCTATAAATTCATTATTCACCACCTAAAACTTGAGATCTCTATAAGAGGATTTCTATTGTAATGGTGCAGTGGTACAATGATGTTGGAAGTTGTGGACAGGTCTAACTGGATAATAATATTTCAGCAGGATTTTTGCCATTTTGTAGGTTTGGGGCTGGGGGGAGACATAATTTGAACATTGGTATATTAAGGATTAATTTGACTTGCAAACTGACAAACCAAAGCAACTTACAGTGGCTGTTGAACTGGTTTTCCATTAATTTGGTTTATTTATTTGTATTTTTGTTTATTTTTTATTTTTTAGTCGTGCCACGTGGCTTACCAGATCCTAGTTCCCTGACCAGGAATCGAACCCATGCCCTCAGCAGTGAAAGCGTGCAGTCCTAACTATTGGACTGCCAGGGAATTCCCTAATTTGATTTATTTTTTTAAAAGGTAAGAAAGACATAATTAACTAGATGATTATTTCTCAAAAATATTCCTATCTTTACATTTTTCTAGAGACATTCTTTTCTCCCATGAAACTCTGTGGCCATAAAGCCAGTGACTACTTTTTTCCTATTCCAACCACTGATGACTCCCAGCATCCTGACTCCTGCTCCCCTTCTTTTCATTTCTCAGTTCTCATCCCTCCTTTCACTGCCCCCGTTTTACGCCAGCTACCAGCTACCAAGAAGGTGGATTAGGCCATTTATCAAATCAGAAGGTTTTCCTTTCTCATTCAAATCACTTTCTTAGTACACTGAGACTAGGAATTAATTCAGGTTTTGTCTCAAAAAATTAACTTGGACTTATATTTTATCATTTAAAGTTTGGGGTAGCAGGGAACAGGTCTCAACTTAATATAAAGGCAAGGCAGTAATTCAGAATCTTCTTCTCCCAATTTCAGTTTCAAACTGTTTTTATTTTGATAATGCACCTGAACACTCTTCTCTAGTTTACTAATCATCAGTCTGTATTGTTCTACCTGAGCAGAATTTACTTGAAATTCTATGCAATTGCAATGAGGTTCTCTATAGGACCGCTACATATCACAATGATTAATCCTCAGACATTTCCACTAAGTTCTCAGTCACCTGAGAAGACCTTGTGGCCAGAAGGAACAAATGTCCTTTGTTCTTTTTTTTTTAAATAAATTTATTTATTTGTTTATTTATTTTTGGCTGCGTTGGGTCTTTGTTGCTGTGACGGGCTTTCTCTGGTTGCAGCAATCAGGGGCTACTCTTCGTTGCGGTGCTCGGGCTTCTCATTGCGGTGGTTTCTCTTGTTGCAGGGCACGGGCTCTAGGCACGTGGGCTTCAGTAGTTGTAGTGTGTGGGCTTCAGTAGTTGTGGCTCGTGGGCTCTAGAGCACAGGCTCAGTAGTTGTGGCACACGGGCTTAGTTGCTCTACGGCATGTGGAATCTTCCCAGACCAGGGCTCGAACCCGTGTCCCCTGCATTGGCAGGTGGATTCTTAACCACTGCGCCACCAGGGAAGTCCCTCCCTTGTTCTTTAGAGCTGAATAATTCAGTCTCTCATTTCACTAGCAAAAGTTTCGTTCAGACCATGTATCAACTTGTTTTTGTTTTTGTTTTTTCCAACTTAAGCCGAATTTAACAAAAAACCAACCACTCATGTTTCCCTGGGCCTCCTGCCCAGATTCCCGTAGGTCCTTGCCTAGGAAATGCACCAGTGTCCCTTAAGACTCCAAGTCTTAACTAAAACTAGCTCAAACAAAATTTTTAGGCTCATCACTTAAAAGCAATGAGATCCAGATATCAGGAGAACTCACTGGAACACCTGAGGAGTACGGAGAAGCCAGTGGGGCTCGATGGGCTCATACTAGTGCAGCGTGCTGGTCAGGGAAGAATTCAGGTGTCCTCTAGTGGGTTATCTCTTATATCTTGCCAATTAAACCTGCATGTGGATGAAAAAACTTAATCAATAGTCTATCTAAGAAAGAAATGGAAAATTTTATTTGAGCCAAACTGAGGATAATAACCTGGGAGACAGTCTTTCAGAAAGTTCTGAGGACAGTTCTGCCTATTAGAGATCAAAGCGCAGTTATATAAGTTCTTGAGACAAAGATTTTTAGGTCAAATGACATTGACAGTTTACACAAGCCAGATCTGCATGCACAAAGCTAGTAGTGGGTCATCATGTCCCCTTACAAGATTAAGAAGGAAGGTTATCTCCTAAGGAGGTCTTGTTAATGCAGATGCACAATACACACTAAAGGGGAAGGAAGAGGCCCAAATGGGCGGAGAAAATTTTTATGTTTAAATTTTTCTTGTCTTGCTATAAAATATGAATTTTATTCATCATACCTCACTTTGTAGACAATTTGACTCCTCACATCTACAGCTGCAGATCCAATAGAACCAAACTGGTGGGAAAACCACATGGCCTTTCCATTAAGAAAGGAGGATCAGACTGGAGATTCGTGGCTTGCTTTGACTGATGATAATATGCTAGTCTAACAGGGGAGAATGCCCAGGCCTGGGTCATAGACCTAGAGTAATTCTGAAATCTTAAGGGTGAAATAGCAAATGGTGGAACCTCTCAGGACCCCTGCAGAACAAATCAGAATTCCTTCCAATGTTCCCTTCCCCCATCATTCTTTGCACAGTGCGGCACCAAATCCAGTCTCTCAAGGACCATTTCCTGCATGCAACTATTGAATGCATTTTGGCCCCAGTGTATCTGTATAAATCTCATTAGATAGCTGTACCCCATCTGTGCACCATAGCTTCAGTGATCCACTGCTTAGAAAGCAGAAAAGAAAAATGAAAGTTTGAAAATTTACAGCTTTCTCTGCCAGACATATTTTGCCATATACACAGTGGTAAACTACCAACTCAAAATACTGACAAAAAAGTTTAAAAATCGCATGTTCCTGTAACTATAGTTTACATTTAGTGAACCATCAAAATGGGCATGGAATAAATTTCCCATTTTTCTTTTTTAAAATTTATTTATTTATTTATTTATTTATTTATCTGGCTGCACCTGGTCTTAGTTGCAGCACGCGGGATCTTCATTGCTGCATGCAGGATCTTTCAGTTGCAGTATGTGGGGATCTAGTTCCCTGACCAGGGATCGAACCCAGGCCCCTTACATTGGGAGCTCTTAACCACTGGACCACCAGGGAAGTCCCAATAGCTCCATTTTTCTAAAAAATTTAAACGAAGCTCAATTCTGAAATACAGTTGTCCCTTGCTATCAGTAGAGGATCAGTTCCAGGGACCCCACAGATACCAAAATCCTTGAATGCTCAACTTTCTTAGATAAAATAACATAGCATTTGCATATAACATACAAAATCCTCCTGTATACTTTAAATCATCTCTAGATTATTTATTACACCTAATACAATGTAGATGCTATGAAAATCGTTTTCAGCAAGTGGAAAATTCAAGTTTTGCTTTTTGGAACTTTTTGAATTTTTTTTCTAATATTTTCTATGTATAGTTGGCTGAACCACAGATGTGGAATCTGTTGATACAGAGGGCCAACTGTACTTAAAACAGAAATAGTATTTATAAGATTATCCTATGAAGTAATTTTTAATGAAGTGGAGTTAATTCAAGTCATGTCTTCTGGGGATAAAAATGGACACCAGCAAACAAACAAAAAAAAAGGTGGAAGAAAAGAAATGTGACCTTGATGTCTCCTCAAATGTCCATAATCTCCACAGCTGTTCCTTTCATCCTCTGGTGATATTAATCTTCTGTTTATTTTGCTACTGTAATTCTAAACACACATTGTTTCCTCAGAGCTTACCCTCTCCAAGTTGGTCTATGCCTGTTCTTTCTTACCACAGAAAAAGTAAAGAAAAAAAAGTGTGTGTGTGTGTCCTGTTGGTGGTTTAAAATCGAGTTGGGACTTCCTCTTTGAACAGTTGCCTTTTCCTCTCACACAAGGGAGATCTCATCTTGTCTGAGACTAGATTCAGTTGAAACAAACCACACACCAACGAGAGGGTAATGATGGCTAAGAAGCCCCCAAAACCAGCCCCTCGCAGGATCTTCCAAGAAAGGTCAAAGATTACTGCTCTACCCTTGTACTTTGAAGGTTTTTTATTAGTCAAGCGGTCAGAATACCAGGTAAGTCCACAGATGATAATGTTAAACTAGAAACTTCTGTCTTAATATAAAATTTATTTTATGGTGATATGATGTGACAAGGGCCTTCTTGTCTCTGCTGGGACTGAACCCTCTTCCCTGAGGTCAGAAATATGATTCCAATTTGCATAATTTAAATACAACGTATGGCTTAAACACATATATGTGTATATATAAGCTTCTAATGTTGAGTCGCTAATGTAAAAAAATTCCTAAATTTCTAAAGAATTTATTTAAACATCACAGAAGAGTTTAGCTTAGAAGATAAAATGTTTCCTATATATTTTCTCTGCAATTTACTACTATGATGACAAGTACTATTAAGATGAAATGATACTATGATTGAAATTAAACCTTCTGCTCCCATTTGCAGTTGATTGAAGCTTACAAATAATGATCAGAAAATGATAAAATTGATACTGTTTAACATTGTGTATAGTTAGTTATATGTTCTAAGACACTGTTCAAGATAGTGATTTTAAAAGATACTACTTAGGGTGCTCTATGGGTACATGTACATTAAGCTACATAAATACATTCACTCTAAGAAAATTCACAAAGCATTCTTTATTTTTTAAACATAAAAATAAAAACTTATAATTAGTTAAAATCAGTGCTTTTGAAATACTAATTGTGGATACTTTGAAATGAATGAGAGAAATAAACTTGGAAGTGTCTGTTACTAAAGAAAAAAGAAATCATTAACTTAGGTCAAATTTTATGAAATGCTAATATGAATTGAAACTAGAAAAAAATAGTGTTTTGAGAAATGCCTTAAGGAATGTTTAATAACAATTACAAAAATATTTTTTCTGAGGATTTATTAATGCTTATAGAAAATGTGTGCATGTAAAAATATCTGTAATAGCACATTCATATTTCTTGCATATATAATCAGATCATTTACTATTGGAGAGTAAAGACATGGTAATTTGTATTCTGTTATGGGTGTTAAACATGTATTAGTAATATCTGTCAGTTACATTGGAACATTTTTTAGTTGATCCTATACGCTTTTAAAATGAATTCAATCTTATTACTATGGGTTAGCTACATTATTACACTTTGCCAGGAAAGGGGAGTGGGAAAAAGAAATTTCTAGATTGTAATTTAAATTTGTCTATTCACTGAATTTTTTCCAAAGTGTTTATAATAACTGTTTCTGATACTGGGTTCCTTTTAATGTTTAAAAAAGGCAATCCCTTGGTATGGTTAGCAGAAAAAGAAAAGGATTTTAGGGTGTCAGTAAAACATGCCTTTACCTGATGGTTTTGCCACTTATAGCCTGGATTTAATACAAGTTACTCAATCTCCTTGAGGCTAAATTTCCTCAACTGTAAAATGGAGAGAATATGAGTCACCTCTCAAGGTATAAAGCCTGGGATACAGCGGTGCTTAATCAATTCATTCATTTAAGCAGTGTATATTTCGTGTTTCCTATGTACCACGTACCACACTCAGTTCTGGAGAATATGAATAAAATACAAAAACCCTACCTTCATGAGGTTTAGTTTAGTAAGGAGTGATGACTCACTTACCCGAATGCTAGTCTAATTTTTCTTGGAAAGCATGCCTTGAAATGGAAAGAAAAAACTACAGGTGTAAAAATTTCAGATGAAATCATAGCAAAGTATCTTTTACTTATATGTCAGGGAGAAGAGATCAAGAGGATGACAGTAATGTCTACTAACAAGGTGATTTCAAGGATTAAAGGGATAACATGTAAACCACCTGGCTCATACTAGAGATTAGATTCATTCTCCTTCCATTTTATTATTCATCACATTCTTATTAACATACTAAAATCAGTTTTGAATCCACAAGTAATCCGGCTCAAAGGAGAGCCACAGTGATAATTAGAGTGCTGGAAAACAGAAGCAATGAGAAAAAGCTAAGGAAAAATAGTCAGGTTTCTAGGCAAGTGGTAGCAAAGTACCAGGGAACCTTTGAAAGGGAGGTGAGCCAAGGGTATCAAGAATGTCACCTTTCGATCTGAGGGACAGGAGGAAGTTGGGAGCCTCTACAGAATATTAAGTGAGGTCTCTGCTGAAGGAATTCAAGCTAGAAAAAATATAACTGAGGAGTAACCTGTTCTATAAGGAGATTACATGCTGAGAGGTGTTTCTTAGCTATTTTTGTGACAGGGACACTTTTAAGAATTAAGGTGCTTTGCCCCCAGGAAAATGTTCCAATATACACCATTTTAAATGCAATTCCAAGAGGTCCATGGATCCCAGGTCAAGACCCATTAAAAGCACGTAATCTTTATGGAAAAAATGTGGGAAGATTTACTTAACCCACAGTACTAGAATTCTGGATGATTAGGAAGATTTACTAGATAATAAAAGCTATTCAGTGCTACAGTGAGATACCAATGGCATCGCAGTTCTTACAAATGGGGAAAATTCTCAGTTTTCTGGAACTATTTGAACTAAGAGAGCATTTGGGCAACATCTCACAGTCTTCAAACTGTGATGTGCTATAATTAAAAACACTGTATATAATATGTCTTCTAATTATCCTGAACACAGAATATGATCATCATAATAGCATCAAAATAACATTTCTCTGACTAGTCCTCTAACTGCCACTAATTCATCTAGAAAAATTTTAGGGTTCAGTTGTGCTCTCAAACAGTTCTCTATGCTAGTAATCTCCAAATTTTTAAAGTAACACACTCTTTTCAAGAAAACATTTTTGAACACAGATCTCTAAGAAGATTAATTTATTTAGAAATTATATGTATGTACTCCTGTACTACTAGTCCAAACAAATTACTCACTATATGCAGAAAGGGAATTAAGAAAGATGAAATATAATTAGACATTCTAAAAGTTTCTTCCCCAGAGGGATCATCTTGCATGCCTCTGAGGTTTAAGTGCCCCACTTTGGAGACCACTATATAACATCCTTCTTTAAGCAAAGGCACTTTATTCACTCACAAGAAAAAAAAATGGGAGCTTTTTATTGGGGACAGGGGCTGGAGAGGAACTTAACTGGATTTGCACTGTAACCCAGTTTTACTAGTTATATCAAAGAGAAAGAGCCCTGGGAGCCAGGAGATATTAAGTATCAGTCCTACTTTAGAACTTGGGCAAGTCCTTCAGAACTTTTCATCTGTTTCCTGTTTTGTAAAATGGGTAATTACTCTCTTGCATAACTGAACGGGTTGCTGTGATGATCAAACAGACTCTATTAAAATGGGTATATTTTCTTGAGGTGTTGCCATATGGAAGACATGCTAGGCTCTTAATGTCCTATCAGTCTGATCCTTACAGTAATTCTTCTGGGTAGAAATTATTTTATCTACTTCAAGTATTTTATCTACTTCAATGAGTGCATTGTTGCTCACAGAGTTTAAGCTCGAGGTGCCTCACCATTACGGGGCCTAACTTGGATTTTATTGCAAAGCGCTTGACATCATGCTGCCTTTCAAACTAAAGTTCTAATTCCATTTGGTGGTGGGTTTCTAAAGGTTGGGGATGTCTAATCACTAGATTCTTTATCACATTGAGCTCAACAGTAAGCTCAGTAGACTTTCAAAAACATTTGTTTAATTGAATGAAAATGAGATAGTGACCTTAAACTCTACATACAAGGTCATCTAACGATTATGAAGCTTAGCGAGAAATTCAAGAGGCCTATGTCGGTACATTTTTTTACTTCAGCAATTGAATGCAAATGATTGCTTAAAAATAAGAAATTTTGTGTTCAGTGTATTTAATCCAAAAATCTGCCCTTCAAAATTAATTTTTAAAATAGGTATGTATCTCTGTAGATATAAATATATACCTAGATGTTGGTCATTGAGATTGATATTGATAGATGACTCCGATTATACCGGTTTTCAGGAGCGCTTATCAGAAACTAAATCAAGCCTGTGACCCGCAGGTCTCTGCGTACTAAATATAAGTTTGATCTGTCCTTGGGTTTGTGGCTCTGGTTCGTGTCCACAGGGTCTACTGACATTTGTAATCTTCCTTTTCCTCCAGGCTGCCTTTTCTTCAACTCAGTGCCTTTGTTCTTGCTTCTTCCCCCATTTAATAAACCCTCCTTAATCCTTTCTATGAATATATATGTTTGTTTACCAGTAATGCTCCCATTTTTCCCTCATTAACTCTAGGCAATTCATACTATTCTCTCATGGCTGAACACGTCTGTAATTTTTCACAGGAGCACAGATGCATGTCTGTATGTACATAAAGAGCAAATGCAATAAACCTTGACTGCTATTAGTGATTTTAGTTTTCTATCTTGTGGCAGGTTAATACTAATGAGGCTAATTAAGAAGATGAACAGGGTGGTAGACTTTGCAGGCTTTTCTCTTGTTTTCTTTTCCTCTAAGAATCATAGAATCTCGGGTTTGGACTTTATCTTAGATGCCATACTTCAATAAAACTACACAACCCGTGACTAAGTTCTTGAACCAATACGCCTACATTCCAATCTCCTCCCCACTCTCCCTCACTCCCATCCTAGTTCCAAAATACTGTGTAATCTTGACTTCCTCCTTGCATTGAGAGACTTACCATTAGAGAAGGATGTGAAAGCCTTTAAAAGAGAGAGATGATTTTTTAAAAGCTCCAAGATAAAATTGAATTGTTTTGGGCTTCCCTGGTGGCGCAGTGGTTGACAATCTGCCTGCCAATGCAGGGCACACGGGTTCGAGCCCTGGTCTGGGAAGATCCCACATACCGTGGAGCAACTAGGCCCGTGAGCCACAGTTACTGAGCCTGCGCGTCTGGAGCCTGTGCTCCGCAACAAGAGAGGCCGCGATAATGAGAGGCCCGCGCACCGCGATGAAGAGTGGCCCCCACTTGCCCCAACTAGAGAAAGCCCTCGCACAGAAACGAAGACCCAACACAGCCATAAATAAATTAATTTAAAAAAAAATTGAATTGTTTTATTATTTCATCTCAAGTCAATTCTCAGAAAGTTCAAGTACTTTTCAACAGAGTGACTATACACTTTCATGGTTTTTATAGAACACCTGCCTAATCATAGTATAGGTTAGCAACTTTTTCAAGACAAATTTCTCAATGCAGTTTTCTATCTTTTTACTTAAGACAATATGAAAGGGTGATTTTATATAGGAATGACAATGGATTTCATTATTCTAGTTTACAAAATATCTTCTCCTACTTGTACATAATCCCATTGAAAGAGATCTATTTTAGAGATTTTTAGTGGGCATCACCTTCACACACACATACAAATTACCATGTGGAAAGAGTATTATTATATGGATAATAAAATATGCGAAGTACCTGTTAATAATGTGAGTGATGAGGTAATGCTTCCCCACCGCCACTGGCCAATATTGATGGAACCCTTGCTATGTACATAGGACCTGGTGCTTTACCTATGTACTTTACATACATCCTATGTGCTTTACATACATCATTATTCCATTCAATCCTTCAACAACTCTGAGGATTTGCTACTTATGTAGTAAGAGGCTGGTTTCCCTACTTCCATTCTTGGTGCCTTAACACTGAACTCTCACACAGGAGACACATAATAATTATTATTATTATTACAATTCAGTGGTTTTTAATATATTCACAAAGCTGTGCAACCATCACCACTATCTAGTTCTAGAACATTGAAAATGTTTAAGTTTAATGTTTTAAGTTTTAAGTTTAATGTTTGTTTCTGAAAAGAAACACCGTTAGCTGTTACTCCCAGTTCCCCTGCCCTGTACATTTTTTATACCCATTTGTTGGGATTTTTCCTCTCCCAAGTTTGAAAGCAAGTGAAAATTAAGACACAGGAATCACACAAATGAAGATCAATTCATTACTTTCATTATTAATAAAATCTATTGATAGTAGTTTAGATTTAAGGCCAAAACTGTGCTGACACTTTACCCCAGATTTAGGTAGGCTTGACCTACCGTGAGTCACTGACGCAGTTTGAGAGTCACAGCCTGCCTCTTGGAGGCCCTTTGCCACATGGCAGGGAACAGAGCAGAACACCCACTCTGTCCTGGCAGGCTGCTGAGAGAGGACAAGAAGGCGTTGAGTTGAGCTTCCTGCCTTGCAGACTTACCTCTTAGATATTCAGTCCTACCCTCTGCAGAGGCGGTAGTTCTCTCTAGCAGCACCCTGCAGGATAGATTGGAGGGAGAAAGAAAGTAGTGGAGAGACCAGGCAAAGGGCTATTTCAATGCCATTAACATTTTGTATCCTATGTGAAAATAAGGAAACAAAAGACTTCTGCTGGGGCTGAAATTAAGGTTTGTTCCCTTGCCTTATTGAACTGCTTGACTCAGAGATGTGTCAAGTATATACTGGCATCTGGATTTCAGACAAAAGGAAGAATCTCTTTGCCCAGTTTTACAATTGCTTCTTTGGGGACCATCTGTTGGCTGATCCTTCAATCCTATGCCCTTTTGAATTGTTCTTTTCTTTGGTAATCCATTTTTGATTCAGGAGGCATCAGCATGTTCATTACGTTACATTATAGCCAGTTCTCTGTTGGGAGGTAGAATGAAGTGGAAAGATCACAGGGCTTGGACAGAGAAACTGTGCTCCAAGTTCCAACTCTACCCCTGAGGTAGACTGCTGCAGGACTACTATCAGTTTGTTCAAGTCTCACTATATACACTCCCCTTGGAAATGTGACTTTTCTGCTCCTGCCATAAAGAGGCTGAGTCTGTTTTTCTGCTCCTTGAATCTGGACTGGGTCATGCTTTGGTAAATGTGACAAAAGCAGAAGATTAGACAGTACTTGCACATTGGGTTTTGCCCTCTCTTACCCCTGAGCATTCTTCTGCTAGCATGTGAACAAGTCTAGGCCAGCTGACTGGAAGATGAGACTGCACGGAGTGTGATTCCAATTGTCTCAGTAGAGTGGTTTCCAACACCAACAACCACTTCTCTGATTCTCTGGACATCAACTAGGCATTCAACACTTCAGTTCAATTCTGATACTAACTACCTACCCAAATTTAGTGCAGACCCCACAGCTTAATTAAGAGCTGAGTCCCACGAGACTACCCCCTACTTCAGTCACTAGACACAAGTCCCAGATCTCCTGTCCTTCTGACTGACTGGTGATAAATCAGGGGTTCCCATGACCCTCTCCCAAGATTTCATAATTTACTAGAATGGCTCGCAGAACTCAGGAAAACACTTTGCTTACATTTACTGGTAAGGGATACAAATGAACAGCCAGATGACGAGGGCAAGGTCTGGAAGGATCCCAAGCACGGGTGCTACTGTCTTTGTGGAGATGGGGTACACCACCCTTTTGGCATGTGGAAACTTATCAAATCTTGTTGTTCAAGAGTTTTTACAAAGCATAATCTCCAGGCCCACCTCCTCCTTCCTGGAGGTTGGTAGGTAGGGCTGAAAGTTCCAACCCTCTTAATCATTTGTTCTTTTGGTGACCAGACCCATCCTGAAGATATCTAGGGGTCCCATCCTAAGTTACCTCATTAGTAAAAATTCAGGTATGATGTAAAAGGGTTCACTATGAATAACAAAAGCACTCCTATTACTTAGGAAATTCCAAGTGTTTTAGGATCTCTATGCCAGGAACTAGGAGACAAAGACTAAATATATTTCTTATTATACCACACCCAGTCATTCTGCATTCCCAGCTAATACCCCAAGCAAGTGAATGAGAGTACCCTAGACCATTAAGTCACAGCCAAGTGTACCCAGATCCAAAGAATCATCCGCCAGCCACAGAATGAGGAGAAATATAAAATGCTTGCTGTCTTAGTCCACTAAGTTTTAGGGTGGCTTGTAATACAGCAAAAGCTAATATAGCACCTTATTAGCCATGAAGACAAAGGGAGAAAATAGTTCTATTAAGAACATGAGAAAGATGGTTGCTGTAATTCAGAATGAATTTAATCTTGAACTTCCTGAGAGCCAAGGAAAATAAAAGAAAGATGGGTTATAGAGTTCCCATTATTTGAGAAAATAAGTATATAAATTCTAAAGAGGTGACAAACATTTTGGTGGTCAAAAAAAGAATAAGTGATATGTCATTATCAAAGAGACACAAAATACCATAACATATGAGTGTCCTCACATTTATAAGCAAAAGAAAAAATTTCTTCACCTGATTTTCTTACATTAACACTCAATATAAATCAAGATAATCCAACATGTTGTGAAAATTCAGCTTATTAAACCCTAAAGGAAGGAATGTTCAACAAGTCTATGAAACTGACTGGAATTTTTAAAAACACACTTTTGCAAAGAACTGGGTATGAAGGTAAGTCTTCAGATATGAAGGTTTTTTTTTTTTTATGTTTTAACCACACCCCCTTGCCATTCTTTTGTAATACAGCCAATCTTCATAAAATGTAAGTTCTTATCTAAATAGACTTTCACTTGATTGAGTCTTACTAGGTTATTTAAATATTTTAAACTTAAAAAATTATATTTCTATAGAACTCATAATAATGTGAACATATTAATTATGAAATGTTCAGCACATGAATGAAATTTGAATTCAAAGTTCAGCTTTGATTGTGTTATTTTTATCATTAGCAATTGCTCATATTTCCTTGATCTATATAAATATATTCTATTTATTGAACCTAAACTATGAGCCATGTACTATTCTAAGTGATTTATGTGTATTAATTCATTCAATCTTTTCAACTGTCTTGGAAGGTAGATATTAAATGCTTGTCCCAACCTGGCCCCTTATATGGCCCCTCTTACAGGTGCAAGTTTCCACTGAAAGTGCACAAAAAGTCAAGCATCTTAAATCAATGAGGAAAGTTTTGGAAAATAATTTACTTAAACACAAATCAAATTACATCCCTACCACACACCTCATACTAAAATTTGTGAAGGATTTAACCAGGAATTAAATGTAAAATTAAGCGATAAAAAAGTAGGTGATTTATCCCAGGAGAAAGAAGAATATTATATCACACAGCAATTAAGAAAGTTACAGAGGGAAATATCAATAGGAAAATAGTTGAATATACATAATGAAATGATGCTTACAATTTCTTTCCCGCAGGATTATAAACATTACTGGACAGAGCTGAGAGGAACTACACTTTTCTTTTATACTGACAAAAAAAGTACAACAGTAAGTAAACGTGTTCAGCTGATTTAATTTTTCCCGATAAACACTTGTCATATAGTTTATTATTCACTTCTGTCTTCCGAAAGTAAAGATATTCCAGTACAACCAATTTAAATAAGAACATTTATATCTGTGAGGGCTATCAATTACAAGACCTATGGTAAAATTTCCTGGGAAACTCAGAAGGTGTTAACTGATACCCGAAATCTCATAACATACAATATGTCACAATTTAATTTTTCTAGAAAGTACAAACATACCCCATGAGATAAGACTTCTAAGAGTTCAAGCATGAGAATAACAATAAAGAAATTCTGAGATTATTTATTTGTATTAATTTTAAATGATTGATATTTCAGTTTAACCACACAAAAAAAATGAAAATGGTGTATTTCATTTTTTCCACAAATAAAATGTAGCATTTTAGTAGCAAATGCATGTCTACCTTGGAATGCTATGCTTATGAGATTTTATGATCCAGTAACTTGTTTAAATATAAACATTTCAGACCATGGGTGTAGTAGCCCACACTGCTTAGAACATTGTTATTACATGACCAGATCCAATGAAAGATACAGAAAAAGAGCCTGTGTGATGTATTCTACCTGGAGGCATTTCAGCACCATTAGTGGTAAACTAACCAGAGGTCATTTAAAAAACCAAACAGAAAACAAACTTAAAATGGTCATCTTTGAGGTCAAGGGTTCAAGATGGCGGAGTAGAAGGACGTGCTTTCACTCCCTCTTCCGAGAGCATGGGAATCACAACTAACTGCTGAACTATCATCAACAGGAAGACACTGGAACTCACCAAAAAAGATACCCCACATCCAAAGACAAAGGAGAAGCCACAATGAGATGGTAGGAGGGGCGCAATCACAATAAAATCAAATCCCATAACTGTTGGGTGGGTGACTCACAAACTGGAGAACACTTATACCACAGAAGTCCACCCACTGGAGTGAAGGTTCTGAGCCCCACGTCAGGCTTCCCAACCTGGGGGTCCGGCAACAGGAGGAGGAATTCCTTAGAGAATCAGACTTTGAAGACTAGCAGGATTTGACTGCCGGACTTCGACAGGACTGGGGGAAACAGAGACTCCACTCTTGGAGGGCACACACAAAGTGGTGTGCGCATCGGGACCCAGGGGAAGGAGCAGTGACCCCAGGGGAGACTGAACCAGACCTACCTGCTAGTGTTGGAGGGTCTCCTGCAGAGGCGGGGGGTGGCTGTATCTCACCGTAAGGACAAGGACACTGGCAGCAGAAGTTCTGGGAAGTACTCCTTGGCGTGAGCCCTCCCAGAGTCTGCCATTAGCCCCACCAAAGAGCCTGGGTAGGCTCCAGTGTTGGGTCACCTCAGGTCAAACAACCAACAAAGAGGGGACCCAGCCCCACCCATCAGCAGACAAGTGGATTAAAGTTTTACTGAGCTCTGCCCACCAGAGCAACAGCCAGCTCTACCCACCACCAGTCCCTCCCATCAGGAAACTTGCACAAGCCTCTTAGATAGCCTCAACCAGAGGGCAGACAGCAGAAGCAGGAAGACCTACAATCCTGCAGCCTGTGGAACAAAAAACACATTCACAGAAAGATAGACAAGATGAAAAGGCAGAGGCCTATGTACCAGATGAAGGAACAAGATAAAACCTCAGAAAAACAACTAAATGAAGTGGAGATAGGCAACCTTCCAGAAAAAGAATTCAGAATAATGATAGTGAAGATGATCCAGGACCTCGGAAAAAGAATGGAGGCAAAGATCGAGAAGATGCAAGAAATGTTTTAAAAAGACCAAGAAGAATTAAAGAACAAACAGAGATGAACAATACAATAACTGAAACAAAAAATACACTAGAAGGAATCAATAGCAGAATAACTGAGGCAGAAGAACGGATAAGTGACCTGGAAGACAGCATAGTGGAATTCACTGCTGCAGAACAGAACAAAGAAAAAAGAATGAAAAGAAATGAAGACAGCCTAAGAGACCTCTGAGACAACACTAAATGCAACAACATTCGCATTATAGGGGTCCCAGAAGGATAAGAGAGAGAGAAAGGATCCGAGCAAATATTTGAAGAGATTACAGTTGAAAAATTCCCTAACATGGGAAAGGAAATAGGCACCCAAGTCCAGGAAGCACAGAGAGTCCCATATAGGATAAACCCAAGGAGAAACAAGCCGAGACACATAGCAATCAAATTGACAAAAATTAAAGGCAAAGAAAAATTATTAAAAGCAACAAGGGGAAAATGACAAATAACATACAACAGAACTCCCATAAGGTTAACAGCTGATCTCTCAGAAGAAACTCTATGAGCCAGAAGGGAGTGGCATGACATATTTAAAGTGATGAAAGGGAATAAACTACAACCAAGATTACTCTACCCAGCAAGGATCTCATTCAGATTTGACGGAGAAATCAAAAGCTTTACAGACAAGCAAAAGCTAAGAGAATTCAGCACCACCAAACAAGCTCTACAACAAATGCTAAAGGAACTTCTTTAAGTGGAAAACACAAGGGAAGAAAAGGACCTACAAAAACAAACCCAAAACAATTAAGAAAATGGTCATAGGAACATACATATCGATAATTACCTTAAACGTGAATGGATTAAATGCTCCAACCAAAAGATACAGGCTCTCTGAATGGATACATAAACAAAACCCATATATATGCTGTCTACAAGAGACCCACTTCAGACCTAGGGACACATACAGACTGAAAGTGAGGGGATGGAAAAAGATATTCCATGAAAATTGAAATCAAAAGAAAGCTGGAGTAGCAATACCCGTATCAGATAAAATAGACTTTAAAATAAAGAATGTTACAAGAGACAAGGAAAGACACTATATAATGATCAAGGGATCAATCCAAGAAGAAGATATAACAATTATAAATATATATGCACCCAACATAGGAGCACCTCAATACATAAGGCAACTGCTAACAGCTGTAAGAAAGGAAACCGACAGTAACACAATAATAGTGGGGGATTTTAACACCTCACTTACACCAATGGGCAGATCATCCAAACAGAAAATTAATAAAGAAACACAAGCTTTAAATGACACAATAGACCAGATAGATTTAATTGATATTTATAGAATATTCCATTCAAAAAGAGCAGATTACACTTTCTTCTCAAATGCACACAGAACATTCTGCAGGATAGATCACATCTTAGATCACAAATCAAGCCTCAGTAAATTTAAGAAAATGAAATCATATCAAGCATCTTTTCTGACCACAATGCTCTTCTCAAACTCTTCCAAAAATTGCAGAGGAAGGAACACTCCCAAATTCATTCTATGAGGCCACCATCACCCTGATACCAAAACCAGAAAAAGATACTACAAAAAAAGAAAACTACAGACCAATATCACCAATGAATATAGATTCAAAAATCCTCAACAGAATACTAGCAAACAGAATCCAACAGCACATTAAAAGGATCATATACCATGAGAAGTGGGATTTATCCCAGGGATGCAACGATTCTTCAATATATGCAAATCAATCAATGTGATACACCATATTAACAAATTGAAGAAGGAAAACCATATGATCATCTCAATAGACACAGAAAAAGCTTTTGACAAAATTCAACACCCATTTATGATAAAAACTCTCCAGAAAGTGGGCATAGAGGGAACCTACCTCTACATAATAAAGGCCATATACGACAAACCCACAGAATACATCATTCTCAATGGTGAAAAACTGAAAGCATTTCCTCTGAGATCAGGAACAAGACAAGGATGTCCACTCTCACCACTATTATTCAACATAGTTTTGGAAGTCCTAGCCACAGAAATCAGAGAAGAAAAATAAATAAAAGGAATCCAAATTGGAAAAGAAGATGTAAAACTGTCACTGTTTGCAGATGACATGATACTATACATAGAGAATCCTAAAGAGGCCACCAGAAAACTACTAGAGCTAATCAATGAATTTGGTAAAGTTGCAGGATACAAAAGTAAGGCACAGAAATCTCTTGCATTCCTATACACTAACAACGAAAGATCAGAAAGAGAAATTAAGGAAACAATCCCATTCAGCATTGCAACAAAAAGAATAAAATACCTAGGAATAAACCTACCTAAGGAGGCAAAAGACCTGTATGCAGAAAAGTATAAGACACTGATGAAAGAAATTAAAGATGATACCAACAGATGGAGAGATATACCTAGGTATAAACCTACCTAAGGAGGCAAAAGACCTGTATGCAGAAAAGTATAAGACACTGATGAAAGAAATTAAAGATGATACCAACAGATGGAGAGATATACCATGTTCTTGGATTGGAAGAATCAATATTGTGAAAATGACTATACCACACAAAGCATTCTACAGATTCAATGCCATCCCTATGAAACTACCAATGGCATTTTTCACAGAACGAGAAGAAAAAATTTCACAATTTGTACGGAGACACAAATGACCCCAAATAGCCAAAGCAGTCTTGAGGGAAAAAAGCGGAGGTGGAGGAATCAGACTCCCTGAGTTCAGACTTTACTACAAAGCTACAGTAATCACGACAGTATGGTACTGGCACAAAAACAGAAATATAGATCAATGGAACAGGATAGAAAGCCCAGAGATAAACCCATGCACCTATGGTCAACTAATCTATGACAAAGGAGGCAAGGATATACAATGGAGAAAAGACAGTCTCTTCAATAAGTGGTGCTGGGAGAACTGGACAGCTACATGTAAAAGAATGACATTAGAACACTCCCTAACACCATACACAAAAATAAACTCAAAATGGATTAGAGACCTAAATGTAAGACCGGACACTATAAAACTCTTAGAGGAAAACATAGGAAGAACACTCTTTGACATAAATCACAGCAAGATCTTTTGGATCCACCTCTTAGAGTAATGAAAATAAAAACAAAAATAAACAAATGGGACCTAATGAAACTTAAAAGCTTTTGCACAGCAAAGGAAACTACAAACAAGACAAAAAGACAACCCTCAGAATGGGAGAAGTATTTGCAAATGAATCAACGGACAAAGGGTTAATCTCCAAAATATATAAACAGCTCATGCAGCTCAACATTAAAAAAACAAACAACCCAATCCAAAAATGTGCAGAAGACCTATATAGACATTTCTCCAAAGAAGACATACAGATGGCCAAGAAGTACATGAAAAGCTGCTCAACATCACTAATTATTAGAGAAATGGAAATCAAAACTACAATGAGGTATCACCTCACACCAGTTAGAATGGGCATCACCAGAAAATCTACAAACAACAAATGCTGGATAGGGTGTGGAGAAAAGGGAACCCTCTTGCACTGTTGGTTGGAATGTAAACTGATACAGCCACTATGGAGAACAGTATGGAGGTTCCTTAAAAAACTAAAAATAGAATTACCATATGACCCAGCAATCCCACTACTGGGCATATACCCAGAGAAAACCATAATTCCAAAAGACACATGCACCCCAATGTTCATTGCAGCACTATTTACAATAGCCAGGAGATGGAAGCAACCTAAATGCCCATCAACAGACGAATGGGTAAAGAAGATTTGGTACATATATACAGAGGAATATTACTCAGCCATAAAAAGGAACGAAATTGGGTCATTTGTAGAGACGTGGATGGATCTAGAGACTTCATACAGAGTGAAGTAAGTCAGAGAAAGAAAACAAATATCGTATATTAACACATATATATGGAATCTGGAAAAACGGTACAGATGAACCTGTTTGCAGGGCAGAAATTGAGACACAGACGTAGAGGACAAACGTATGGACACCAAGGGGGGAAAGTGGGGGGGGATGGTGGTGTGATGAATTGGGAGATAAGGACTGACATGTATACACTAATATGTATAAAATGGATAACTAGTAAGAAACTGCTGTATAAAAAAATAAATAAAATTCAAAAAAATAAAATAAAAAACAAAAACAAAAAACAACAAAAAAAGAAAGTAAATGACAGCCTAAATTGCCAACTGCAAGCAGTTATCTGACTTCATTTCTTCAAGGCCTCTGACAATTTCTGGCCTCATCTCCTGCCATTTCCCACTTGAGCATAATGCTTTTACCCATTCCTCTATTACATCAGACTCTTGCCTGAAGATGGACTTCCCATTTGCTTTTCTTTAGGCCTGGAAGGCTCTCCTCTCTTCAATACCATCTTCTGAGAGAGGGCTTCACTTTTCACCCACTGTAAGTTAGGTTTCTGCAACCCTTTCTTACCAGTTACTATCTCTCTCTCTATTCTGTCATGCTTTTGGAAAATTACCTTCTGATATTTTCGCTCAATTCAGCATTAATATTTTTTTGCTTTATCACCACTCTACTAAAATAATAACCTAATCTGGGTTCTTTACCTTCAATCTTTCTTATGCTTAATTCATCTTACAGCTAGAATGCACTGATCCCAACACCTTGTTTGGCCATGTCATTCCCCCATTCTCCTACCAAAATATGTCACCCCAATATTTGATAAACACCCCATGCCTAGAAGATAAAAGTCTGTAGCCTTTTGTTCAAGGTCACCCTGTACAGCCTCTACCTACAGCCCTAAACCATAACTTCTACTACTCCTTTAGAAGGAATGCTCTGCCTCATGGAATAAAAAATCATGTTTACATACATTCCTGCCTGTTCAGTTCAGTTTCACATCATTTCTCTTGTGTGTTTCATTCTCTCATTCACCCTTCTACACTTCTAAATCTTTGTTCTTTATTTCGGGCCTACGTCAAGTTCTAGCACTTCAGTGAACACTTCTCCAACTCCTACAGAATTTAATGACCATTCCCTTTTTCTTCATACTTACTCAGATCTAAGCAGAAAGAGTTTTATGTTCCTGACTATGAATTTAAAATAGTCTTACAAATTGTTGCATGAAAGAAATGTCTTATAAGTACTGTTTATGTTTGATATAATAAAGTTGCAAAATAAAAAGCCAGGAAAAAAATGGTCATCTTTCACCAGATCTCTGGGTAGACAAGATTATATAAAGGTGTTTTCAAATACCATAAAATAAATTTTAACATAATTAACTTCTCTGTTGTGTCTCCAGCTTCCCACTGATGTCAGTGAAAATACAAAAGACCCTGGCCTAAACCTTGTATAATACACATATGTGAGAGAGTTAATAGTTACTATTCACCTACTACATGGCAAGGGAGGTACAACTTAGTGATTGGGAGCCTGGTCCTTAGGTAGACTACCTGGATTTTTGTCCTGGCCCTGCCACTGTTCACTGTGCCATTTTGGGATCTTGGGCTATTTACCTAACCTCTCTGTGTCTCAGTGTATCAGTTAGGGTACTGGTAGGAAACAGACGACCTCTCAAATTAGGCAATTTGAAGACAGTTTAGTGAAGATATTATATTCAAAGCAGTGGACGAGATGTAGGAAAACCACAAAGGATAGTACAGAACCCTGAGGCTTTGTAACAGTGCCCCATTACCATACCTAGGAGTAAAGGAAAGAGAGGGAGAATAGTGGGAGAGCTGTGTGAAGATGACTGCCTTGAAAAGAGTATGATCTTTGACAGAGGAAGCAATTGCATAGAGTAATAAATACCTGACCTCACTCTCCTCGCTCTTCTGATCTCCTGCCAGTGTTCACCAGCGGTCCAACCCAACAGAAGTCAGAGGTTAAGGAAGCCCTTCATGTTGTCCATATAGTTCCCACTCCTGGTGCACAGTGTTGGATGGTGAAGGGATAAAAGTGAATCTAGAGGAGCAAATATCAATAAAAGATCTCCAACACAATCAGTTTCAAAAAAAAATTAGGATGAAAACAGTAGCCCATCTCATAAACTTATCAAAAAGATTAAATGCAATAGTAAGTAAAAGGACTTAAGATTGAGTCTAAAGACTTAAGAGAGCAGCTGGCACATAGTAAGCATTTAAGCATTTTACACGTATTATCTCATTTAATTCTCACAACATCCCTGCAGAGTGGGTACTATTTTAATGCCTACTTTATAGATGAGAATAGTCAAGTTTAAGATTAAAAAATTGTACAAGATCAGAAAGCTAATGAAAGGGGTACAATCCAGATCTTGTTCCTGAGCCAGCATTCTTAACCACTACGTCATGAAGAGACTGTTACAACAAAATGCTGTGGAATTGCCCATCTACCAATTTTGTTAAAAGAGGATGCAGACTTTGGGGGAATTTTTTTCGGTGATAGTCTTAGGAGAAAGCACAGGGATGGAACAAGCAACAACTGTAGATACTTAGCCTATAAGTAGGGAAGAATTTAAAGCTGCCTTTAAACATTTGAAAGGCTGTCAGGAGGTCATGTGAAAGAGTCACTGAATTTGTTTAGTGTTATTCCAGGGGAAGGGGACTAGGACCATGGATGGAAATTGCCTGGAGAAAAACTGTAGCTTTAAGACAAGAGAGATCTTGCCACAGGCACAGCTGTATAGGATGTATGAGTTCCATGTTGTTCGAGATGTTCCAGCATAGGCTGGATGACTGCATGCAGGAATACCCCGGGGGGAGATTCAAGCATCAGAGGGCAGCTAGATTAGGCAGATGACCTTTAAGGCTCTTTCAATACTACAATTAAAACTAAAAAGATATGACTTCCTTTCTTCTAATCAACAGATCAGCTTACAGCACTCTAATTCCACCATTTCTTCCTCTGTTGCTTCCTCCTTTAGCTTGATCTAGACAAGTTATCAAAAAAAGATCCCTGTGTAATTTAAAATTTTGTCCTCCTTCTCTTATACTTCCCCTTCCATTTTTAATTGCTCTTTGTTCATTGAAAATAAATAGGTCAACCCAAACTTACCCTCAACCCCATCAATATAAGAATAGCTCTGGAAAAAAATGTGCTATTTTTACGCCTTACCTTATTCATAAAACTAGAATAAGCATACTTATAAGAATACAGTAAAATAAGTTGTATTGGGCATAACAGAGAGAGGAAAATAAAAGGAGATTAAAAAGAAGTCAACAATGAGGCTGATTTAGCAAAAAATTATACCATTAAAAACTCTACTATACTTAGAGTTGGTCCTAATCTTTCTAATACTGCAGAGCAAGTCTGGTCAGTTGTATGCAGATCAGTTCATATAGACCAACTGCTCAAAAGAAATATTTTTATTATACTGGAATAAGATAGAAATTTCCTAATAGGATCCTCATAACCAGTAGCATGTGGTACATGCTGAACAATGGCTTTCTAGAAAAAATTTATGTATGTATATATATATTATATATATATATTACAAATATTACTGATATAAAGAACGTGTAGTACACAGTTAAAAAAATAAAATACACAATACTCTTTACTGTAACTTCCATAAAGGCAATTGATTCTCATAGAATACTTTCACTGATTTTTCTGAACCTGTATCCGTAGCCAACTATGATTTGACAAACTGAGTTGTTTTCCAATCTGCTGTTTCCCTAATAACTTTATTGACATTAAATATCATATTTGACATGAATGTTGGCCAATGTTTTTGTTTACATTAACGAGTAAGAGGAAAGTAAAGCAACAATTATGTATGTTGGAACGTCACCCATTTGTCAATGACATGAACAACTTCTCTGTTAAATGAGATAATGATTTTTGAATTATGAAAGAATATTTTGTCATTTTTTGTTCTGTTTATGATGAAAAAGCTTCAGACACAGCAAACTTTAAAATTTCACCTGCATTGCCACATAGCACAGGGAGATCAACTCGGTGCTTTGTGACCACCTAGAGGGGTGGGGTAGGGAGGGTGGGAGGGAGACACAAGAGGGAGGGAATATGGGGATATATGTATACGTATAGCTGATTCACTTTGTTATACAGCAGAAACTAACACACCATTGTAAAGCAATTATACTCCAATAAAGATGCTAAAAAAAAAAATTTCACCCGCATTATTGACATTTTCCCCTTCACTTTCTGAAGTCTAGACCAGAGGCCAGCAAACTGTGGCTCTTGAGCCAAATTTAGCCTGTGGCCTGATCTGGTACAGTATATGAGCTAAGAATATTTTTTACATTTTTAAAGCGTTAAAAACAAACAAACAAGCAAGAATTTGCAACAAAGACTGTATGTGGTCCACAAAGCCTAAAACATTTACTATCTAGCCTTTGTAGAAGAAGTTTGATGACCCTTTGGACAATTAACAAAACAATAAATCAACTTGTAATTTATAAGATTTGCCAATTTCCATGATGTAAAAACTCCCACCATGACCAATTTCAACCTATCAGTGTTACCTCACTGTACATGGAGTTGGAAAGAAAGGAACAGCAGCACACCATCACAGTATATATACAGCATTTTCACCACACAGAAATGAAGATGTAAATAAACACAAGAGCATAGAGAATGCTATGTAGTAATATAACCAGAAAATGATGTTTTGAATTTTAATTCCCTTTGTTGTTAATATAATTTATTTAATTGTATGTTCATATAATTTAATTTTTAATAATGGCTATGTTTAACAAGTGGCTTGCAAAATTCCTGAAAATTTCTCAATTGACTTTTGCAAAATATGAGCCAGTCAAGCCCACCACCATGTAATACATTTCCCAGTGCCCTCTGGGTTGGGAAGGGGTGCCATGTCCACCTGAAAAGCAGAATATCATGCCAAGTACAAATAAGTTGAAAGGAAGATATTATGTATTTTCCTTCCTGCTAGAACTAATATATATTACCCATGAAATAATTTAATGAGATTTTCCTTTACCTTTTCAGTATGTTGACAAGTTAGACATAATAGACCTCACATGCCTTACTGACCAGAATTCAACTGAAAAGAATTGTGCAAAATTCACCCTTGTTTTGCCAAAAGAGGAAGTGCAATTGAAGGTGAGTGAAGAGAAGAAATTAGTCTGAAACTAGTCGTGGTTATAAATAGCGTTCACCTCTTCAAAGCCTAGTGGCTGAGGTAAAAAGGAATTATAAGAGGAGTGCCAAGTCTTATATTTTGTTAATATTTCTTGCCTTTTGCCAAGAGCCATGGTTTTCTAAATAGGGATTTAAAAGGGCACGTTCACTGTTTAGTATCCAAGCACATTGAAACCGTATACTTCTGTCCTCTGACAAAGTCAGAGATCCATCCCACCTGGTGTTTTTAGAAAGTTGTTTTTGAATTGGCATCCAAGAACTTGGCATTCACTGAGTTCCCAGATGATTCTGAGACATGTCCAACATGATATATGTTTGGAACCACTGAATTAGACAAACTCATATTTCACAAATTGAGAGACATTCTGTAAAGCAATTGGCCTATGCTCATCAAAAATACCAGCGTAAGAAAAGACAAAGAAAGACTGGACACCTGCTCCCATTTATGGAGACTATGGGGTCAAGACAACTGAATGCAATGTGTGATCCTGGACTGAATACTGGATCAGAAAACAAAACAAAACAAAAGCTTTAAAGAACAATTAGAAAATTTGAATAAGAATTGTATATTAGATATACACAATTTGTGAAATATGGAATTAATCTCAAAAAATGCTAAATTCCACACAGGCAGAGATCTGTTTGTTAAACTCACCACTGTATACCCAGCACCTATATAGGAAAAGATTTTTTTCTTGGATTGGCATTGAAAGTGAGCCAAGGAAAGTCAACCAACAACTACAACATAAAGAGAATAACTTGCAACTGAATAAGATATAGTTGGATTTAACCTTGAAAGCAGTGGTCATAAAGCTTTAGTGTACTAGGAATCACTTGTAGGTAGGAAATATAAGGCCCCATCCCCATCCCCAAACCTGGGCCTCTGAATCTGCGTTTTAAGCAAGCTCCCTGGATGATTCCGATGTGGTGGTTTAGAGCACAGGATTGGAATCAAATGCCTAGATTTGAACTCTGGCTGTTTTGTTTGTTAGTATGTAATTGTAGACAACTTACTTAACCTCTTTATTGACTTGGTTTCTTCACCCAGAAGTAAGTCTTTACTCAGATGTAACCCTCTTACTGAGGCCTACCTGGACCACTTTATTAAAATTGCAACTCTTTTCCCCTCCCCAAACCGTTAATGGCATTCCCAATCTCTATTAACCCTGCTCTACATTTTCTCATTTATTTCCATCTGACACTATAACATTTACTCACTATTATGTTTATTATTTACTGCCCCTTGCTAGACCCTAAACCCTATGAGAATAAGGATTTTTGTTTTATTCTCTGACGTAAACCAGCACATAGAATAGTGCCCAGAACTTAAAGACACTCAATGAGTATCTGCTAAATGAATAAATCTATAAAATGAAATTTTAAAAAGAGTACTTTTTGCAAAAATGTCATGATTAAATCAGCTAATATATGTGAAGCACTTAGAACAGTGCCACTTGTAAGCACTTAATAAATGTTGGCTGTATTAGTAATATTTAGAGCTAAGAATTGGAAGTTTTTAAGGTAACTTACTAACTACTAAGGTAATGGGAAGTAACTACATTGGTCCTACCTGGTTGCCTCAAACTTAAAGCCAGTTAGTGTTAAATACCAATGGGGGGAGTAACCATGAACTGACATACTAAAGAAATAAGTGTGCTAACATTTAAATTTTTTCGAGCTAAGTAAATATGTAAAATTTTACTTGTTTAATAAGCAAACAGATTAAAGCTATGTACTTCCTACAAAAGAAAATATTATTGAAATATTTCATAACAAATACACATTAATAATTCTAAGCATAAAGAAAAATGAATTATTTCTTCCTTTTAACTGTAAGTGGTTTAAAAAATACAATTGACTTTTTAAAACAATGTGCTTCAATAGAAGAATATGCATTTTGTCAATCTTGCCGGGTTTTGATGGCTTACACTATTTCGAGACTTATAAAACAATCATATGAAATTCTAAAGTTATTTGAAGTTAATAAAAGTATTAATGTTCATAGTCATTCATGTCTTTTTTTTGTCTTTATCTGTTTTTGTCTACATCTTTAGACAGAGAACAGAGAAAGTGGGGAAGAATGGAGAGGCTTCATTCTCACAATAACAGAGGTAGGAAGGACATTATTTTTTATTGATTCACTCATTCAACAAATATTTACTGCCTGAACACTTACTATGAACCATGCTGAGTGAAGGGGGTTGAAGTTATAGCAGTTGAAAAGGACAGATATAAACCCTTATACTTACTCATGAAATTTATATTTTTATTGGGTGAATGAAAAGGAGAAAGAAAATAAACAAGAAAACAAATAAGATAATTTAAAATTGTGATAATTGTTTTGAAGAAAATCAACAGGGTAATGATTCTAGCTAGTCAATAACAGGTGGTCAGGGAGACCTACTTTTTGGTTTCATCCTTTAGATGCAGTGGTCTTTTGTGTATTCTGATATTTGTAGCTTACAGAGCATCTTATAAAAGCTTTCCAACTCCTTTTTTATTCATTTGATACATATTTATAAAATGCTGAGATGGATTTTATGAATAACATAGACAATATAACAGGAAGAGACCATCAAAATGAAGTCAGCTTTCAACATTTGTTTAGTGAGTCTTAAGACAAAGGGATGCTTATCTGTTCAACTCTGTGGCATCTTACCTGAGACAAATCGTAAGATTTACTTACTAACAGTTATAGTTAACTGTTGCAGCAAGATAACTACCATTATTTTAAGTAAAACTACTGTAGCAACTGTCTAATAAACATGAGGTGCTTTGATAACCAGCTCCCTAAGGAGCACCATGTTTTCTAATACTCTTAGAGGACATGAAAACTTCCTATGTTTGTTAGGGACAGTTAAATACAGACTTTATCCAAAGCTAGTTTCTAAGTAAAGGCTTTGCATTCACATGAAATAAGGACTGCACTTTACCAAGATGATGGATGCTGGTTCTTTCTCTCAGCCAAAAACAAGTAAAAGTTGGAGGGTCAACTACCATGTAGGAAAGTCATAGGAAGGTAGAAGAGTGGGCCCGTTAGAGATGTGAAAGGCATATTGACTTAAGGGGAGGGAGAAACGCATTCCCTCCCTCTGTTGTGGAAAGGCATTGTTGTGTGTTTGGCCTGGCACTTCTTACACTGGGATACAGATATACCAAGTGTATGTGATTAGGTGTCAAGGAATACACTAAAACCACCGGAAAAAACTTGGGGTGCATCTTCCTAGAACACTAATTATACTTGACATTTTGGCCAAAAAGATTTGTTCTTAGTTTTTTCCTTGAGGTAAGGATAAAAAGCATTATTTTTTAAATTAAAATGTACATAGATATGGTACAGAATTAAAATAAAATTCATGTGAATTATCAAAAGATAACAATTTGCCTCTAATGTTGTGCTCTATAAATATTGTCTTTTACTATGTTCCCAGATCACTCTGTATATACATTCATACCATGCTGTTGTTAGGGCAACTTTAGTAGAAGTTTGAGAAGCACAGGCTATAGTTCAAAGTGCAGAGACATTGCTTTTGAATTAATTAAACTGGAGTTTGAGTCCTGGTTCCACAACTTTCTAGCTATGTGACTCTGGACTAGTTATTTAATCTTTCTGAGCCTGTTTTTTACATTTGTAAAGTAGGGATAACAATACCTATCTTGTAGCATTGCTGTGAGGATTTGCAATAGCATAATGCTTGGGACATAATAGGTAACTAATAAGGAACAGCTGCTTCATTAGTTTTTCCTCATTCTATTATTTTTTTCAGGATTGGTATATAAGGGAAATAGACTTACTGATTATTAGTTATGCAGAAGGATAGTCTCAAATTTCATATATATACACACATGTGATAAAATATAAACAATAATAGGAATTAATAAGATAATGTGTAAATAGAAAATGAAGTTCTAGAGTTTTCTTCCCAGACTCCAAAGGACTTTCTTATACACCCCCTGGAAAGCGTGCACCCCACTCTGGAGATCAAGATGATATTCAGACACAGCTGCCTCAAAATATAGGCTAGGTTGTGTCACATGAAGAAAAATATTCTACCATTTAGATTATAACTTCTAAGAGTACATAGCTGGTCATAATGAAGTTTAAATTAGGGGTATAAATATAGATCAGGAGAATATAGATGACTCAATCCAAACACATTTCTAGAAGAGATTTTTTAAAAACTTGATAGAGCAGTATCATAATCCTAATGTGTGAGTGAAAATTCAAAATACAAACACAAACACACGAAAATATAGACCTCTCATTGCTGATTCTCAGTCATCTAACGGATAGTTCCATCTCGACCCCATGTTGCCATATGGTTGGTGGAGCTTATTCCAGGTTATCTGTGGGATAGCTGGGCAACTTGCAGGCACTCTAGGACTTCCCTGGCAGTGAGATCCAGCGAGCTCAGAATAAAAAATGAGAGGTTTGATGTTACCTGAATCAGCTTGTGGTGCCAGGTGCGTGTACTTAGCTTTGGACCAGATCAAAAGGAATGTTTCTTGGAAGAAAGTCAGGCGCCCTGTGCAGGTTCTAGCTGGTTTAGAGGCAGTTCTAAAACACCAAGATCGTCTGTCATACAGAGTGAAGTAAGTCAGAAAGAGAAAAACAAATACAGTATGCTAACACATATATATGGAATCTAAAAAAAAAAAAAAAAAATGGTCATGAAGAACCTAGTGGCAAGACGGGAATAAAGACACAGACCTACTAGAGAATGGACTTGAGGATATGGGGAGGGGGAAGGGTAAGCTGTGACAAAGTGAGTGGCATGGACATATATACACTACCAAATGTAAAATAGATAGCTACTGGGAAGCAGCCGCATAGCACAGGGAGATCAGCTCGGTGCTTTGTGACCACCTAGAGGGGTGGGATAGGGAGGGTGGGAGGGAGGGAGATGCAAGAGGGAAGAGATATGGGAACATATGTATAACTGATTCACTTTGTTATACAGCAGAAACTAACACACCATTGTAAAGCAATTATACTCCAATAAAGATGTTAAAGAAAAAAAAAAGCAAAGAGGAAAAATAAAAAAATAAAAAAAATAAAAAATAAAACACCAAGACACTCTCTTCATGATACTATCCATCCACCTCTGTCAGGTAACAGAAGCTCCTTAGGACCAGCACAGGCTCATCTTTGCTAAAACCAGTTACTCTGCTGTCTTTCTTGTTTGCCTGCTGCTTTAATTGGTTTCAGCTGTCAGTTCCCCTACATGGGTCACTCCGTCCTGGGCAAGTAATTAGACTGCATGAAGTCCTAGAGAGAGAAAAGAAAAGGAGGATTGAGACAGAGCGGACATCGAGTTCATTTCCGGAAAAAGGGAAGGAACCAATTGAAGATTATGTGGACGTATTGAACCCTATGCCAGCGTAAGTGCACCATGAACTTCAGTTTACTTATTAGATTGTTAAAATTAATTTCTAATTATCAAGGAGAGTTAGTCACTGGACTTGTTAAACCAGGGACAATAAGCTGTCTTGTGGATATACAGTATATCTATGAGTACATGTCACATTTCCTCTTCTATGTCATATCACGAAATGCAACATGCAGATTTGAACCAAGCCTCTTACCACACAGGAAATCTCCCTCCACCCACACAGTTAGACTAAATAGATTTTTTTCCACAGAACAAACCTAAATAAAACTGCTATGTAGAAGGAAGGAAAGAGGTTTTTTCACCATGCAACTCTATGATTGACTGAGTTTCGATCAGGAAATTATACCAAAGATTTAAAATACCTGAATGCTTTATTCAATTGATCAATCAATGATTAGTCTTGGGCTCGTACTTTGAGGAAGACATGTGCAAAGTGGTAAGGTGTTGTTGGAAATGAAGAGGCACAGAACATCCTGAAGTCAGCAACAGCCTACAATTGTTTTTTAACTCTTATATTGTTGAAAAATGTGACTAAGACTGTGAACCCTGGAATCTTCATCTTCTTGTCAATGAAACTTGTCCTGGTACCATCTTTGACATCAGGTTCTGATGTGTATTCTCTCTGTACTATAATCACTGAAACCTGCTAGCCATCACTCAACTGAAACCAGGGACAACTGATGGACTGATAGGTTAAAAGGCACCTAGACTACTTCTTTTTCTTTTTTTTTTGCTCAGTAAAAAAGTAATGCATATTTATTACAGATAAATAAAAGAAAATTAAAATCATTCCTTGCCCCACCACTCAGAGATATTCTCTTTCAACATCTTGGTATACTGTATATACTGCCAAATATTTTTCTGCTGAAAAAACAGACTTTTCATTGACTATAATATTTACTATAAAATAAGAAGTGCAAAAAAAATGAGATGTGCTTTCTTAAAAATTTTACACATAAAAATGCCACCAATGCCATTAGAAAGCCATATTATACCAAAAGGAGTGAATTCAGACATACCCTTAAATATGTTATTTAAAACAGAGATCATACAAGAGAAGCATATATATATACATATATGTGTGTGTATTTATATATATATATATATATATATATATATATATATATATATATAGTATCCCTGAAAAGAAACCACCAACAAATATTTTTTATCCAAGAGACTATTATAAACTGAGACTGGGATATATTGTAAATTCTTGCCTTAGATTTTCAAGTGGTAATGGTAAATATATACTGATCAGTAGATAACTTTTCAGGTCTTCACTGTTTAAAAAGAAAGAGGCTTTGGAGGAATGAGGGAAGGAGGGCCTTAAGTATAAGCATACTCATAGTGGCACAGGCTTGTAATAATAGTAATTATAATTATATCAAATTAACTGTAATAATAAAGCTGGAAATTTTAAGAAAACTTAATAACTGTAGCTGTAGGAGTTATTTTAGTAGCATTTTTTCAAGTAATGATCTTCATCAGTTAAAAAAAAATTCTGTTTTTTATCTCACCTCTGTAGATGTTTTTATACAGTATCCCGGAAAGAAGCAACAGAGATGCTTGAGACGAACCCTTCCTTGGGAAATATGATCCTGAGGCCTGGTAGTGACAGCAGAAACTATTCTATCACCATCCGGCAGGAGACAGCGTATGTTTAATTTAAAAATGTATGGAATTGTTAAAAGCATGATATCACTTTAGAAAGCAAAGTCACACAAGTTCCGATCAGCATCTGCTATTTGTTTCATTGGGGATAAAAATGTGAACACAAGAATAGGGAGGGAATGTTATATAAACAATGCTAAAGACAGCCAAAGCTAACACTTGTAGTAGGGAAGAAGAAGAATGAGCAGATTACTTGGTCCTGGATATAGTTCTATTATTCATTCACTCATTCATTTCAACAAATATTTATTGAGCAGCTATGAGCTCAAGTAATACTCTAGGTACTGAGGATACAGCAGTGAACAAAACAACATCCCTGGTTTAAGGCGTCTACATTCTAGTAAGGTCACACATACTATAAATACATAACTAAAAATATCATGTATATGATGATAAGGTCTATGGAAGTAATAAAGCAGGATGACAGAGATGGGAACTCTCAGAGGTGATATAGAGAGAAATTTTTTCTGGTTGCTGTTGTTGTTTATTTCATATAGAGTGGTCAAGGAAATCCTCCTTTGTTAACTGACATTTAAGCAGAGACCTGAAGGAAGTGAGGGAACAAACCATACCAATATGTAGGACAAGAGCATTCCAGGAAGCCAGTGCATAAGGCTAGAGGTAGGAGAAGACTTGGGTTGTTCAAAAACAAGAGGCCACTGGGACTACAGTGGAGTGAGCAAGGAGAAAGGGTTAGGAGATGAGATTCCAGAGGTGGGGGAAGGGCTGACAGCTCTAAGCCCTACTGGTCATTGTAGGGAAAGGGGTTATACTGTGAATGATAATGAGAGGCCATTGGCCTCTGATGAATAAAGAAGTGACATAATCTGACTTTTCTATAAAAAGAATCACTTAGGAGCCTCTTGTTAAGGTTAATAATTTCTTTCTAGTGAAATGGTTTACCTTTGATAGTAACATTTACATGCAAAAGTTGATTTTTCTGTGTAGCTACGGTGGTTGTATCTTTTAAAGTCTACTCCTTCCCTCAGAGTCTATAAAAACTTGCATTTCAATAGGGACTCTGGCTTAGTTAACATTTTTACAACTGATAATATAATTGAAATATAGTGATTTTTGTCCTAAATGAAAATATTCAGTACATGATTATCTTTCATATAAGAGCTTAAACAGAACTTTGATTCTTGAATTTGACATTCTTTCTGTGGATAATATTCTATTTTTTTTTTTTTTTTTTAGCTATAACACATCTATCTAGGAATCTAGCTACTGATCCATATATAAATATCAATAATTCTGAATAGATTAAATATGAAGACACTGGCAAGTGAATAAAGGCAGTAAAAAGAAAATAGTCACTTGGGCTTCCCTGGTGGTGCAGTGGTTGAGAATCTGCCTGCCAATGCAGGGGACACGGGTTCGAGCCCTGGTCTGGGAAGATCCCACATGCCGCGGAGCAACTGGGCCCGTGAGCCACAATTACTGAGCCTGCGTATCTGAAGCCTGTGCTCCGCAACAAGAGAGGCCGTGATAGTAAGAGGCCCGCGCACCGCGATGAAGAGTGGTCCCTGCTTGCCGCAACTAGAGAAAGCCCTCGCACAGAAACGAAGACCCAACACAGCCATAAATAAATAAATAAATAAATTAAAAAATAAAAGAAAATAGTCACTTACAGGACAAAATTAAAATTATGGCATGTGGCTGCAATGCTAGTATGAGCTACAACCCAAGAAGCTTCATTCACTTGCCAATTACTTCATATAAACAGAGACTTGTCTTTATACACTAGCCATGTGGCAAGAACGTTAGATGGTAAATCAGATCCTGAGTCTGTGTGTGAAGTAAGAGAATCTGTGTGTGTGTGTGTGTGTGTGTGTATTTTTCCACAATATGAATATCTATGTCAGCTTAATCATCTTGTGGTTTCATTATTTTTTCTGTTTATCATAGGCTAACATTTGGAATTAAAGGATTTTCAACTAATATGGTAGAATATCATGGATTACTCATGATAATTTACTTGATTTATAATTTAATTGGCTCCCTTGAAACCAATCCAAAATAAATAAAAGTTATGACTGGCATTAAATATCAGGGAGAACTCCTGATATTGTAAGAACTCCTGGGAGAAAAGTGAAATTTTCTATTTAGTATATCCTGGTCAAGGAGTCTGTCCTTTTTTGGGTTTAGGAAATTGAATAGCACATAAAATACAGAATGTCTTTAACTGTTTACTTCCACTTTAAAAAATAAGAGTATACAAAACTGAATTCAAATTTATTCCACCTACCATCCCATTTTACACAATGAGACAATGAAGCCTGTGGAGGGCAGCAGCCTGCCCGAAGTCACACAGCTGAACCCAGGTCCACTGCGAGGTGGCTCCTGAGCCCGCCTCTTACCTGCAGAGCATCTGATCAGGGCAGTGACAGGATGGGGCCGGTCTCAGCTAGGAGCTGGCTCGAGGGCGGCGGTAGGGGTCGGGGTGGGAGGCAGGTGGAGGCAGGTACCCTGAGCCTCTGGCCCTTCTCCACCAGCAGTCCGCGAACTTGGCATGGAGCCTAGAGGAATTGTTAGCGTCAGATCTGAAGCTGAGACTGCCGTGTTTCAAATCCTAGCTGTGACAAACCAAACACTCCATATCTGCCCGCCTCCCGCCAAACGCATTCCCCACCCCCAACCACTGTCCTGGTAAGGTACACACTTTGGGTTACTTTCTCCTTTTTCTACATATGTTTGTCCCACAGTTATTGTATAGCATTGTTTTATGTTTTTAAGTTTTATGGAAGTGATATATTGTACTCACCAACCCACAACTTCATGTTTACCCTGAGGACATGCTTTTGGATTAGTCCATATTGTTACCTGGAGATCTTGTCCTCTTGTGCCAATATTTAACTCTTCTTTAATGCCCTTCAATAACGTTTTACATATTTTTAAATAAAGTACTGCATATCTTTTGGATTTTATTCTGAGCCACTTTAAGGTTTTGTAAATGAAATTTTAAAAAATTTTAATAAAATAATTCTTAATTAGCAAAAAAATTTATCACAGATTTTTTTTTAAGATCTTTATTGCAGTATAATTGCTTTACAATTGTGTGTTATCAGCTATACATATACATATATTCCCATATCTCCTCCCTCTTGCATCTCCCTCCCACCCTCCCTATCCCACCACTCTAGGTGGTCACAAAGCACCAAGCTGATCTCCCTGTGCTATGCAGCTCTCACAGATTTTTAAAAAAAGGAATTTAATCTAACTGATTGAAAGTTAAATTAGATCACACAAGAAAGTGACTTTTTTCTTTCATACTTTTCTTTTCTTGGTTGGATTGAGTGTTTGATCCATTTGTATGTGAACCCTGTGCTACTGTTCTGCATGAAATGAACAAAATCCTGAGATCTAATGGCTCTTTAAAGACTGTATATTTCCTGCACAATAGCAGCAAGATCTCTTTTAAGGTGGTCTAAATTAGTCCAACTTTTGATTTGCATTTTCCGAACAAGTGAGCTACGAGAAATAACAGCGTTTTCTGTTGTAAATATGGGTTGTGACCAAATGCAATGAGTTTCTATACTTAGGATATAGATCTGATGTCACAGTTTTTATTCATATTGTATTTGTTATATTTAACCTCATTAGAAAGAGTCTGGCAAAGGAGTTCATATCAAAATTACATAAGTCTATTTTTAGTAAACATACTTCCAGTTCTAGTCAAAAAATACCATATATCTAGGGTGGTAATAATTTAGTGCTGTGTCACTACAGAAGAGGAAGACATTAGGATTCATCTACTATACTTACATTCTCACCTACATGTTCGTATAATACTTAACACCTACCATTTTCCATATCTCTAAGTTAGACCTGAAGTTAGCAGATTATCCACGGTGGTATACGGCTAGCAGGAAGAACAGCTACTGAGGGCATTCTCATAGGAATAGTGATGAAGAAAGGAATTTGCTTTCAGTTAATTCTTTCTACTTCCCTTTTAATATAGAGAATATAGATTTGACATGTATATGCCTACATAGGATTTTATAATATTGTCTATTTTATATCTTGGTTATTCTTTCTCATTCATCCACTCAATGACCCAGGTTTCCTATATCCCTAGTGTATAAACCCCCAAAACGAGACATAGAAAACTAGAGTAATGGGAACATAGTTTTACTGTACAGGTGATATTTTATACTCACTTTAGTTTGATTTGACCCAATAGTAAGTATACTTAAATGAAGATGAACTTTTTTTTTTTTAGCCTGCCAAGAATCAAGCACTACAAAGTGCTGAGTGTAGGAAAAAACTACACGATTGAATTGGAAAAACCTGTAAGTAACTATTTCTTTTTTGTTGATTAATTTTCTCCTGCTTCCTCCCAAACCTACCTTATATAATTCAAAGTAAGGTGGAAAAGCAGACTCCTTGCCTAGGAACATAGTGCTGGCGAAAAACAGCCATGTTAAGGGGTCCTGAAGGTAGCAGACATCCAGGGTGAGAAACGAGATGCAAGAGCAGGTGGGGGAGGCAGAGTAGAAGATCATCTGCTATCAATTCTTTCCACTTCTTTCTTTCTCTGAAGATCTTTATCAATATAATTGTCTCAGGGAGAGAAAAATATTTTTGTTAAGCATCTATTTTACATACTCCAATTAGAAGTATATAAGTATTCCAATGTGCTTATTTATTTATTTATAAATTTATTTATTTTTGGCTGCGTTGGGTCTTCGTTGTTGTGCGCAGGCTTTCTCTAGTTGCAGAGAGCGGGGGCTACTCTTCGTTGCGGTGCACAGGCTTCTCATTGTGGTGGCTTCTCTTGTTGCGGAGTATGGGCTCTAGGCGTGCGGGCTTCAGTAGTTGTGGCTCGCAGGCTCGGTAGTTGTGGCGCAAGGGTTTAGTTGCTCCGTGGCATGTGGGATCTTCCCGGACCAGGGCTCGAACCTGTGTCCCCTGCATTGGCAGGCGGATTCCTAACCACTGTGCCACCAGGGAAGCCCCCAATGTGCTTATTTCTAATGGGAAAAAAAATATTTAAATGCCTGGTCCTTTAATACCCACCATGCAGAAGTTCAGAAATTCCCCTCTTAATAGTAACAAGTAGTGAAGAGAGGATTTCTTCCTTGTCTTCAACCCCTCTGCTACCCCAACTGACTTGTAGTCATAACTATTCGATACTATGTTAGGCACAGAGCCAAATACTTCACACAGGCCATCTAATTTAATCTTTATCATTACCCTGAGGTAACACCTATTATACAGGTGGAAAAACTGATATTTACACTGGTTTCAGCCAGTGACAATGAAGTAATGTGGCCTGTGGTCCAGGATGCTGGGAAAAGGAAGCATCTGTAATCTCAGGCTGCAGTGGTGGGAAGATTGGGTCAGGAAAGTGCTATCACTTAAATGGATTCGATGGGTCTTGAAGATGTTTATGATATCTTCTCTAAAACTGAGCTCCTAGTTCCTCTGCCTTTCCAGGCCCATTGTACTGACCAGAGAAAGGGAGTGTAGCGTTGAATTTCTTATGGTCTGGCCATAACCCTTAGAGTGCAGACCTTTACCAAGAGCAAGACAGCTGCTGCTTCATATACCCCACTTACATCTTTGCCATAAATGCCTCCCAGAGATTTTCAGTTCTCATGTCCACGCCTGACTGGGCTTTTTCAGAAATTCTAATGAAGGAAACAGAGAATTAGATTGCTGAAGGATAATCCAAATAACCAAGTGACTGGAAGAATGGCTGGGGAGGAAGAATGTGCCTCTGCAACAGGTGAACTGGGGCTCATTTATCTGTCATTAGCCCCAACAGTCCCTAGTGTACACAAAGTGAACAGCCTGGATTATTCTTTCACCTTTCATACTCCCCAATCCTATCCTTCAACCAGGTTGTCATTCCGTGAATTCTTTTTCCTCTTTAAGTTTACCAGGGATATTCAGGTTTAACCTGGTTTTACTTGTCAAAAAATATTGGCTTAGGGGGTAGCAAGACATTTTAGTTACTCCTAGCCAAGTAAATTAGCCTGTTACAATGAGATATTAAAATGCTAAGTTCTCTGGCTTTAAAGGGGTCTTTAGTTTCAAGCAGAAGAAAGCAATTATGGTTAACAAGCAAAAAAAAGAATTTAAGAACATAGGAAGCCCACAGAATGACTGGAAGGCAAGAAAACCTTCAGGGACTAGGAAGCAGTTACTTGTACTAAGCATCATCTGATTAGGAATCTGCTTTCTTGATCCTCTACTCTAGTTCAAATTTCAGGAAGGGAGCTTTTTTGGGCCTAACTTGAATCACATTCTCATACAGTAACTGGGAAAGAGCAGAGTAACTAATTATTGTCCACCAAATTGTATACAATAGGAAAGGGGTAATTTCTTAATAGGGAATTAGATATGGTTATAAAGGAGAAAGAAAATGCATGGGTAGGTAAAACCTTGGCCATTCAGCAAGCTGTTAAAGTGAGGAATTGACACAATTTTCTGGAGGATAGGAAATACACAGTAATCTCCATTAAATTTCATTTGAGCTTTCTCTTACTCTATCTTTACACAGGTGACACTGAGCCTTCTCTCATTCTCTGTATACAGGTAACACTCCCAAATCTTTTCAGCGTCATTGATTATTTCGTGAAGGAGACTCGAGGAAATTTACGGCCATTTATATATTCAACTGATGAAACCCTTGGTATGTTCTTCATTTCATTGCTATATTAAGAAAAGGAAAACAAAACAACAACAAAAAAACCTATATATGATTTGTAATACCAACCAGGTAGGATTATATAGTTCAGCCTTTAAATTTATCCATTTGGAAATCATTTTGTCACTGACCCTGTGAAAATAAGGGAAGTACCAATAATTCCTGGTGGATACAGTATATGCCCACTCTAGAGAAACAAATCCTGAGGCATGTATTGTGACTATTAACTTCATTCCATCATTCTACTCAACTTTATCAACTTTATCAAACAAATTTGATGAGAAGAAAGCCATACAGAGTCACGGAAACCAAACAGGGAATTTAAAGGTATGGTCTGTCAACAATGTCAGATGCTTGAGACATGAAAATGGACGAGGATTAAGGGGACACTATGGGGATTGGTCATTAGGCAATAGATGACTTGAGAGTGCGATCTTATTCCACTGTAAAGGCAGAAGGCAGAGTGCAAGATAACAAGTAGTAGGTGGGTAGTGAGGAACTACAGATGAAGATCGTAGTTAGGATTGGCTGTGGGGCCCCTTGTTCATAAGTTATGAAGAATTTCAAAACAGTGGTAGCAGACCATTAAACCAAGCATGAGACCCAGTGCAAGTACACAGTTCACATGACCACAAAGCTGGCCCTGTTTGTAGTCCAGTTTTTGGCAAAGCAGGGCAGGCTGGACGTGACAGTTTCTTTCCATCCTTTGAAACAATCCCTGGTGCACATGGTCACTTGACAAGCTGTAAGCAGGAGAGAAAAAATATCTACAGATTATGAGACAAAACAACTTGGTTTGGTTACCGGCATCAGGGCATATCTGGAAAGTCTCACTAATTAAAAGGACGGCAAGCTTTAAAGGTCCAAGTTTTAAAACATGGGTATGACTCTTGTGATGCCAAATAATTTTAGTAAACTCAGAGTCTGAAGGAACTTTAGAAAATTATCTAGTATAGTGTCTCATTCTGTATAGGAATCACCTGCACACTCAATACAGAAAACATCTCTAAGATGTGACCAGTTTGTAAATTCTTAATGACAGCCACCTCACTGATTTTTGACGCAGCATTGTTCACTTTTGGCCAGCTCTCATTTTAGATAATTATTTCTACTACTGAGTCTGAAACATTCTTCCTTTACCTTATACATATTAATCCAACTTTTGGCTTTAAAACAACACATGGTTTTAAAAAGCCCATCAAATATTTAAAAACTGCCACCATGTCCCCCCTTAGTCTCACTTTGTCAACTACAGATTATTGGTCCCGTCAGCTCTCTCCTTCTCATCTTTGACCTTCTCTATCTTAAAATATAACCACAAAGGATGAACATGTTATTATAGATATGTCAGCATAATACATTGCCTGGGCTTTATGCAGGAAAATACCACCTAATAGAAATCTTTGGGAATGTGCTATTAATGTGGTTTTTCTTTTTTTTTCCCCCCAGAGATGAAAGGATTTCCTGTAATATCTCTAAAATAATTTAAAAAAAAAAAACAGGGGTGAGGGATCCAATATAATTTGCCTCCTCTATGGATGATATTGTGTCAGTTATTTAATGCTGTGTAACAAACCACCCCTAAACCATGGTGGTTAAATCAACAACCGCTTTATTTGCTCATGACTCTGCACATCAGCAGTTTGGACTGGATTCAGTTGGGCAGTTCTTCTGCTAGTCTCACCTGGTGTCATTCACAGGACTATAACCAGCTGATGGCTTGACTGGAGCTGCAGGGTCCAAGTTGGGCTCATTCGCACATCTGGTGCTGGTGGTCAGCTGGGGCTGGCTGAACCTCTCTCTTCATGTGGTCTCTAATCCTGGAGGAGGTTAGCCCATATTCTCTCACATGAGAACTCGGAGTAGTTAAGGAGGGAAGGGTAGCTGCATGTACCTGGGCTAGGAATTCTTAGTGTTGAGAACAAAGTATGGCCCTCTTGGAGCTTTTCATATAGAAGCTGTGAACTGAATGATTCCAATGATTATGTTCCTACCCTTTTGCCAACAGCACACTATCTTGATTACTGTATCTTATGTACAGGAGTTATTTTTCTTCCTTTCTTTTAAAAAATTATCTAATTTGTATAAATAAAATTCTTTTTGGTGTATAGTTCTATGAGTTTTGACAACTATCACCACAATCAAGGCACAGAAAGTTGCATCATCTCAAAAAAAGCCCTAATGTTCTTCCTTTCTAGTCAACCCTTCTTCTCACACACAATCCCTGGCAACCACTGATCTGTTTCCATTCCTATAGTTTAGCATTTTTCCAGAATGTCATATAAATGGAATCACAGTATGGAACCTTCTGACATTGATTTCTTTCACTCATTATAATGTATAGATTCACACAAGTGTTGTGTATTAGAGCTCACTCTTTTTTATTTATGAACAGTATTTTTCTGTAGGGAGGTACCAGTTTGTTTATCCATTCACCAATTTAAATATATTAGGGTTGTTTCCAGTTTTGTGAAATTATTAAGCTATATAAATATTCATATGCAGATTTTTATGTGAAAATAAGTCTTCATTTCACTTTGGTAAAATATCTAGGAATGAGATTACTGGGTCATAAGTATATGTCTAACTTTTTATAAGAAACTGTAAAACTCTTCTCACAGGTGGTCCCACCTTTTTACATCTCTACCATCAATGTCTGAAAGCTCTGGTTGCATCCTTGCCAGCACTTCATATTATCTTTAAAAAAGTTATTCTAGACGCAGATGTAGAGAATGGACTTGAGGACATGGGGAGGGGGAAGGGTAAGCTGGGACAGACTGAGAGAGTGGCATGGACATATATACACTACCAAATGTAAAATAGATAGCTAGTGGGAAGCACCTGCATAGCACAGGGAGATCAGCTCGGTGTTTTGTGACCACCTAGAGGGTGGGATGGGGGGGGAGGGAGGTGCAAGAGGGAAGGGATATGGGTATATATGTATACATATAGCTGAGTCACTTTGTTATACAGCAGAAACACAACATTGTAAAGCAATTATACTCCTATAAAGATGTTTAAAAAAAAGTTATTCTAGTAAGTTTGTAGTGGTATCTCTGTAATTTTAATATGCATTTCCCTAACAATTAAGGACGCTGAGCATCTTTTCATGTGCTATTTGCCATTCATATATCTAATTTGGTAAAATATAGGCCTAAATATCTTGCCCATATTTTTATTGGGTTGTTTTCTTATGGTGGAATTTTGACAGTTCTGTTCATATTCTGAATACAAGTCCTTTGTCAGATATGTGATTAACAATTTTTTTTTCATTCTTTTAACAGCATCTTTTGCAAAGCAGAGTCTTAAATTTTGATGAAGTACAATTTATCAATTTTTGCTTCTATGGATTGAACTTTTGGTGTTGTAGCTGAGAATTCTTTGCCTAACCCAAGATCATGAAGACTTTTTTCTTATGTTTTCTTTTAGAAGTGTTACAGTTTTATTTATTTTTGGCCATACCATGCAGCTTGTGGGATCTTAGTTCCCCGACCAGTGATCGAACCCAGGCCCTGGCAGTGAAAGTGCTGAGTCCTAACCACTGGATCGCCAGGGAATTCCTAGTTTTATGTTTTAATTTAGGTCTATGATCCATTTGGAATTTTTGTTTAAGGTGTGAGGGATGAGTCAAGGTTCATTTGCATTTAGATATGTAATTGTTCTAGGACCATTTGTTTATAAAGATCATCCTTTCTTCATTAAATAGCCTCTACGCCTTCATAAAAAATCGATTCAACATATTTTTTGTGAATCAGTTTCCAATGATTATGTTCCTACCCTTGTGCCAACAGCACACTATCTTGATTACTGTAGCTTTACAGTAATTCTTGAAATCAAGAGGTATAAGTCTAACTTTATTCTTCTTAAAATTGTTTGGACCAATCTAGTTTCTTTGCCTTTTAGTATAAGTTTTAGAATCAGCTTGTTGTTATCTACAGACAAATTCTCCTGGGTTTTGATTTGGATTTTGTTGAATCTATAAATCAATTCAGGGAGAAGTGACATCTTGCGAATACTGAGTCTTCCAATCGAGAAAGAAGTATATCCCTCCATTTATTTATGTTGTCTTTCTTTTACAATGCTTTTGTAGTTTTCAGCATACAGAGCCTGCACATATTTCGTTAGATTAATTGCTAAGTATTTAATTTTTGGGTGCTACTCTAAATGGTACTGTTTGAAAAATTCTGAACTCCAATTGTTCATTGGTATTATATAGAAATATAATTTTTGTATCTTATATCTTATATTCCAAGATTTTGCTAATATCACTTATTCATTTCTAAAAGCCTTTTTTTTGGTTGTTGATTCCTTGGAATTTTATATGTAGAAATCATGTTATCTGTGACTAGAGACAGTTTCAGTTCATGTTGTCCAATCTGGATACCTTTTATTTATTTTTCTTGTATTATTGTACTTACTGGCTGGACTGTCTAGAACAATGATGAATTGAAATGGTAAGAGTGGATATCCTTGTCTTTCTCCCAGTTTTAAAGGAAAAACATTCCACCTTTTACTAATAAGTATGATGTTGGCTATAGTTTTTTTTTTTATTATTATTATTTTTAAAATGCCCTTTATCAAACTGAGGAAGTTTCCTTCAATTCCTGGTTTGCTGAAGTAGTTTTATTTTTGTTTTTGAATCATGAAAGGATGTTGAATTTTGCCAAATGATTTTTCTGTACCTATTGAGATGATCATGATTTTTCCTTTTATTTGATTAATATGGTGAATTGATAGATTTTCCATTTTTGAACCACCCTTGCATATACCCACTTGATCATATGTATTAATCTGTTTTTCAAAACAATTTTGTCTAGTTTTGGTATTAATGCAATGCTGGCATCAAAAAATGAGCTGAGAAGTATTCTCTTTTCTTTATAGTCTGTAAGATGTGTGTAGAATTGGTATTATTTCTTCCTTAAATATTTGGTAGAATTCACCCTATAGGCCTGAAGATTTCTTTGCTGGAAGGTTTTAAACTATGAATTCAGTTTCTTTAATTGAATTTAGATGTAGGACAATTCAGGTTATCTATTTTTTTCTTGAGAGTATTTTGGTAGTGTCTTTCAAGGAACTGGTTCATTTTTTCTGAGTCTTCAATAAATAGTCTTCTGACCCAGGGCCTGGTACAGAGTGGAAACTGATGGATGTTGGTGGAATAACTGGATGACTGAATGCCTAAGCATAGCATTGGGGAAGGAGGAAGCAATATTCTCTGTTTCCCAGAGGAAAACTGTCACTCTCAGAAACACAAAAGGACCATCACAATTATCTGTACATGTCCTACATTCCAGGCTCTATGTGAAGAGCCAGGATTACATGAATCATCTCGCCTTACTGCTCCCAAGAATCTTATGAGGAAGATATACTATCTATCTCCATTTTATAATCAAGAAAAGCAACACTTTAGTTTTCACATACATTTAAAGAAGTCACACACGAAGCTAGTAAGTGAAGCTTAAATCCAAATCCATGTTCATTTCTGAAACCTCTTTAAAAAACCTTCTTAGTGGTTCTGCAGCTCCAGTGATAAATATTTGTGTATATTCATATTCTCTCTCCCCTCACTCCATCTTTTCCTGTGTCTGTGGGTTAGGAGTCTGGACCTGGCTTAGCTGGGGCTTTTGCAAAGTTGCGATCAAGGTGTTGGCTAGGACTGGGTTTTCATCTGAGACTTGACCTGGAAGGATCCATTTTCAAATCAGGTTGTTTGGAGAATTCACTTCTTGCAGCTCTAGGATTCATAGCAGCCAGCTTCTTCAAAGATACCAATGGAGGTGGAGGTAGGGAGAAGGAAGGAGGGACTATTGAGCAAATCTACTAGCAAGGTGGAGTCTTATGCAATGTAACGTAACGATGGTATTGACATCCCATCACCTTTGCCATATTCTATTGGTTACCACGATTCCCATTTCCTGGTATTCACACACTGTGTAAACCCTGTATCTTGAGGGTGGGTTGCAACTGTGACTTGTTTGTAACCAATAGTGACTTGCAACCATATAGGTCCCTTTACTCTCCCCTCCATGTTATAGTTGTCATATATATTACATCTACCTAACACTGAAAACCCCAACAAGCATTATAATTTTTGCTTTCAATTGTTATAAACATATTAAAGAATGTGAGAAAAGTAGTCTATTATTACCTAGATAACTCCTACCTATTGCTCTTTCTTTTTCCTGTGGTATCATTTATCTTCAACTTGAAGAACTTTTACTGAATCTATCCAGTGATCTTTTTAATTTCAGTTTTATTTTGAAAATTTCTGCTTGGTATAATTTTTCTTCCTTTGTAGAGAACATCTATCCTACTGTTTGTTTCAAGAATATTTATCACCATCTCATGGAGCATAGCTCTTCAAAATCTTTGACAATTTCAATATCTTGGTTATTTTAGTGTTGGCATCTGTTGTCTTTTCCCTTAAGAAGTGGTCTCGTTTTTTTGCCTCTTTGTTTACCAAGTAATTTTGAATTGTATCTTGGATATTTTAATTTGAATATTATGTCATGAGCCTCTGGGTCCTATTAAAATCCTCCGGAGATTTTTCTTTTAAGCAGGCAATCATCCTGATTAGATTGAATTAATTTTGCCTTACTTTCTCTGGGAAGTGTTCCAATATCAGTTCAGTTTCAAAACCTTTGGTATGTTGCTTTGGGGCTCTCTTACGCATGTATATCTCAGGAATTAGCCTGGGACTTAGGCAGTGGTTTCTTTAGTTTAGTTCTCTGCTATTACTATTATTCTGGTGGCTCAACTGGTTCAGCTTGCTTTGTGATCAGGAACAAATTATCAACCTCCCTGCATTTTAGATTCCCTTGTTATAGGAGTAGGGAATGACAGATGAACAGAGTTAGAAGGAAACATGAAGAGAGACTTCAGATAGTCACACTGTCTTCTGTAGAGTAATATATTTTCTTTCAAAAGCAGAATGATGATGGAAGAGTAAACTGGAAGAGTAAATGACAGTGGAAATAGGACTTTCTAAGAAAAACTACAAAAAAGGTAAAAATCCACTCTGACACATACTGCTGAAGCTTTCAAGTACAAGCAGGAAAATTGTTCATGTTGAAAATAAAGAACTATCCTCTTCCACATTGGTTCAATCAAGCTTTCCCACCCACAATTTCTAGGCCAAGAACCCACCACAGAAGGGAGAAGAGAGAGGTTGAAGAAAAATCTACATATTGCATAAAATAAAATGGTAAAACTATTATACTTTCATGTATCTTGGTAATTTATTATTTTCAAAAGGAAGATATTACTTTTAAAGAAAATTATCTCTATCTTCCTGATCCTGATTACAAAGTCACTTACTTGGATACCAGAATTAAACACTGCAGCATACAATTTCATTATCTTATCAGAATGAAAACAATTTACTAGAAAACCATAGTATATGGCTGTGAGGGTAACTCATAGATATATGCATTCCCATGCACTGATATAAGTTGAAAACATATGGTTCTCTCTAAATGGAGTTTTTATTTCCCAGGGCTTCAGTTTAATACATTTACCTCTATACAATCTCCACAGCAGATTCTCTAGTTCTCATAAATTCTAGCAAGTCCAAAAAAGCCTCATAAGATTTTGTTAAAATCTGATTTGACCAATTTATGAAATGTTAAGTTATTTTAATTACCCAGCTAAAAACTAGAGACATGAAAAGTACTAGGAGAAGTCCTTTCCCAACGGAAATACTCTATGCCACACTTTTTGGTTATTGGCAATAAGTGAAATTTATCATTTTCCATGTTTTCCCTCAAGTTGTCTCTTCGCTGGCTCAAAGTCAACCCATACCTCCTTTTGTAAAAAACATTAATTTATAAGGATGGTAAAAGGCTACATAATCACCCATTTCACAAATACAACACAGTATGAGACTAATCACTTAGAATTCCTTAAAAATACTAATTCTTCAGCCCCACACAAGATCTACTGAACTAAAATCTCAGGGACATTTTTTCATAAACTTTTTTTTCTTGAAAAACAGTCTTCTAAATTGATGGTCATTCAAATTGGGAATCAACTAAGAATCAAAAGATATGGCTTATATTCTACTCCTGGTTCTAATTATTTCAATGTTTGGCTTCTTTGGTTTCTTCATCTGAAAAAATGAAGGGGTTAGCAATGGATTCTTAAGGTCCTCTTAGCTCCAACACCTTATAAAGATGTATCTTTATAAGAAGAAGAGAGTAGATCACAAACACACACAGAAGAAAGACTACGTGAGACAGAGGGAGAAGATGACCATCAACAAAGCCAACAAGAAAGGCCTCAGAAGAAATCAACTCTACTGACACATCAATCTTGGACTTTTAGCCTCTGCAACTGAAGAAATATATTTCTGTTGTTTAAGCCACTCAGTCTGTGGTATTTGTTATGGCAGCCCTAGCAAACTCATTCAATGAGTTATCTAGGATGCCTAAAAATATGCAGACTCCTAAGCTGCCCTCAGACTGAGTGAATTAATTTCTGGGGGTTGGTCCAATAATCTGCTCTTTTAAAACACATCACAATAAAGTTTACTACACACAATAAAGTTTGTGAAATACTTCTCTGAAATCTACCATAATATCAACTGTTAACTGATGCATAGATTACAAAAGATCGACCTATCTATCTCTTATTCTCAAGGGCCTCACAATTAAGTTAGTCCAAATATAGATAAGAGACTATAACAAGAGACTCAAGAGCTCCAATTTGTTACCATCTCAAATGTTAAGAATGAATTCTTGCAATCTAAAAGAAATGCAGTTCTTAATATAGGACGCTTAAAAAAATGGACTCGAAGATAGTGAGGCAAAGTGGTTGACTGCAATAAAGTGAAAGGAATGGACAGGGAGAAAGAAATCAAAGCCCAGGGCCTGACCAAGGTGGAGAGTCTAATAGAAGGCCACCAACACATTGAGCTGGGAGAAACAACAGGAAAAGAGCCACAAAAACTGCAGAAATTGAAATTGATGAAACCATAAAATGGCCCTCATAGTTTAAATACATGTTAGACAATATCTGCAGAGGATGGGAAACTATAAAAAGTGTTCTAGCAGTTTTAAAAAAGAGAACCAAATAGAACTTATAGGACTGAAAAATACAACCAAAATTAAAAACAAAATGGATGGATTTAATAGTATGTATGAAACAGATGAAGAGAAGTAAAGTAGAATATGTCAGAAGAAATTATACAGTATAAATCCTGACAAGACAAAAACAATTGGAAAATACAGAAGAGAGGGTGATAAATATATGGAAGGCAGAGTAAGTCTGCCACGTGTAATGAGAATCCTCATATAAGAAAAGAGAATGGGGATATAGGCAATATGTGAAGGAGTAATGAACTAACAAAACACACAAATCTAGATTCAAAGAGCTGAACAAATCCTAAACAGGATTAACAAAAGAAATCCATACCCAGACACATAATTATACCACATACAATGAAAGCAGATATTTGTTTTTGAGATGTAATATTTAGCTTGACAGTTGACTCAAGAGCCAAAGAGGAAGTCATAAGAGAGTAGAAAAATATTTCCAACATGTTGAAAGATAATAAAGGCCAAATTAGAATTTTACATTCAACAAACATACCTCTGCAGAATGAGAGCAAAATAAAGATATTTTCAGACAAAGAAATCATGAGCAAGTTATGCTACCAGTGGACTGTCACAATATGAAATTCTAGAGGAAATATTTCAGGTAGAAAGAAATTGATCCCAGATGGTAAGCCTGAGGCACAAAGGAGAATAAAGAGTAAAGAAAGTGATATATATGTGTGTGTATAAATATAAACATTGACTATATAAGAAAATAATAAAGTCTATAGAATTAAAAGACGTTGAAGTACTTGACAATGGAATTAAAATACAAAACAAATAAAATACATGACCATAGTATGCAAGCTGCTAGTTAGACAGTTGTTCTAGTTATTACGTCTGGGTAACAAATAATCCCCAAACTAAGTTGCATGAACAATCCATGTTCACAGATTCTGTGGGGCAGGAATTCAGCTGGGCACAGCAGGGATGGCTTGTCTCTGCTCCATGAAGTCTGGGGCCTGGAATCACTTGAAAACTTGCTTACTCATATGTCTGACACCTGATGCTGACTGTAGGTTAGGGGTCTCAGTTTCTCTCCTGGGGGCTAGTTTAGGCTTCCTCACAACATGGTATCTGGATTACAAGGGTGAGCTTTCCAAGAGGGAAAGAGCAAGCAAAAGAGACTGAGAGCCAGCCATGCAGATGCCATATAATCTTTCATGATCTAACCTTGAAGTTGTGCAATAACATATGCTGCATTCTGTTGTATTAGTTGAGGTAGTCATAAATTCTTGTTTCAAAGTAAGTGGAAACATTCTGTTGCTTGATGGTGATTGGGGGGTGGCAAGCTTCTAGAAAAGCATGTGAGACTACAAATATCGCTGTGGCTATCTTTGGAAATTATAATCTTCCCAAATGTAAAGATAATGATTAACTTTGGTCTGACTTAATCTGAATATGCATGTTGTAATATAGGGTAATCATCAAAAAATAAAAGCCACTAAAGTAGTAAAGAAAAAAATGTGTATAGTTCAGGAAAAGAGAAACCGTATTATTTATATTAAGAAAGAATTTAACATAAGGAATTGGTTAAACAGGTTTTGTGAGAAGTCAAAATGTCCGCAAGGGACACAACTATTAAAGGGAAGAAAGTAGGATTATTAGAACCTGGAAACCTAGAACAGATACCCTGCAGAGAGCCAGAAAAAAGGTAGACCCTGGGAACCAACCACAACTACTGGGAGAAAAGCCATTGCTGAGGTGATGCTGATGATCAGGAAGCAAATGGCAATGGTCAAAGTCTCTTCTCCCGTTCTCCAGCTTTCCAGTCTCCTTCTAGTGCCCCCTATTTGTGGAACCTAAAGGAAGCTAGATGGTGAAGGAGAAATATAGTATTCTCCAGAATTCTCCAGAATACAGAAGGGTGTCTAGAATTGAGAGACAGTTAATAATTGGCATAAATGGAATTAAAAAACAAAAGTAAATACAAATTTAAAAAGGCAAGAAAATAGAGAAAAAGAATCATAGAACAAGCTAGACAAAAAACAAACCCCCATAAAATAAAATGGCAGACATAAATCTATTAGTCATGATATTAAATGTAAACGGCTTTAGTGTTCCAGTTAAAAGACAAAGAATATCAAATTGGATTTAAAAAAAAAACCCCAAATCCAAACTCTATGTCAGTAATGAAGGAACACTCTCCTAAAAAACCCAAGAGTTGAAGAGGAACAACCCCTAATGAAAAATGGAAAATAAAGGCTGAAAATGAATGAGGTAAGCATCTACCGCAAGAAATTAGAAACAAGAACAATAAAAAACTCCAAACAAAATAGAAAAAATAAGTAATATTGATAAAAGCAGAAATTAATGAAACAGAAAACAAACATAGAGAGGATTAATAAAACCAAAATTTGGATCTCAGAAAAAACAAATCACTGTCCCCATTTAAAGATTATGTAGACTATCCAAAAGAATTTGCAAATAACTTACAAGCATCATTAGAGTTTAGTAAGTTTCTAGATACAGAAGCAATACAAAGATATCAATTACACTTTACACATAATCAACAGGAAATAAAGTGGGCTGAGTAATTTGGATTTAACATTCTCACTTGAGAATATTTAGAAATATTTCAAATATATTTGAAAAAGTATTGGATGATATTAGAAAGCTAAGTTAGTGAATAATTATCAAGTTAATATCTGGGAGAAAATAGAAATTCATAAAGGAAATGAATTCTTCATTTGTGACCACTTGTACTCTGGGAGATTTTGCAGATTTTTAAGAGGCTACTGAGAAGCTGAGCAGAGCTAAGGGACTTGGGATTCAAAGGTAGAATGTAGTGCCAGCCAAGAGGTGGGGGCACTAGCTCTGGTAACCCAAATCCACACTTAGTAAGCCTGAAGAGTTTCTGAAGTAAGGATTAACAGGCAGTAAGGGCACTAGTACAGTTAGCTCAGCTCTGAGTCACATGGATGATTCAGAAAATCTCAGTTTCTGAAATTGGGTCAAAATGATCCTGAACTACTAGTGCCCAAGTGCCTAGTAGAGCACATAAAAAAACTCTGTGGAGGATGAAAATATCTTATTGGGCATCAAATTGCAGTTGATCTTTGAACAACACGGGAATTAGGACACTAACCCTCTGCACAGTTGAAAATCTGCTTATGACTTTACAGTCAGTCCTCTGTAACCAAAGTTCCATTTCCACAAATCATATAATACTGTAGTATGTAGTATTTAGTGAAAAAAAAATCCACACATAAGTGGACCCAGGCAGTTCAAATTTGTGTTGTTCAAGGGTCAACTATATTTCTACAAGCAAGCTTTCAAATATAATATTGGCATACAATTAAAGATAACCACACAGACTTTCTGTTTGAATTAAAAAAAAAAATCCCACAAGGACTCAGAGGCAAAGAATATACAAATCAATTTTCACTGCAAAGTAAAGGAGCTGTTACAGTGGAGGATTACTGGACTGAATGTCAATATTATGACATAGTATGAGTGTGTTTCATGTTTGGTAATTGCAATCATTGTTGCTTTTGTTGTGGTCATCCATGTACAATGCTTGGTGTCAGTCTATTTTTCTCTTGTAAAAATAAAATACAGTGTGTGTGTGTGAAAAAAAAAAAAAAGATAACCACATATACAAGGATACAAGATAAATAAGAATTAGCAGAAACAAAAATATAAAAAGAGACCCCAGGAGAGCTTCAGATTTGGGAATTATTAAACACAGACTATAAAATAATCATGCTTTTCATGTCCAGGTAGATAAAAGATATAAAATTTCAGCAGGACAATTAGAAACTGCTAAGTGATAGATTTACATGTTTGAAATTAGAGAACTGAAAATACAAAGGGCTAAAAATAACCAAGACACTTTTACAGAACTATAAGTTGGGAGGACTTGTTCTGCCAAATATCAAAAACAATGTATCAGCTATTGTGATGAAGAAGTATACCATCACAGGGATAGAAAAGAAGGAACAAGAAATCCAGCAAGAGACGTATACATATATGGATATGACATAAGACTTTGGTGGCACTGCAGAAAAGAACAGACTTCAGTAAACGGTGGTGAGACACTTCCTAGCATACACAAAATTAATTCCTCTTGAATTAAAAACTTAAAATGGGGAAGTCAAAATTAAAGCTTTAGAAGACAATATAGAGGAGTATCTTCATGACTTTGTGGCTCTAGAGAACAGTTTTTTTAAAACTCACAAAAAAATCTAGCCTTAAAACAAAAAATTGACACTTCGCAGTACCTGACCATTAACAAATTCTTTTTAACAAAGAGCATCATAAAGAGAGGGAAAGGCAAGCCAGAGTGGGAAAAAATATTTGCAATTATATAGCCAACTAAGAACAGGATTTATAAAGATCTTTTATGAATCAAGGAGGAAAAAAAACCTGCCAACACAACCAAAAAATGGACAAAAGAATTGAAAAGTCACTTCACAAAAAAGAAAGAGTGGCCAACAAACATATAAAAAGGTGCTTAATTTCAAGAGTAATTAGGGAAATGCAGAGTAAAACTTCAACGAGATATAACTGCACATCCAACAGATTGGCAAAATTAAAAAAAAAAATCTGTTAACACCAGAGATGAGCAAAGTGGGAAAACACGACATCTCTATTGCTCAGGAAAAACTTTGTTATTATCTAATAAAACTTAAGACGTGAATATCCTATGACCAAGGAATTCCATTCCTAGGCACATATACCTTAGTTACACTAGGCAATACATAAAATAATGTTCATTGTGGAACTGTGATTACCCACCCCCCAAACATCCCAACTGTCCACAGTCAATAGAATGAATAAATAAATAGTTGTATATTAACACAAAGGTAAAATTATACATCAATGACGATGAATGAAGTATTGTTACAAGCAACCACATGGATGAATCCCATGTTGAATGAAAGAAGCAGCCACAAATGAATGTATTGATTCTATTTACATAAAGTTCAAAAACAACAAAAGTAAACTGTATGTATTGTTTAGGTACATACATAGGTGGTAACACTATAAATAAAAACAAAGACACAGTTATCACAAAAGGTAGAAAAGTGCTAACTGCTAGAGAGTATGTGTGGGGAAGCTGGTTGTGATTGGGAAGGGACCGCAAGGGGAGTTTCTGGGCTGCTGCCAATGTTCTATTGATTTGAGAGCTGGTTATGCAAGTAGTTACTTCAAAGTTATTCTTTAAACTGTGTATTTGTATTTTATATACTCTTTTGAATATATGTATATACACACACACACATACATATATGTATATATATATGAATATATATTTCTTAAATAAACAAAGCTAAGACAAGGCAAGACAAAAATGAACAAATTACCTACTGATTACTTCCTGTGACCCCCAAGATTGCAACTTCCTGATTTATGTTTTGAATTTGTTAAAAGTAAAATAGTTAAGCCCATACCTAATGATTGTATACTAAATGGTTATATATTTACAATCACAATGAATTTTTGATAATATTCATTGCAGTTGAAAGGATTATTAGGTAAAGAGAATATTTCCCTCAAGATCTCAAGAGAACAATTTTCTTTCTGTCTTCATTTTACTAATTATAAAATAGTGGACTCTAAACACTGCTGACGTTTTTATGTCTTGTCACTGGCACCACCAGGGAGTGCCATGATACATAAAAAATAAAAATAAAGATACACATCTACATCCAAGTTCTTTGGGACAATTTAGAGGAACTTATAGATGTGTAACATACTGCTGTGAACTCTAAAAAGGAATGGACTTCGGAAATCCCCAACCAACAGTCTGGGATTTACCAGATCTTCTAGGTTTTACAATTTCTCAATTGTTTTAAAAGAATTTCCAGGAGCTAAAAGCACTTTGAAGTAATGTCTCTCCATATCCAGTGAGTGTTCTATCTCCATGATTGCAAAACTTGAAAACTAGGAAACACCAAAGCAACACTACTCACAAAATGAATAATAAAATTGGAATCTCTGGAGTCAACTACGGAACAGAATTTACAAAGATATCGTCAAATTTCTTAATTTATTTTTAATAAGTAAAAAATCACTCAGTGGTACCATACAAAATCAAATCATTAATTTTTGTACCTGGTATTTCAATCACCAGCACTGATCTCATGGTACAGAAATAAAACAGATAATGAAAAAGAACTGTCATTAAATTCACGCTGGCTTTCCAGCCTACTAGAACTATACAGAAGAAACTAATGGCAATAACCGTTACAGAAAAAAAAGCAATGACAAAATGGTTTCAGATTTAATCACAAAATGAACTTAATCCTTACTAATTTTATTTATATCTGCTAAAGCTCTGATCTCTATAAATAAGAACTGATAGCATGGTTTTGTTCTAAATTTACTTCTGAAGAGATGTGGAGATTTAGATCAAATATAAGCAAGCTACTAGATCATAGTTGAGAATTACTGAATGGCTACCTGGAAAATATCAGTTATTGTCATAGAGCACAAAACAAAAAAGTGGGAACAGACTTCTTATAGGAAAGTGCTTTTACTGCTGCTGGCCTCTAAAGTTCCAAACCATAGAACTTTGATATTCCTGGATTCAATTTTAAGTAATATTAATTTTAAGCATTATATTTGCAATATACATGACAGGAGAGGGTAGGATATGACGAACCAAAATTAATTGCTTATTTCAAAGGTAGCCATTTCCTTTAAACTTATCCTGTCCACTTATCCTCACCTCCAACGCAGACTACCCTTTAATCATACAAATTCACCCTCCACTCCTAAATATATTTTCCCAATTGGATGATACTTTTACAAAAGAATGAAACAATACAGATGGTTGGCTAAGTAATTTAAACTATTTGTAAGTGGAATAAAAGGAAAGTTAGGTAGAGAATATAAAAAGATACCAAACTGGAGTAATACTGATGTGAATCTAGTTTTTAATTTATCAAAGTACCTATTAATGGTTTGAACAGAAGAGCAGAAGAAAAGCAGCTAGAGGGAAATGACTTTCTGTGGTTACAAAATGCCAATTGCTTTAGAATGCATGACAGCCTTGGAAATAAAATAAACACTTGCTGTTTTCACTGAGTTTACAGTGTTGAGTACACTTTATGTTATTTTAATGAAAGCATTTCTATGAACATATGCAATAGCTCATATCAGAAAACAGAAAGTTTCTATCAGTAAAGACCTAAAAAAATAAATTTTTATCTTTGTCAACTCCCTTTCTGGGAATGTAGAATTAAATAATACATTTCCCTTTAAAATAAAATATTAATTTATTATTATTTTTTCTGTCCATTAGGCTGCTGGAAGAAAAAAAATCAAGACTCAACTAGTGATAATTTTTTAATTTCTACTTTTCATCTACTTCTAAGGACACTCCCTTTACAAAACCTTTTAGTCTTATATACTATGACAATCAGGTTTAGAGTTCCAAATAAATAAAATAGCCACACTAGAAGGCATACTAAAGAATCAAATGACTAGCCATATTTATCTGTTCACATTCATGGATTCTCTAAGCAGGTTGTCAGAGTCCATATGCTATTGTTAACATTTAGTCCCAGTTAACACCTGTCATCTGATGTGCTCATGACTTACAACACTGGTGCTATCAGAAAAGATCCTGATTTTGGGGAGACAGTGATATAACAAACTCTGGTTAAATCAGCAGAGGTAACATGTCAGTAAACTGTAACTTTTAAAGTTTTAAGAGTAACTACTCTTCATCCACTGCTACCATCCCTCCTCCATTGGTGTTAAATTCAAAGCCTCATCATGAGAGGTGCAGGGAGCCAAACACTGTTTGTATAGAAAAATGGGCCTCAAATACTAAACAAAAAGAATTTCATAAAATGGGATTAAACTTTTTGGATAGTTGCATTTGTTATTTTCAATTTCTTGATCTTTTATTTCTTCTGGTCTTAGATACATATTTTTTTCCTTCTTTTCATCCAAAGAGGTTAATACACAATTTTTTGGTAAGCATTGTAAAACAGCATTCCAGTTTGAAGTTGCTTGTGGGCACATCCACATATGAAGCACTACACATGTGTATACTATGCTTCAAAATGCTTTACAATTCTTCACTGTAGTTTTTTACTGATGTTTCCCTTAAATTAAGGCTTCATCAAAGAGAAATCCATAGCGTTATGAGCTGACTTTTTAAGCTCCTGAATAAGTGCATTCTTTCCAAAATCAAGTAGTCCTAAATTTAAGACAACTTCTGTTAATCAGTGTCATGACTAAAGTAGTATCTTACTGGAGGTCCAGGTAAATCTTCATCTCCATCAGTATCTGGAGCAAATGACACAGTAAGATCCACATATTTCTTTTCAGTAGAAGGTTTCACAAGTTTATGCATTCTAAGGAAAAATAAGCAAGGAAAAATAATTTGGTAAATTCTGTAAAATGAAAGAGTGATTTGGTGATAATGTTGTCCAAAGAATCTGGGCTTGTTTAAATTTATTTTTAAATCTAATAATTCACCTGCTTTCATATAATTATTTTCTTTACTAAAAGCTCTAAAATCAAGACATTCTTTTACCTAACAGTTAATCAATTTTTACCTTTGCTGGTAATGATAAGGAATACAGACCACTTATTTAAAAACAAAAACAAAAACCAAAAACTCCACAGAAAAAAACCTAAAATGTGAGAAATGCTTTTAAAAAATGAATATATCAAATATAGATCCCTGCCCTTGTGAATGAAGCTTATATTGGTGGGAGGGGAGAGACAATTAATAATACAGTAACTGTTAGACAGTGATAAATGCTATGAGAAAGAGGAAAAGTAGAGCAGTGTAAAAGGGATTAGGCATGCTAGGCTGGGGTACCAGACAGGATGCAGTATTAAATAGGGTTCAGAGAGGCCTCTTCAGGAAGTGCAAAGACCAGAGGTGAGAGTTAGTCAGATGGCCATCTCAGAAAGAGTTGCAAGCAGAGGGAAAAACTAGAGCAAAGGTTGCATGTTGGAGACTGGAATGTTCAAGGAAAAGTAAGGAGGCCAGTATAACTGGAATATTGTGAGCAAGGAGAGAGAAGTATGAAAGGAACTTGGAAGGGTAAGTGGGAACTAGATAATTTAGGGCCTTGCAGACCACTGTAAAGACTGGCTGTTTTCCTCCCTCTCTTCCTTTAGGTCTCTGCTCAAATGTCAGCCTTTCACATCAGAATATGACAGGCAGGGACTTCCCTAGTGGCGCAGTGGTTAAGAATCTGCCTGCCAATGCAGGGGACACGGGTCCGAGCCCTGGTCCGGAAAGATCCCACATGCCTCGGAGCAACTAAGCCTGTGCGCCACAACTACTGAGCCTGTGCTCTAGAGCCCATGAGCCACAACTACTGAGCCCACGAGCCATAACTACTGAAGCCCGCATGCCTAGAGCCTGTGCTCCGCAAGAGAAGCCACCGTAATGAGAAGCACGCGCAGCGCAATGAAGAGTAGCCTCCTCTCGCCACAACTAGAGAAAGCCTGCACGCAGCAACAAAGACCCAACACAACCAAAAATAAGTATAAAATAAATAAATCTTTAACCAAAAAAAAAAAAAAAATATGACAGGCAGAGGGAATACCTAGATTGCCCAATATACTGTAGCAACTTAACACCCCCTTATTCTGCTTTATTTTTCCACAGCACTTATCACCATCTGACATACATATTTAATTGTTATGCAAACTCCTCGAGCAGGGCAGGGACTCTGCTTTGCTCACTGCTGTATCCCTAATGTTTACAAAAGTACCTGGTACATAGCAGGCATTCTTTAAAAAAATCTGTTGAATAAATGAAAATAACAATTCGGCATTTTAAAAAAACACTTCAGTCTCACAAGCCTAGTCCTTATGTGTTTGCATATAAGAGGTGGATCTACTTTTACTTGGTATATTGACCAAATCAGGTTTCTAAGCCTATTAGCTTATAAGCTGACCCTGAACGATAATAAACTCACAAGGGTATTATAATCCTATAAATCTCACTTGATAGGTAGCCTGTGGAGCTTGGCAGATTCACTGTCTTTATTACTGCCATTAGATAGGAGTAAATCACATATTTTTATCTGAACTTCAATAACCTCTATATTTAATTTTCTAGTGTGCATCCAACTTATATTTCAACTTTTGAGAATCTCTTGCATATAATGTTCAATACTTACGTTAACTTCAATCTTTTTGCATGACCAGGCATTACAGGAACATAAAGCATTTTGACTCCCTGTACCACCATTGTTGGCTCAATTCCGTACTTCTCCTAAAAGTGAATACCCAAAAGAGAAACAATCAAAGCTCCACCCAAATATAAAATGCTGAATGACAATGTTTTACAACCAGTAAAAAGAGAGAAAACTCCTGCTAAATAATATTTATAAAAACCTCTAATGAAATTATGTATAAAACTAACAGACTCAAAGCAACTAATGAATAATTGTCTCACTTTGACTGCATTTATGAAATCCAAGAGGGTGAACTCTTCTTTTCCATGTATAATCCATCTGTCCCAAATTGTAAATGATATTCCATTTCTGTTGTAGAAAAATATTCAGAACAAAAACATTTAAATTTTCTTCCCTTTACTAATAATAAAAAACCCCAGAAGTCCACTATTTGTGATTTAGCTAGATATTAATGTGGGAATAAAAAAGGAAAATATAACAAAATATTCCATAATTCCATCTTACTTCCCCATCACACCACACAGGTAACCACTTTCATCAGTACCTTGTTTATCTTTCCAGTGTCTTATTATAGATCAGTATGTCTTAGCAAGAGAGTTCCATTTCTCTCTTTAAACAGTTGCATGAGTTTCACTGTGTGGATGTTCCAGTCTCCTATTACGAGACACTTAGGTTGTTCCAATCTTTGGCTATGATAAACAATGCCAGAATGAATATCCTGTACATATATCATTTGAGATGAGTGCAAATGTATCTGCAAGTTTGAAATATAGTGCTATATTTGCCTTAATATGGGTTATATTATTTTATACTCTCATCAGTAATGTATGAGAGTGCTTTCTCACACTCTTGCCAAGGTAATAGTTTTCAAATTTTTGGTTGTTACCAATTGAAAAATTGAAAAATGGAAGTCCAGGGGAATTGATTTGCTTTGTCATACAACTTTTGGAACTAGATTCTTAATCTCATTATCCATTAGTCAGACACTAGAATGGCTTCTAATTAATCTGAATTAGGCAGACATAGATGAAACCATAGAAAGTACAATGCTAAACAGTGTGGCACATTATGTGTTGTGAGAGTTCTATGGCTAGTTTAGTCAGCAATGCTTCATGCTACATGCAAAAGAATGAAATTGGACTCCTATCTTACACCACACACAAAAATTACCTCAGAATAGACTGAAGACTTGAATGTAAGACCTGAAACCATAAAACTCCTAGAAGAAAACTTAGGTGGTAAGCTCCTTGACACTGGTTTTGGTGATGATTTTTTAGATTTGACACCAAAAGCAAAGGCAACAAAAGCAAAAATAAACAAGTGGGACTACATCAAACTAAAAATCTTCTGCACAGCAAAGAAAACCACTAACAAACTGAAAAGGCAACCTACCGACTGGGAGAAAATATTTGCAAATCATAAATCTGGTAAGGGGTTAATATCCAAAATATATAACAAATACATACAACTCTACAGCAAAAAACCCAAACAATCCAATAATAAAATAGGCAGAGGACCTGAACAGACATTTTTCCAAAGCAGACATACAGATGGCCAACAGGTACATGAAAAGATGCTTAATTATCATTAATTATCAGGGAAATACAAATCGAAACCACAATGAGATATCACCGCACACTTGTTAGGATGGCTATCATCAAAAAACAGAAGACAACAAGTGTTGACAAGGATGTGAAGGAATTGGAACTCTTGTACATTCTTGGTGGGAATGTAAAAATGATACAGCCACTATGGAAAGCAGTATGTAGGTTCTTTAAAAAATTAAAAACAGAACTATCATATGATCTAGCAATTCCACTCCTGGGTATTTATCCAAAGAAAATGCAAACACTAACTTGAAAAGATATCTGTACTCCCATGTTCACTGCAGCATTACCTGTAATACCTAAGACATGGAATCAATCTAAGTGTCCACTGATGAATGGATAAAGAAAGTGTGGTTCTATATATAATGAAGTATTATACAGCCATAAAAGGAATGAAATCCTGCCATTTGTGACAACATGGATGGACCTTGAAGACGTTACGCTAAGTGAAATAAGTCAGACAGAGAAAGACAGATACCTTATCATCTCATGTATATGTGGAATCTAAAACAAACAAATCCCACAAAAAACTCAACCAACCAACCAGACCAAAACCAAAAAAATCCCAAGCTCATAGATATAGAGAACACTGATAGTGCCAGAAACAGGTGGTGAGGGTGGGCAAATGGATAAAGGGAGTCAAAAGGTACAAACTTCTGGTTTTAAGATGAGTAAATCATGGATATATAATGTGAAGCATGGTGACTATAGTTAATGATACTGTACTGCATATTTGAAAGTTGCTGAGTGAGTAAATCTTAAATGTTCTCATCATCAGAAAAAAAAATTCTGTAACTATGTATGATAATGGATGGTGACTGGGCTTATTATGGTAATCATTTCACAGCATATACCAGTGTTGAATCATTGTGGTGTACACTTGAAACTAATTTAATGCTGTATGTCAATTATACAATAAAAAAGAAAAAAGAAAAAAAAGAAATGCTACATGAAGATGGGGTTTTGACCTCATCATGAAGTGATGGAAGAGTTTATATATATTGGAGAAAAGGAGCAATAAAGCTATTATTTTTCCCTTTTAAAAGGTAAAAAAATTATTTCATTCTCATTATGCAAGAGAAACACACCTTCGTGCATACCTGATTTCAGTTTTTCTTACTTCAGATGTCTCTGTAAACACTATAATTGGAATGGCTAAGTTAAAGAAACAATTTTTGTAAGCTTCAAATGGATAGTCACCAGCTACTTTGATCATCTCCAATGCAACCTAGATAAAAGAAGGTGATCTGATTATATAAATAGCCTAAAACTATTCATGACTTTAATTGCATCTATATAATTTTCCTGAATTCTTCTCAAGCATTTCTGTGTAGAGAATAAAAGCAGCTATTGGACTGGAGTAATATAAATTTCTTATAAGCCTCTAATTAATTTGACCATGTAATCTTCCTACTTTGAAAGCAGATATCAGAAGTCAAGCAATACAGCAGTCTAAAATCATTTAATAATAGGAACAATAATTACATAGCTTCTAAGAATAACACTACAGTACGGTATAATAACTAGGGCCATCCTAAAGATTCTAAATCATTAAGGAAAGACTAAATTTAAAGAAATCCAAATCACTAACAGAAATTACATTTATTTTAAGACAAAGAACTAAAATCCAATATAATCAAAGAGTAAAGATTAGGGTAGTTCATTTTATTCAAGAAAAATAGAGCATTTGGATTGTACAGAGGATACAAAGATGATGAAGAGGATTATTGTCTGTAAGAAAAGTTATACTCTATCTTGACAGAGCTTATTTTTTTACATTAAAATGTCTGTATTATCTGTAAAAGTTCAAAATACAGATTACTGTATTTTCAGAAATATCTTACAATTTTAAATTATAAGATCAATATGTATCCCTCCTTCTCTAAGATCTCTGAGTGAATGGTTTGGGGTGGTGTAATAGGGAAGACAGAAAAGAAGCAATGAATAACAAGCATTTTCAAAGAATCATAATCTCACCAAGCCAGAAACTGCAGCAGTGGATGTTGCTATAGCAGGTATAATTCTACCTGCTATGCGTTTTGTTTTCAAACGGTCAGCTGGTTCAATGTTATACATTTTGGCACGAAGATTTGATGCAGCTGTGATGAAATCTATGTGTCCATTACGATCATCATCTTTTTCAAATGAAAGCGCTGCCATCTGAAGGTCACCTGATGACAACAACCAGAAAAACAAAGTTTCCTACTAAGTGATAAAGGCTTTACTAGGTAAAAAGCAAGGCAGTGTGGGTTCACTACTGTTAAAGATTCCTTTTTGTTTAGGTTTGCAAATGACTGAAAAATACAACAACAACAACATCCAGGGAACTGAAGTTACTGAAGGATATGAAAATGATGGCTTTAAAACCACTGAATTAGAAGTTTTAATATTAAAAAAAAAAACCTTTCTAAAAAAACATAAAAATAAGAAAGCCATGTACATCTGCTATTAAGTGGCTTACAATAAAAAAGTCAACACTGGGTACTGTTCAAAAATTGATTTCATAAATACTACTCTGAAACATTTTACCTCTGATAACTAAGAATAGGGTATATTGGTCAAATAAAAATAAGTGTCTTTATGAAAGATTTCCAGATTAGTGGTTCCCCAAATCATTCTGTAGACAGGTGTAGTTTAATCTGTGATGAAATGAGAAAGTAAGAAATGGCAATATGTTTTTTCTAGAATTATAATTATTAACTTAGGATATAAACCTTTTACTTGCAAAATAAATAGTTGGCTAATCTAGGCTTTTCTCCTGAATTTTACTGGTCTTTGTGTAAAATCTCAAAAGTTTGGAAACTGCTGATTTATGTAGTAGAAAGGTGCTGAGCGGGTCTAAAAACATGAGCTAATACAGATCTGTTTTTAAGGAATTAAAAGTTCAGTTTCCCTATATTTAAGACCATTTAGCAAGGGTGTACATAGGTCAGGTTTGTATTCCCTGTGTGTAATTATGGAGACTAAGAAGCCAAGAAGAAATCTGTCTATGATATTTTTTCCTAAAGTGATTTCACTGGATCTCAGGGTTAGTCTCCAAAGGACTCCATGTGTTCTTCATTATGCTAGCCATAAGTTAAAAAGGAATCACACAATAGAATCTCAAGAACTAAAACAATCAGAACAGCAAAAACAAAGCAGACTTACATTTCAGCCTTCTACGGTAGGGAAATGGTGGAGAAAGTTATGAATTTAGTCACAGTTAAAGATGAACAGTGACTTTCATATGATCATGGAATCAAGTAATATCATTATTATTGTTGTTATGATTTAATCCCACAACCTTCTGAGTGTACAGCTTAGTGAAAATAAAAATCCCTTTAGTTCAAAACATTTTTATAAAGATTTCCCCTTACTTGCGGTAGCTTCACTAGATGAAATAGCCTTTTCCAGTTGGAAAACAGCATTCCTCTCATCTTCACTGCTAACAGGAACATGGTCTGGTTTCCTTGCAGTTTCATCTGTTTGAACAACCTTTAAATATATGTATGTATATTCATTAATGATATCACATCCTACACCTAAGTTTGACTAACAAATCTGTTTTTATCAAATAAGTCACAAAGCGAAAACATTCTATTGGTTTAATTAGATTATTAATCATTATGGTCCAATGTATTTTACACCTTCTATTGTTAAGTAATATTATGTTATTTACATATTTATTATCTACTGCCTCACATTGACATGTAAACTCTATGAGAACAGGGATCTTTATCTTGTTCACTGAGATAACCTCAATATATCTAAAATAAACCGCTCATAGTGGGTGTTAAAAATACTCCTGAATAGTTTATAAGATCTAAGTTCATACAACTCTCTCTTAAAATTCCACACTAAAATAAAGTTAATGTTAATCAACAGTTTGTGATTCTGACAAATCAACTTCAAACCAAATTACATACCTCTAACTAGTGCAGAGCTGTCTTCTGTCTCCAAAGAAATTGAAGAAATCCACAAAATATATAATATGGGCATCTTTTAAATATTTATTGACTGCTGAAAAGAAGTTCTATCCCAAAGAATATGTCTTCCTTCATATAGTTGCATGCTTAGGGCAGCACATATAAGTAATTTATCTTTAAGAAATTACTTATTAAACACAAGGGCAGTGAAGTTAATATTCTCAAACCAAGAAACTAGCTACACATCATCATTAAAATACTATTTCTTATTAAAGAAACACATTCAATTCACATTTTTACATATTAAATATGATTATAAATATTTGAGAAATATTAAGGAGTCAGGGAAGCCGTAATTTTTATTTGCCAGAATGTGTAGTTGATATTTTTTGGCTGTGGCATCTTTTAACTAGGAGTGCCAGACGCTGAAGCTTCAGTGGGAACTGCTTCAAGGAGTGGTGAAAAAGCTCATAAGTCATGTTAAAATTGCTCAGGGTAATTTATGACGCCAAAACTTCGACACAGAAAGAAGCAATTCAAGCTAGAAAACATATTGAAGAGCAGTAGAGACCTGTAAAGTTATTGATGCATATTTCCTTGGCTTTTGTCTAGCAGTTTTGCCCATTAGAAACATGGGCTAGGAATCTTCTTTATATAGGAATTTTGTTTTTCCTTTCTGTACTTTTGTTCTTGATAAACTACAAGTCATGAACATTTCATTCAGAAAACCTATTTACTTGCACAAAATGAACTGCCTACAAGTTTTCCTTGCCCCTAAAATAAAAATGCAGAGTCGAAGACTGCACACACCACTTCCTACTTGAATTTTGCAGGGAGGCACTCATTACTCCACATTTTCCAGTATAGCTAAAGGTAAAGGGAACAGCAGGTTGTTCTGTGGTTTATTTTTTAGAGTGCATATGAAAAGGCACATAATGAACATGTGAAAAAGAAAAATATTTAGTATTTTCAAACTTTTTTATTTACCCTGCCTAAATTTCATGTTCCATCTTTATTAATACTCCCTTTCTCCTTCCAACATATTCGCCTGACAAAATCACAACCCTTGTTACAATCCGATTTACCAGCTATTCTACAGTAGCACCCAAGCAGCTAAATGCCTTTTCTCCAGCCACATGTAGTGGAATACATTAAGTGGAATTAACATTAAGTGGATCTTAAATATTATCTCGAAATTCTACAACATCTTCTAATTTCCCACTTTTCCCACTCCCCTAGGCAATTATTTCACATCTTTTTTTTCTCTGCTCAAACTTCTTCTATCTTCTCCCTGTCACTCGGAGTGATTAAGCTTGCTTCTTTTTTTCAACTAAAAAAATAATCTTTTTTTCTTACACACTCAAACCAATTCCTTACAAATCCTGTCAGGGCTACTGCAAAATGTGCACAATATCCAACCTCTTACCACAACTTCCCTGTTACCCACTACCCCTGTTTGATGGTTCATTCAAACTACCATCATCTTTTTTTTTTTTTTACATCTTTATTGGAGTATAATTGCTTTAAAATGGTGTGTTAGTTTCTGCTTTATAACAAAGTGAATCAGTTATACATATACATATGTTCCCATATCTCTTCCCTCTTGCGTCTCCCTCCCTCCCACCCTCCCTATCCCACCCCTCTAGGTGGTCACAAAGCACTGAGCTGATCTCCCTGTGCTATGCGGCTGCTTCCCACTAGCTATCTATTTTACATTTGGTAGTGTATATATGTCCATGCCACTCTCTCACTTTGTCACAGCTTACCCTTCCCCTCCCCATATCCTCAAGTCCATTCTCTAGTAAGTCTGTGTCTTTATTCCCGTCTTTCCCCTAGGTTCTTCATGACTTTTTTTTTTTTTTTCTTAGATTCCATATATATGTGTTAGCATATGGTATTTTTCTCTTTCTGACTTACTTCACTCTGTATGACAGACTCTAGGTCCATCCACCTTACTACAAATAACTCAATTTCGTTTCTTTTTATGGCTGAGTAATATTCCATTGTATATGTGCCACATGTTCTTTATCCATTCATCTGTTGATGGACACTTCGGTTGCTTCCATGTCCTGGCTATTGTAAATAGAGCTGCAATGAACATTTTGGTACATGACTCTTTTTGAATTCTGGTGTTCTCAGGGTATATGCCCAGTAGTGGGATTGCTTGCCTATAACCTCCTAATAGCTATTTCTGCTTCCTCTCTCATGTCCTAATCATTCTTAACACAATTGCCAGGGTCATCCTTTTAAATATGTCAGGTTGTGTCCTCTGCTTAAAATCCTCAACTGGCTTCTTATCTCATAATAATACATGAAGTACTTATAACCCTCACTACCTCTCCAATCTCGCTATCTCCCACTCTCCTCTTGCATATTCTCCTCCAGAAAAATTCTGGCCTTCAAAGTCTTTCAAGGCCTTTCTCTGAACTTGTTCCTGCCGTCTGTACTGCTCTTTCACCAGATAACAGTATGGCTCACTCCCTCACTTCCTTCAGGCTTCTGCTCGAATGTTACCATATCAGAGAAGCTTTCCCCTTTTATCTCATATAAGATGACACCAGCTCCATCACCCTTTGTTTTCCCTGTTTTATTTTTTCTTATTAGCACTTATGCCCATAATGCAATATTACATAATTATTGGCACTTTTTTTATAGTCTGCCTCTGGCCCAACTTGCACAAGAACAAGAATTTTGTTTTGTTCCTATTGGCTTCTCCAGGTTTAGAATGAGACTTGACACAAGCAGAAGTTCAATAACTATTTGCTAAATGAATGAACTTGTACACATACCTTGTTGGAAGGTTTGAATTCCTGAATCTTTACTTCGGAAAGAATATTCAACAGGGTATCTGCTGATAAGTCCTGGTTTTTAAAACAGTAATTTTATCAGCATATTCTTAAAATTCTGAATTCTAAACCTTAAAAACAACCTAAAAAAGGTCCTTTATCATACGAAATATTTGAATAATTTATGATATAACTGTTTAGACCACGTCTGTTTGTGACATTTACTTTTATTTCTATAGAAATACCATCCACAAAGGCTGGGAAGTGGGGGTGTTGTGTGTGTAAAAAAGTGCTTGTTAGTTAACAAACATGAAATCTTAGTTCTTTCCACAAATTTTTTTTTTTTTGGCCGTGCCATGCAGCAGGTGGGATCTTCCCCGACCAGGGATCGAACCCATGCCCCCTGCACTGAGAGCACGGAGTCTTAACCACTGGACTGCCAGGGAAGTCCATCCACAAATTTTTAAAAAGGTAGTTTTAGGACTGGTTGTATCAGACAGAGTGCCTTGAGATCAGGAACTATCTCTTCATTGTTTTACAAAGTTCCCTGGGGAAAGTTACACTCAATATACATTGACTCACAGTAAATGGAATTCATACCTTTGGAAGCAGGAAAATATTTAAATGGTTCAGGATAAACTTAGATGAATTTAAGGCTACATACATGTTTATTATTAAGAATCTACTTAGGAAAAACTGAGACACAGTGCTTTTGAGGTCACCTACAACTCATCACAAAATTATCACTCTTTTCACAAAAAGAATACCCAACTGAATGCCACTATTTTTACCAGATATTTATGGTATATTTTACTGCGTGTTAATTCCAAAAGGGATTAATGTACAACAGGCATTTTTATCTAGATCCAAAATAGCCAATTCTAGTTATGGATCTGGCTCATATTTCCCATTCAGCCTAGTACCTAAAAGTATAGCAATTTATTTAGCTCTATTATGCATTTGAGAAGGAAAATTCACTAATGCAGACCTGCCTTTCAAATAAAACTGTATTAGATCCCTTTACATATGAGTCAATGAAGACGATGTCTAAGAGAAAAGGTATAAATGATAAAAGTTAAGAAATTTCAATGTAGGGTAGCATTTTCAAATCTCCTGAAAAGCAGGTTAATTTCACAAAAATTAGCCAAACAAATGTTAACAAACAGAATCACTAAGAAATATTTAAAAATTGTTATGAAATAGGTCACTTTGGGTTTTCAGAGTAATTACAATAATTAAAGTTAGTAGGTTATAAATGTTTTAAAAATAAAGTAAGACTGCTTTTACAAATATTTGTTTCACTACTTAAGTTCAGAAAAAAAAAGTGACTTTCTTCTACTTAGTGATGCTGCAATGAGATTTTAGCTTCTGCTTTATTAGAATGGGCAACACTACAACAAAATGAGAAGTTTATATCGAAGAACGATTCTTATAACATAAAACACATTTTGATGATGCAACTAGCTAAGTCATCTAATTCTAACCTTTTCTATTACTTGTTAGGGCTTGAAGAATATCTTACCTCTTCTGTAAATGGAATGCAATAGACTGTAGCATATAATTTTGCAGCATTCAGAAGGAAACTGAAGTGCCTTTTGAAATTAAAAAATAAAGTGTGAATGCACAGTTTCAAAGATGTTTACCAGAAACTATAGCCTTTAAAATGCTGAAGATAAGTAATTACAGAATTTTTGTTACAGGATTATTTTTTTTAAAGTTAGGCAATGAAATTCTGGTCTAGACCAAGGCATTGTAGAAGCTATAAAAGAAAAAACATCACATGTTTATCCTCATAAGCACTAATATTCAGGTAGTGATCAAGACTACTTTGGGAAAAGAAGTGGCCAGAAGTAGAAAAATTATTGAAAGAAAATTCATTTTAATTCATAAGAAAATATTACAAACTTGGTTTTAAAGAGTGTACAATAAGTTCAAACTAAGCAAATGAGTTTGTTTAAAAACAAAAAAGGTAAGTTTTATAGAAGCAATCAGGGCTTCCCTGGTGGCGCAGTGGTTAAGAATCCACCTGCCAGTGCAGGGGACATGGGTTCGAGCCCTGGTCCGGGAAGATCCCACATGCCGCAGAGTAACTAAGCCCAGGCGCCACAACTACTGAGCCTGTGCTCTAGAGCCACAACTACTGAAGCCCGTGCACCTAGAGCCCATGCTCTGCAACAAGAGAAGCCACCGCAATGAGAAGCCCGCGCACCACAACGAAGAGTAGCCCCCGCTCACCACAACTAGAGAAAGCCCGAGCACAGCAACAAAGCCCCAATGCAGCCAAAAATAAATAAATAAATAAATGTATTAAAAAAAAAAGAAGCAGCAATCAGGATAAGATAACTAGAATAAGCACCAGAGGAAAAAACTAAGCACAGAATTACTTGTTGAAAGGAAGGTTAACAAGCGAAGTGTTTAATTAAAATATATACATATAAGTGTGTTTGTGTATAAAATGCATATCTAATATAGATAGGATATACAGGTATTTACTCAAAGATCAACTCCTTTGAAAATTAACCTGAGATTATTTAGGGAGTTATTTAGTAGTGATCATTTTCCCCCATTTAACTAAAGTTTCTTATATACTGACTTCATTAAATAGGAAAACATCTGTCTTCATTTTACTTTTTTAATGAATAAAGTCAAGGAGATGACACTTTGGTTGTACTTTAGAGAAGACAAAAATAATAAGATTATTTACCATGTAAATAAATAGATTCACCTATGTGTGGGGAGAAGAACTGTGGCTGGCTTTGTTGGCCAAAATGCTATGCTAACTCTTAGGTTAACAGGGATGCAATAATTTAACATTAAAGAGACTGCAGTTTTCACCCTGCAGTGTAAACCTATACAGTTAAGAAGTTTACAATGAAGGATGTATATAAAACTGGATATATATACTTACAAAGGTTCATTTAGATCAAATTTTAATGGAGAGGGGGGCCTTTTTGGTGACTGCCAAAACAAACCTAACAAAATACAAAATATTATTTTCAGTGTCAGCAGTCAGTAATAAATTGCATTAAACTTTCTTCTCAACACTGATATATACTTACTGCCATCTTTTAATCGTGTGTCCAGAGGGAAACAGTGAAGAAGCTGAAGAGCCTAAAGAAAAAATTGAATTTAAAAAAATCACTACTTAATATTAAATGAAGTAAAAAAAAACCCAAAAAACAACATACATACAAAGATATACAGTGAAGTCTTCCAGTCACCGTTGTACTCAATCTGTCCATTCTCCTGTCACTGCCCCCCACCCCAACTCGGAATAATCTCTATTGCTATTTTTTATCAACACTTATAGATTTTTTTCTTTTTTTTGTATCTATGGCAAACATGAATATAGATTATTTTATCCCTTTTACACAAATGGTGGCATATTTTACATATCATTCTGCTCCTTTCAAAGAGCTAATCCTTAAAACAAGCAAAAAAAAAAACAGTAAAAATACATAGTATTTTATATTTTGAAATGATATGCTGCTTGAGATTTGCTTCAAAACCATCTAGGGGGAGGGTATATTAGGTGGGATTATAGATGAAATAAGATTTTCTATGAGCTGGTAATTGTTAAACCTGGGTGACAAATATATGAGGAATACATGGATATTAATTATATGCTATTTTCTCTATTATTTCTGTGGTTGAATTTTTCCACAATAAAAAAAAGTTAAAAAACCCATAGAAGATAAGGACAAAAAAGAGTTCTGTAGATTTTGAAACATGAGGTCACTGATAGTCATGGTAAGAATAATTTCAATAGTCGTGGGGAAAGAAGACACATTTACTGGATGAAGACATGGCAACAGTTAGTATAGACCACTTTTCCAAGAAGCAGAGCAAAAAAGGAAGTGAAAAACAGGAATAAGTATAATTTAAAGACTTTAAAAAGATGAGCTTATTTTATATTCCAATAGGTAAGAGCCTAAAGAGAGGGAGAGACTAAACAGAGTGCAGGACACATTCAAACTTCTGTATGTAACTGGAGTAAGAATAACAGCTAATATTTCACTAAATATTTATGGGATGGACCAGGTTCTATGCTAAAGACTTTGCATGTATTAACTCATTTGATCCTCACCACTATGCTATGAGTCAGGCACCAATTTATTACTCCCATTTTACAATGAGGAAACAGACAAAATGTGATTATTAGATATATACGGGGAAGGCAAAATTCCAACAAAATTTCTGATGGAATCTCTATTCTCTCAGTCTCTTGCTTTACTCTGAACAACAAACTTCTTTATGATTACTGATTAAATGTATTCCTTCTTCTCTAGAAGGAACCCCTATTTTATTAAAACCCATTTTGTACACAGAAAGACAAGGATTAGTTAAATGTATAACTGACAAGCCAATGGGTGGAGTTTAAATGCATTCTTTAATCAGTAATATTCAGGGAGAAATTAGTTGTGTGCCCTTCACTTGTTCTCAGTTAACTTACTAATTTCTGAAAAGCTTCCTGAAAGAAAGAGCACACATTTCAGGTCAATGAAATTAATTTCATAGTAATTAAATGAGCCAAGTTTAGACTTTTTCTTAATGTTTTATAATGTACACTTACCTTATGGTTAAAATATTTTTCAAACTTTAATCTTGCTAATTCTACACAGTGGGACCAATTTCTAGGTCTTTTGCTAAGTAACTTAATAACTTGAAAACAGCCTTCTAAACTGTGTCCAGTTTGTATCTTCTAGAATGAGAGGAAAAAAGAAAACAAAGCAAATACATGTCCAATTAATCACACAAACACACACGCACATATTCCCAGGAAATGTCAGCCAAAGTTTGAAGTGCCAGCTCATGTGTCTTATGATTTTATTATTTTCACCTCAAGCTCCCTGTCCTCGTCTTTCTACTTTCCCTCTTTCTTTTCTTTTCTGGAGGGGAAATGGGAAAAGATAGCATGTAAAATGTTAACTCTAAAGTTTCTTATCTCCCAAGTTATCCTCATGTCTTGCTAGTGGTAAGTTAGTACTATATATGTACTTACTATATGAAGTGCTATGAATAATATTTTACACTAAAAAGTTGGCCTTTTTAGTGTAGGATTACAGGAAAGTGAAAAAACAGCTTTGAAGTTGCCCTCACCATGAGACTAATAAATCTGAGACCATTCCTACTCCTGAAATTTTCACTAAAACTTACCTCAGTTTTTTCCAAAGAGCTTAACAATCTGTTTTATTATTTGTAGCTCTCTTATCATTTATCAAATTCTTATTAGGTTGAACCATATGAATTGCTGTTCTGTGAGTCAAACATGGTAAAATATTTGCAACTCCATATAGTTTGACCAAATTAAAAATGAAGGGTTATTTGTGACCTGCTAACTTCGAGATTCCCCATATACTTACTATATACAATATTAATGTATAATCTCTGTTTAAGGAGGTAAACTATTTATAGGCAACTTGAAAATAAGATTACACTGACATAAAGTGTCAGAGTTAGCAGATGCAAACTACTATATACAGAATGGATAAACGACAAGGTTCTACTGTATAAGACAAGGAACTAAACTCAAAATCCTGTGATAAACCATAATGGAAAAGAATATGAAAAAGAATGTATATACATACAACTGAATCATTTTGCCGTACAGAAGAAATTACCACAACATTGTAAATCAACTATACTTCAATTAAAAAAAAAAGTGCATTGATTTTTACCTTTAAGACTACTTCTGCAGATGGATAGGTTTGCCAAAATTTGTTAAACAACGAAGGCTTGTAGGAAAAGGAACTTTCAAACTATAAGGGAAAAGAGGAAAACACATTACAAATAAAAGTATATTTAAAAGTTGGAAAGATCTGATGAATTGGGCAATTGGGATTCACATGTATACACTGATGTGTATAAAATTGATGACTAATAAGAACCTGCTGTATAAAAAAATAAATAAAATAAAATTCAAAAATTAAAAAAAAAAAGTTGGAAATATCATCTTTCCTACTTCAAAGAAAAATTTCTTAAAAAATATCTTTATTACCTTATCTCTTGCCCATTGTATAGTGTGTTCAATAGCAGCTGGAAAGGATTTTAGGGTACAAAATGGTATTTCCTCTTCTGGGGGATCCCGCTATTTTATAAAATATGACAACAGTTAAGAGAAGCAATGATAATTTTTTATAGAATGAATTTACTTGAGTGTTTTAAGACCATTAAAAAATAAAATTCAAAAATAAAATAAATCCAACATTTTTTAATCTTCTTTCTCCTACACATTAAGAGGAAAAGTTTATTCTTTTGACACTTAACCCACGTGTTTATAGCAATGTAACAACAAACACGAATTCTATTGTCACTTATTATCTGTGCACTCCTTTGGTATCATGTAGTACTCATATAGCAGACTATCATATATAATTACCTTTTTTTTTTTCTCCAAGTATCAAGGTGACATTTAACACTTTAAATATTCCGCATTTTGAAAAGTAATTCAAGAATTCCCAATATAGTGCCCACATACCGTGAGTTTCTTTCTCCAGGGAGAAAAAATATTTGTAAGCAGGAATCGTATGTTCTTGATGCTTAGTATAGTTTCTTGCAGAAATTGTGTATTAAATAAATGGCAAATGTCCATGTTGTGTCATGTGAAAAAGTACCATTGAAGAAATCCATATTCTCTTAAAGGGTACATTTGGTACATTTAGTCTTACTGGCTTACCCAATCTAAAACAACTTACTTTGTATCTTTTTACTTAGAGATTTTATTTTAGTGTGTTGATCTATAAAATACCACGGAATATTTTATAAACCAAAAAGGAAAGCCAGATGGAGTATTCAATTCTAGTTTTTCTGAGTATGAAGTTAGAGAATATATGTATAGGAGAAGGGAAAGATGTGGCAGAATGAGAGAATCAAGGGAACTTTCAGAATTTTGTAACATCCCCTACTTTGAAAATCTTCTAGTATGATCCCAGCATATCATGATTTTCTCCACCTAATTTCCTTCAAATCAAACTTATCAATTTTGTCTATTATAGTGTTTTTATTATATAAACTTCTGATTGCATGAGAGTAAAGGGGAAAACAAATTTTATTAAAATTAAAAAAATTTTCTAAACCAAACATATCCATTAAATAAAGGGATATTTATGCTTGTAAAATAATATTCTTCTTTCAATTTTACAACTTGGGTTGACCTTTTTTTTTAAATCCCCAAGCCTACATTTCTTAGACCAGTGATTTTCAAATTTGGCAGTATCTCAAAATCACTTGTGGAGGTTAAAAAAAAAGTTACACCTATATCATTTGTATAAAATATATGGTTATAAATGGCTTGGTCCCTCATATGGAGAAACTGAGTCTTCAGTAAGATTTTGGGTGGGTCACCAGTTCAAAGGTTGCTAAAAACTAATCAAGAAGCTCTGAGAAACAAACAGTAAACACAAGAATAATATTCCAGAAAGACCGGAAACAAAATTTTGATGATTAAAAAAATAAGTTCAGCTACATTTAAAAAAATGTCTATACACATATGCACAGACATCATTGGCAGATCAAAAACAGAAGGGATTAGGAATGCTAAACCAAATTTGCTGACTAATGAAGAGAAATAAACCATGAGATATAAAAATGATGAGCTATAAAGAAGAGATATTTACTTTAAAAAACTGGTTCACTTACATGACTATTATAGGATTCAGTTAAATGAGGTACAATAACTTCAGTGTGTCCCTTAGTGCCCATTGTTCCAGAATCTAAGAGGGGCCGTAGATTTGCTAAGCAACGGCTATGTGAAAAGAAAATGGGTAACAAACATAAAAGTGAGCAGTAACAATGTAAGCAGAGGACAACTTACCAATTTCTACTGACCATTTCACATGTTGATCACTTCTTGGATATAACACTTTAGGAAACAGATACATGACCACCAAACAACCCATTTATTATTACCATCCCCTTCCTCCCACAAACTTTGTTGCTCACCCTAGCAATTTTTGTCTCTACCTTCCATTCCCAAAGTTTGGTAGTTTTAGAACAAGACACATTACGTTTATCTTGTTCTAAAACTCCTACACAGAATGGATAAACAACAAGGTCCTAATGTGTAGCACAGGGAACTATATTCAATACCCTGTGATAAACCATAATGGAAAAGAATACAAAAAACGAATGTCTCTATGTGAATAACTGAGTCACTGCTGTACAGCAGAGATTGCCACAACATTGTAAATCAACTATACTTCAATAAGAAAAAAGAAAAAACAAAATAAAACCTCCTATCAAATTTTGGGCTTCAACTTTTTTTCCTCTGGGTTAACTCTTAAAGTGTTACCCTTTCTTTTCCTGTTTTCTATTTCTTCTTTGGTTATTTTCTGACTATAAGTTCTACCTCACTATATCTTTTCAACATTTTCTTCATCCCAAACCTTCTTTCTCAATACTTATGATACCTATATTCAACACACTTTAATTTCTTAAAGTTTCTTTCTTGCCTTTCTCTGCTCATGTTTACAAACTTTCCACCGTACTCTCAACTGGTAAATTTTCCTGCTAATAAATCTGCTCTAGCACCCTAACATTAGAGAGTCATACAAAGATATAAGAAAGATTATGTAAGGTGTATACATCATAGTCATTTATTCATCTACTTATTTAACAAATATTTACTGAATGACACCATGTATTGGGCACTGAGGATAGAGTGATGGGAAAATAAATAATAACTGAATAAATGATTTAGTGAGGAAACAAATATTAAATAAATGTGCATGTCAATAAAAAATAAGTGATATGAAAGAAAAATGAGTGCTGTGAAAGATTATCTTAGGAGGATCTAATTTAGAATTCAGGGGTTAAAGAAAGTCTGTTTGAATAAAGACATTCAGGCTGAAACTGAAAGGATGAGAGAAAAAACTAAAGGAAGTGAAGAGTAAGTAAGCAGATTTGAGGTCAGGAGTTTTAGAACAAGATAAACATAATTTCCTGAGGTTGAAAGAGTGCATGTACAAGTCCCTGAGGTGAAAAGTGTTAGATGCCCCCACTGTAAGAACTGAAAGAAAGAATGTGTGGCTAGAATAAGGGGAGCCAGGGAGAAATAGTAAATTTTAAGCTGGAGTGGTGGACAGGTGGCAGATACTCTATGAAAAACATTTAGGCCATTTTAAAGATTTTTAATTTTATCCTGTCTCTAATGGGAAATCATCAAAAGGCTTGGGTTCGAGGAGAACTATAATAGGAACATAAAGAATAATCAGAAAATTCAGTAACTTTTCCATAAATAGGTATGAGAAATGAAGTGAAAACAAAAGAGACAATTTCTATGAACCTGAATTTCAAGAACATACCTGTCTACATATCTCCTGGCTTCCACATTATCTAATGCTGTAATAATTATATCCTGCTTAGTATAGAACTCATCATTGTAAATCACCTCAGTGGCTGGACATACTTTGTTCAAGTGTGCATCTATCTTTAATTGAGGATTTATTTTCAGGGTTGCATCAGCAGCAGTATAGCTTTTAGGTTTCTAGACAAATAACATATAAAAACAGAAGAAATAAATGGTAAACAGGAAAAATAGACCATGATTGAACTTAAAACATTTTTTATATGAAGAATAACATAATGAGACCAGTTTTCATTTTTAATTTGTGGAAATTACATTCATTGTGGTAATGCTGCATTTAGTAATGCACATTAGAATAATTCATACATTATTAATAAAAATATAAACAACCTCTATTTTATAGCTAAGTGCTTTGTAATTCTTAAAATATTAGTTAAAAGTCTAATTAAAAGTACATTTTTCCCTAGTAATGAGGTTTGAATCGAGTAAGTGCCTAGAAAAAAAATGAGAACACATTCAGTAAAATATTAGAAATCCAAGTTCTACAGAATATGAACTCTCAGAGGTATGGTAACTTAATATCAATATTTTGATACTAAAATCTTTAAAAAATTTTACCATTTCTGGATGGAAATATTTAAAAAATTATATATGTTTCAGTTTTATAAAAAGAGTACTCTTTCTTTTCTTTTAGAGTTAGTGATCATTTTTAAATCACTGGTGTCATTTCAGGTGTTATCATAGTTTATTTGGGAGTACTGGCTCTGACACTAAGTATCTATAGATCATTCAGCTTGAACGAATGCATCTACTGTTAGACGGACATGTTTTTACTTCTCAGTGCTATTAGCATTCATACATACAAACTGTAAACTTTGTTAGAAGTGTAAAACAAACAGGCTTTAACAGTTCTTTTATAAGTAAAATGCACAAATGTCAGTGAATGAATCTTATCACATAAATTTTAGTTCATGAGAGACCCTGTTACTTAGTTCTTTGTATTTGGATAGGTGAGGTCATTTGGTTAACTATGCCACTACATAACTATACAAAAGTATGCTTTAATTACTTTTCTGTTCATGACATTTCTTAGTTTACTAAGATTCTCAATGAGTTGTAGGACAACAAAGTGAAAAAAATTTCTGAAGAGCAAATTTACTTGACTGACTAAATTGTTTCTTTTACTGACTTAAATATTTTGACCTTCATAAAAAAGAAGACTGAGAATAAGCATTATTTTATAATAAAAAGAGATGTTAATCAAACAAGATCAAAAGAGCAAAAAATTCTCAAACTTTACCTGTTTTGTAATAAAGGTTAACAAAAAAGACAGTGCCAAATTTGTCATCTATAAAAACTTCAAATTAGGGAACCTGTTTTTATATCCTAAGATGTTTCTAAAATTAAATACATAGATAGATCTTGATTATAAAATGAAAAAAATACTGCTCATCATTCACAACTCAGATTTTAACACCCAAAATCAACGCAAAAACTAATTTTTATATCAAAAAATTATATATTTTCTCTATTGTCATTCCCATTATTTGATAATTTGAGAGATTCTAGTAAAATAAAGACACTATGCTTGTTCAAGCACCATTTTCTATTTATAAAAAGGAAACTCTCTTCTTTTTTGTATAACATAACAGATGATTCAAATTTGAAACAGTATAACAACACACCTGTATGTGATGAGGACGAAATAGGAACTGTCTATTCAAGTTGGATTTTTCTATCAAGTCAGGATCTGTTACTGTAACCTAATACCAAGGAAAAAAATGGCTGAAATTACATAAGAGATAAATTTAAATCTACTTTGCTTTTCTCTGAATGACTAAAACTCCCACAAGTTATTCTAAATTATTTTGGCTGGTGAAAGTTATAAGAATACAAATACTCCAAAACTGGTTACCAATACTACTGTTTTTACACTTATATTTAATGATAATGTTTAGCATAGGAACATGTCAAACAAAACAGCTGAAACCAATTGCAACTCCTACTCAAAACTTTTTTTAAACTATTCGTAACAAAATAAAGGCTTAACATCACTATCACATTTTAGAAACGTAATGGATTAGCCATAGAGGAGTTAGCTCTTCTTTCTATACATATTTATTCTCAATCTCAATTGATTGGGAAAGAAAGCCTCCATGTTTCAATTTGAAAGGAGCTCTTGCTAAAGCAGAGGTCTACAAACTATAGTGCAGGCAGGCTGCCTGATTTTGTAAATAAATTTTACTCAACACTGTCACGCCACTTTATGGCTGTTTTCATACTGCAATGGCAGAGCTCAGCAGCTGTGACAGAGCCTTAAGATCCACAAGCCTAAAACAGTTACAATCTGGTTAAGAAAAAGTTTGCAGACCCCCATTCTAAAGGATGCGAGATTAAAGTAAACAGATCCAAGATAATCTAAAAAGTACTCATAATGCATTTGCCACTTAAGCTAGTATTTGTAAAAGATTTCACTAGAAGCAGTACTTCTCAGAGTGTGTTCCAGCTGTTACATGTTGATTTGTATTCACAAACACATTCACTTTCTTTTAGCTGGCATTTCCGATATATATATATATATACATATATATATATATATATACACGTATATATATAGATATGTGTGTATATATATATGTATATATATATATACTTTGTTTTGTTTTCAACAGTTCTTTGTAATTATGTGTTAGAGGGTATCTCTTTGAAATGGGGAAAAAAAAAAGCACAGAAAATGTCCTTTAAGAAAAAGCTTAATCAGCGTATACTTACTGTGATTCCTGATTAAAGAGCTTTTTCTTCTACCTCCCCCAACCCTACTTTTTATCCACTCTTTTTTTTTTTTTTTTTTTTTTTGTTCTTCTACTGGATTGATCAAGTATTCTTGATTCTAATCCTCCCTCAACGCCCCTGTCAACCCCTCACCGAACTGATTTGGAAGTTAAATCTCTATTTTTATGTGGTGATATTCAAAATTTTAACATGTACATGTGACTTAAGATCTAAAATTAAAATCTCCATCTTCCTCCTGAACAACTGGAGGATATTTGAACACTCCCTTCTATTTTCCATGATATCAATGAACATTTTACTTATTCTTAACCAGCCCACCCCCAAACTGGTCAATATTTTAATTAAAGGTTTTAAAAATCAATGTTTATTTAAATCTAAGAATGTTGATAAATGCCTCTACTTACCCTTGCTTCACACATTGCCTATATTAATCCATAGTTCTTTCAGTGAGAATAAGCAGTAATCTTTCATCATTTTAATAGTCAATTATCTTTTTTTTTTTTCTCCTCTTAACAGATAATTTAGCTGGGTATAGAAATCTAGGTTGATAATCCCTTGCACTATGAAGATATGCTTCTCCATCTTCAGGTGTGCATTTATTGCTGATGAGAAGTCTACTAAGTAATCTCTCTTTCTATCTTTGCTTTTGATTTGTTTGGGATTAGTTTACCTTTTCAAACTGAACACACTTGTCTCTTCAACTCTGGAAACTTGTCATTATCCTTGGAATATATTACTTCTTCTCCCTTATCTTTATTCTCTGGAAATTCTACTACACTTATGTTGGACCACGCAAATGTATCCTCTTTCATTAAAAAAAAAAAGAATCCTTCTATACTATATTTTGGGTATTTATCTTCTTTTCATCAATTCTCACTTCAGCTATATTTGAATTTTAAGTTCACTGATTATACAAAAATTCTTCCTTGGCTTTTTGTGAAAATTTCAGTGCCTTTTCCCCTCATGTTTCCATTCCTCTTTCTATGTCTTCGGTCATTTTTAACTTTACAGTTTGTTTGTTCTATTATCTGTAGCACTCCTATTACCTATGTTCTTAGAGAGCTAATTCTTCTATTTTCATTGGCTGATTCTTCCAGGTGGTACCTTTTTCTAGTAGACTGTCATTTTTCATTGTGAATTGTCTTGAATGGATGTTGATTTCTCTGCATAGTCCTATGTACTCTCAGTGTGTAAGTATCACCATGATGCGGTTTTACATTTGTTTTAATCAGAGCTCTAGAGGTTTCAACAGCCCTAAATTTGTTATATTCATTTCTCTTCTTGAAGTTTTTTTTTTTTTAAGATTTTTTTTTTTAATTAATTTATTTTATTTTTGGCTGTGTTGGATCTTCGTTTCTGTGCAAGGGCTTTCTCCAGTTGCGGCAAGCAGGGGCCACTCTTCATCGCGGCGCGCGGGCCTCTCACTATCGCGGCCTCTCTTGTTGCTGAGCACAGGCTCCAGACACGCAGGCTCAGTAGTTGTGGCTCACGGGCCCAGTTGCTCCGCGGCATGTGGGATCTTCCCAGACCAGGGCTCGAACCTGTGTCCCCTGCATTGGCAGGCGGATTCTCAACCACTGCACCACCAGGAAAGCCCTTGAAGTTTTTATATGATATAATTTTGGACCCCATACACCAGTGTGGTGCAGCTCTGAGTTATGATTTCTCACAAATGACTTTCTTTCTAGTTAATGTATTGGACATATATTCAAGACAGAAACACTTGTGAGTCACCACAGCTTTTAGCTCAGGAATTAATTTCCCTCTTGGTTCCTGGCACCTGGGGATTTCTCTTTCCTTCCTTCTAGTTAGTCTGGCTACATATGTAAACACTTTAAAAAAGAATAATTTATATAGCAAGACTATGCATTTGCAGTAGGCTAGAAATCTGTCCACATTAACTTATCTTGTTTTGTTACCTGAAGTAAGTAGGTTTATTTACTATAGTTCTTTTCCTGACTTTTATATGCTGATATGTATTATGAATTTCCAAGGAGTAAAGTAGGTGATATCCAAACTTGTGTAACCAAGGATTTTTTTTTTTTTTTTTTTAAGAAATACTTTAAAAACTACCAGAACTCATAGTCATTTGTGGAACACAATTTAGGAAATGCTGAGCAGAAATAATATAACTGTAGGACATCTGCCTGTAACTGTGAGAGTAAGTTTAATAAACTATAAAATGTGAACTATTAAATAAATTTCAGTCATTTAATTACTATTAGTCACCATGATAAATCTATGACATCACCACTGTAGTGTACATCTTAAAGGCAAACAGCATCAATGAAATACATTTTTATTTAAATATATGACATGGCTTTCCAGTTAACTGCCATTTATCATCTTAAGAATTTATATTGTATACCAAAGTTTACAGTACTCACTCTTCTTTTGATACTCACCAATTGAAACAATATCTGAGTACTCTGCAACTTTCTAATGTTAGCTTCACCCATCTTAAATATTTATTTAATAATAAGTAGTATCTAATAGAAATAACAGTATTAATGTGCTTTATTGTTTGAAAAGCCCTTTCACATTTGATCTTCATAATTATATTATGAGGCAGGTAGTACAGATAATAGTTTCACAATATTAAAGAAAGAAACTGAGGAGCAGAGAACTCAAGTTATTTGTCACAAGGTCACATAAATTTTGAAAAATGGTCAGGGTAGAATCAGAATCTTCCAATTTCTAGCCTAGTGGCCCTATCCTCAAAACTCAATACTTCAGATCCATGCAGTCAAATACGATTCAAAACTGGGCAGCAAAAGAAATATAAACTTTTAACTCTCAAGGATTTATATCTTACCATTCCCTTCTCTTTGCCTGTGCCAACACCTAGCAAAGCAAAATTTTTTAACATTTCACAGCCTATGGCTCCACATCCTACCTATGGAGAAGAAAAATAAAATGTATCAGATTAAATAAAATTAAAACATCTACTTACTAAAGAGCAATTTCATCTTAATTTTCTTCAAATGCTAAGTTACAATAAATACATACTTTTAAAAATAATTTGAACTTTTAAAGTAACTTAACTTAATCATTTTACTTTAAAATATTTAATGGTTCATGATATCATTATAAGTGTCTCAATTTAAAAAATGTATAAATCATAGAAGGAAAAGCATAATATTTATAATTCCTTTACAAAGAAGACATTTTAATATTCCACACAAAAGCCAAAGTTTGAACTAATTTTTTATATAAGATGGAAACAAACAGCACGAAACAGTGCATTATAATTAAAAAGATTACTTGTTTATAGACAATTTTCTAAACTCATTTGATGAATATAACTATTCTAAGACTTTTAAGTAAAAATTAATAATAAATTCTACATGCACGTAAAAGCTCAGGAATACTGATTTTCAAAGTATTATTTAAAAAATGAATAATAAAAATCAGTAGTACTTTTAGGACTGATTACAATAATTAAAAAAACTAAGTGGCAGGAGAAGTCGTCTTATGCTATTGGGGAGAGCTTCCCTGCCAATGCACTAAGACATTTAAGAAAGACAGATCCACCTACATATTCCTACATTTGGTAAGAAAAAACAAAAAAAACCCCAAAACCCACAATTTTTAATGTATTTCTAGAAAATCTTTTAATGTTCAAAACTATTATACTCGTATTTTAACTTTACATGTAGTAATTCTCTAGACGATGGGTTGGCAAACGTCTTCTATAAAGGGTCAGACAGTGAATGTTTTCAGCTTTGTAAGCGATATGGTCTTTTTCACAACTACTCAGCTCCACTATTATAGTATGAAAGAAGCCATAGACAATATTTGAATAAATGGGCTTGGCCGTGTTCTTGTGAAACTTTATTTATAAAAACAGGCAGCAGGATGGATTTGGTCTGCAGGTACAGTTTACAAATTCCTGTTTTAAACGCTTCCTGAATGTCTACTATGTTAGAAACTGTACTCAAATTTCCTTTAATAAATTAATTTGATATACAATAGCAGTTTGACTGTACTATTTATTCTCATTATTATTCCTACTTACTAAAAAGATATTCAAATTTTGTAGCTTCCGACACAAAGTGTCTCCAATGCAGGCTCGTAAGGCATCATATCTATCTCCTCTGTAGAAAACAATACAAACCAAGAAAATAGAATGGAATAAAAAAACATTATTAAGATTAGTTTCATTGCTGCTATACCAATATAATGAGTTTCTTCCAAACTAACAGATAAATTATCTTATTTGAAAGAGAAGAAACTTCATAAAGAAACCAGTTGATTCTTTTTTCCATTTGACTTAATATTCTAAGTCCAAATGACTTAAGTGAAGGTCACTTTAGTTTATCTGGAAAAAAATTTTTAAGGCAGGGATTTTTAATAAAAGTTTGTAGAGAAGACTATGGTTGGGCTTTGAAGTTGTTAACCCACTTAAATTGAAGGCAGAACTTTGGGTTATGTGTATTTTTGGGAGAATGAATTCATAAGCTTTTATCAGATTCTCAAAGAGATATGTGACCCAAAAGGTAAAGAATGACTGATATAAATAAAAGCTGCAGGTAGCAATTGTTTTCATCTAAAATCAGAATGGTGTTCTGAAACCTAACCATTCTCATGATATAAATTTGACACTTTATATTCATTATTTATAAAGTGGTAAAGAGATACTGCATTATTATGACATAATCTATAAGTAGAGAAGAAATGACTGCAGAAGTGAGCTAGGAGAAAAGACATCTAAAACAAATGCATGTTTGCACAAAAACTCTTTTAATCTAGTTGCTTCTTATAAACATACAACTAAGAAAAAAGCAACAAAAAGGTCAGTATTACCGTGGGAGAAATTCTTCACGTTCAGGTTTGCCTAGGGATTCGACAATATCTGCTGCTTCAATATATAACTTAAAGTAGAAGATAAAAACATAACTTACTATGTAGAAAACTAAATTGCTAGAAAAAGTAATTATCTTCTGTAGTTATTTAATGATCATTAAAGAAAACAATGATAAACATGCTGCTTCAGAGTAAAATAATGGATTAAAAAATATAATTGTTTCTTATGCAATAAACATTCCTTACATTCTTTCACTGAGACAATGGTTAAATCTGGAGGAACTGTAAAAAGATATAATTTGATTCATGTCATTTAGCCATCTTACAGATGATATATTCTAATATTAACAAACAAAAGGAAATTTCACCTCCAAATCTATTTTTTTTTTATAACTACATAAAAACTTCTGGAAGCTTCATTCAATTTCAGCTACATTTGAATAATTTGTTTACTTTTGATAGGAAAGTACCTAGTCCATATTTAGTTTCCAACTTGGAAACTGTTGTAATTATTACATACACTACAGAGGAAATGGTCTAGGAAGCCACAATTTCAGCATTTAAAATAACATCAAACAGAATTAGTCCAGGTTAATGCAAAAAACCCCTGAGTCTCATTCTCATTTTCATTTTAAGTAACTTATATGGCTAAAAAACATAAACATGACCATGAACATGAATAAATGGTTATTTATTTAATTATAACATAGAATCTATATTAATAACATAATTTATATTCCCCATGCTGCTAATAGTTATATCTAAACCAGACTTTTACAATTGAACTTGTACACTGTGTTAAAATAAACCAAATAATGCAGCAGCAAAATAACATTAATTAATAGCATAATTAAATTATAATATAATTATAGTATATTAATATATATAATATAATTATTATAATATATAATTATTATATATTATATATAATATATTATAATAATTATAAACTATAATAAATTTACAAATTTTAATTATTAAAGCTAAATTTAAACTTTTTAAAACATAAAAAACAAGATCAATGTTATATTCAAATGTTTAAAATTAAAAAAAAAAATAAAGGGCCTGAACAGTATCCTTTGATACACTTTGCCAATTATTCCTTCTGGTAATAGAAACCAGGGTTTTTCCATCTTGTGATGTTTTTACCCTATATAGTTCTCAAACTTTTACCATTCCTATGCTTTCTACCTTTAGAAGTTTATACCTAGAAACTAGGGAATCTGAAGATTCATGATACCAAAAGACTCCATGGAACAGTTCAAGAGTCCTGAAAGCATATGACTGCTAAACTAACAGTAGTGGAAACTAAATATAAGGATAAGAAAATTCATTCCTTCACTCTCACAAATGAGGGGAATACATCCTAGAATGCAACTTTGGGTTACATGCCAATAGCCTTAACAAATGATCTTGTCAGTTTCCACTACAGAATTAAGTTTTGGTGGCATATCACATCTGACTCATGCATCAAAAAATATTTTAAGGTTGCTTTTATAATATATTAATTAATACTATGTTATAATTCATAACAGACATTCATTATATGGGTGAATAATTCAACCTTAAGCACAAAAAAATATTAAAATAGAGAACTAACCCACTGGCACAAAGGAGAAAACTTTCCTGTCACAGCTTTCAATACTTCTTGGCTGGCAACACCTCCTACTGCTGCAGCAAGTGGGGGTAAAAAGCCTTGGGCAGTCCAAGAGAGCCAACGCACAATGTCATAATTTACTTCAGGCTGAAACACAAGCCACGAAAGACAATAATCTTAACAGTATTCACATGGTATACTCAAAATTTCAATAAATAATTATACCTTAACTTCTAAAAGAGCTACTCAATTTCCCTAATAGTTTTTAAGTCCTAAAAAAAAGTCCCAATCTCATAATAAAAGATCCAATTCCATGTCAGTTACCTTAAGCAGTATATTTCATTACCAGTACCTGCCCAATTTTGCTTTTTGACTCTTTACATTACACTAGGGAACAATTTAGAATTAACTGGATTATCTACCGTGATGTCGGACAAACAACCAGAATTTTAAAAAACATGTTTTAATGAAAACTATGGAAAAAACCTTGCACCTACATAAAAAAAAAAAAAAAATGACCCATAAAAGATGATGAGCTATCATTTGTGCTTGAAGTGGCAAATAAAAAGTAAAACTGTAAAAAATGAGGCAATACATTGTAAGAAAAGGCAGTTTAGGAAAAAAATTAAGAGAGTAATGGCACTTTTGCAAACAAATCTAAGAGCCAGTCATCACAAAGTTCTCATTATTATACTTAAACTGAAATGATGTTTCTCAAAATAAAATTTATTAGTTTCTCAAAATAAAATTTATTAGTATTTTTAAGGAAAAAACTGGATTTTGGAGCTATTATTTTAGCACAATTTCTTATTTGTCACAAAGATCTCTTCATGAGCTCTGGCTTCTCTTTCTCTTCCTGTTCTTTCAACATCAGTAACTAGAATCTTAACCTAGGATTCAAGTAGGGCTCAATTAATCTCTTGAAATTCTATGTAAAATAACAGTACTTGTACATTTAGGGGAAGAAGGAAGGCTTTTATTACATTATCAAAGATATCTATGATACAAAAAGAGGTTACTATCTACTCACCACTCCACCCACTCCATTTCAATTTTCTATATCTCACTATTTTACAACTATTTAGCACTAAACTCAACTCAGATTACAATTTCATTTAAGATGTGGCATTTCTGAATGCAGAGATATTGGTGGTACTAATAATATTAAAAACAATGACAAGAATGCTAACAGAATCAGGTAATTTGATTGAGCATCTATTTTGAGTTGTATATTAAGTCCACATGTAATCTTCAAAATAATCCTAGGAAATATAATTTCTATCATACAAATTAGAAAACTGAGTCTTTGAAAGATTAAGTAATTTACTCAAGATTTTACTGCTAGTAAGTGGTGAAACCAGGATCTGAACCCAAAAAGTCCAACTCTCCAGCTCTATTCTTACCATTAGGTTACACTATCTTTCAAGATTTTATAGTTTTTAATAAACAAACATCCAAATCTGGGGAGTTTTTCATCACCCTAGGATAATGACTAAGGCCTATATCTGAATTTCTCCACACGGTCTCCAAAAGATGATACATATCCACAAGAAGAGAAATAAACCAGTGGCAGGGCTTCAGCATTACTAAGAAACAGAAAATATGAACTTCAAATTGCCTGTAAATAGAAAAACAAACACCAAACCCCAAATGAACTATTTCTGGACTTCATATTGCTGCAAGCCTGAACAGAGAGCAGGAAGCGTGTAACCACAGAAAAGAGGATGAAAGGCCTAATGTGACAAAGCACAGTCAAAATCATCCTGAGAAAACAGAAGGCCCATACTAAGTGCAAAAAATACTGAACATGTATGAAGTCTGGCAGATCTCAACAGTGGCTATGGTGAAAGAACTTCCCTGGGGAGAATGATGTAAATAGAAAGGGGGAGATATCCCTTGACAGAGAAGGCTAAAAAAGGAAGTAAGAGAGGAAGTTAAGTAGGATTTGGCAGAAATCAAAGAGATGCACAAGATATATCAACACGTATCCACCAAAAAATTATTTTTAAATAAAAAAAAATCACCTATTAAAGAAACTCCTTTTCAGGAAGAGAAGAGGAAGAGGGGCTCTAGAAACAGAAATCTGGAAAAGCACCCAAAACCCTTACCTGTCCAAAAGCATATACAGAAAAATCAGTTTACCAAACAAAGCAGATGTAAAAAGGAGACAGAAAATTAGAATCAAACATTTCAGTACTGAAAATTTCTCCCCCAAACTAATTACAAGGCGGAGTAAATTTGACTGAGTGAATTATATATCAACAAACACTTGGAGATGTGGAAAACAAACACAAAAAACCCCACCTTGAATCAGAAATTTAATAACTAAGAACCAAAATGATCCATTCCACCTCCCCCAAAGGGGAAAAATAAATAAATAAAAGAAAATATGAATCTATGAATCAAAATGGGCTCATGGTATACCTGGAAAAATTGACTGAATGATCAATCTTGAGTTATAACCTGGTTAAACTATTAGATTTCACAGATGAAAAAATACACAGAAGAAAAAAATATACAGGGCCCCAAGGCAAAAAGACCAGATTATTTATAAAAAGTAAGAAAAGTAAGCTGACATCGTATTTCTCAACTATTAGATACAAAGCAAGATATCAAGGAAGAAAGTTAACAGCCTTGAATTTTACTTTCAGCCAGGCTCCTTTCAAGCATAAAGGTTACAGAAAAAATTTGAAATGTGTAAGAACTCAGGGAATACGGTTAATTCTAAGCTCCTTCTGAGAAATGCACCAGAGACTAAACCTGATTTCAAGTCTTACTATAAAGCTACAGTAATCAAAATAGGATGGTATTATCAAAAGGATAGAAACAACCAATGGAAGATAACATTGAGTTCAGAAAGAGCCCTACACATATGTGGTCAATAAATTTCTGACAAAGGTGCCAAAAAAACTGAATAAAGAAAAAACTGTGTTTTCAATAAATGGGCTAGAATTACTGGATATTCATACACAAAAAAATTAACCTTGATCTATGCCTGGCAAGATAGAAAAAAACAAATTAATAAAAGTACAAAACTGTACACAATGAGTTCAAAATGTATAGTCATGTACACGATCTATACTTTGTATGGTATAGAAAAATAAACTCACAAAACAATAAACCTACTAGAAGAAAATACAGGGGAAAAGCTTTGTGATTTTGAGTTAAAAAAGGGCACAAACCATAAAAAAGAAAAACTGATAAACTGAACTTTATCAAAATTAAACACCTGTGCTCCTCAAAAGACACTGTATTGATAGTAAAACGAAAAGACAACCCACAGACTGGAAGAAAATATCTGTAAAATGTGTGTCTGATAAAGGACTAATTTCCAGATTATATAAAGAATGCTCTCAACTAATAAGAAAACAACCTAATTAAAAAACAGGCAAAGATTTGAAAAAGTGAAGTAGAATAATGTCAAGTAACTTGCTTACTGTCACAGAGTCAATAAGTAGCAAAACTGGAATTTTCAGGATACGAGAACAGTAATATATAGAAGATTTATATGTTACATAATTTTTGATGGCCATAACTTTGAACATTCACCTGCTCTTCCAAGGTTTCACTTATAGATGTTGCTAGTTTCAGTAGCTCTTCTGAATCTTGCTGGCATCTAGGATTCAAAATAAAACACCCCAATTTCAATGTTCTCAACTGAAATTTAAGAAATATGTTGAAAAACTGTGGATTACAAAGTGCTTACTGACTTTAAGGTAACTGGATAACTAGATACATTACTTCAAAATTACTTCAAAATCATGCTCACCTAAGAACAGTATATAAATAATGTTTAGTTTTAAATATACATGGCAAAAACTTTTTGCAACAGTACTAGGAGGTAAAAAATTCTATAGCGGATTCATAATGTAATAATTCTCAGATTTTTTATTTTAAAAAGTTATAGCTTTTGAAGACTTCAAAATGGGAAAATTCTTATTTAGTATAACTCCATTTTTATAAATTGATCTCTCCACTCCTACCAGAAAAAAGACCAGGTCAGAAGTGTTTATACAGTTTGGTGTATCTAGTGGTATTACAGTTAAAAAAAAAAAAGTTATTTCAAACAAAGAACATTACCCAATATTTGGCTTGCGACTATAGTTCTCCTGAAACTGGTCCAAGGCAAGCATGGCTGAGTGAATCTCTAAAGGTGCCTATTTAGAACATTAAAAATTGGTCAATATTTATTGAGTGTGTAATATGTGTCAGGCACTGTGCTAATGCTTTTAAGACACTATTTAATTTAATCATTATAATAAATGTATTAGCTTATTACTATTATTATCTTTATATAATAGATAAGGAAGCTGAGACTTGACTTCAAGGTCATAAAGCTATATCTAAACAAAGATCTAAGTTTTAATCCCAGGCTCTATGACTAGTTTTTATTAGGTTATCCATATGAAACAAAGGAAACAAAATGTCTGTACAAGAGCACCGAATTCCTTTTCTTTATCAACATTTACAAATTTGGAAACTGTTAATATTGAATATAATTCTTTACTTATCACAAATATATCCATTGCTACAAAACTGATCCAGTGATTTAAAAAAAACAGAATAAATGCTTCCAAGGTTTTTATGGAAGAACTATGTATTATATAAAACTCTACATGGTTCAGAAAATCTTTTAACATGATCACCTTTGCATAAATTAATGAAACCACCTTTACACTATCAAACCTGGTATATCATTACAAAAGTAAACCTTTTTCCTATTATTCTAACATTTCCATTATATAAATTCCTATTTTTAATCCTTGGGCATCAGCTCTAGATACATGAATACAACTTTTATTTTTAAAAAATCCGACAGTCTGACAGAAATCTTCATAATCTCTTACCAATCCCCACCCGCCTTTCTCAAACCTGCAAAGCATTTATTTACCTCAGGTTTGCTAAAATCCGCAATAAGGCACTTTGGATGTTTTATCTGCTTCTCTAATGGTTCCTAACAGAAAAAAACAAACAAAACAAACAACAGAAAATAATCCACTATTACTTCGGAGCAAGCACATGATTACTTGACAAACTATACAGAGCACTAAACAATGGCTCCCTCCCAAAGGTCTGAAATAAATAAGGTTGGGCTAATATGTTTTAACTGAAATATAAAATAGCTACCATTCACTGGTTACCCCTTTTCATATTATCACACTTTATTTTTTTAATGTTACATGCAACTAGATAACCTGTTCCAAATAGTAAATTTGGGAAGAATTGGTACAAACATTTGTATACCTGAAAAAATCTATAATCTTAGTCAAAGAGCTACCATATTTTTTTGATACCAAGTTATCAGGACTTGTTATGCCTGACATAACTTGAATAAATACCCAGTTAAAATTTTCTGTGTGGAGCAAAGAACACACCAAGGCCAAAAAACCCAACCAACCAACCAACACTCCACCACCACCTCTGCCCCCCCCAAAAAACAAACCCAATCTGAAATTTACTTGAGGCATAATTAAAAACTGGGGACAATGGCAAGAGGAAGTAATGCACAAATCTTCCTACAGCAGATATGACTAGCTGTAGCATTTTAATCTGTTTAGCTCTAACTTTGGCTTGAACAAAACCTTGTAGAGAACTTTAGTTAATAATTGTTCTGGAAAAGAAAAGGCAGTCAAGTTAAAACCTTGAGAACTTGCAAGAAAAAACAGAGATGTGTTAGACAGCTTATACTGAGAAGTGGCCTAAGGATTTAAGCAGCAAGAGGCTCCTTGGTTCCTTGATACAAGTAGCCTCTACATTCTCTCTATACAGATACTTACCTTTCCTTTCAATGCCAGTTTATGGGAATTATTTAACATTTCCAACATATTACACTATTTCTTGAAATCCAAAAAATTAAAAATTTAGAAACCTGGATTAACAAATATGATAAATAAAAGAAATATTCCTTTTACTTCAAAAATGTAAATAACTAAATAATAAAACAGAACATATACTGAATCAATGCTTATTAAATCTTTCAAATATATATTAGTTACATCTTTTGTCTTAGGAAGTAATTATAAGAAGTATAATCAACTCTTTGATGATTCACAAAGGAGTAGTTCCTTTGAGGTAACTTATATACCTTAACTATATGGATGGGTATTGTAGCTGTAAATTTTTTTGCTGCTATCAGTTTATTTCCATAGATTGATTCCATTTTCCTGAAAGTGGGTACAAATTAAAAAACAAAATCTGTTCAGCCTTTGAATTACTTTTATTGCTTTTTTCTCCCTGCCATTCTTCTGTAAAGAAACATATTTTTAATCAGAAAAAAAAAATACTTACAAAGCAGAATGTTTTAGGAGTCTTAACTTGAACAGCTATCCCTCCATGTAAATAAGGTTCCAGTTCTCTAGTATCACCAATGCTAAAAGAAAATGGTGATACCACTAAAAGGAGGAAAAAAGAAAACCATTATATACTGATATAAGTATTTAAATTTGAAGGTTTATCATCATAAAGATGTTAATTTTTCACAGTTTACAAAATTAAGATCTCAGTATACATCATTTTATTTGGTGGTGGGTGGAAGTGTGGGGAGCTAGACAGATTATTTTTCCCATACAAATGTAAGGACTTAAGCAAAAATGGTCACGAAAACTTGGAAGGAAAAAAAGGGAATGAGAGGTGCTTATTATATTAAAATACTTTATAAAGACTCAATAATTAATATACTGATACTTTTTATATATATAGTTCATAATAATTAAAATAGTATGATACTGGCTCATGAATAGACAGGCAGACAAACAGAATAGATTATTCAGTAACAGACCCACAAGGGACACAATTAAGGTGGTACCTCAAACCAGCGAAGAAAAGATACTCAATAAATCTTTTGGAAAAAAAGCCATCTGGGAAGTATTCCAAATGGATAAAAGTTTTAAGTATCAAAAAAGATGACAAAAAAATTATTAGATAAGAGCATAGGAGAAAAATTTCTTTAAAACTTTGCAGTAAGGAAGGCTTTTCTAATTATGACTCAAAAGAAAAAACTGAAAGCTTTGACATCATATACACATAGAGCCATCACAAGCAAAGTCAAATGCCAAACTACAAAAAAATTTTTGCGACTCATATTAAAAAAAAAAAACTCAACAAATATGCCCTATATATTAGGAGTTCTGGGGAAAAATAATCAACAACTCAATGAGAAAGTGGGCAAAGGACAGATGATTCACATTAAAGGAAAAAGAAATAGCTCTAAAATTTAAGAAAAGATACTTAATCTCATTCATAAAATGTAAAATGCAAATCAAAATTATACTATACCATTTTCAATCATACAGGAGACTATTCTACAATTACTGATGTGAAAAGACCATCTAGATGTTTAGTTTAATGAAAAGGCAAAGGGTAGCTCTAGTCATAATATGTTACCTTGCATGTAAAAATGCATAAGGAAATCTGGAAGGGCACACAATAAACTAAGAATAGTGGACAGGTAAGAATGAGTGGGAGTCATAGGTGGGCAATAAAGTTTTCACTATAAACATTTGCCTTCTATTTTTTTTTTAAATTTATTTATTTATTTATTTTTGGCTGCATTGGGTCTTCGTTGTGCACGGGCTTTCTCTAGTTGCGGTGAGCGGGTCTACTCTTCATTGCGGTGCATGGGCTTCTCATTGCGGTGGCTTGTCTTGTTGTGGAGCACAGGCTCCAGGTGTGCAGGCTTCACTAGCTGTGGCATGCAGGCTCAGTAGTTGTGGCTCGCGGGCTCTAGAGCACAGGCTCAGCAGTTGTGGTGCACGGGCTTAGTTGCTCCGTGGCATGTGGTATCCTCCCGGATAAGGGATCGAACCCGTGTCCCCTGCATTGGCAGGTGGATCTTTAACCACTGTGCCACCAGGGAAGTCTCCCTTCTACTGTTTTTGAACGATTTGCTTATTCACAAAATTAAATTAAATAAACAAGGTTTATATATTAAGTAGACAGAAAAGGTCAGCAGAGTAAACATCAAACTTAGCTGCTGTTACTTCTGGAGTAGAGGGGAGGTCTGAACTAGTACTCATTTTTAACTCTACCTAAACATATATACATATATGTATCTAGAATAAGCATATATTGTTTTAGCTATTTAAAAATGTTTTTCAAATAACAGAAAATTACTTTAGAGCAGTAAGTACCAACTAATAAATGTTAAGAAAAAAAAAGTTTCATAAACTGCTACTCTATTCAAATATTCTCTCTCTGCCCAAAGAATTTTTGGTACAAAATGTGGGTTTTCTTTATTTTCATTCCTTGATATCCAGTGGCTTCTCCTGTTAATATATACATATAGCCTCAAGATTCGGATCCAGCACCACAATCTATCATTGCATGGCCCCCAACACAACAAAGGATAATCCTAAATAGTTAGTTGAGTCAATTTATGCAAAAACAGATAAAAATTCTTTAATATCAGTGATCTGAATCTGTATTTTACTTATTTAGATATAGTCTGGGAAACATAATCCAACAGTTTTGTTACCAAAGATTCTTTTTTAAAAATGTTTATTTATTTATTTATTTGGTTGCACCGGGTCTTAGCTGCAGCAGGTGGGCTCCTTAGTTGTGGCTCGTGGGCTCCTTAGTTGCAGCTTGTGGGCTCCCTAGTTGTGGCATGCAAACTTTTAGTTGCGGCATGCATGTGGGATCTAGTTCCCTGACCAGGGATCGAACCCTGGCCCCCTGCACTGGGAGCAGAGTCTCAACCATTGTGCCACCAGGGAAGTCCCCAAAGACTCTTAAATATAGATCCAAAGTTGTTTTGGTATAAAGAGCTCGTAACAGGGACTGATTTTTTTTTTTTTCTCTCCTAAGGATTCATCTTGTAGTCATTAAAAGAAAAATAAAAGTAATCCATTTACTAGTCTATACACTAATCACATAATTATACTTTTAGATGCCCTAAAGATAAAACTGAATCACTCTCAGCTGAACAGGTGTAAACATGCTGTCTCTGAGTTACAAGACATCTAGCAATGTCTTTAACTCTTTTAAACATGGCTGGAGGAAAATCACAAACTACACAGACTAATGCTGCTATAAATTCATTATTTTCAACTTCAAATGGGCCCTAAATGAAGCCTGATGATTTTTTGATTTTTTAAAATGTTTACTCTCCTCACATCTCTGGCCTTACCACCTTACCTCTCCTTTCAGTCATGATTTCATCTCAGTCCACTGACAAAACAGATTCCTGCAGCTTCTTGCCAATAAATCCACAAATCTGCCTGCAGTAACATCCATTCATCCCTTTATCCAAGCCACTGAACAAAAACATATATCTTCACTTGAATACTTCACTGTCACCTCACCCAACAAGCCTAGACTGTACTCATTATCTCTCTCCAAAACCTGCTCCTCTTCTTGCACTCCCTAATGTGTAAACAAATAAGGTGCCAGAATCTTCACTCACCTACCATAAAGTTTCCTCTTAAATGTCTTAAGACTCTTGCTATCTCAACTCCCACTGTCACCCCTGCTATATTATATCTTTAAGTTCCTTGAATTCTATTTTGCTTCTTACTGTTTGTCTCTGCACAGAATATTTTTTTCATCATCTTTGTAAGCCGATGCAATCAATTTTAATCAAGACACCCTGTCCCCACTGCTGCTGTACCAAAAGTGAGTAGGTTTCCTTGCTAAGGTTAGAGATCCCAGAATGCCTTTTCTCTCTTTATACCATCATTGCTGAATGTTAGTATCCCCTCACTTGGATTAAATGTCTTGAGGCCAAGAATTGGATCATGTCTATCTGAGCTGATGGTGTGTTCTCGACACTGAGTATAGTGTCTGAACTGTAAACATGCTAAATAATGGATAAGTATAAATGAATTAATTAAACTTACCAGTTATTTGTTGTGTACATCCATTTAAGCCTGTCATTCCATTAATTTCTCGAAATGTTAGGAATTGTCCTGTTTCAAGTTTGTGAGGACGATTTTCAAGGCAAGTGACAATGCCAGGATTAGCCTAGAAATAAGAGTAATATACTAAAAAACAAGTCCATGTATTCCTTTTTTGTACAAATTCCAAATCTCACACAAAAAGGAACGTTATCATAAAATTCTCAAAATAACCAAAATTCCAAGCCATTCTTCTCCTTCCATATTAAAAGCAATGCTTTAAAGAATTGTCACAAAATAGTAACTTATCATTTTATTATGTGATTTTAAAACTTATTTTATTATGAATGTTTAAAATATAATTTCTATGTTTGGGGGAAATAGATTCCACAAGGGAGTTCAAATATTTCACAGATGCAAAGATTCTTGTGATTTATAAAAAACATTCGAAGTGACTGAATGGTAAGTTTCAAAGTCATTCATGACAGACTCTGTGTACACAAAAGATGACTCTAACTTTGAAGATCAAAGAAATGTAAGAACGGAGGATGGAAATTTAAAGCCAGGAAAGTGGTAGTTTAAAGCTTATCCAACACTTTAAAGCAAAGAAATATTATGTACCCCTGCTTATCAAGATAAAAACAGGAAGGAATTGATTTATCTCATCTAAAAGGTGGATGAGATAGGTCAGACACCAGGAAATTTCCTAACTGCATATAATCCATCACATTGCGTGAATAATGTGATAATAATTTAATTTACATAAAACCTAATGGAATTATAATTCTCTCTTTCATAAATATGTAGATTCTAAAAATTCTCTTGCTGTTTAAGGGCTTGAGAAATACAATTATGATCACAAACATGTAGATAAAATTAATGTAATGTGGGTTTACTAATATCTCAACAAGAATAGAATTCATAAGGGCTTTAAGAAGGAGAAATAATTTATAGATAAGTTAAATGGGAACGTTTATGATATTTTTCTAATTTTTTATGGATAACCTCCATATTTCCTGCACTATTCAATAAAAGACAATATCAGTGCAATACAAGATCCCTTGGAGTTTATTCTAACTCTATAATATTCTTAGGGACAAACTAACAATAACTAGAGAAGGTAAAAGGCTGAACAATAACCATTCTGTAAGCAAAGAGATACAAAAAATGATTTTGCAATGAATTTTTTCTTAAAAAGGGGTGAGAAAGGCAACATTACACTGGGTTTAAAAAGAAAGCATAAAGATAGAAGCACAAATACTATTCGGTCAAAGTATATTATCATTTCCTTATGTTTGGTTTCTTTTGAGCTTTAATGTAAATTGATTATTAAGAGTGCAAATAAAGTTAATGATTTAGGCTAAACTACAGAAAGAGTAGTAAAAATGGATCATAATTTCTCCAATTCTTTCAGGGAATAAAAAATTAAGCTTGCGTGATATTAAGAGAACATGGTTAGAAAATTCAGAGTTTTTGATTTGAAGGTTAATTAATTCTTAAACTTTTATCATCCTCCAAATAATGTTTTAGAAATATAACAAATTAGAAAAGTTTTTGTTTATGATGATTTAAGTGTCCATCTTCCTGGAGTCAGAGTGTTGGGCCAAGTGACTTAAGACATACTTAGTACATCTATGATCTGACACAATCAACAGTTCAGTAAACACTGACTCACAATTCATGTCCCATAGGAACATGACAGAGAACAAAATTAAAATTAATGACATAAGCAAATGTTCATCAATTGTTAAAAAATGTTAGATGGAATCCAGAATACTCTCTCTTAATATTCTAACTTCAATTTTAAACAAATAAAAAATACTGCATATTATAATATTTTGCTAATATCACTTTTTAAAAAATAGTCTTCACATCAACTTAAGAAAATCAATCATATACATATACAATAATATACGTATATAATCATACTTGCGTTATATTTGAAATGAAAATCTCTTTCGGTTCTTCTCCTGTTGTATCTAAAACTTCAAATTCATCACCGAAATCACAAAACAACCGTGACCAAATTCCATGTATATCTGCACTGATGAACTGTGAAATGAAGAAACAAGTTCAAGCTTATACATTTATATAAAGAAAAAAAACCCCTCAACTATCTTAGGCCTTTTGGTGACAATTTTATTTACAATTAAGCATATTATTTGAGGTATAAAGTGACCACAAATATGATAATTTATTTGTAAATTGGTTTTGGAATCAAGGATTTTGGTATTTCAGACTGGATATCTGGTGTTAACAAAATCAGAAGCAACATCAGCACACCATCATTGTACATTCTATAATTTTTAAATAACAAAAATTTGTGCCTTGCCCTAAAAATCAAGCACAGAATATAAGAAAGATATCTTGGTTTGACGGTCTAGCAGTGAATTCTTACCTTTCATTTTAGAAAAGAAGAATGGAGTGTCCATTCACCAAAAGCGGTAGAGTTGAAGGAAAATAAAACAGCTAAAAACTGAGAGTGGCGTCAACAGGAAAGGGGCTGAGGAACTAACAGTGCACGTTGAAATTATGAAAGGTAAGAATCAGATTCTTAAACACAATCATAAATGTTTTATTGAAAGTGATTTTTATAACATATATACATTCTCCAGTCTAAGAAAATGTAAAGAAATTATTTTTGTGCTCAGTTATTTTTAGACATACTGATAATAAGGAAAAAGTCTTAATCTGTAACACATATGACCCTGTATAAGGTGATATTTTTCTAACAAAAACTAAAGTCTATTCATATTTGGGCATAAGAATGTAGCCCATTAAAATAATTTATACCACCTATTATATGAGGTAGAGAAATAGCTAACAGAAGACTACCTCCTACTTGATCATGCACTGCATTTACTATCAAAATAGGTACCTACAGCATTTTTTATGAGACATAAAACTGAGAAGAAATTTATAACCTTTTTTTTTAAGTTTAAAAGCTGCAAACTCAAGGACAATTTCTTTCTCTGCAAAACAACTTTAAAGTATGAATATATGCATCAATCACATAAAGATTTTAGTTTACAACCTTGTGTAATCATTTTGTAAAACTTTCGTGTTCTGTTCTAAGTTTACTGACTACTCTGTCTTATTCATCTACTTAATTTGTGAAACAGAACACACATGTTCTACAGAGTATAAATATGCTATGTAAGTACCACAATCCAAAGATTTTCAGCACATCTATTTTATACAGTATGATGATAGTTTAGTGCCTATCTCAAAGGAACAAATAGCATTTTCCTTTTGCCAAAAGAACAAAGGACCCCATGAAGGAGGTGGAGTCAGTAATATGTATGCAGTTGCAGGGGATGATTTTTCCCATCTAGACCTCTTTCCAGTCTTCTCAATGTCATCACTACTTAACAATACTTAATTACTCTGGACAAAAATCTAGGAGTCATTCTTTATCATTCTTTCCTTCACAACTCTTATTCATCCATTCTCAATCCCATTAGTCTGTTTTTACAAAAGATACCTCAAATTCAATGACTTCTCACACTCTCTATTCCCATCAAGGCACAAGTATCTCTCACTTGGACTACTTACTGCATTAGCCCCTAACTGGTCTAGCCACCTCTACTCTACTGTTACAATTCAACAGTTCTCTTTCTTTTTGGTTTCACGATCCCTTCACATTCTTAAAAATTATTGATGACCCAATTAGCTTTTGTTTATGTGGGTTATACCTACTGATATTTACTGTGTTCGAAAGTAAAACCAAGAAACACTTAAAACACAAGAACACACACACACATTCAATTAGCTGTCAGAGCAATGATATCACCACGTATCAAGTAGACTTTGTAAACTCTACTGCACCCCGTAAGAGAATCAGAGGGAAAAAAGCAAATAACATTTCAGTAATATTATAATAGTTTGACTTTGCAGACCCTATGAAAGGGTCTCTGGGACCCTCAGTGTCCTTGGACCACACTTCGAAAACGAAAATTAAAAAGTATTATTGTGATTGTCCTCATATAAAAAGTTTCTTATATAACTCACTGAAAAGCTATGAATTCTAATACTGAAAGTGCTTTTCCTCTGGTAAACTATATGTCATTATTAAGTGATACTACTACCTTTATTGGAGGGCACTGAGAACGGCAAAAGTCATTGATCTTCTTCTGCAATGATAGTTTGATCTCAGTCAATACTACACACTGTTGAGAAGAATACAAGATTAAAAAATAAACAATTATTTTGGTAATGTACAACTTCTAAATCAGGAGCATTTCAGTTTGCACTATGCTAAAAATACTTTTCTTTGTAAAAAATACTATCGTATTGTACTCCATTTTAAGGTTAATACCTTCAGAGGTACCAAATAGCAAAAGTAAAAGTAACATATACAGCCATCTCTAGGTATTCGCAGGGGATTGGTTCTAGAACTCCCTGTGGATACCAAAATCTGCAGATACTCAAGTCCCTTACATAAAATGGCATAGTATATACAGGACAAAACCTGCCCACACTAAATTCAATTATCATCACAATTAGAAGCAAACCTTAATATCCTATGTGGCATTTACACAACCCAAATGGTTGGAGATTTTATTTTACCTGTTACTGCCATGGAAATGCTTAGTCATCAAAATATTAATTAAATGCTAGCTTAAAACAATTACATTTTCAAAGAGATACATTAGTTGGCTGAGCTTTCTTTTACTTTTATTTCAGAGATTCAACAGATTCAAAATATTACAACTTTTATTTATGACAGTGCCACCAAGTTCTGTTATTTAAGATAGCAAATTATAATTTTCAATGCTTACTTTAATTTTTTATCATCACCCTGTGAGATAAGTAGAGAAGGTTTTATCATAGCTAACTTAAACTCATAAAGGTCAAATATTTTCTTAGGGTCATTCATCTATCAAGTGGCAAGAGCAGGTTGACACACTCAGTCCAGAGCTTTCCTTGCTGCTGGTTTCCATGAAATGGATAACTCAGTTTCACTACAAATAACCAGGTGTGGATTTAGTTTTATCTAGCTTAGAATAGGGTGTGATTCCTACAGAGCGGTAATCCTCCATGGATCTCTTAATGTTTATATATCTCTCACTGGGTATGCCACGAATGCAAGGCTCTGACCATTCTTTACGTGGGCTGTTTCTCAGGATTGTATTTGCCTTGTGCAAACTTGAGAAATGAGGTAATGTCTCCCTCTGGGACAAAGAGCAAGCTTGTTCACTGCTTGCTATAAAACAGCAAGTTCCCCAAGCTCAATGTTCCTTTCCTCTAAAGGAACCCACTACATGTGCAGCCATCCACTGAGCCCTCTGCACTGCACAGGTGGGATTTGGAGGAATGCAGGAGGAAACAAGGCAAATATCATGCTCACACATTTACCATGCTCTGAGTAGTAAAGTCCTTAGTCTCTGATCCAGGAATCTCATGTTTTCTGCCAGCATCCATGAAACTGTAACAGGCTAACTTATTAGCTTGCAATTAGGGTAAAATGAAATCCTATTAGACCCAGTATATATTGAGTCTAATTTGTGTTTCATCAGTGCTAGAAAATTCTCAACCATAATTTATTTGAATATGCCTTTTTCTAGAAGTCCAATCTCATGAATTAGACCTTTTTATTCAAGCTCTCATTTCTTTTAATTTCTCTTTAGTATATTCTCTTATTACTGTGTGCTATAGTTTTTATTTTTAGATTTAATTCTATTTATTTATTTATTTATTTTGGCTGCGTTTGGCCTTTGTTGCTGCGCGTGGGCTTTCTCTAGCTGTGGCAAGCAGAGGTCACTCTTCGTTGCTGTGCGCAGGCTTCTCATTGCGGTGGCTTCTCTTCTTGCAGAGCACGGGCTCTAGGCGTGGGGGCTTCAGTAGTTGCAGCACGCGGGCTCAGCAGTTGTGGCACACGGGCTCTACAGCACAGGCTTGGTAATTGTGGTGCACGGGCTTAGCTGCTCTGCAGCATGTGGGATCTTCCCGGACCAGGGCTCGAACCCCTGTCCCCTGCACTGGCAGGCGGATTCTTATCCACTGCACCACCAGGGAAGTCCCTGTAGTTTCACTAATCTCCTCAGCTCTATCTTTCGATTTATTAATTCTTATTCCAGTTGTATATATCCACTGTTTAATCTATTCATTGTTTTAATTTTTAGGACTATATTTTTCATTTCTAAAAGTTCTATTTGAAAAAAAAAAAGTTCTATTTGGTTATATCTGCCTGATTGCTTTCAATAGTGTCTTATTTTCCTGTTGTATATTTAATCCCTTCTTGTAAGATTTAGTCTGTTTGAACATCTATATTTTATAGTCCCTATCCAATAATTCTATTATCTGAAATTCTTGGAGGTTTAATTCTATTGTTTGTTATATCCACTGACTCTTGATCATGCTGAACTGCTTTTTCCTGTCTTACTATTTTATATTATGAACACAACCTCATAGGAGCTTTATATATTAGAATATACTGTGGCCTGGTTGAGGGTATATTCCTCTAGATCTTTTGTTTCTGTCTGGCATTCCAGCATATCACCAGCTTAGTACTATGCTTTTTGTGTGTGTGTGTGTGTGTGTGTGTCAAGATATTTATTGTGTACAAGATAGTTTACTGTCTTTTTCAAATTCTAAGCCCTGTATAATTCATTCACTCATTAGGCTAAAAGAGGCCTTAAGAAGTTATTCAATATAATCTCCTGAATCCAGGCAAGTCTACATGATAATGTGCATAGAAGTTAAATCAAGACTTAAAATCTTTAAAATCACAAGGCAACTTCACAGCTTTCTCAATCACCCTTGTTTCAAGACATAACAATCATCTCAAATAGGTTATACACAAAAAATTACCGATCAGACATTCACAAAATATGCTTTGAATGAAAATAACATAGCAACAATTCACTCAGAGACACCTATATGGCAAAAACTATACCATAATACAAATCAGAAATAAGAGTTTAGGATGAAAATTTGAAAAAGGTACAAATTTAAGGGCTGATAACCTAACTTTTCTTAAACTTACTGCTCTCTGTCTCCAAAGTTGTGCTGTATCAATAACAGTCTTCCACAGTGCCTCTTCTCTATAAAGGCGAATATACCAAAAACCAGTCCAACTGGGTAGTCACAGATTGTAACTAATGCAAGTCAGTTTTGTAAGGTATATTTGATATTCCATCTACATAACCAGGAACTGTCTTAAATAATAACCACCCTATATTTAACCACAACCATAAATCTCATTCTGAATCAATTGAAGAAAATGCCCCCAAATTCAGATTTAATTCAATTTGAAAACCAATTCATTTCCATATAAACCATTTTTTAAAAAAGAAGCTGGAATAACATTCTGAATTATTCATAATCCTGGGAAATCATTAATTTGGGCAGTGGTTTGAAACAGCATAAAAGAAATTATCAACCAACTTTTCTCACCTCTTATGTAAGAAAGAAATGTTACTTTAATAGTTAAGAAGGCAATGAATTGGCTGACAAGGGCCCACGGTCTATGGATGAATATAGAGATGGGATTAGGGAATGGGACATCAACTTGTGTTGAGATGTAGAATCTTCAATATTTACCAAATCTTTTCCAGAGGTAATACCTTTGTTGGCTTGTCTTTCTTTTTTTTCTCTCTGGTGAAACTATAAATTCTGAACTACCAATGCTCAATTTCTGTGACATTTCCACCACTGACACTGGAAAAAGCTTTGTTTTACAAAAAAATACACAAAGTACATTTTTCTGAGAAGCAGATGAACAGTTGGGGCATTCTGTGGATTTTTTACCACAGCTGCTATCAGACATTTGCTTAACTCTGCAACAAAAGCAACTTGAAAGAAAGATGTTTCCACAGTTTGAGGAAAAGAACCAGACCAAAAACAATAAGGCAAGCTGATGGAGAAAACTGTAACATCCAAATGGTGAGGTCATTAGGTTAATGATGCACTAGACTTACAGTCACACATTAGAGTTCACTCAGTATGACACACTCTAGGTCCATCCACCTCACTACAAATAACTCAATTTCGTTTCTGTTTATGGCTGAGTAATATTCCATTGCATATATGTGCCACATCTTCTTTATCCATTCATCTGTTGAGGGACACTTAGGGTGCTTCCAGGTCCTGGCTAGTGTAAATAGAGCTGCAATGAACATTGTGGTACATGACTCTTTTTGAACTATGGTTTTCTCAGGGTATACGCCCAGTAGTGGGATTGATGGGTCATATGGTAGTTCTATTTTTAGTTTTTAAGGAACCTCCATACTGTTCTCCATAGTGGCTGTATCAATTCACATTCCCACCAACAGTGCAAGAGGGTTCCCTTTTCTCCACACCCTCTCTAGCATTTAATGTCTGTAGATTTTTTTGATGATGGCCATTCTGACTGCTGTGATGTGATACCTCATTGTAGTTTTGATTTGCATTTCTCTAATGATTAGTGATGTTGAGCATCCTTTCATGTGTTTGTTGGCAATCTGTATATCTTCTTTGGAGAAATGTCTATTTAGGTCTTCTGCCCATTTTGGGATAGGGTTGTTTTTTTGATATTGAGCTGCATGAGCTGCTTGTATATTTTGGAGATTAATCCTTTGTCAGTTGCTTCATTTGCAAATATTTTCTCCCATTCTGAGAGTTGTCTTTTCGTCTTATGTTTTCCTTTCCAGTGCAAAAGCTTTTAAGTTCCATTAGGTCTCATTTGTTTATTTTTCTTTTTATTTCCATTTCTCAAAGACGTGGGGTCAAAAAGGATCTTGCTGTGACTTATGTGAGGGCAGGCCTATTGTTATGAACTCCCAGAGAAGATCTTTTTTTTTATTCAGAGCTCAAGAGAAAACAGACAAGCATCTTGTTCTGATGGGCAAAGACTGTTCTCCTACACCCTTTCATTAAGGGTGTAGCTTTCTGAGGTTCCAGAGAGCTACAAAAGGTGGTATGTCTCAATTACACTTTTCTATCACATATAAACAAATTTTTATCATTTTTGTGTGACCATTAATTCACAGGAAATGTGGTTACTGAGACAGGCAAACCCTGTCCCTGAAAATGACCACAGCCAACAGTTAACTGGTCTTCTGTTAGCTACCTATTCATTTTTGGTCTCTGAGCACCTCTCTTACATATTTTGACCTCATGTAATCATTGAAAAGGAAGTCTATTAAGCAATTCTATCGTAGACAGTCTATGAAGCATCTTTGTAGCAGGATGGATTTCAAGCTATCCAGTCAAGAATGGAAGTCTACACTGATTTTTAAGTGGGTGTGATATTGTGATTATAGTAAGAAATATATATTTTGGTCTTCATCCAAGGTTCCTGCCACATAGCTCCTACCACACTTGTAATTTCCTATATAAGAGCTATAGATGCATCTTTTGTTATAATATTTAGTTTTGTCCTATTTCCTGAAATAGCTTCAGAGTGATAAAGATGAAGTGAACGTCTTGTTATTCATAACAAGCCCTTTCATCCACACCTGAGTTTATGTTAATGAGGAGACTTTTGGAAAGCCCCTAAAGATGGGGGCTGATTGTTAGAGGAACCAACCTTAGGATGTGAGGTTCAGAACTTTCAGCCCTATCTCCCAGACCTCTGGGGCTGGAGACTGACTTAATCACCAACGGCCAATGTGTTACTCATTCATGCTTACATAATGAAGCCTCCATAAAAATCCCTGAACCAGGAGCTTAAGAGAGCTTCCAAGTTTGTGAACATGGCATACCTGGAGAGGGCATGGGAACTCGACAACCCTTACCCCATACCTTAAACTATGCATCTCTTCTATCTGGCTGTTCCTGAGTTATAGCCTTTTACAAAAAACTGGTGATCTAGTAAGTAAACTCTTTTCCTAAGTCTGTGCGCTGCTCTGGCAAATTAACTGAACCTGGGGAAGGGGATGTGGAAACCTCTGATTTATAGCCAGTCCTCAGAAGCACAAGTAACAACCTGGACTTGAAATTGGCGTCAGAAAGGGGTTGGGGAGTGTGGGTTCTTGTGGGACTGAGCCCTTAACCTGTGGAATCTAACACTATTTCTCCGGGCAGACAGTATCAGAACTGGATTAAACTGTAGGACACCAAGCTAGGTGTCCAGAGAGTTGGAGAATTGTTTGGTGTTGGGGGGAACACCCATATGCATATAGTCACACAAGTGCCAGAAGTATTGAGATCTTAAAGAAACACAGGAGTGCTTTTCCCTAGACGATGGGGGAACATCGTAATTTAATCACAGGGAAAATCAGGGTCAATCTAGTCACTTTTAGAACTTCCAAGGTGCTGAGAAATTTTGTTTTTATTCGTTACCTGACTTACACTGAATTGTTGGTCCACATTATTTACTTCCTTGTTCCTGGGTTATATATTACTCTCTGCCCATGGCCTTAGGAAGAGTATAGTGTGCTTTCCTGCTCCTTCACTTTGGGCTTGACCATGTGACCTGCTTTGGCCAACAGACTATTAATGGAAGCAACACAAACAGAGGCTTAAAATGTGCTTGAATGGTTGCACTCGCTCCTTTGCATTTCTGCTATTGCTATGAGACCATGTCTCAGGTAGCCTCCTGGTCCCAGAAGAGAGGTACATGGACCAGAACCCAGACTGTGGAGTTCAAGTTTAGCCTAGAACAGCAGAACTCAAACTGACATGCAGATGCATGAGAAAGAAATACATGTTGCTATAAACCACTAAATTTGGGTAGTTTTTCATGTACATTACTGTGAAAATAGCTGACCAATATATTTACTTTGTGAGTAGTTCTTAGGCCCTTTCCCTAAAACGAAGCACTTGAAATGTATTAGTCTAAGTCTTTTAACCTGAAATTTTTTGATCTGCTCAACAGACTACGTTAAATTAGTTATACTATATTAATACATAATGATTTGCCTTGGAGTCTGTCAATAACATCTAATATAAAATGGAGTACCAACCTGGTATTTATCTAAGAAGGAAAGATCGGTAGTTTCATTTAAAGGAATAGAAGATGATGTGACATGAACATATGGATTTAATTCTGCAATATGTTGAAGTACAGCTTCAGCCCTAAAAAAAGAAAAGAAAAGAAAAAAGACTTTTACTACTCTTTTGTTCAATAAATATACTCAATCTTTCAAACTTGGACACTTTGATGACATCAGAAGAACCTGAATGTTACAAAATTTCATGGGAATTTAAACTGGAGAGGAATAAAAGAAGTTAAAACTTATTTTTACTATACAATCTTGAGATGTAGCATACTGTCATATTCCATAGTTAAGTCACATAATCTCAAAGTGTACCCTTATAGGTCAATGCTCCTTAAGGCTCAATGATTCAGCAATAATAAAGACCTACTTAAACAATCTTAAAGAAATGCATTTCTAGGTAGCAATGTGAATGTATTAAATTTTTGACAAATATAAATAATTAAATGTCAACACTTACTTATCTACAGTAGAGTGAATTTATGGTGATGAGTTAAACAACTATGACTGAACTGGTGTTCTGGATATAGAAAATATTCTAAGTAACTACAACAGTAAAAAAAAAAAAATCCTATGATAATACATCAAAATATCTTCACCTGTTTCTCATACTAACAACATCATCTTCACAGAGAAAGAAGTTGGTTCCTAGATCCCATGCTTGGCATTCTTCTGTATCATGAATTGTAAGTGCCTTCAAAAAAGAGAAAAATATCTGTTAAAGTCAGGAGTAAGACAAGGATGCTCACTATTTCCAATACTATTACACTGACTTGGAAGAATTATGTAATTAGACAATAGAAAGTAATTAAAGTCCTAGTAATTGGAAAGGTTATAAAGTTACATCCATTTACAGATGATATGACTATATACAACTGGAAACCCAGAAAAGTTCATGGAAAAACTACTTTATTATTATTTTTTTTATAATGCAAAATAATTTTTTAATGCTAGTATATGATTTTTTTGGCAGAGATTACTGTTACATTAACTTGAATATAGCTTCATTATTCAACTGTGAAGTGAGATAAGACAAATGTTAAAAGCAGGGTTTTGATTACTTAACACAGTAAAACTGTAATTCCAAGTTACAGAGGCACTCATGTAACGATATTTTTAAGCTACTAATAGCTGTATACTGATGACAATAAGAATTAATAATATTTTCCACTTACGACATTTATCAATAACAATTCTCAATTAATTAAGTAAAAAATAATTAACATGATGGTCATATTGTAATTCCAAATAAATATACTATATGCTTGCTGTAGGTGTGTGTATATGTACTCTATTTTTCAAATAGTACTGAAACCTAGTTGACTTTAAAAAATGAATAAATTAGGCATATTACCATGCACTTACATCACCAGGGTGCCTTTATGCTATGTGAAAAACTACTTTAAAAAACAGAGAATTTAAGTTTAGAAAAGTAGCACATTATACAGATCAACATATATACAAAGATTTTAAAAATTCACATAAACTAACATTTCCAAATGGTCATGTTCTAAGTAAGAAAGAAAACTGACTAACTGGAAAATATATTTTTAACTTATATTTCAAGCCACAAATCTTATAGAAAAAGGGGCAAGGTATATGAACGCAGAGTACACTGAAAAAGAAATACATAGGGCCCTTTAAAATATTTAAGCATGTTCAACCTTGCTCAAGAATGAAACACCTTTTTTCATTCATCAGAATGGCATAAATCCAAATTGGTGAGAGTGAAGTAAATCAGGTATTCTCATATATTACTGGTGGGAATATGAAGTAGCACAAAACCTCAAAAGAAAAAAAACTGGCATTCTTTAGCAAAATGACAAGTACTTTTCTCCTTTGACACAGCAATTCCACTTTTAAGAATCTATTACAAAGACACACTGGAAATAATACAAAAATACATATGTACAAGACTCTTAGCTGCAGCACTATGTGTAATAGCAACAGACTGGAAATAATCAAAATGTCCACCAATGAGGAACTGGGTATAATTACGTATGATACATCAACACAACATGTATCCATGCAGCTATGAAAAAAATAAGTGAAAAAATATATTTACCACTATGGAGTAATACCAGGATATGCTGGTATGTGATAAAAAGCAAAGAAGTATGGCACTTTACCTAAGAAAGGCAGGTGGGGATAAATATGTACACACACACGTACAGATTTGCATGTCTATAGGTATGTATTTGCTTATATTTAAAAACAGATTAAAAAAAGAAGGCAATCTAATAAGGGAAGGAGGAAATAGGGTAGAGAGATGCTAAACTTACCTGAATATACTTCGCTTTATAAATTTGACTTTGAATTATATGTCTCATATAATAATAAAACTAAATCAAATTTAAAAAGCAATCCCTAAAAATCCAAAGTAAAATGAATAAATGGACAAAACTATCTACTTGAATTTGTTGCATAATTACACACAGGAATTATTTAAAGTGACTTAAGAAAGCAGTTAATTTGTCTGCCAAATCCAGATGGGATACTAAGGATAAAAAAACTTATCTTAAACTGTTTTCAATAATCATATTGTTATTAATAATGCTGGAACTGTTATTCTAAAACTATGTCATAGATATAATAGGATATAATATAGGATAAAGCAAATAAGTAGTCAGGTTCATGTCATTAAGACCCAAAACCTTATAGTAAGAGAAGAGATACAAATATAAAATCTAAGAAGTAAATAAGTAAATACCCTGTAATCCTAAACTTGAAACTCAGAAATTTCAGTGTTCATTCACAATGAATGTTCTAGCTCTGTCCACTGGTAAGACTTTACAGGCAGTGACAACCAAAGACCACTGGGGTAGTGTCAAAAGGACTCAAGGACTTCAGGAAGATCCCCCAAAGCAAAGATGAAACAATCTGAGCATCAATGAAAATAACAAGCACAATGGCTCAAAACACATCAAATACGTTTAAATCCATCATGATGTTCACATACACACATACCACCCAAGTTTCACCTGTCACTGTTATGGGATCATAGAAAACCAGTGATTTTGAAAAGTAGTAAATAAAGGGGGGAAATCAAGTATTTATCTTGTCTTTTACACATGCACTAACTATATGTAGCAAAACCAAACAAGTGATGAATGGAAACTTTTCTTTCTAAAATATTATTCCCATTAATAAATGAAATAGAAATGACAGAAATAGAATATCACAGCCCCAATAAAATAATGATCTAGGCAATGATCATTAATAGGTAGTAATAATCACAAAAAAAAGATAACAGAATATTATTTCCTCCTAATGGGAGAACACAATATCACTTGTGAAGCAGCAGTGCCAAAAGAATCAAATCTGAATCTGATTCTCTGGATATAATGACCAGTTTATAAGAAATACAGAGATGGAGGTACACGTGACAAATGACCTGATTTCTTTAACAAGTAAATTGAAAGGAAAAAAAAAAATCAGAGAAGGGAAATCTATTGATTCAAAGAAACCAAGTTCAGTATATGGACTTTACTTGGATCCTGATTAGAACAAAACAAATTAAAGAAAAATTCTTTTAGACGATTGGGAAAATACGGACTCTAACTAGATACTTGACGATTGTGGTAGGCAGGCTTCAAAGATACCCCAATGATTCCCACTTCCTGATATTCAGGCCGTTGTGCAATCCCGTCTCCTCCTAGTGACTTGCTTTTAAGGACTACAGCATAGGTGATGGAATGTCACTTCTGAAATTAGGTTACAAAAGACTGCGATTTATCTTGCTAGCACATTCCCTTTCTTGTCTTTTGCTTGCTTACTCCGATGAAACAAGCTGCCATATTGTGAGCTGCCCTATGAAGAGGGCTACATGGCAAGGAACTGAGGGTGACCTCCGACTAACAGCCAGCAAGGGACTGAGGTGGGAACGACACAACCTTGCCACTGAATCCTATCAATAACTACACGGGCAGGTTTGGGAAGCAGATCCTTTCCCTAGCCTCAAGATGACTGCAGGCCCTGCCAATATCGGTGACTGGAGCTTTGTGAGAGATCCTCAGAGGAATCTGCTAAGTTGCACCTGATTCCTGCCCCAAAGAAACTGAGGTAAATGCTGTTGTTTAAGTTGCTAAGTTTTGTTTAAAGATAACAATGATCTTAAAAAAACTGTTAACGTTTTCTGGTGTGGAAGTGATACTGTGGTTATGTTTTCAAAAGGCACCCTTATCTTTTAGAGCTATATAGTAAAATATTTAAGAATGATATAATAGGATATCTGAGATTGATATTAAAATAATTTGGCAGTTGGGGGCAGTGGGGAATGGGAAGAAGATACATGAAACAAATTTGTCTATGAGCTAATAACTGCAGGTGCATGATGGATACATGGGGTTTTGCTAACACTATTCTCTTTTTTTGGATAATTTTCAATTTTTCTGTAATAAAAAGTTTTTTAAAAGGAGGAAAATAGAGAATTATGACAATTTTGCTACTAAATGAAGAAGCAATAATTAGGCCAAAGGGTAACTAATATTACCACTACGGATGAGGGGAAAAAAAAAAGAGTTCATAACAAACAAACAATTCTTCTTACCAAGGACATTTACTCACCTTAATCCCTGCAAGAACAAGATTCTTTGCTATAAAGGGGGAAGAAAAAGAAAGGAATAGCTTAATATTAGGAATTGTATATTAGATATGTCTTCATGGAGTTTGGTTAAATCTCTGACTGAATAATTTTAACTTTTTACTACCTAAGAAATATAGGTTCCTTAGAAAATATGGATGAACAAAAAGAAAAAAATAAAATTTTCCATAATCAAGCCACACTGAGATAATCATTCTTAAAATTTCAGTGTATGCTTCCAGACATGCTGTTATGAATGTGTGTAGGTGTGCTCTCCATAATGAATTAATGGATACAGGGAAAGATCATTAATACCTATCAACATCACAAAAAGAGAAGCAGGAGAGTCATTACTGGTTCCGTGTGGAAGAATGTAACAGTATGAAATACTCTTGCCCCAGCTGTCCCCCCACCCAAAATCAAAACTGAATCTCATCAAGGTTTTGGATCTAATTTCCTTTATAGAAAATAATACAAGGGAAAGGAATTAAATTCTTTAAATTATGTTGCTCAAAGGCATCATATATAATTATGAATAAAAATACTGCTTACCAATTTCCAAACCAAGACCACCCATACCACTTAAGAAAACATGGGACTTGGCCATCTTCTGCATTGCTGTGTCTCCAAGAACATACCTCTGTCGACTACATGTAAAACACAATGAAAAATTATTTTACCAGAATTGTATATCCTTTTAAAATCATTTGCAAACTAATAACCTGGCAGCTAGATCCTGCCCACAGACTTGTTTTGGATCACTTGCACAGTGCTTAAAAGTTCTGAATTAATGCCAAATATATGACATATTTTGAAAAATTAGAAGATTTGGCACCACAGTCCACATTCCCTCATGGCTACAGAGTTGAGTAGGAGTTGCCCTGTTCAGAGAGGGAGGACTATGTGATCTAGATTTGCCACAGTTCCCATCCTTCTCCTCTCATTTACTACCTCGGTGGCCACCACAGGCATCTGAGTTCGCCACTTCCACTTAAAGCCTTTCACTGTGAAAAGGATTTCTCAGGCAAAAAACTGGTTTCCTTCTTGGAGTTTAGGCGACTTAAAGTTAAGTAGTTTTCAAACATTATTTTAAATATAAAAGCTGATAAATTATATAAAGGACCTTGTTAAGTCATCCGTCCTAACAGTCACAAGGCAGTATCAGGATGGGAATTTCAAAAAATACACATTGGCAATTAAAAAAAGTTAGATATAGTAATAAAGTCAATAGTAAGAGTTTATTTGAAAGAACATTGATTAACTTGACGCTATACTAGTTTTTGAAGATAAGGGCATTCCAATGGCTTCTCACCAGAATTATTTTGAAACATGAGTTCAGTATAAATAAATAATTCCAGAGCCCCTTGGGTTGCAAGTATTTCTTTTGGAATTGACACACACGCACATTTACAGATGCTGGTTTAATGTATGTTTGTTTAATATATAGATGTTTATTTAATTTCCATATTTCATCTATTGATATTCAATATAAAAGCCTGAAAAGGGGTCTCTTGTTTAGTAAGAAGAAACTTTATAAACACAAGCTATCTTTACTATTTCCATCCTTATTCCCTACAATATATAATAAAAGCTAGACTTTTCTTGTTCTTTTAAAATTTATTTTATTGAAGTATAGTTAACTTACATGTTGTTAGTTTCTGCTATACAACAAAGTGATTCAGTTATACATACATTTATATTCTTTTCTATCATGGCTTATTATAGGATATTGAATATAGTTCCCTGTCTTATACAGTAGGACCTTGTTGTTTAACCATTCTATATATGTAAGTTTGCGTCTGCTAATCCGAAACTTCCAATCCATCCCTTCCCCACGGCAACCACAAGTCTGTTCTCTATTAGACTTTTCTTTTTAAATTGGTATTCACCATTTCTGCTTCACACATAAAATCGATTTATTTATGAAATATTTATTGAACATCTACTATGGTATGTATAGAACAGTGTATTATATAGTCTTACAACCCTTATTTGTGCATTCCTAAACAATATATTTAAGTTTTGTCTCTTTTGGAACTTTATATAAACAGGATCATTTGAATACTTTTATGAGTTATTCATATCCATGTAGCTGTTCATTAATTTTCATTTCATGTTGTATTCTATTACACTGTACTATTCTATTGTGATAATATACCATAATTTAGCTATTCTACAGTTTTGGACAGTTACCAATAATGAGACTATGAGTATTCTTATATATGTGTCATGGTACAAGTGTAGTAGTTTCTATAGCACGTATATCTAGGAGAGGAAATGCACGGTTAACTATTAGATAATGCCAGACTGTTTTCCAAAGTGGATGTACCAATTTACTCTCCTCCTGGCAGTGTATCAAAGCCCCAATAGTTTCAAATCCTTAACGTGCTGGAAAAAGTTAACACAGCAGGTCTAATCTTTAGCCTGCTTATGGGGGCTAGCCTTTGGCCACTGCCTGTGAACTTGGCTTTTGAAATGTTTCCTACGCTAATAATTCTACTTTTCTATTTTTATTCCCTGAGTTTCCTGAAATAAAAACTCCTTAATTTTTAGGTTTTCTATTCTAAAATACACATGTAGAACTTTAACTGATCTTAAACAGCATCCCAAATTTTGATCCATAGTACTTTAAATTACTATTCTCCAATTTTAATCATGATTCTTCTTTTGACTTATGGGTTCATCTGAAGTGTATTTTTAAATTTATAATTTTATGAGGAATTTTACAATTATTTTTTGTGTTGACTATTAGCTTAAATGTATTGTGAATAGACATCACCATCTATATAATTTTCACTCTTTAATATTTGAGAATTTCTTTGGTCAATTTTACAAATGTTCCATGTATTCTTGAAAAGAATGTGTACTCTACAGTTGTTAGATACAACACTCCTTATATGTGCATTAGATTAATCTTAATAATCATGTTGATGAAATCTATACCTGTTCTTTTTGTTCGCTTGTTCTCTCTTTTTTTTTTTTTTTTTTAATTTTATTTATGGCTGTGTTGGGTCTTCGTTTCTGTGCGAGGGCTTTCTCTAGCTGCAGCAAGCGGGGGCCACTCTTCATCGCGGTGCGCGGGCCTCTCACTATCGCGGCCTCTCTTGTTGCGGAGCACAGGCTCCAGACGCGCAGGCTCAGTAGTTGTGGCTCACGGGCCCAGTTGCTCCGCGGCATGTGGGATCCTCCCAGACCAGGGCTCGAACCCGTGTCCCCTGCATTGGCAGGCGGATTCTCAACCACTGCGCCACCAGGGAAGCCCCTCGCTTGTTCTCTTGATTACTAAAAGCAACATTTAAAAAATGCCCCACTATGATTGTAAATTTGTCTATCCTCCTTATATATCAGTACCTGAACAGTGCTGACATGTAAGAATAACAGCTAAAACTCAGTGTTTATTACACGCCATGCACTGTTTTAGTGTTTTATTTGTATTAACTCATTTAATCCTCACAAAAATTCTATAAGTTCTATTATTATTCCCATTTTTACAGAGAGGAAAACTTAATCATAGAGAAATTAAGCAACTTATAAATAGTGGAGGCAAGATTCAACCCAGGCAGTCTGGTCTTAGCATCCATATTCTTAACCACTATACTACACTGCACATAGATTAAGAAAGTTAAATCATTCTACAAGGCTTACAGGAAGAAAAAAAAATCAGTTCCTGACCTAACTCTTCCCTACCCTGATTCCCAAGTCCTAAGAACAACCACCCTCAATTCTTTTAGTTATTTCTTCTAATATTAACCCCCTTCTTTCTCAATAACATGTTTGTACTTTTATTTCTTGATTTTTCAGTTTTACATATTACCTATTAACTTCCAACTAAGAAAGACAGAATGACTTTTCTGAATACAAATCTGGTCAAATCATTTTCCTGCTTTAAAAACTCCAGTGGTTTCCTATTTCCCTTAAGATAAAGTCTAGACTCTAATATTAGTCACAAAGCTGTTCATAATCTAGTCCCTGCTTGGCTCTCCAGTCTCATTTTTGTCACTCTACCAGCAAACTCCATGTTCCAGGTGTACTAAAGGTTTCCAGTTCTCCAAACGTATTTTCTCTTTGGCTGATAGACGTTTTTCTGGAATATTCCTCTCCCCCACTATTTTATGCCTGAATAACTCCTACTTGTCCTCAGGTCTCAAATTATATATTATTTTCCCCCATGATACTTCCCCTGATACCCCTAAACTTTCTTAAAACAGTGTTAGATCATCTTTTGTGTGCATCCATAACACCCTACATTCAATCTATTATAACAATTAACACAGTGTATTTTCACTATTTGTCTATTTTTCCTAGGAGATGTAGATTCCTTAAGACAGGGCCTGCCTTATTTACTACTGTATCCCCATTGACTAACAGGGCCTGGCGCATAACAGACACACAAAACCAATTTGCTAAATTAATGAAAGAAATGAATTGGCACACAAGAACAACACTTTTATGCTCTACTAAGCAGGGGGCTTGAATTCTTTTTTCTACATTCACAGTCACAAAAACTACATTAGAAAAATATGTTTTTCATCTCACACTTGTCTTCATCAATTATTTTTAAGATTACTTAGGTAAATAATGAATAGCCGTGACACAAACGTGGTTATAAATGACAAAGAACATCCAGATAAAAGAATAAAATTAAGATATATGAGCCAAGGTTTTCAAAGAATCATATAATCTCAGACAAATTCTCAACAGTTGATTAAATTACCTGCCTTTTCAATGTTGGCCACCAAGGGGAAGGGTACTAAGTAAGTGCCTACTTTGTGCTAGGCAATGGCAGGTACTCTGCAATTGACCCTTAAATCCTATCGGATGGGATTTAAAGAGCTGAGAGTGTAACTTCAAGCCCAGCATTGATACATTACAGCTGACTGTATTAAATGGACATGCAACATATCAGTGAATGTACCCAGTAAAAAAGAAATTTCCAAGGCTAACTACTCTACTTTTAAAGAGCCCTATTTATTAAAGATTCTCCCTTTAATGAAGGTACAATATCCCCCTGTAGTTTTCACCACTAGTCCTAATTTTACCTCCTTGGGGCCATAGGGAACTTGTCTAATCCCTCTTTGATGTGACAGCCCTCCAAACATTTGAAGATGGTATTCAGGTTCCTCCAGGCTAAACATCTCCAGTTCCTTAAACAATTCCAAACATGGCATCATTCTGAGTCCCCCTCAACACTCTAATCACTATCTTCTGGATGTACTTCAATTATCTTCAGGCATTCATAAATTTATTAAAATATCTATTTCAAGGCAGGCACTGGCACTGTGTGGGGATCAAGATAGCAACAACCTCATGAGGTACTGTGAAAATTAAATTATTTAAAATAAAATATATAAAATACCTAGGAGGATGCCTGTGACATGTTATTGGTGGGGGGGGGTAAATAATCAAATAATCCATTATTAAGTACTATATACAGAAGTACCAGAAACTACGGGAACCTGAAATACAGAAGAGAAAGTGATTATCTCTATCAGTGGAGGTCATGGTAAGCTTCACAAATGAGGTTCAGGTTGAAATCTGAAGACTTAAGAGGAGTTAAATTAATCAAAGAAGGAAAAGCATTCTATGCTAGGAAAAAGAAAAGCATGAAAAAGAATGGCAGGTAAGAGATACATAGTATGTACCTAAGACTTCCACTTCTGGCCTTGGTTAAGTAACAGGGACCAGATTTATCCTCTTTCTGCCTTAAACAACTGAAAACTGGACAATATAAATGAAACAACAGATTTGAGACACTGGAAAATAGGTAACTGAGGACAGTAATCTCAGAGAAGAAAAATAAATGAGGTGAGTTTTATGATTGCCTAGCCACTGCCTGGAGAGTTTCCAGGAGACAGAGCAGGAAGGGAAACTCAAGAAGAGCCTGGTGGTCTCCTTGTTGAATTGAAGAGACAGAGCTGTGAATTCAAGGCTAGAATTTGTGAGCAGAAAGATGCACAGAGAGAACACCAGACATCTGTAGAGGGTTCTCCTTGAGTCTTCAGCTAAGTTAAGATGAGGAAACAACCTCAAGCTGGGGAAAGAACCAGGTGACAAGTGCAAGTGAAACAATCACTGTTTTTAAACAGGGTCAGAAACAGTTTGTGTTCCTCTCCAGCCAAATGGAAAACCTATAATACAGAGGGCACTGGATAGAATACTCTGAAAAATATTACATCAATACTGGGGGAAAAGTAGCCTCAGAATTGAGTCTCCTCTCATCTCACCTAACAAAGCTTAAAAGTAAGTAAGCCTTGAGAAAATAAAATTGTTTTCAAGTAATTTAACTGTGTCCCTGAAAAAGCTCAAGAATATTTAAAGGAATTCAAGATTATCCAGCAACCAAAAAAGTAAAATTCATAATGTCTGACATACACTAAAAAATTACAGATATGCAAAAGAGCAAGAAAATACAACTTACAGTGAACAGAAAAATCAACAATAGAACACATTTAGAAATGACAGATGATAGAATGTGTAAACAGACATTAAAATAATTAAAAATATAATTCATATGCTCAAGAAGCAGCAAAACTTTTAGAGATGAAAACTATAAAATCTAAGATGAAAAATACTCTAAATGGAATTAACAACAGATTCGACACTGCAGAAGTGAACCTGAAGACATGGCAATAGACTTTACAAAATGAAACACAGAGATGAAAACAAAAAAGACTGGAAAAAAAACCCAAACAAACCCCAAAACCCAGAGCTTAAATGAGCTACGGCACAACTTCACTTGGTCTAATATATGTGAAACTGAGGTCCCTGAAAGAGACTAGAGAAAGGGGGAGAGAAAAACATAACTGAAGAACTAAACAGTTAAAAATTTTCCAGGAACACAATAAACTCACAGACCATGATGCAAACAAAGAACAAGATGTATAAAGAAAACTATACCAATGCATATCATAATTGTTTAAAACTGGGGATGATGAGGAAATATTTAAAAAATCAGAGAAAACAGATCATGCAGAGGAAAGGTACAAATGACAACTTTCTCCCAGGAAAGCAGTACAAATCAGATGGCAGTGGCACAACATTTTTAGAACACTGAAAGGAAGACACTGTCAACCTAAAATTCTATACTCAATTTCAAAAAAAGGAAGTAAAGACTTCATTTGACACACAAAAGGTGAAAGAATTCATTGCTGGCAGACCTTCACTATAAGAAATGTTATAGCAAATCCTCAGGCAGAAGGAAAATGATACCAGATGGAAATCTTAATTTACACAAAGGAATAGAGAATATCAGAAATGACAAATCTATGGATAAATACAAAACCCCCTTTTCTTTATTTTTTAAATCTCTTTTAACGATAATTGACTGCTTAAGCCAAAAACAATAATGTACTGTGAGTTTATAACATAAGTAGAAGTAAAATGTTAAGACAACAATAACTCAAATCCTGGAACAGGAAAAACAGAAGTACACTGTTGTAACATTCTTATGTCATACAGGAAGTGACAGAATAAGATTTGAACATACACTGTGACACATTAAAGATGTACACTATAAACTACAAAGTAATCACTAAAAAAGGCAAAAGAAAGAAGTACAGTTGACTCTTGAACAACACAGGTTTGAACTGTGTGGGTCCACTTATATGTTGATTTTTTTCAATAAATATACAGTCAGCCCTCCATATTCACATCTGAGGATATGGAGGGCCAACTGTATTCATTGTACTACATCACTTGATGTAAGAGGCTTGAGCATCCATGGATTTTGGTGTACATGGAGGCTCCTGGAACCAATCCTCCCCGGATAGTGAGGGACACCTGTAGAGTAACATGCCAATTAAAGGAGATAAAATATAATTAAAATACTCAATTATTCAACAAAAAAAAAGGAGAGAGAGAAAAAAAGGAACACCAGTAACAGAATAAGCAATTAGAAAACAAACAGCAAAAACGGTATCAACATTCCACATTAAATATAAATAGTGTAAACACTCCATTAAAAGACAAACTGTCAGGGACTTCCCTGGTGGTCCAATGGTGAAGAAAATGCCTTTCAATGCAGGGGATGTGGGTTTGATCCCTCATCAGGGAACTAAGATCCTACAAGCTGCGGGGCAACTAAACCCTCGTGCCACAACTACTGAGCCTTCGCGCTCTGGAGCCCGCATGCCACAACTAGAGAGAAGCCTGTGCGCCACAACTAAAGAAGCCCCCACGCTGCAATGAAGAGCCTGCGCGCCACGACTAAGACCCAATGAGGCCTAATTAATTAATTAAAAAAAAAAAGACTGTCAGATTGAATAAAAAGAAAAATCCGACTATATTCTATCTATAAGGAGCCCAATTTAAATATACAAATGAAAGTCAAAGGGTGGAAAAAGATATCATGCTACCAATAATCAAGAGAAAAGCAGACTTTTAATATCAGATAAACAGATTTCAGAGCAAAGAAAATCACCAGGATACAGAGGGCCATTTCATAATGATAAAATGGTCAATACATCAAGAGGACATAACAATTCTAAATGTTTATGCACTAATAACAGAGCTTCAACCTACGTGAAGCAAAAACTGGTAGAACTGAACTAAGAAATATACAAACAGGAAATTATGGACAACACCACTCTCTCAGTAACTGATATAAAGAATGACAGAAAATCAGTAATGATACAGAAGAGCTGAACAACACTATTAATCATTTGACCTAATTGACATTGATAGGACAATCCAATAAATAACAGAATACACATTCTTTCCAAATACACACAGAACATTGACCAAGATAGACCATATTCTGCACTAAAAAACTTTAAAAAAAAATTTAAGTCACACAAATTATGCCCACTGATAACAGTGGAGTTATTAGAGATCAAGCATAGAAAGATCTCTGGAAAAATTCCTCAATATTTGGAAAACAAATAAGACACTTCTAAATGAAGCATGTGTCAAAGAAATCAAAAGAAAATTACAAGTTTTCCGAACTGAATGAAAATGAACACATACCTGTCAAATACATAACAAAGCAGTGCTCAAAAGAAAAATTTTAGCATGAAATGGATATATTAAAAAAGAAGGGTCTCAAAAATCAATGATCTCAACTTCTACCTTAAGAAATTAGAAAAAGAGCAAATTAAACTAAAAATAAGCAGGAAAAAACCCTCAAAAGAACAGAAATCACTGAAATACAAAACAGAAGAAGTATTAAAAAATTAATTAAACTAAAAGCTGGTTCTCTGAAAAGACAATAAAATTGATAAACCTCTAGCCAGAATGATCAGGAAAAAAGAGAAGACAGAAAAATTACCATTATCAGGAATGAGCAAGGGAACATCATTCAGATCTTACAGACACTGAAAAGGATATTCTGGGAATATTACAAACAACTTTATGCCACTAATTTCAACCACTAAGATAAATGAACACATTCTTTGAAAGACACAAACTATTAAAGTTCACTCAAGAAAAAATATATTACCTGAATATCCGTTTATCTATTAGCTGTTTAATATGTAGTTAAAAACTTTCCCACAAAGAAAACTCCAAAGACAGCTTCATTGTGAATTCTACCAAAAATTTAAGAAAAAAATACCAATTCTACACAAACTTTCTAGAAATTTGAAGAAGAAACACCTCTCAGCTTATTCTGTGAGGTCAGCATCACCCTGATACCAAAACCAGACAAAATCATTCAAGTTAAAAATACTCAACACCAGTATCCCTCACGTACATAGTTGCAAAACTTCTTAACAGATTTTTTATATATACATGTAAAAATACATCATGATCAAGTGAGCTTTATCCTAGAAACAGAATGCAAGGGTACTATAATACTCTAAAAGACACAATTGTAATTCACAACATTAAAAGACTAAAGAAGAAAAACCATATAATCACTTCCATGAACGCAGAAAAAGTGTTTGACAAACAATACCGATTTCTGATTTTAAAAAACAACAAAACTCTAAGCAAACCAGTAATAGAAGGGCACTTCCTCAACCTAATAGGGTATCTATGAAAAACCTGTAGCTAACATCATACTCCTTATGGAGGAATGAATGTTTTCCACCAAAGATCAGGAAGAAAGAGAGGTTGCCTGCCTTTACCTCTTCCATTCAACACTGTATTGAAGGTTCTAGCCACTGTAATAAAGCAAGACATAGAAACAAAAGGCACCCAAACTGTAAAAGAGGAAGTAAAATTTCTTTATTTTCAAACAACACGACTGTCTAGAAAATGCTATGGAATTTGCAGAAAATTTTACTAGAACTAATAAGTGAGATTAGCAAGATTGCAAGATAAGAAGTAAATATGCAAAAATCAATTGTGCTCCAATTTAAGAATAATGAATAACGAGAAATTGAAATTCAAAAATTACCATTTACTTTACAATAGTATAAAAAATACAAATACTTAGGGATTAATTTGATAAAAATTATGCAAGATCTTTGCACTGGTAACTATATAACACTACTAAAGACAGTACAGAAATAAACTGACAGACATACCATATTAAAGATTCTTAAAGCATGCTCCCAATTGAAGGAGACTAAACAGGCTTGACAAGTGAATGTAATATGTGATCTGGGATTTTCATTTCTGTAAAAGATATTTTTAGGACAACTGATGAAATGCGAATAAGCCTGGAAAATTAGCTAATAGTCCTGTATTGATGTTAATTTCCTGATTTTCATCATTATGCTGTGTTTATATAAGAGAATGTTCTTGTTTTTAGGAAATACACACTGAAGTATTTAGCGGTAAAAAAAAAAAAAATTCTTAAAGTTCAACAGTTAAAACATCAATGTTCTCAGAACTGAACTACAGACTCAACACAATCTCAAACAAAATTCCAGGATTTTTTTTTTTTTAAAGAATTGACAAGCTGTAGAAATTCAGAGAACCTAACAGAGCCCAACAAACTTTGCAAAAGACATCAAAGTTGGAGAAATTTTACTCCCAGATTCCACAATCTATGATAAACCCACGGTAATCAAGACAGTGTGGTACTGGCATGAAGAGAGACACATATATCACTGAAATAGAAGATTCCAGAAATAAAGCCAAAGATATTTAATTTATTGAATTCTGCCAAAGATATGCAGGGAATTCAATGGGAATGGAAAAATCTTCAACATATGGTGCTGAGACATCGGAGAGCAATATGGAAAAAAATAAACCTTGACCCCCCACTTCACACCATGTACAAAAATTAACTTGAAATGGATCATACACCTAAATTTAAGAGTTAATTCCACGAAACTTCAAAAAGATAACACTGGAGAAAGTCTTAGTGTCCTTGAGTTTTGCAAACACCTTTTATTTTTTAATTTAATTAATTAATTTATTTATTTATTTTGGCTGAGCTGCACAGCGTGCAGGATTTCAGTTCCCTAACCAGGGACTGAACCCGGGCCAAAGCACTGGAAGCCTGGAATCCTAACCACTAGGCCACCAGGAAACGCCCACAAACATATTTTAAGTAGGACAACAAAAAGCAGGCAGTATATACTAAAAAGTTGTATCTCACTAGAATTAAAATGTTGCTCTGCAAGACACTGTTATAAAAAAAAAAGACAAGTCACAAACTAGAAGAAAATATCTGCAATCATATAGATAACAAAGGACACTCTCATAGATGTCCTCATAGAGAACATACACCATAAAGAACTCACTAAGACAAACAACGTAACAAAAAAAAGAGAGGCAAAAGATTTAGAGAGACATTTCACCAAAGTAGATAGATGGCAAATAGGCTCATGAAAAGATGCTCAAGATCGTTAGTCATTAATGCAAATTAAACCACAACATAATACTATTATATACACCCTAGAATGCCAAAATTAAAAAGACTGACCATAGCAGGTGCTCAGTGAACATGTGGGGCAATTCCAACCCTCATACGCTACTGGTAAGAATGTAAAGTGGTACAAGCATTTGGAAAACATTTTGGCATTTCTTCCTTTTTTTTTTAACATCTTTATTGTAGTATAATTACTTTACATTGTTGTGTTAGTTGATGCTGTATAACAAAGTGAACCAGCTATATGTATACATATATCCCCATATCCCCTCCCTCTTGAGTCTCCCTCCGACCCTCCCTATCCCACCTCTCTAGGTGGACACAAAGCACCGAGCAGATCTCCCTGTGCTATGTGGCTTCTTCCCACTAGCTATCTATTTTACATTTGGTAGTGTATATATGTCAGTGCCACACTCTCATTTCGTCTCAGCTTACCCTTCCCCCTCCCCATGTCCTCAAGTCCATTCTCTAGTAGGTCTGCGTCTTTATTCCCGTCCTGCCCCTAGATTCTTCATAACCATTTTATATATTCCATATATATGTGTTAGCATACGGTATTTGTTTTTCTCTTTCTGACTTACTTCACTCTGTACGACAGACTCTAGGTCCATCCACCTCACTACAAATAACTCCATTTCGTTTCTTTTTATGGCTGAGGAATATTCCATTGTATATATGTGCCACATCTTCTTTATCCATTCAGCTGTCGATGGACACTTAGGTTGCTTCCATGTCCTGACTATTGTAAATAGAGCTGCAATGAACATTGTGGTACATGACTCTTTTTGAATTATGGTTTTCTCAGGGTATATGCCCAGTAGTGGGATTACTGGGTCGTAAGGCAGTTCTATTTTCAGTTTTTTAAGGAACCTCCATACTGTTCTCCATAGTGGCTGTATCAATTTACATTCCCACCAACAGTGCAAGAGGGTTCCCTTTTCTCCACACCCTCTCCAGCATGTATTGTTGGTAGATTTCTTGAGGATGGCCATTCTGACTGGTGTGAGGTGATACTTCACTGTAGTTTTGATTTGCATTTCACTAATGATTAGCGATGTTGAGCATACTTTCATGCATTTGTTGGCAATCTGTGTATCTTCTTTGAAGAAATGTCTATTTAGTTCTTCTGCCTATTTCTGGATTGGGTGGTTTGTTTTTTTAATATTGAGCTGCTTGTAAATTTTGGAGATTAATTCCTTGTCAGTTGCTTCATTTGCAAATATTTTCTCCCATTCTGAGGGTTGTCCTTTCGACTTCTTTATGGTTTCCTTTCCTGTGCAAAAGCTTTTAAGTTTCATTAGGTCCCATTTGTTTATTTTTGTTTTTATTTCCATTTCTCTAGGAGGTGGGACAAAAAGGATCTTGCTGTGATAGAGTGTTCTGCCTATGTTTTCCTCTAAGAGTTTTACAGTCTCTGGCCTTACATTTAGGTCTTTAATCTATTTTGAGTTTATTTTTGTGTATGGTGTTAGGGAGTGTTTTAATTTCATTCTTTTACATGCAGCCGTCCAGTTTCCCCAGCACCACTTATTGAAAAGGCTATCTTTTCTCCATTGTATATTCTTGCCTCCTTTATCAAAGATAAGGTGACCATATGTGCGTGGGTTTATCTCTGGGCTTTCTATCCTGTTCCATTGATCTATATTTCTGTTTTCGTGCCAGTACCATACTGTCTTGATTACCGTAGCTTTGTAGTATAGTCTGAAGTCAGGGAGCCTGATTCCTCCAGCTCCGTTTTTCCTTCTCAAGATTGCTTTGGCTATTCAGGTCTTTTGTGTTTCCAGACAAATTGTGAAATTTTTTGTTCTCATTCTGTGAAAAATGCCATTGGTAGTTTGATAGGGATTGCATTGAATCTGTAGATTGCTTTGGGTAGTATAGTCATTTTCACAATGTTGAATCTTCCAGTCCAAGAACATGGTATATCTCTCCATCTGTTGGTATCATCTTTAATTTCTTTCATCAGTGTCTTACAGTTTTCTGCATTCAGGTCTTTTGTCTCCCTAGGTAGGTTTATTCCTAGGTATTTTATTCTCTTTGTTGCAATGGTAAATGGGAGTGCTTGCTTAATTTCTCTTTCAGATTTTTCATCATTAGTGTATAGGAATACAAGAGATTTCTGTGCATTAATTTTTATCCTACTACTTTACCAAATTCATTGATTAGCTCTAGTAGTTTTCAGGTAGCATCTTTAGGATGCTCTATGTATAGTATCATGTCATCTGCAAACAGTGACAGCTTTACTTCTTCTTTTCCAATTTGGATTCCTTTTATTTCTTTCTCTTCTCTGATTGCTGTGGCTAAAACTTCCAAAACATTGTTGAATAACAGTGGTGAGAGTGGGCAACCTTGTCTTGTTCCTGATCTTAGCGGAAATGGTTTCAGTTTTTCACCACTGAGGACGATGTTGGCTGTGGGTTTGTCATATATGGCCTTTATTGTGTTGAGATAAGTTCCCTCTATGCCTACTTTCTGGAGGGTTTTTATCATAAATGGGTGTTAAATTTTGTTGAAAGCTTTTTCTGCATCTATTGAGATGATCATATGGTTTTTATTCTTCAATTTGTTAATATGGTGTATCACATTGATTGATTTGTGAATATTGAAGAATCCTTGCATTCCTGGGATAAACCCCACTTAATCACGGTGTATGATCCTTATAATGTGCTATTGGATTCCGTTTGCTAGTATTTTGTTAAGGATTTTTGCACCTATGTTCATCAGTGATATTGGCCTGTAGTTTTCTTTCTTTGTGACATCTTCGTCTGGTTTTGGTATCAGGGTGATCGTGGCCACGTAGAGTGAGTTTGGGAGTGTTCCTCCCTCTGCTATATTTTGGAAGAGTTTGAGAAGGATAGGTGTTAGCTCTTCTCTAAATGTTTGATAGAATTCGCCTGTGAAGCCATCTGGTCCTGGGCTTTGGATTGTTGGAAGATTTTTAATCACAGTTTCAATTTCAGTGCTTGTGATCGGTCTGTTCATATTTTCTATTTCTTCTTGGTTCAGTCTCGGAAGGTTGTGCATTTCTACGAATTTGTCCATTTCTTCCAGGTTGTCCATTTTATTGGCATAGAGTTGCTTGTAGTAATCTTTCATGATCCTTTGTATTTCCACAGTATCAGTCGTTACTTCTCCTTTTTCATTCCTAATTCTGTTGATTTGAGTCTTCTCCCTTGTTTTCTTGATGAGTCTGGCTAATGGTTTATCAATTTCATCTTCTCAAAGAACCAGCTTTTAGTTTTACTGATATTTGCTATTGTTTCCTTCATTTCTTTTTCACTTATTTCTGATCTGATCTTTATGATTTCTTTCCTTCGCTAACTTTGGGGTTTTTTTGTTCTTTTTTCTCTATTGCTTCAGATGTAAGGTTAGGCTGTTTATTTGAGATTTTTCCTGTTTTTTCAGGTAGGATTGTATTGCTATAAACTTCCCTATTAGAACTGCTTTTGCTGCATCCCATAGGTTTTGGGCCATCATGTTTTCATTATCATTTGTTTCTAGTTATTTTTTGATTTCCTCTTTCATTTCTTCAGTGATCTCTTGGTTACTTAGTAGCATACTGTTTAGCCTTCATGTGTTTGTATTTTTTACAGTTTTTTTCCTGTAATTGATATATAGTCTCATATCACTGTGGTCTGAAAAGACACTTGACAGGATTTCAATTTACTTAAATTTACCAAGGCTTGATTTGTGACCCAAGATATGATCTATCCTGGAGACTGTTCCGTGAGCACTTGCAAAGAAAGTGTATTCTGTTGTTTTTGGATGGAATGTCCTATAAATGTCAATTAAGTCCATCTTGTTTAATGTATCATTTAAAGCTTGTGTTTTCTTATTTAGTTTCATTTTGGTTTATCTGCCCATTGGTGAAAGTGGAGTGTTAAAGTACCCTGGTATTATTGTGTTACTGTCGATTTCCCCTTTTATGGTTGTTAGCATTTGGCTTATATATTGAGGTACTCCCATGTTGGGTGCATAAATATTTACAACTGTTGTATCTTCTTCTTGGATTGATCCCTTGAGCATTATGTAGTGTCCTTCTTTGTCCCTTGTAGTAGTCTTTATTTTAAAGTCTATTTTGTCTGATATGAGAATTTCTACTCCAGCTTTCTTTTGATTCCATCTGCATGGAATATCTTTTTCCATCCCCTCAGTTTCAGTCTGTATGTGTTGCTAGGTCTGAAGTGGGTCTCTTGTAGACAGCATATATATGGGTCTTGTTTTTGTATCCATTTAGCCAGTCTATGTCTTTTGGTTGGAGCATTTAATCCATTTACATTTAAGGTAATTATTGATATACATGTTCCTATTACCATTTTCTTAATTGTTTTGGGTTTGCTATTGTAGGTCTTTTCCTCCTCTTGTGTTTCCTGCCTAGAGAAGTTCTTTTAGCATTTGCTGTAAAGCTGGCTTGGTGGTGCTGAATTCTCTTAGCTTTTGCTTCTCTGTAAAGGTTTTAATTTCTCCGTCGGATCTGAATAAGATCCTGGCTGGGTAGAGTAATCTTGGTTGTAGGTTTTTCCCTTTCATCACTTTAAATATGTCCCGCCACTCCCTTCTGGCTTGCAGAGTTTCTGCTGAAAGATCAGCTGTTAACATTATGGGGATTCCCTTGTATGTTATTTGTTGCTTTTCTGTTGTTGCTTTTAATATTTTTTCTTTGTATTTAATTTTTGATACTTTGATTAATATGTGTGTTGGCATGTTTCTCCTTGGATTCATCCTGTATGGGACTCTGTGCGCTTCCTGGACATGATTGACTATTTCCTTCCCCATATTAGGGAAGTTTCAACTATAATCTCTTCAAATATTTTCTCAGTCCCTTTCTTTTTCTCTTCTTCTTCTGGGACCCCTATAATTGGCATGTTGGTACGTTTAATGTTGTCCCAGAGGTCCCTGAGACTGTCTTCAATTCTTTTCATTCTTTTTTCTTTATTCTGCTCTGCGGTAGTTATTTCCACTCTTTTATCTTCCAGGTCACTTATTTCTTCTTCTTCATCAGTTATTCTGCTATTGATTCCTTCTAGAGAATTTTTAATTTCATTTATTGTGGTGTTCATAATTTTTTGTTTGCTCTTTAGTTCTTCTAGGTCCTTGTTAAACGTTTCTTGTATTCTCTCTGTTCTATTTCCAAGATTTTAGATCATCTTTATTATCATTACTCTGAATTCTTGTTTGGTCTGGTGGGTTTTTACCTTGCTCCTTCATCTGCTGCATATTTCTCTGTCTTCTCATTTTGCTTAACTTACTGTGTTTGGGGTCTCCTTTTCGCAGGCTTTTACTCCTTTTCGTAGTTCCTGTTGTTTTTGGTGTCTGTCCTCAGTGGCTAAGGTTGGTTCAGTGGGTTGTGTAGGCTTCCTGGTGGAGGGGACTGGTGCCTGTGTTCTGGTGGATGAGGCTGCCTCCTGTCTTTCTGGTGGGCAGGACCATGTCCAGTGGTGTGTTTTGGGGTGTCTGTGACCTTTTTATGATTTTAGGCAGCCTCTCTTTTAAATGTGTGGGGTTGTGTTCCTGTCTTGCTAGTTGTTTGGCATGGGGTGTCCAGCACTGGAGCTTGCTTGTCATTGAGTGGAGCTGGGTCTTAGCGTGAGACAGAGATCTCTGGGAGAGCTCTCGCTGATTGATATTACGTGGGGCTGGGACGACTCTGGTGGTCCAATGTCCTGAACTCGGCTCTCCCACCTCAGAGGCCAGGCCTGACATGCCGGCGGAGCACCAAGACCTGTCAGCCACTTGGCTGTTTGGAAGTCTGAGGTCTTTTGCCAGTGTTCAGTAGGTGTTCTGTAGGAGTTGTTCCACATGTAGATGTATTTTTGATGTATTTGTGGGGAGGAAGGTGATCTCCACATCTCACTCCTCCGCCACCTTGAAGGTCTCCTCCTAGGCAAACTTCTTAAATCCAGCATTTCTTAAAAGGTTAAGAAATACACCTACCATACAACTCAGCATTCATTTCTAGGTATTTATCTAAGAATACATGAAAGCATATGTCTACCCTAAAACTTGTATATAAATTCTCATGGCAGCCTTATCTGTAATAGCCAAAACCTGGAAACAACTCAAATGCCCATCAAAAATTATTAAGCGGTTAAATAAATTGCAGTATATCCATACAATAGAATATAACTCAGCAATAAAAAAGAACAGATTACTGATACGACATCATATATGAGTCTCAAAATCATTAGGCTAAGTGAAAGAAGCCAGACCTCCCAAAGGTGTACATACTGTATTATTCCATTTATATAAAATTCTAGAAAATGAAAACTATTCTACACTACAAAAAGCAGATGAGTGGTTGCCTGGGGCAAATGGTAGCTGGAGAGAGAAGAGAGGAAGGGATTACAATGGAGCACAAAGAAAATGTTTAGCTTTGATCGATGTTATCTAGGTTGTGGTGATGATTTCATGAGTATATACACATGTCAAAACACATCAAATTGTACACTTTAAATATGTACAGTTTACTTTATATTAATTTATACCTCAATAAAACTGTGGAAAAATACGTATTTATGTTGGGAGACACTCCTTCATGGGTCTTTCAACTCCTAGATGTCTCTCTAGGTATGCCTAGTGGGCAATGTCCTGACTACTCTTCACTTGGCCTTTTCTCAGGGTTGTATTTAACTTTGAGGTATAAGGTGAATCTCTCTCCAAGACAAAGAGCAGGCTTGATTACTGCTTTGGGTGGGTCCCCCAAATTCAGTGTTCCTCAGCAGTGATATATGTACCAAGCATCCATCTGGGCCCATGGCATCACTCCCATGGGACGTGAGAGCAAGGAGAACCAATACCAGGCTGATGCCCATGCTGTTTGCTATAAGTAATGAAATCCTCTCTCTGACCCAGATGTTTCACACCTTACGCTATCACCCACTAAACAATAATAGGCTAGCTTTTAGCTTGTAAATAGGGCAAGATCAAATCCTAAACCTTGACAATATATACATAAATTCTGAACAAGGCTAAAGAATAGGATGTCAGAGTGTAAAGTGGTGAGAAGTGACATGGAGGCTAAAAAGAAAGATATGGCCATAACTCATGGTAAATTAGAAGCTACTGAATTCATAGGTACAGTACTAGTCTTCATAATTTATTTGCAATTTGTGCACATTTTCTCATTAAATATTTAATGAATAAATGAAAGAAATGATTGGACTTAAAGGTTAAGTAACCTAAGATCATACACTAATAAATGATGGAGAATGATTCAAATTCAGATCTAATACCTAAGTTCAAACTGTCAGCCACTGTTATGCTGTATCCATAAAAGGGCTTAAATGTATATTGTACAGTTTGGCCTCATCAATGTAGATTATAGGGAATCATTTAAGGATTTTAAGCCAAGAAGCCATGGACTCCAAGGTAAGTGCCAAAAATACAACTTTGAATAACTTATGAAAGATGGATTAGAGACAAGAATAGTTCTAAAGAGAACACATAAGAGAATATTATAATAGTTCAATTGAGAGATTCCAAATGCAGGGAGAGAAAATGAAAGAACTGGAATTAAGAGTTGTTTAAAAAGAACTGAAAGGATTTAAAAAATTTAATTTGGAAGATGACAAATAGGGAATAACCTAAGATGACACCAAGGTTTCTAGCTTAGGTTACCGAGTGGGTGTGGCACCATTTAATTAAGCTTGGGAATGGGAAGAGGGAAGGAAAAGGATTCCAATGGTGTTGAGTGCTACTTAATGCTGAAAATTTTATATTAAGTTTTTGGGTGAACACTTTAAGACTTAGATATTATTCTTAAGAGATGTTATTATTCTTATTTACACATGAGAAGTATGAGAAGCAGAAAGATTAAATAACTAGTTTCGGTTCATATAAATGTCAGGATTGGATGTGAACTTTCTCCTCTAAATCCAGAGACCATGTTCATTTCACTGTACCATAGTGTTTCTCTAAGAAGTAGATATTCTAACACAACATTGTAAATCAACTATATGTCAATTAAAAAAAAAAAGTAGTTATTTGCTGAACATCTGCCTGGTTTACCTTTAAAGCACCTTGTGGGACTTCCCTGGTGGTCCAGTGGTAAAGAATCCGCCTTCCAATGCAGGGGATGCGGGTTCAATCCCTGGTCGGGGAACTAAGGTCCCACATGCCACGGGGCAACTAAGCCCAAGTGCCACAACTGTTGAGCTTGCTCACCTCGACGAGAGAGGCCATGTGCTGCAACCTACAGAGCCCATGTGCCCTGGAGCCTGTGTGCCACAACTAGAGAGAGAAAACCTGCACATCACAACTAGAGAGAAATCTGAGCAGACTGTGTGCCGTCATGAAAAGATCCCGCGTGCCTCAACTAAGACCCGACACAGCCAAAACAAACAAACAAAAAAACAGCACCTTGTGTGCATTTAAAAACAAAGGTCTTGAGCTTGGAAGAAGAAAGCTGAAGAAAGGGACTCAAATATAGACAGAAAGCTAAAATCATGGAAATGGATGTGAACTAGAGTATGAACTGAGAGAAAAATCCTCAAATTGGAACCTGGCATTTATAGTGCAGGCAAAGCAAGAGCAGACTAAGAAAAGTCTGAGAAAGAAGTCAAGAGGAGTAGAAGCAAATCCAGAAAAACTGTTATCTCAAAAGCCAGAGAAGTTTCCTCTAGTATTACACGAGAATACACACAGTTTTGATACTATTATGACTGTATTAATCCAGAAAGCTAAGAATGCCCTGATGCTGCTCTGATATTCACGCCTTGTTCATATAGTGATCTCTACACAGGAACCTATATGCAAGGAGCATAAAAAAAGAGACAGCAAAGTATCATTTTATCACTATCTGAATTAGTTTTAATTACCTCCAACAGAGAGTTCTTTGGTAAAAGGAGAGTTAGAAAACCAAGGCTTGAGTCCTAAATTGGGACTCATTCATTTCTTTAGATAAATCTTGGGATTAGCAGGCTCAGGCATATCTTCAGAGGAAAAGAAATGGGCAGATCTACAGAACTGGCTCAAGTCTAACTAGCTGTCTAACTCACCCAACAATTTACTGGCCATAAAGATGCAAAATTAAAGAGAGATGGGGCCCAGAATGCTGTTAGAAGTGCTCCGCCACCCCAAAAAAGAAATCTTTAGATTCTGAGAATAATTTCAGGTTTAGTTGATCAGTAACTATGAGGTAATTTAAGATTGAGTAATAAGAAAAAAGTGAGATATATTTAGCAAGCCACTTTGTTAAAGTAAGTATTGAAACTGCCCTAAAAATATTTCCTACCTAAATATATGTACAAATATCAGACAAATATGTACAAATTCAAGATTTGTAGATTTTATAGAGTTTCAGTTTCATAGGAAAGCCTAAATGTTTACAAATAATTATAACCTGAGATTCAGTTATTCATATCTGGGAAAAACTTTTATACCTAGTAAATATTAAACAAATTTCAATGACAGTATTTAGGAATAAATAAATAGTATTTAAAGTATTGACCTTGGGGACTTCCCTGGTGGTGCAGTGGTTGGGAATCTGCCTGCCAATGTAGGGGCACAGGTTCGAGCCCTGGTCTGGGAAGATCCCACATGCTGCGGAACAACTGGGCCCATGCACCACAACTACTGAAGCCTGCGCGCCTAGAGCCCGTGCTCCACAACAAGAGAAGCCACCACAATAAGAAGCCCGTGTACTGCAATGAAGAGTAGCCCCTGCTCACCGCAACTAGAGAAAGCCATCACGCAGCAATGAAGACCCAACCCAGCCAAAAATAAACTAAAAAGAAAAAAGAAAAGACAACAGGTGTAAATGCATAAACTATGGTAAGAAGTAGTCTAGTATGGCCAGTGTACTCAGAGGAAAACGTAGGTTTGGACTAACAAAGAGCATTGGGAAAATTGGATTTCCAAAACAAAAGATGAAAAGATTAGAATTTAGACCTCTACCTTACATCATCCACAAAATCAACTCAAAATGGCTTAAAAACTTAGACAAAAGACCTGAAACTATAAAACTTCTAGAAGAAAACATAGGAGGGAAACTTCTCAGCATTGGTTTTGGCAAGGATTTCCTGGATATGACACCAAAAGCACAGCAATAAAAGCAAAAACAGACAAGTGAGACTACCTCAGACTCAAAAGCTTCTGCATAGCGAAGCAAACAATCAGCAAAATGAAAACTCAAACTATGGAATGGGAGAAAATATTTGCAAACCAGGTATCTGATAAGGGGTTTAATGTCTAAAATATATAAGAAACTACAACTCAATAGCAACCCCCCCCCGACCCTGCCTATAACCTGATTAAAAAATGGGCAAGGACTAGACTAGACATTTCTCCAACAACAACACACAAATGGCGAACAGGAATATGAAAAGGTGCTCAACATCACAAATCATCAGGGAAATGCAAAAACACAACGAGATAGCACCTCACACCTGGAAGGATGGCTATAATATAACAAAAATAAAACCCGAGAAAATAAGTGTTGGTGAGAATGTGGAGAAACTGGAATTCTTGTGCACTGTTGGTGGGAATGTAAAATGGTCCAGCTGCAATGGAAAACAGTATGGAGGTTCCTTAAAAAATTAAAAACAGAACTACCTTATAATCCAGCAATACCTGATCATATATGAACTGCTATATATGATACCTAAATTGCTATATTCTATAACTTTCAGTCCAGCAAACTGACTACAAGTGAACTGTAAGCTGACTTACCTAGCTTTGCAAATGGAAAATTTAATCTCTGGTTTACTGAAAATTATGTTCATTAATCAGCCATTATAGGATTGGAGGGATATAAAAATGTTTCACAAGGACTGCAACAAATAATGAAAAAAATTAGCCAATGCTATCTCAAGGAGCTGCCATTTGTTATCCCAAGAATATGATCAGAAGGACATTAAGAACATCGTAACTATAGACAGAGTCCAAATTTAAGATGACTTCTGAAGTATAATCAGAGTCAGGAGACCACATGGTAAAACAGTTTTCACGTAAGCAAAATCAAGTTAGTCTTTATCTCTTCTTCCAAGGTATAACACAAAATGTGACTTGAAATCAACATACCAGGTGGTATATATCAGCTCCTCCTAAACTGCTCAAAATTGACTCTGCATCCCACATAAAAAAATATAGAAAGAAATCCAAATTACATGATGAGCCTATTGTTCCAAATTCTACCTACATAAAATTTATTTTTTCATGATTACTTATAGAGGAAATCTAAAAACTTTTAAACTGAGAGTATACTATCTTCCATGCAAACATCTCAAAGTATCTACTAGAAATGACAGCAATTTATGTGTTTTTAATTTTTCTTTAATTTTGAAAAAAGTATTTTTATTTCATGAAAAAATATGGTAAAAAAAGTCCCACTAAATTCCATTCAAATCACAGCTCTTCAATCACAAAATACTTCTCCACTGTCTATACAGTGCAAACATGCAATGTTGTTAATGAGATTACACTGAAGTTAACATGGTCTCTAGATGCTACTGTATAACTAACTAAAGTGAAATGAATTGTCTTTCATGAGACTCCTGCACTATCAAGGACATAAATATGTACTCCTGTCCAGAAACAAGAGGTATATTTTGTAGTGGATAGCAAAATCATTCTTAGTCATATCACCTAAACCTAACGCAACCAAGATTTAAATATTATTCAAGCTTTCAGCCTACAGTAAAAAAAACAAAAAAAGAAACCCAAATTTTTAACTTGAGTAGAACTCTTAGAATATATATTACAAAATTCTGCATAGGCCTAATGGTGTCTTTGAATAAAACTACTCCGTTACTGGAGAACAATGAATGGGGAAAATGTTTCAGTTTCCATAAGGTTCTTACCTGTATAATGCATCATCAATCTCCACAGATTCTGTTGGCATATTGGGCAAATTTGTATTCACACTGAAAAAAGAAAACATAACTTATAAGGGCCAGTACGGCTATTCAATATTCATATTCTGTAATGTAAAATTCAATTATACATGGGATCAGATTCACTAGTTACTAAAACAGGTTTTACAAACCAGATATATATTTTATTATTTACCACTTTATTTAGATTTTAAAAATAGGTCAAGATTAAATTCACTGACTGCCTACCCTGTGTGTATTATAAAATTAAGAGCCCATGGTTGTTTTATTCTCAGGTGTTGTTTATCATTGCTACATATTTTCTGATGCATCTATATTTTAGCAATTTTATTTGCGTGCCCCATAAACCTTCTATAATATACACACTCGGAATTTACCATATAATGATATCTAAGCTTATTTCTACATGTTTGATCTCTCCTCTGCCCTCCAGATTTTATGCATCTGCCAGAACAGTATCTCTATTCTGATGTCTAACTGGTATCACAAACATAACAAGCCTCAAATAGAATTCAATTTCCCTTGCTTAATCTATTCTTCCCCAGTGTTTCCCAACTCACTTGGGACCACCAAGCAAATGATGCCACCACTTACTCACATGCTCAGGCCAAAAATCTAAGGATCTTCTTAACTTTTCCCTTATTTTCTCTATCTGTGAGTGCTGTTAGTTCTACCTTCAAAAGGGATCTCAAATCTGATCACTTCTCACTATTTCAGTCAATACAATCTCAGGCCAAACCATCATCATATCTCATGTGAACTACTTCAAAGGCCTCTTAACTATTCTATTTCTATTGCCCTTCCCTTTATTTTCCATCTAACAGCCTAAAACTTTTAGAATGTAGTCAGACATTACTCCCTAACTTAGAATTATCCTTCAGTAAGTTTTCTTTACCCTTAGAACAAAATTCAAACACCTTAACATACATAATAGGGCCTTTATGTATGTCTCCCAGTTACCTGTCCAACCTCAACGCCCACACCTCTCCCTCTTGCTCACTATCTTCAGCTACACTGGCCTACTTGATGGTCCTCAAAAAGCCAGGCTTGCTATCACTTCAGTGTTTTTATACTTGCTATTCCATTCGCTTCAAATGTCCTTCCTTCAGATCTCTGAATAACTGACTCTTATCATTTAAGCCTCTATTAAAATACTGCTTCACAAATATCACATAGACCATTTGGGATCACCCTACTGAAACTGAGCAGGACCCTGTGGGGCCTTCCCTGGGACAGACTTCCCCTCCCTGCTTGTTTGTACAAAAGTTTTAGCCTCCTAGGCTTTCCCCGAGTTCCAAAGAGCAAATTTAATCAGAGAGGTGAGAAAATGTAGAAACAAAGGAAAGCAGTCAAGCACGGCAAAGTAATAATAGTTTAGCCATAAAACAAAGTCAAGGACCTTTCGTTGTCTTGCGGATGCTAAAACTCCCACCAGGTGTACGAAGTTAACTGTGTGCTGAACTGCTGATCAGTTGGAACCACAAGGTTGATGACTGAGGTTCCAAAAACATTACCCTGTTACCTCACCGTCAAGCAATCAGAGAACTGAGCATGGATCACACACCCCACGACCCTCTTCCTCAGACTGTCTTTAAAAACCCTTCCCTGAAAGCCAACGGGGAGTTTCTGTCTTTTTAGCATGAGCTGCCCATTCTCTTTGCTTGGCCCTGCAATAAACTGTACTTTTCTTCACCATTACCTGGTGTCAGGAGATTGGCTTTGGTGTGCATTGGGTAAGCAGACCAAGTTTGGTTTGGTAACACAATCAACGAAGTAGCTCCCTAACTTGTTAACCTGCTGTATTTTCTTCAAATCATTAACTATGTATTTTTTTCATTATCGTTAACTATCACCTGCCTTCCCCTATAGAATACATGATCCATTAGGAATTCACTACTGTATTCCAAATCCCTAAAACAGTACCTGGCATTTAATAACAAGAGCAAACATGTGCCACACACTGCTTTAACTGCTTTAGATGTACTAACTCAGTTAACCCTTTCAACAACTTTATGAGATAGACACTATTATTATCTCCATTGAACAGAGGAAAAAACCTGAGACTGACAGAGATTAACTTAAATAATATGCCCATGGTCACAGAGCAGGTAAATGGCTGAGCCCTGAATCTAATCAGTCTAGCTCCTGACAACCACATTATACTGCCTACTGCCTCTCACAGTAGGCATGAAGAAAGCACTAAAAAAAAAAAATCTGTTAAATGAATTTTAAAAATTAAAAAAAGGTTAAACATACTAGTGTAACAAGACACAAAGTGATGTATCATTTACTGCAGTTCATTCCAATTTTTTCACAGCATGGCACAGAAAGAAAAATGATAATAGGTAAACACTGGGAAACAGAAATAGTTCCTGGGCAGAGGGAACCAGCTGGGACATTTGGGCCTGAGCCACGGTGACAGCTAAGATCAATATCATCTTGGCAAAAGTGGGATCCATTCTAGGTTTTGGGAAGCTCTAATTATCAATTACAGTATTCTAAAAACAACGTGATAGCACAAAATTCAGTTTTGGAATCTTATTTTCTAGGCCTGGTGTTGCTATACAAGCCAAAGGATTTGAAAATATAATATCAAAATGTGACTATTTCTGTTATCAAATATTGATTAGATGATCAAGTGATATCAGCTTCTAGCTAATAAAAACACACAAATACACAATATACCCTGGCACTGTAACAAAAATTTTTATTACAGCTTTCTTATTCCTGGTATACTTTCACTAGCTATCTTCCTTGCATGGAGGGCAATAGTCTAGTGGGTAAAGCTCTTAAGTAAACATGAGAAGAGCTACATTCTAACCCGTTCTGTCACTTAATGATACCACTGGCACCTACTTTTCAGAAAGTTCTGCCTTACTGGAATATTTCAAAAATCATTCTTATGATAAGGTCTACATGGCAATCAAAAGTGCTTTAAATAAGGAGAGGTTTTGTTTGTATTACATAATATCTCCCAAGTAAATTTGGCAATGCTGGCAATGTCAGGTAATACGATGGTACCAAAAGCATCCCTTCAGTCTGAAGCTGGTGAAAATGCTACAGGTTTGTGAACATTCACATTAGCTCAAAATCAAATATGCGCCACTTTTATCTTTGGCATATTGTATTCTGGTAGTGGGCAGAATATAACTATCCGCTTTATTAATTACGAAATGATTGAAACAGGAACTACACGCACATTTCCCCTCTATTTTTGCCAGAATGGAAAAGACATGAACCTCAACACCAACTGGGAAATAAGAATGGGTAACTCGCGTTTTTTTCCTGGATTTCTTTTTCTCTCTTTCTTTCTTTTTAAAGTGCAGTCAACGGAGGCCTCAGACTGTCCTGACTACCACTGATTCATTATTACCAAGTTCCCTCTGGTAATAGTTTTCAAAGGAGAATCTCAGCGGAGGACAGCGCACAGCAGAGCTTAGCTTTCACTTTATCGAAAGGAGGGAAGGTGTCCGGCACCAGGTCTGGGAAGCTCACACCGAGCGACTCGGACCAGAACTCTCCGCCGGAGCCCCTTCCTCCCCTCCACGTCCGGTGACTGGGGGGAAGGAGGATGGCAGACCCCAACCAGAACTGAGAAAGCGCTGAAAGGGGTTGATAAGTGGGCTTTTTCCTCAGCGAAGCCGGCAGTCGCAGAGGCCGGAGTCCACGCCGCCACACCCACACCGCGCGCTCCCCTAGCCGCCCAGGGCCGGCTCTGGCCAGCCCCGCGGCCTCTCGCGCGCTCCCTGCCCGCCTTAGGGGGAGAAGCAGAAAGCCGGCCCCTGGGTCCTGCCCGCCACGCCTTGCTTCTTCGCGCCCACACACGTCCTCTCACCTGCCGGCCCCCCAGGAGGAGCAGGACGCTTCTTCCCCCTGACGTGCGGCCACCGGCTGGGAGCCCTCCATTGCCTCCCAAGACGCAGCCGCCGCTGGATACTGGGAGGCAGGGAAGGGGGCAGGACCGCGAGGTCAAGGGGCGGGCGGTGACGTCACCGGAGGGGGCGGGCCTGGGGGAGCGCGCAGCCCGGCGGCGCCTTCCCGTCAAGCCCGGAGGCGTCCTGGCTTCCGGTTTGGGTGTGGTCGTGGAGTGGGCTTTGCTGCAGGTGATTGCAGGGAGTGGACTGTTGCGACTGGGGTCTGGCAGATGTAAACCGAACCAAATCACTGAAGGTACGAGTCACCTACCAAACACAGAGGATTCCAGTGGCCAGCGAAGTGATGGGATTGCGTAGCAAAATCCTTAAGAGTTTTATAGTAGGAAGAAGAAACCCCTTCCATTTTATACTTTTAAAAAACCCGAAGGCTAGTAATAAGTAGCTCCGGATTTCCAGTCTGAGATTCCATTTTAAGACGTTACACGTTTAACAAATAATTTTGGACGTCTACGTGTCAAGCACTGTCACAAATTTGATAGAATCGTGATTTTATGAGCCATGAATGGCATATGGCATCCAGGTTGCCCCCTTAACTTTGTGAGGGACAGAAATTTACGGTTGGTGTGACTTGCCAGATTAAGTACCTGAACATATGTGTAAGGACCTCTCATCTAATTCCCTTTCCATTGACTCCCCTTTCACTCTTCTTGGAAAACAACAAGAATTAGAGTGACTCAATAATATTACGATTTATCTTTCATTCTATATAAGTGTATGTTTGGAGAAATGTCTGTAGGATTTTAAAAACTGACAAATAGTTTGACTCTATATTTATATCATCTGTAATGTATGATATTTTTACTTAGAATTTCTTCCCATTCTGGTGTGGAGAGAGGGTCCAGGCAAAAGGGCATTATCCTTCGTGCCTCTGTTCTCTTTTCAACTTGCACATCTCCAAATACCTGGAAACTTCTTATTGCTCACCTATGCTGTCATTCAGATTTCTCAGTTAAGTTGTGTACCTTTTCTACATAATCATGAAAATGAACTTGGTCTGTGTCCCATTCTTTCAAGGTTCTGCTCTAGGACTGGACTTATCCCCTGTCTTCTCTCTTTATTCTAAAATTAATAGATATAAATATCTTTGAAAGGTTCGCTCCGCAAATAACACCAGTTTCTCTCCTAATTTCTTTTCCCTGTTCCTTTCTTTCTTAAATATTTATTGAATGCCTGTTAAACATTAGGGCCTAATGACTAGACAATGATTGGGTGATAGAGATACAGTGATCCCTGATTTCATCAGTCTCATTGTGGGAAGGCAAAAAATGGAAAATAAATGAAAAATAACATTAGAAAGTAAATACGATGAAGAAAACTTTATAACATGAAGAAAGAGACTTGGGGAGGAGGAGAGAGACAATTTTAGACATAGTAGTCAAAGGTGGCCTCTTTGAAGAAGTGACATTTGAGCTAAAAACCTAAGTGTGTGAGTCCTGTGAATATCCAGCAGAAGAGCATTCTAGACTGAGGGAAAATCAAGTGTACACTTTAAAATTTTTATTTTTTGAGATTTGTCACCTTCTGGTGTATGTTTGTTATTTGTAAATTGCCTCTCTACCTTTAAAAGAGACTGGTCTTTTCCTGGAGAAAGAGATTCAGAGTGTGAGGAGGAATTTGTTGGGAGGGAAAATCTCCATTGCTGGCTTCGAAAAGGGAAGGGGGCACATAGAAAGGAATGGGAATGACCTCTAGGGGCTTACAGTGGCCTCCAGCTTCCAGCCAGTAAGGAGAAGGGGACCTTGGCCTACAGCTGCAAGGAACTAAATTTGGTCAACACCTACATGACCTTGGAAGAAAACCCCAAGTTCCAGATCACAACAGGTCTGCTAGTACCTTGATTTCAACTTTGTGAGGCCCTGGGCAGAGAACCCAGCTGTGATGGGCCCACAATTATGACCTTAGAACTGTGAGCTAATAAATTTGTGTTGTTTTAAGCCACTATGTTTACGGTAAGTTGTTATACAGCAATAGAAAATGAATATACTGAATATTATCTAAGACCCACATTTTTCTACATTTTAACTTCCTTGGAATTGCAATGTATTTTTTTCTTTTTTATCAGGACAGAAAATAATGGTGTTCTTAAAATTGAGGTCATGATAGATTTGGTGAAGTATAGTGTGAATTATTTCAAACAAACAATGTAACAGATACCCAGATTTAACAGATTTTAGTGTATTCTTACATTTGCAAAATGGGGAAGAAAATTGGAATATCACTGGACTTTTCACAGTGAAACTTTTGCCAGAAGAAAGTGGAACAACATATTTTGGGTACTCAAGGGACAAAGCATGCACTAAGGATTTTATATCCAGCAAAACTAACTCTCACGTACAAAGGGTATAAACTATTATCAACACTTGATATGATATCAGTATTTGATGAGACTTTCATTCTCATGAGCCCTTACTGGAGAATTACTAGAGAATGAGCGTCAGACAACGAAAATGATGAGAAAAACATTGACCTAAGGATTGGTTCAGGTTCTTAACGGAAAATCATAATCTGTTGTGTGTAATTAATTCTTTATTACTAATTCTCCTGAGTTCTGTCACCTTAACTTCTGAGTTTTTCTATTTTCTTCCCAGCTTTATCAAGATATAATTGACAAATAAAATTGTAAGACATTTAAAGTGTGCAATGTGATGATCTGATATACGTATACAGTGTGAAAGGATTCCCTCCATAGAATTAATTGTGTTTTTCTAATTCTGAATCATGTTGTTCTTTCATACCTTGTATCATTTTCTTAATGTCATTTAGCTAGTTTAAAAATAGTAACTTTCAGTTTTGATCTATTTTGTGACACATGTTTGAGGCATGCTTTCATTATCTGTAATCATGATGTTATACTCCTTATTCTCTCTTTTTTGATAATAATTTTGTATAGTATTTGAACTTGATAGTTTTTGGCAGCTCAGTTTTATGTGAAATTACTGTTCTTTAACTTTTAGTATGAGGCAGGCTTTCTAGTCCAATAAGACTACATCCATCAGAAACAAAACTGTATTCCAAGAATGTCAGGTTTCTGGCTCATTGCAAGGAGGGAGGCCACATTCCATGGAGCCCACCATGGGATGCCTCATCAAACAAAGGAAAAGGTAGGTTTATTACAGGAATTTGGGGAAGTGTAGAATTTAGGAGAAATTAAAACGAAGTAGTATTTTGATGGACTCGAAAGGAAGGATGTATGTAAAGGGGTCTACCTTAGGTCTGGACTGTAACATGGACCCTGTTTTTTTGGAAGCTACAAAGTCAAAGTAGGTGAGGAATGTGTCCACAAACCCCTTTTCTGAAGTTCTGGAAGTAGAGGCTGTGTCTCTATCACATAACTCAGATCATCTAGCCAAGAATGGGATATTTCAATCTTAATGAAAGATTTCAAAGAGCAAGTTTTTTGACAATCTATGATTTTAGAGAAAAGAGTTCTCTGTGAGTAAAAAAAGCAGCAGTTACTCATAGTGGGTTTTTTTGGTGACACTACAGCATGTTCTTGGGAGAGATATTATTTTCTGTTAACTTTACAGCTGGCTTTATCTGTGTTTATTATCTATACCTGATGAATGGCAAAGCAGATTTTTACTTTCTTAGTCCAAGCTCATTTTTCCTTTCTCACAGGTTTCAGGAAAACTTTTCTAACACCAGAGAGCTCCTTTTTTGATGCTTTGGTGTAGTGCTGAAAAATATGGTGGCTTGATTTCTGTGATTTCCTTCATTTCTGTTGTCCCTGTGCTGCATGTGTTTATATGTGTGTATGTATGTATGAATGCATAGTTACATTCTCAAGGCATAGTACAATAATTTTATTTTAAAATCTTTATTTTGGGTAATTTTAGATTTACAGAAAATTTGCAAAGGTAAAACAATTTCTGTATATACTTCACTCAGCTTCCTCTAATGATAACATCTTAAGTAACCGTGGTCCATTTGTCAAAACTAAGAAATTAATACTGGTACAATACTATTAACTAGCTACATACTTTATCTGGATTTCACCAGTTTTTCACTAATGTCCTTTTTTCTGTATGGATCCAATCCAGGATACCACAATACATTTAGAATTGCCCCATCTTGATCATCATGTAAGTGTACATTGTAATGAATATCTTCCTGAAATTTTATGTACAAATTGGATTTCTGCAAATTAAATAGTTCACATCATAAATTATAAAGATAATAAATAACATCTATATTGTGTTTTATAATTACAGAGGCTATTTACATGCATTTTTTACTTCATTCTCCTAAGTTATTGACTATTAGCACAGAAAGGATATTTAGCAGTCACCTCAGTATACAACCCTATTTCTTTACAGAGGATGAATCAAAGAGGTAAAGAGTTTAAATGTCTTGGATAAATTCACATCATTACAGGTACAGAGCCACAACTAGCTTCATCCCTTGTTGAGTACTTCTCTAGTATATTATACCCAGATCCCAACAATTGGAATACCTGTTCCGTGACTATCATAAAGAATAGGGAGTACTACGTCCTGAGGTCAGGCCTTCATGAACATGGTTGGAAAGCAGCCAACCTCCTGAGTTTTGAAGCAGGCGTCTTTGTCCAAAGATGTTGCGGTAACATTTGAACTGGCTTGAAGCTGATTATTAGAGACTATTTAGAAGAACCTAGAGGGAATTCCTTTGTGAAGAAAATAAACCTTTTCAAAATGTGAATAATTATCATCTTAAGTGGTCTATGAATTAGGATATATGCATATCACATTTTCCTGAAATATTTTTTAAAAATTGCCCATAGAGCAATAAAAAGACAAGTCACTGTAGATTAACGATTGAAATATATTTTTCAAGACACTTTATTGTTTGATTTAACTGCTTATGCAACAGTGACTAGAGATAAAATATAATAAATCATGCCCCTAAGTTTAACCTTCTTCTAATATTGGTAGAAAACAGATGACAAACCTGAAAATCCCTAAGTGGGACTTCATGTTTTTGTGTCTTTCTAGGCACTATGCTGTAAATGCATCTGGATGTGCCCTAATTGGGTGATAAAGGCACCTCAACCCCTTTATGAAAGAGGATGCTCAGAGCCCTACTCCAAAGATCCGAATTCAGCCACAGTCACTGTTCACCATAGACTCAAACTATACTATCCAATTTCACATCTTTTTTCTTGACTGAAACAATGTTCAGATCATCTCCCTTCTCATTTTCGGCTTGTTGTCTCATCTTTAGTTTGGCAACCAGCACCTCTAGCCTGGAGGCATCAAACTTCAGCACACACCAGAATCTCCTGGCCTGCCTATTAAAGCAGATTGTTGGACCCCACTAGCATTTATGCTTCAGTATGCTTGGGTAGGGGCTGAGAATTTGCATTTCTGACAAGTTCCCTGGTGATCTGTGCGCTGCTAGACCTAGGACCAAATTTTGCGCTGCTCTAACTCGCTTCCTCTAACTCATTCTTTGGGCTACCTCTAAACCTCCTTTCAGTACGGCTTTCCTTATTGCGTTCTGGACTGCACCGATCTTTGTGTTAGTCTTTTGTTTCTGTTGCTTAGTTTATTTGCGGTCCCATTCCTCTTGGCTCTGATGTGATTTTATACTCTGAATCCTGCCTTTAGAAATGCCTTATATTTACCATTACAAGGTAATAGAAAAAGAATTAGTAATTTCTGCTACAGAAAATGTTTGTGATTGGTTTTTCTAGCAAAGATAACTGGGATATATGTGGACAGAGGGAGGGAGGTATGGAGATAGAGAAAAAGTTAGTATGGAATTCTGTCACATAAATGTGCAAGGCATCATAAAATCTGAGGGAAGCAGTGACGGAGAATACAATCCTGTTGATAATGTGGTTAAGGTTATTGTATACTGAGTGCTTGTAATTAAGGTTTTTACACAAATATAGGTAGCCCCATTATCTCATATAAAAGCACAATCATAATACTCCAGAGTAGATGAAGTTGAAGACTTCAGATACAGCTAAGAAAAACTAAGAAGCTGGGTAAATGGAGAACTGTTCCTATAATCAACTATCAGCAGGAATGAGAAATAGAAACTGGCTTTACAACCAACCAGCAGAAATCCAAGAAAGCCTGAACCTACATTCAGGTCAGCTAGCTTCTGAATCCTGTCCAACGCTAGGTCACTGATTTCCTCTTCAATGGTGTAGTGCCTAGAGGCTCAGCTATTTGCAACATCTTCTTTGCCAGTGATGGCATTCTAGAGAGACCTTCATCACTTACAATTCGTTGTACGTCTATCTATAAACATTCTTGTGGGGACATACTAGACAACACTATTCTCACTGAAGAAGGTGTTGAAAGAGTCATCTCTCACAATCCTCTTATCACTGGGCTTTGGGTGGGATGCTGGATTTTATATTCCAGGAAATAGAGCTCCCAGCAGCTATTTCTATTCTGGACACTAACCTCACCAATGTGATTAAGGATGCTTTAATGCAGGGTGGTAGAAACAGGAAGCAACGCTGAGGGAATAGATACTGAGTCCAGGTTATCATCTCCAATAAGGTAGGAAGAGAGATATCTGATTTAATAATTAGTAAAATGACAAGTTTAGAATAAACATACTCTAAAGATTCTTTATTATCAATTAAGATAATATTAAGTAACAATGGCAACAACAACAAATTACCTGCATGAATCCTCAGCCCTCTGCTGGTGAGATTTGTTTAGTTCCAAATGTTGGGCAATTCTGGATGAAAGGAATAGGCAAGAAATAGATTTGCCTACCACCAAGTTTCATGGATAGATCTGGTGATTGCTTCAAAATGGGAGATGCTCCCATCACTTTTAATACTTCTACTGAACAGAAATTATGGTCATTGATGACATCTAATCACAGCTTCTCTTTATTCATTCAAATTGCTGAAAGACGGGTTGAAAGACATCATACTCCTTCTTTCTTGGTAAGAGATCTCTCTTCTTTCTTGTTAACAGAATATCAATTTTGTTCAGACAAGGCTGCCATGAGCTTCACGGGAGGCTAGATTTCTCCCTAACCCTAGATACTGAGTTATGATTGGTCTAAAATAGTCAAAATCCCAATCTCCTTAGAGCTGACTGGTTTAGGCATTGGCATGTTAGGCGATTCAGGATAATAAGTGAGAGGTAGTCCTATGGATGGGTTTCTGAAGAAGATTCTCCCTGTTGATAAGAATAGACACATCATGGAAATATTCCCTTTTTTGTCTTCGGACTTACTCTGTGAGGAGATGACTCCTGCAGCCGTTTCAAGTTTTTCCTGGCCAAAATGGACAAGCCTGAGATCAAAAAAACTGATACAGTGCATATGCCAAAATCCTAAATTTCCTGCAACTCTGAGTCAGCTAAGCTCTGGAATGCTTGTTATGTGAAATAGTTTCTTTTTGTTTAAGCCATTTTTAATTGGGTTTCTCATTCTTCTAGCTTAAAGCATCCTAGTTGATAGTATTTCTCTCCATTACTGAATAGAAACATTAAGGCAGCAAACTTGTATTACATCTGCACTCTGAAATATCACAAAGAATTTTAGAGTTTTACATATTTCATTTCTCTTAGCATATACATGTAAATATATATACAAAATTATAAATATATAAAATATATATTATACACAGACACACACACACACACACACACACACACACACACATATATTTCCTTGAACCACAGTGTGGGTCTTGCTGTGTCACTCTTTAGGGACAATGATGATATTATACTAATTCCATCCTTTTACTGAAGAAGGAAAAAAGTTAACATTGGCAATGTCCCACAGCCTCTCAGCCTGAAGTCAGAATTGATCATTCAGAGTTGCTCAAGAACACCAAAATAAGAAATTTGGATTTTGTTTTAAGTGGAATGTGGAGTCATTAGAGAGTAAGCAGAGGAGTGACATTTTAATTATATTTAAAACGAGCATTCTGGCTGCTTTGTGGAGAATGGATTATAGCAGAGCAAGAGGAATTTGGTGAGAAGTTTGTGGCTCTAATCAGGTTGAGAGAGATGATGCTGGGTTAGACTAGGTCAATGACAATAGGAATAGAGAAATAGATTTGGAAAATATTTTGAAGACTGAACTTATTGATGGATTAGATATAAGATACTATGGAGAGATAAATTAAGAATAAATCCTGGATTTTGGCTTGAACAAGTTAGGCATACTTTGGTGCCAGCATTGAGATGGAAAGAATAAATGAGAAAGTGATTTAGGGAAGAAATAAAGAGTTCATTATAACATAATAAAGATATATTGAGTTTAAGATGTGCATGTAGAGGAGTCAAGTATAAATTTGGATCTATGAACTTGTAGCTTAGAGAAGTCTGAGCTAAATATATAAATTTAAAAATATATAGTATATAAATATGTGTGTGTACATGTGCATGTGTTTGTATATGTGTATATATATATACATATATACACATATATATATATATACACACACACACACACACACACACACACACACAGGACTGAGTGATATCCCCAAGGGGGAGAGGGTAGACAGATAAACCAAGAATCCCTAGATCTGAGCCCATATAAATATTAGGTAGAATAGAAGGAGAAAAAAATGAAACTGAGAAAGAACTCCTAGTGAGATAGGAGAAAAACTGGGAGGGGATGGTTTCACAGAGCTAAGAGGAGTGTCTCAAGTGGGAAGCGAATTGGTATAGGAATTCATCACTGTCCAGTTCCACTCAAGTATTGATGCTGGGCTTTGTTCTTAATCTGTTAAGGAATTACCACCCCCTCTTTTCAGTGGAATTAAAAATATACTAGACTGCTGAAAGTTGGATTTCTACCCAGAATAGTTATTCAGATGGGGGCTCAGCCTTGTTTTAGGATGATGACTGTTTTCATGAATGGCCAAGGGATATTGTGCTGATATCTGAAAATGGAAGGCCATTCACCAGATAGTGATAAGAAAAACAGCAATGGGGCTCCTCTGTGACGGCAATATTATTTACTCACTTGAAGAGGGAGGGATGGCCCTCAGACATCAATTAAGCTTCCATGTAGCTCCCTGGTGCTTGACAATTTCCCAACCCACCTCTTTGTCTTGTGGTCTCTCCCAAGTCAAGCTTTCTCTTTCAACTCCTGCCACTCCAGTATTCTCCAAGATACGGCCCAGTCCTCCTTCACCTGAGCTCCTTACAGAGAGAATGAACAATTGTTTGAATGTTGATGAAAATTACAGTAAGTCAAGAACAGAGAAATCACCATTAGCTTTCATAGTAGGGTGATCTTTGGTGACCTTTACTAGAGTTTCACTGGAGTAGTAAGGACAGACTACAAGGTGACAGGTGTTGAGGATTAAAAGGGAAGTCAGGAAGAGGAGTTATCAGGTGTGGACAACTCTTGAGAAGTTTTCTGGGAGGGAGAGTAGAGAAATGGATTGTGGGAGGTGAAGCTGAAATTGAATATATAGCTGAGGAGGATTTTTTTTTAAGATGCAAGATAAAAAGCATTTTCATACAGCAATGGGAATGGTTTAGTAGAAAGGGGGAGATTGATGGTGTAGGAGGACAAGGGGATATCTGAAGTGATGTCCTTGAAAGGTGAGAGAGAATGGTATCCACAACACAAGGGAAGGAATTGGCTTTTAAGAGGAGCAGGGACAAGTCTTCCATTGTAATAGGAGAACACAGAGAACAGGATATAGTTTAGGAAGGTTTAATAGTGGGAAGTTGAGAGAGCACTCCTCTGATAAATCTTTGTCAGCTTCTGCATTTCTATTTCTTTGGGATCTGTTTTCTATTGAATTTGACAGTGCTATTCTGATAGTGGTTGCATTTTGTCAAATAGCTTGTCATGGGATTGTTATCTGCAATGGACTTGGAGACCTTGTGAAGGTATTCCTGGGAACTACATCTATTGGGGCAAGCAATTGTTGTAGAGGAACCAGCTATCAGTGAATATGGTAAGTGCATCCTAGAAAGTAGAACACATCCAGCATGTTTAGTGATAGATAATTACTAGTTCCAGAGATCAACTAGTAATAGAGAAAGCAGTGGATGAGAGTGCAGCAAGATACATCCTATCAGGTGGGTGGAGCATAGTAATTAAAAATCTATAAAAGTAGGGAGCATTAGAGATTTTGGTACACAGACCAGTATAGTTTGCAGCAGAGATGCCTGAAATAAAATAGCATGTTCTCCTTAGTTAAAGTTGGTTTAGGAGCAGACTTCAGTCCCATTCTAATGGAGAGGAGGCATTAGAATGGTAAGAATAAGGCAGGACCCCATTCTAGCAAGTCTAGCTTTCTGAAGAGATCACTGGGATAGTAAATCCCAAGAAAATAAGATTTGAATCCTTTTACCAGAACTAGTGTATAAGTTTGGAAAGTGGAAAGTGGTCTTAGAAATAAAGCAGGGGCTTAGTTTCTATCAGAAGGATTCATGTTTTCTGGGGCCTGAAGTTTTTACAAACATCACAAAATCTAAAAAAAAAAAAAAAAAAAAGTAATAATTTTAAGCATTAACTGCTTGACATAACTCTAAAGTACTTTTTCCACTAAATTATTTTGGCTGCATACTCCCTAATTATGTCTTAGTATAACAATGTTTTATAATATAATGTTTTATATATTGATAGTTTTAATTTTTTTCTTTCAATTTCAAAATTCTTTGTAAGTAATGACATCCTAACATTTAATCGCATACATTGAGATGCATGAAACAGATGTACTCACTGGCTTTAGTACTGCTACAGTTTTGTACCCTACAAACACAGGAATTCTGATAAATTTTACATTTCCAGTCAAAAAGAAAATATAGGCATTTATAATTGTATATGCTGCATTGTTGAGTATATTTCTGAAAGGAGAGAATTTCTATTTTAACTAGGATTTGATGAGGACCCAATCTTTTTCTTACAATTTTACATGCTAAGTATATTAGTTTTCCATTGTTGCATAATAAATTACCACAAGCATAGTGATTTGAAACGACACACATTTATCTCACAGTTTCTGTGGGTGTGGAGTCCAGGCATGAGACTGGGTCTTCTGTTTCGGGTGTCAGCAGGCTGTAATCAAGATGTTGGCCAGGCTGTGCTCTTCTCTGTAGGCTTGACTAAGGACAAATCCACTTGCAGGCTATCAGGTTGTTGGCAGAATTCGTTTCCTTGCAACTGTATGACTGAGGGTCCCAGCTTCTCATTAGCTGTCCACCAGAGGCTACCCTCAGGTCCTAGAGGCTGCCCACAATTCCCTGCCACGTACTCTCTGCAAAAGTAGTTCACAGCGTGGCTGTTTGCTTCTTCAAGGGCAGCAGGAGAATTTCGGGCTCAGCTAAGATAATCATATATAATGTAACAATAGTCATGGGAGGAACATCCTATCACCTTTACCTTATAGCTTAATCAAAGAAATGATATCCCATTACCTTTTCCATAGGTAAAGCATGGTTGGAAGCAAGAGTAGCTTATACAGGGGTGTGATTTATTGGGAATCACTTTAGGGTGGACATGCTAAGGAATGAAATAATTTCTGTAGACCAGTTTCTGTACGTTTTATACCCTACTTTTCCTCCACTACTCAAATAGTTCTGGTGCCATACTCTAGACACCTCCATATCATGATATGACCTCTGGCCCTACACTTTCCTGTCACTATGCCAGGTAAGTCAGTATGGGGGTAACAATATTTTATCTAGTACTATGCCTAGATGCTTACTGTGATGGTTAGCAGTGACTTAACTACACATGAAAGTGACCAAGAACCACAAAATATCCCTCTAGATTCAATGTAAATATATACCTAATTCAAGTTCCCCTTGGCTGGATCCCAAAGCTATCCATGGCCATTCCAACTCCAACACCACCTCATCTGAGGGATGAGTGTGACAGAGGGGAAGTAAAAGTGAAAAGAGTCTTAATTATTGTAATTATAATATCTTATTTTTATGAATTTTATAAAAACATGTACCCACGGGAAGACTTCTTTTCCAGGGCTCATGAGGGGGCTAAATGAGGAGCTTTGAAATTAAGTTTCATTAGCTTCATGGGAAATCCACTTCAGGTTGCCACATTTTTTTTTATTTTATTTTTTTTTATTTTTTTAGTTTTGATCACATTTTAAAATTATTAATTTATTTGACAATTATTCTCTTGATCTGAAGTGATAGTTAGAATTTTTAAAACTTATGCAAATTTCTTATCCAATGGACTAGTTATAAAAGAAAGTCAATAATTGGGTGGAAGTTACCCTCTATGCATCAGTTGAAGATTCCAACCACAGGAGTTTAAATGTTTGGATTTAGATTGTGAAAAACAATAAAGTTTGTTCTTTTCCCTTAGGGCTACATTTATTGTATAATTACAATGTACCAAGACTATATTTAGCCTTTATTCTTTGTGTTTAAATTGTGTGCTATTTAAATTTTGTGATATACATAGTCCTGATTTTATTTTGAGAAGGTAATTGGTGATTGTAGCAGGTACTTCTGCCTTCTGATCCCCAAAACATTCCCCTCTTGCTCTCACAAAAAAAGAAAAAAAAAGAGAGAAGAAAAAAAGAACTAAATATTTTTTAAAAGTTATCAGGTGACTGAATGTTCAGGGAAATTGAGTGCTGCTCTCCATAAGATAAAACATACCCTTAAGGTGTTTAGGGTAATCCCTTTCTCCTTTGCTAGTGATAGTTTAGAGGTGTTCATGTGCTCCAGTTCTAGCCAATCTAAGAGGAAGTGCTGAGGGTTCTGGGAAAGAGAGATGTATGGTGAGAAGCCACCCTTTCTTTATGCCTTTGAGACTTCTAGTTGGTGACAAGTAGTTTCTGATCACGAAAGCCTAGAGGAAGCAGAGAAAATGACTCAAAGCTCTGAACTAACCAACTCTGCATGCTTTCTTCTGGACTTCCTATAACGTGAAATGGAAACATGCCACGTCTAGTCTGACATTTCTATTGCTTACAGCAGAAAGCACTCTAACAGAAACAGCATAAAAGTCATACAAACACACATATAATATTTATTGTACCTTTTTCTCTTAGAAAAGCAATATATGTTCATTCTGGAAATTTGGGATACAGGTATTCACAAGAAATTTAAAAAATCATTCAGAGATAACTATATCAACACTTTTTGCACATATTCTATTTTTCCTATTCATGCACTTTGTATATTATATAATTTTAAAAATTAGACTTATTGTTTTATACCTAATTTTTAAACTTAATAACCAAAAGAATTAAATTGAAGATTTAAATCAATTAATCTTAGAAATTAAATTGAATCTTATTCTATTTAGTCTCCTATGGACACAATTTATAGTAATTAGACAACAAGAATTGGTTCGACATTTGAAACTAGGCTAAAGGTAAAATAGATGAAATTCAAATGTATTTTAACTGCTCATAAATATTATCTCTTTGTGACTACCAAGTAAGTTCTGAGATCAGGGCACTTAAAATTTTTTTCTAACTCATTTACACTGATTTATGCTGCTGGGAAGATTATGTTTGTAGTACTCCAACATTTTTGGTTTGTTTGTTTTAAGCTATGATATCTCTGTTTTGTAGGCTGAAATTGAATTTGCACAATCTTTTAATTCATTGTTGTTTGTTCATGTCATGTATTACTAAATTGAATTTAGCAAGAGGAAATCCATTTTTTAACCAGTTTTATATGCCAAATAGAAGAGGAGATATCCAAGATAGAATCTTAATTATCTGATATATTGGATTAACTCTGCAGAATGTATCCTTTTTTACAAGGAATCCTCATCTTTTATTATGACTGAAAATAGAGTAAATGACTGTAATACCAAATATGAAATACTCTATATTGAGTGATGTATCTTTAACTTAAAAGCCACATTTACCTTTTGCACTATTAATTTTTGTATAAATCCATATCCACATTATAATTTACAGACCACAACATTTATATAATATACTTATTTCTGCCAAGTGTTTCATTACATGTTGAGCCTTAAGAGAGTTTTTAAGGTTGAAAATGGTGAGTGATCAAATTGAAACAATCCAGTACAGTTTCAATATTAACATTATTATGAATATATATATATATATATATATATATATGTAAATGTATCAGGTGAATACATTCTGATACATTTTTATTGTAATAAACTTCTTTATGAATGTACAGAATCAGTTGGGAATTCCTAACCTTTTTTGTGACATTGGCTCCTTTGGCAGTGTGGGATGGCCAAAAACCCTTCTCAGGATAATGTTTTTAAATGCATAAAATAATACAAATAGGAATAAAAGTAAAGCAGTTGCATTGTAATACAGTTTTGTGAATGGCCCACAGTTTAAAAACACCTGCATCAAGATTTTGAATAGCCCTTTAGTTAATGTATTAAAAAATGCCTGAGAGCGTATCTAAGTAGAGCAGTTTCTTGAATGTGTAAAAGCCAAACTGACATATGTTCAATAAACACATATCTAACAAAGCCGTTAGATTGTATCTTGTATATTTTTGCCTTTAAATCCATATGTAAGAATTGTTATCAGTTTGGGAATAAGAATACGTATGACAAAGAGACGGTAGAGAAGAATGGTTTTGTTGTGACTTATCTATATTCCTGTGTCATCTAGTGGAACTTTAAATTCTTGGTATTAGTATACACACCTTTAAAGTTAACTTTGAGCATTTTAGCACATTACAAATTTGAGTTCAGCCCAATTCAACTGTAGAGTTGGGGCATTGATTGGCTAATTAAAGGTATGAGTTTAGTAAAAAGATATGAATGAAAGAGTAGAAGGAAGGAGTTCAATAGTGACAGAAATAGGACCAATGGAGACAGAATTGGAAAATAACCTAGAATGTGGAAAAATAACTACTACACACTACAACACTAAAAGACAAAGTATGAGAAGAGAAAAATAAGGAAAGGAAAGACCTACCATTAGTTTAATTAGTAGTTTACTTATCACAGTTCCACAGGGCCTGGAATGTGTGGAAATAACATTTCATCTTTTGTGTGGTACTACATACCTCATGTGAATATAATAATATTTTACCTATTTCTTTTAAAAAATAAGTTAAAGAGTGGTTGAATTTCTTTTAATTCCCTTATATGGTTTTCTTATTTAATGGATATTATAGAACCCTTTCATCCTATCCCCTTTTTCATGGAATGGGTGGAAATAGGCCTGAATTAAAAGAGGTATTGTGCTGACATATTTTGGAAACCATACCACTCAATGTGAACATCAGCAGGTATTAGTTATACATTTACAGAGAGTTTTTCTTTTCCCTTTTCCAATACCCTTCTGTCTCCTTTGACCTATATATAGTGAAACTGAGGTTTTCAGAGTTAATTTTACATACCAAATAACTTTTTGCTTGTGCATTTGCTTGATTTCTTATTTTTTTTTTTTAGTGATTTGTGGATTATGGATTTAGAAAGATCAGAAGATAGAAAAAAATCCCTGATATTAGAAGAGAAGGTATGTTATTTATAAAACATAATCAGTATATATCTTTTCATGATTGCATTTTAAAACAGTGTTATTATTACTACACTTAATTACCACAAACTCCATAGACTACACAGCCCAAGAGGAATGTTCTAACCCCCTGTCCAAATCTGAGCCCATCTGAAACTCCCTTTTATATGGAGGCACTTCACAACCTGTACCAAGTGAAGAATGGGATGAAAGAGAACTATTTATAAGTCTTGTCAGGTTGGAGCAGTGGACGGTGGGTTGGTTGCTGAATACTCCAAACATCAGAATGCTTTTGAAGCCAAGGAAAAAATTTGATTCATTGCATTTTGTTTTTTTAAACCATAGAAGGGAAAACTGATCACATGGGCAGGGCTATCTCTGTGCTCTATGTATTTATTGTTTTAGCATAAGATTGTAATTGCTGCTAAGCCCCTTTGGAGAAAAACTCTCCAAGGCATGCTGAGGTTAGGACTGTGTTTCTCAGCGTTACTTTTTGGCATCTGTTTGCCTTAGGCCATGGCTATTTTAAATATTTATATATTATAAAAGAAGAAAGTGATTTAAAAACCCATATAATATGTTATAGGAGCTCAGTAAGTGAAGAGATTAATTTAGAAGCTAATGGTTAAGAGGAAATATTTAATTATTTTTCCTGAAAAAAATTTTCCTAGTAATTGAGTTTCTGACAATGTGATTTCCAAACGAATAAATATAATACCATAATCTGAAACTCTGCTTTGTTTGTATGTAAATGTGCTGGAATATGCTTTGTGTTTATCATTCCCAAAAGGGGAAATTCATTACCTTGTCCTACATAGTTTACGTGTATGTTTACGTGACTTCCTATGTAGTCTAACAATTACAGAGAAAAATATCCATATATAAGTGGATCAAAGCATGGATTTAAAAAAGCAAAGAGAAAGAAGAAGTGATTTACTGGATCTGACACCCTGTTTACCATTTCAGGATCAAACCAATACCAAATTCCAAGGACATAGTAGGGAGTCCAGCAGACAGTAAATGAAGTGGCAAATGCAACCGTCATCTTTAGAGTCCTCAGTCGAGCTTGTGGTATATTATTCTTGGATTGATTCAGTTGTAGTTCTTTTAGGTAGAGAAAAGAGAAGGCATTTAACAACCAGTTTTATTACAAAACCAAAGTAGACAAAAAGGAAGAGAGAATCATAATTCAACCTGATGAATATAATGGAAGCAAATTTCTAATATTTTTAATAATGACAATTTGTTTGAAAGGCTTGTTTATATTTCAAGTTTTCCACTATGTTACATAATGAATAGAAAATATTAAAGATAGTAGTACTCTTAAAATAAATTTTCCATCAAACTAATATGGATTTGAAATAAGGGGCTACTCAAATTCTTAAAATATAAATTTAAGAGAGCAGACTGAGGTTGAGCTGAGTTGAATTCCCTGCCTTTTGGTTGTCATGCCAACATAACCATGTTTACTTTATAAATTTATAAATTCCCCCTCTTTCCCGACTGGCCACGCAGGAGGTGCCATCGCCATTGTGGGAGGCAATGTAAGCTTGGCACATGGAAGAAACACATGCATTGGAACTGGTGTCAGAATCCTAGTTGGCATTAAGGACATTGAAGGACGAGGACAAGATGGTGGAGTAGAAGAATGTGAGCTCACCTCTTCTTACAGAAACACCAAAATCACAACTAACTGCTGAACAAAACATGCTGGAAGCTACCCCAAAAGATACCCTACATCCAAAGACAAAGAAGAAGACTCAATGAGACGGTAGGCGGGGCTCAGTCATGATAAAAACAAATCCCATACATGGTGGGTTGGCAGCCCACAAATTGGAAAGTAATTATACCACAGAAATTCTCCCATAGGAGTGAAAGTTTTGAGCCCCATGTATGGCTCCCCAGCCTGGGGGTCAGGCAATGGAAAGAGGATCTCCCAGAGGGTCTGGCTTTGAAAGCCAGGGGTTTGATCACAGGAATTCCAAAGGCCGGGGGGAAACAGAAACTCCACTGTTGGAGGGTGCACACAGGGTCTTGTGCACACCAGGACTCATGGGAAAAAATAATGACCTCATAAGAGACTGAGCCAGAATTACCTGCTAGTAGGGGAGGGTCTCTTGTGGAGATGTGTGGTAGCTGTGGCTCACTGTGGGAGCAAGGACACTGGCGGTGGTAGTTCTGGGGAGTACTCATTGGCATGAGCCCTCTTGGAGGCTGCCATTTTCTCACCAAGACCTGGCCCCACCCAACAGCCTGTAGGCTCCAGTGCTGGGATGCCTCAGGCCAAACAACCAGTAGGGCAGGGACACAGTCCCACCCATCAACAGACAGGCTGCTTAAAGTCTTCCCAAGCACACTGCTGCCTGCTAAACACACCCCATGACACAGCCCTGCCCACCAGAAGGACAAGACCCAGCTCCACCCACCAGCAGACAGGTACCAGTCCCTCCCACCAGGAAGCCTGCACAAGCCTCTTAGACAGCTTCGTCCACCAGGGGACAGACAGCAGAAGCAAGAAGAACTACAACCCTGCAGCCTGTGGAACAGAAACTGCAATCACAGAAAGTTAGACAAAATGAGATGGCAGAGGAATATGTCCCAGATGAAGGATCAAGATGGAACCTCAGAATAACAATTAAGTGAAGTGAAGATAGGCAATCTACCTGAAAAAGAATTCAGAGTAATGGTAGTAAAGATGATCCAAGATCTTGGAAAAAGAATAGAGGCACAGATCAAGACGATACAAAAAATGTTTAACAAAGACCTAAAGAACTAAAGAACAGTGAAACAGAGATGAACAATACAGTAACTAAAAAGAAAGATACTCTAGAAGGAATCAATAGCAGAATAACTAAGGCAGAAGAATGGATAAGTGAGCTGGAAGACAGAATGGTGGAAATCACTGCCACAGATCAGAATAAAGAAAAAAGAATGAAAAGAAATGAGGACAGTCTAAGAGACCTCTGGGACAACATTCAATGCACCAACATTCAAATTAGGAGAGGAGAGAGAGAGAGAGAAAGGACTTGAGAAAGATTTGAAGAGGTAATAGCTGAAAACTTCCCTAACATGGGAAAGGAAACAGTCACCCAAGTCCAGGAAGCACAGAGTTGCAGGATAAGCCCAAGAAGGAATAAGCTGATACACATAGTAATCAAACTGACAAAAAATTAAAGACAAAGAGTAAATATTAAAAGCAACAAGGGAAAAGCAACAAATAACATACAGGGGAATCCACATAAGGTTATCAGCTGGTTTTTCAGCAGAAACTCTGCAGGCCAGAGGAGAGTGGCATGATATATTTAAAGTGATGAAAGGGAAGAACCTACAACCAAGAATACTCTACCCAGCAAGGCTCTCATTCAGATTCAACAGAGAAATCAAAGCTTCACAGACAAGCAAAAGCTAAGAGAATTCAGCACCACCAGACTGGATTTGCAACAATGCTAAAGGAACTCCTCTCGGCAGAAAAGAAAAGGCCACAAGTAGAATAAAGAAAATTATGAATGGAAAAGCTCACCAGTAAAGGCATACATACAGTAAAGGTAGGAAATCATCTGCACACAAATATGATATCAAACCCAGCAATCGTGAGGAGAGCACAAATGCAGGATATTGGAAGTGCATTTGAAATTAAAAGACCAGCAACTTAAAACAATCTTGTTTATATATAGACAGCTATATCAAAAGCTCATGGAAACTGCAAATTGAAAATCTGCAGTAGATACACACACAAAAAAGAAAAAGGAATCCAAATACAACACTAAAATTAGTCATCAAATCACAAGAGAAGTGAACAAAAGAGGAAGGGAAGAAAAGACCTACAAAAACAAATCCAAAACAATTAACAAAATGGCAATAAGAACATACATATCAAAAGTTACCTTAAACATGAATGGATTAAATACTCCAACAAAAAAGACAGAGTGGCTGAAGGGATACAAAAACAAGACCCATATATATGCTGTCTACAGGAGACCCACTTCAGATCTAGGGACGCATACAGACTGAAAGTGAGGGGATGGAAAAAGGTATTCCATGCAAATGGAAATCAAAAGAAAGCTGGAGTAGCAATACTCATATCAGACAAAATAGACTTTAAAATAAAGACTGTTACAAGAGACAAAGAAGAACACTACGTAATGATCAAGGGATCAATCCAAGAAGAAAATATAACAATTGTAAATATATATGCACCCAACGTAGGAGCACCTCAATATATAAGGCAAATACTAACAGCCATAAAAGGGGAAACTGACAGTAACACAATAATAATGGAGGACTATAACACCCCATTTTCATCAATAGACAGATCATCCAGACAGAAAATCAATAAGGAAACACAGGCCTTAAGTGACACATTAGACCAGATACACTTAATTGATATTTATAGGGCTTTCCATCCAAAAGCAGCAGAATACATATTCTTCTCAAGTGCACATGGAACATTCTCCAGAATTTATCACATGCTGGGCCACAAAATGAGCCTCGGTAAATTAAAGAAAATTGAAATCATATCAAGCATCTTTTCCGACCACAATGCTATGAGATTAGAAATCGACTACAAGAAAAAATAAAACTGTAAAAAACACAAGCACTTGGAGGTTAACCAACATGTTATTAAACAACCAATGGATCACTGCAGAAATCAAAGAGTAAATTAAAAAATTCCTAGAGACAAATGAAAATGAAAGCATGATGATCCAAAACCTATGGGAGGCAGCAAAAGCAGTTCTAAGAGGGAAGTTTATAGCAATGCAATCTTACCTCAGGAAATAAGAAAAATCTCAAATAAACAACCTAACCTTACACCTTAAACAACTAGGGAAAGGAGAACAAACAAAACCCAAAGTTAGTATAAGGAAACAAATCATAAAGATCAGAACAGAAATAAATGAAATAAAGATGAAGAAACAGTAGAAAAGGTCAATGACACTAAAAACTGGTTCTTTGAAAAGATAAACAAAAAACCTTTAGCTAGACTCATCAGGAAAAAGAGGTAGAGGGCTCAAATCAATAAAATTAGAAATGGAAGAGGAGAAAGCTATTATACAATTGACAGCACAGAAATACAGAGGATCTTAAGAGACTACTACAAGCAACTATATGCCAATAAAATAAACACCTAGAAGAAATGGACAAATTCTTAGAAAGGTACAATCTCCCAAGACTGAACCAGGAAGAAATAGAAAATATGAATAGACCAATCACAAGCATTGAAATTGAAACTGTAATGAAAAAACTCCCAACAAACAAAAGTCTGGGACTGGATGGCTTCACAGGCAAATTCTATCAAACATTTAGAGAAGAGCTAACACCCATCCTTCTGAAACTCTTCCAAAAAATTTCAGAGGGAGAAACACTCCCAAACTCATTCTATGAGGCCAGCATCACCCTGATACCAAAACCAGACAAAGATACCACACAAAAAAGGAAAATTACAGGCCAATATCACTGATGAGCATAGACGCAAAAATCCTCAACAAAATACTAGCAAACAGAATCCAATAACACACTAAAAGGATCACACATGATGATCAAGTGTGATTTATCCCAGGGATGCAAGGATTTTTCAATACCTGCAAATCAATCTGTGTGATACATCATATCAACAAATTGAAGAATAAAATCCATATGATCATCTCAATACATGCAGAAAAAGCTTTTGACAAAATTCAACACCCTTTTATGATAAAAACTCTCCAGAAAGTCAGCATAGAGGGAACATACCTCTACATAATAAAGGCCATATATGACAAACCTACAACTAACATCATGCTTAATGGTGAAAAGCTGAAAACATTTCCTCTAAGATCAAGAAAAAACAAAGATGTCCACTCTCTCCACTTTTTTCAACATATTTTTGGAAGTCCTAGCCATGGCAATCAGAGAAGAAAAAGAAATAAAGGGAATCCACATTGGAAAAAAGGAAGTAAAACTGTCACTGTTTGCAGATGACATGATACTATACATAGAAAAACCTAAAGATGCTAACAGAAAACTATGAGAGATACCAATACCAGACAAAGACACTACAAAGAAAGAAAATTACGGACCAATATCACTGATGAATATAGATGCAAAAATCCTCAACAAAATACTAGCAAACAGAATCCAACAACATGTTAAAAGGATCATACACCACGATCAAGTGGGATTTATCCCAGGGATGCAAGGATTCTTCAATATATGCAAATCAATCAATGTGATACACCATATTAACAAATTGAAGAAGAAAAACCATATGATCATCTCAATAGATGCAGAAAAAGCTTTTGACAAAATTCAACACCCATTTATGATTAAAAACTCTCCAGAAAGTGGGCATAGAGGGAACCTACCTCAACATAATAAAGGCCATATATGACAAACCCACAGCAAACATCATTCTCAATGGTGAAAAACTGAAAGCATTTCCTCTAAGATCAGGAATGAGACAAGGATGTCCACTCTCACCACTATTATTCAACATAGTTCTGGAAGTCTTAGCCACGGCAATCAGAGAAGAAAAAGAAATAAAAGGAATACAAATTGGAAAAGAAGAAGTAAAACTGTCACTGTTTGCGGATGACATGATATTATACATAGAGAATCCTAAAACTGCCACCAGAAAACTGCTAGAGCTAATTAATGAATATGGTAAAGTTGCAGGATACAAAATTAATGCACAGAAATCTCTTGCATTCCTATACACTAATGATGAAAAATCTGAAAGAGAAATTATGGAAACACTCCCATTTACCATTGCAACAAAAAGAATAAAATACCTAGGAATAAACCTACCTAGGGAGACAAAAGACCTGTATGCAGAAAACTATAAGACACTGATGAAAGAAATTAAAGATGATACCAACAGATGGAGAGACATACCATGTTCTTGGATTGGAAGAATCAATATTGTGAAAATGACTATACTACCCAAAGCAATCTACAGATTCAATGCAATCCCTATCAAATTACCAATGGCATTTTTTACGGAACTAGAACACATCATCTTAAAATTTGTATGGAGACACAAAAGACCCCGAATAGCCAAAGCAGTCTTGAGGGAAAAAAACGGAGCTGGAGGAATCAGACTCCCTGACTTCAGACTATACTACAAAGCTACAGTAATCAAGACAATATGGTACTGGCACAAAAACAGAAACATAGATCAATGGAACAAGATAGAAAGCCCAGAGATAAACCCACGCACCTATGGTCAACTAATCTATGACAAAGGAGGCAAAGATATACAATGGAGAAAAGACAGTCTCTTCAATAAGTGGTGCTGGGAAAACTGGACAGCTACATGTAAAAGAATGAAATTAGAACACTCCCTAACACCATACACAAAAATAAACTCAAAATGGATTCGAGACCTAAATGTAAGACCGGACACTATAAAACTCTTAGAGGAAAACATAGGAAGAACCCTCTTTGACATAAATCACAGCAAGATCTTTTTTGATCCACCTCCTAGAGTAATGGAAATAAAAACAAAAATAAACAAATGGGACCTAATGAAACTTCAAAGCTTTTGCACAGCAAAGGAAACCATAAGCAAGACGAAAAGACAACCCTCAGAATGGGAGAAAATATTTGCAAATGAATCAACGGACAAAGGATTAATCTCCAAAATATATAAACAGCTCATTCAGCTCAATATTAAAGAAACAAACACCCCAATCCAAAAATGGGCAGAAGACCTAAATAGACATTTCTCCAAAGAAGACATACAGACGGCCACGAAGCACATGAAAAGATGCTCAACATCACTGATTATTAGAGAAATGCAAATCAAAACTACAATGAGGTATCACCTCACACCAGTTAGAATGGGCATCATCAGAAAATCTACAAACAACAAATGCTGGAGAGGGTGTGGAGAAAAGGGAACCCTCTTGCACTGTTGGTGGGAATGTAAATTGATACAGCCACTATGGAGAACAATATGGAGGTTCCTTAAAAAACTGAAAATAGAATTACCATATGACCCAGCAATTCCACTACTGGACATATACCCAGAGAAAACCGTAATTCAAAAAGACACATGCACCCGAATGTTCATTGCAGCACTATTTACAATAGCCAGGTCATGGAAGAAACCTAAATGCCCATCAACAGACGAATGGATAAAGAAGATGTGGTACATATGTACAATGGAATATTACTCAGCCATAAAAAGGAACGAAATTGAGTCATTTGTTGAGATGTGGATGGATCTAGAGACTGTCATTCAGAGTGAAGTAAGTCAGAAAGAGAAAAACAAATATCGAATATTAACGCATGTATGTGGAACCTAGAAAAATGGTACAGATGAGCCAGTTTGCAGGGCACAGGTTGAGACACAGATGTAGAGAACGGACATATGGACACCAAGGGGGGAAAACTGCAGTGGGGTGGGGATGGTGTTGTGCTGAATTGGGCTATTGGGATTGACATGTATACACTGATGTGTATAAAATTGATGCCTAATAAGAACCTGCAGTATAAACAAACAAACAAACAAAACAACTAATACTAAACTTTCATTGTGTTATTTGTATGGAAATATGTTAATATAAATGTTTCAGACATTACATGAAATTTCTAAAAATCTTATATGTTCTGGTATAATGTTATAAGTCATAATCCTAGTTATTACCTTAAAATGTATATCTCAGAAATAACTAATTTTCTTGTCAACTGCATTATTATGAACTTTCATCAAATTTTTAACTGTGGTCATTTTAAAGTCTTTTGTCATTTACAGACAGTTCTGTGTTTACTCTGATGCTATTGCAAATATGTTCCTATAAAAGGGTTTCATCTTTAAGAAATTCATGGAAAAGACTCTGACAAGTACAAAAAAATAAAAAATAAAATAAAGTATCTTTCTTAAAAAAAAAAAAAGAAAACTATGAGAACTCGTCAATTAATTTGGTAAAGTTGCAGGGTACAAAATTAATGCACAGAGACCTTCAAGATGGTGGAGGAGTAAGACGTGGAGATCACAAATACATCAGAAATATATCTACATGTGGAACAACTCCTGCAGAACACCTACTGAATGCAGGCAGAAGACCTCAGACTTCCCAAAAGGCAAGAAACTCCACACGTACCTGGGTAGGGCAGAAGAAAAACGAAAAAACAGAGAAAAAAGAATAGGGACAGGACCTGCACCTCTGGGAGGGAGCTGTGAAGGAGGAAAAGTTTCCACACACTAGGAAGCCACTTCACTGGTGGTGGGGGTGGAGGGGGGGAAGCTTCGGAGCCACGGAGGAGAGCGCAGCAACAGGGTGCGGAGGGCAAAGCGGAGAGATTCCCACACAGAGGATCAGTGCTGACCAACACTCACCAGCCTGAGAGGCTTGTCTGCTCACCCGCCAGGGCAGGTGGGGGCTGGGAGCTGAGGCTCCGGCTTCCGAGGTCAGATCCCAAGGAGAGGACTGGGATTGGCTGCGTGAACACAGCCTGAAGGGGGCTAGTGCGCCACAGCTAGCCGGGACGGAGTCTGGGAAAAAGTCTGGAGCTGCCTAAGAGGCAAGACACAATTTTTTCCAGCTGCGTGAGGAGAGGGGATTCAGAGCACCGCCTAAACGAGCTCCAGAGACGGGCACAAGCCACGGCTATCAGCACAGATACCAGAGACAGGCATGAAACACTAAGGCTGCTGCTGCAGCCACCAAGAAGCCTGTGTGCAAGCACAGGTCATTATCCACACCTCCCCTCCCAGGAGCCTGTGCAGCCCGCCACTGCCACGTTCCCATGATCCAGGAACAACTTCCCTGGGAGAACGCACGGCGTGCCTCAGGCTGGTGCAACGTCAAGCCCATCACGCCGGCCTCTGCCGCAGCAGGCTCGCCCCGCATTCTGTACCCCTCCCTCCCCCCGGCCTGAGTGAGCCAGAGCCCCCTAATCAGCTGCTTCTCTAACCCCCTCCTGTCTGAGCAAAGAACAGACGCCCTCAGGCAACCTACGCGCAGAGGCGGGGCCAAATCCAAAGCTGAACCCCAGGAGCTGTGCGAACAAAGAAGAGAAAGGGAAATCTCTCCCAGCAGCCACAGGAGCAGCAGATTAAATCTCCACAATCAACTTGATGTACCCTGCATCTCTGGAATACCTGAATAGACAACGAATCATCCCAAAATTGAGGTGGTGGACTTCGGGAGCAACTGTAGACTTGGGGTTTGCATTCTGCATCTAATTTGTTTCTGGTCTTAAGTTTATCTTAGTTTAGTATTTAGTTTATCATCATTGATAGATTTGATTTGGTTGCTCTCTTCCTTTTTTAAATATATATAGATATATATATTTTTTCCTTTTTCTCTTTTTGTGGGCGTGTATGTGTATGCTTCTTTGTGATTTTGTCTGTATAGCTTTGCTTTTACGATTTGTCCTACAGTTCTGTCTGTCCGTTATTATTATTATTTTTTTTGTATAGTTTTTAGTGCTTGTAATCATTGGTGGATTTGTTTTCTGGTTTGGTTGCTCTCTTCTTTCTTCCTGTCTTTTTTTAAATTTTTAATTTTTTTAAATTTTCTTTTATTTTATTTATCTTTCCTTCCTTCCCTCCTTCCTTCCTTCCTTCCTTCCTTCCTTCCTTCCTTCCTTCCTTCCTTCCTTCCTTTTCTCCCATTTCTTATGAGGCGTGTGGCTGACAGGGTCTTGATGCTCTGGCCAGGTATCAGGCCTGTGCCTCTGAGGTGGGAGAGCCGAGTTCAGGACATGGGTCCTCCAGAGACTTCCTGGCTCCATGTAATATAAAATGGTGAAAGCTCTGCCAGAGACCTCCTTCTCAATGCTAAAACCCAGATCCACTCAACAACCAGCAAGCTACAGTGCTGGACACCCCATGCCAGACAACTAGCAGGAAAGGAACACAACTCCACCCATAAGCAGAGAGGCTGCCTAAAATCATAATAAGGTCACAGACACCCCAAAACACACCACCAGACGTGGTTCTGCCCACCAGAAAGACAAGATCCAGCCTCATCCACCAGAACACAGGCACTAGTGCCCTCCATCAGGAAGCCTGCACAACCCACTGAACCAACCTTAGCCACTGGGGGCAGACACCAAAAACAACAGGAACTACGAACCTGCAGCCCACGAAAAGGATACCCCAAACATAGTAAGGTAAGCAAAATGAGAAGACAGAAATATGCAACAGATGAAGTAGAAAGGTAAAAACCCACCAGACCATACAAATGAAGAGGAAATAGGCAGTCTACCTGAAAAAGAGTTCAGAGTAATAATAGTAAAGATGATCCAAAATCTTGGAAATAGAATGGAAAAAATACAAGAAATTTGTAACAAGGACCTAGAAGAACTAAAGAGCAAACAAACAATGATGAGCAACATAATAAATGAAATTAAAAATTCTCTAGGGGCTTCCCTGATGGTGCAGTGGTTGAGAATCTGCCTGCCAATGCAGGGGACCCAGGTTCGAGCCCTGGTCTGGGAGGATCCCACATGCCGCGGAGCAACTAGGCCTGTGAGCCACAATTACTGAGCCTGCACGTCTGGAGCCTGTGCTCCGCAGCAAGAGAGGCCGCGATAGTGAGAGGCCCACGCACCGTGAAGAGTGGCCCCCACTTGCTGCAATTGGAGAAAGCCCTCACACAGAAACGAAGACCCAACACAGCCATAAATAAATAAATAAATAAATAAAATAAAAAAAATTATCTAGAAGGAATCAATAGCAGAATAACTGAGGCAGAAGAATGGATAAGTGACCTGGAAGATAAAATAGTGGAAATAACTACTGCAGAGCAGAATAAAGAAACAAGAATGAAAAGAATTGAGGACAGTCTCAGAGCCCTCTGGGACAACATTAAACGCACCAACATTTGAATTATAGGGGTCGCATTAGAAGAGGAGAACAGAAAAGGACTGAGAAAATATTGGAAGAGATTATAGTTGAAAACTTCCCTAATATGGGAAAGGAAATAGTCAATCAAGTCCAGGAAGCGCAGAGAGTCCCATACAGGATAAATCCAAGGAGAAACATGCAAGACACATATTAATCAGACTATCAAAAATTAAATACAAAGAAAAAATATGAAAAGCAGCAAGGAAAAAAAATAACATACAAGGGAATCCCCATAAGGTTAACAGCTGATCTTTCAGCAGAAACTCTGCAAGCCAGAAGGGAGTGGCAGGACATATTTAAAGTGATGAAGGAGAAAAACCTACAACCAAGATTACTCTACCCAGCAAGGATCTCATTCAGATTCGATGGAGAAATTAAAACCTTTACAGAGAAGCAAAAGCTAAGCGAATACAGCACCACCAAACCAGCTTTACAACAAATGCTAAAGGAACTTCTCTAGGGAGGAAACACAAGAGGAGGAAAAGACCTACAATAGCAAACACAAAACAATTAAGAAAATGGCAATTGGAACATACATATCAATAACTACCTTAAATGTAAATGGATGAAATGCTCCAACCAAAAGATATAGGCTGGCTGAATGGATACAAAAACATTACCCATATATATACTGACTACAAGAGACCCACTTCAGACCTAGGGACACATACAGACTGAAAGTGAGGGGATGGAAAAAGGTATTCCATGCAAATGGAAATCAAAAGAAAGCTAGAGTAGCAATTCTCATATCCACAAAATAGACTTGAAAATAAAGACTATTACAAAAGACAAAGAAAGATACTACATAATGATCAAGGGATCAATCCAAGAAGAAGATATAACAATTGTAAATATTTATGCACCCAACATAGGAGCACCTCAATACATAAGCCAAATGCTAACAGCCGTAAAAGGGGAAATCGACAGTAACAGAATCATAGTAGGGGACATTTACACCCCACTTTCACCAATGGACAGATCATCCAAAATGAAAATAAATAAGGAAGCACAAGCTTTAAATGATACATTAAACAAGATGGACTTAATTGATATTTATAGGACATTCCATCCAAAACAACAGAATACACTTTCTTATCAAGTGCTCATGGAATATTCTCCAGGATAGATCATATCTTGGGTCACAAAGCCTTGGTAAGTTTAAGAAAACTGAAATTGTATCAAGTATCTTTTCTAACCACAATGCTATGAAACTAGATATCAATTACAGGAAGAAATCTGTAAAAAATACAAACACATGGAGGCTAAATAATACATTACTAAATAACCAAGAGGTCACTGAAGAAATCAAAGAGAAAATCAAAAAATACCTACAGACAAATGTCAACAAAAACACGATGATCCAATACTGCTGGGATGCAGCAAAAGCAGTTCTAAGAGGAAAGTTTATAGCAATACAATCCTACCTCAAGAAACAGGAAACATCTCAAATAAACAACCTAAGCTTACACCTAAAGCAATTAGAGAACGAAGAACAAAAAACCCCCAAAGTTAGCAGAAGGAAAGAAATCATAAGGATCAGATCAGAAATAAATGAAAAAGAAATGAAGGAAACGATAGCAAAGATCAATAAAACTAAAAGCTGGTTCTTTGAGAAGATAAACAAAATTGATAAACCATTAGCCAGACTCATCAAGAAAAAAATGGAGAAGACTCAAATCAATAGAATTAGAAATGAAAAAGGAGAAGTAACAACTGACACTACAGAAATACAAAGGATCATGAGAGATTACTACAAGCAACTATATGCCAATAAAATGGACAACCTGGAAGAAATGGACAAATGCTTAGAAGAGCACAACCTTCCAAGACTGCTACAGGAAGAAATAAAAAATATAAACAGACCAATCACAAGCCCGGAAATTGAGACTGTGATTAAAAATCTTGTACCAAACAAAGGCCCACGACCAGATGGCTTCACAGGAGAATTCTATAAACATTTAGAGAAGAGCTAACACCTATCCTTCTCAAACTCTTCCAAAATATAGCAGAGGGAGGAACACTCCCAAACTCATTTTACAAGGCCACCATCACCCTGATACGAAAACCAGACAAAGGTGTCACAAAGAAAGAAAAGTATAGGCCAATATCCCTGATGAACATAGAGCAAAAATCTTTAACAAAATACTAGCAAACAGAATCCAACAGCACATTATAAGGATCATACACCATGATCAAGTGGGGTTTATCCCAGGAATGCAAGGATTCTTCAATATATGCAAATCAATCAATGTGATACACCATATTAACAAATTGAAAGAGAAAAACCATATGATCATCTCAGTAGATGCAGAAAAAGCTTTCGACAAAATTCTCATCACCCATTTATGATAAAAACCCTCCAGAAAGTAGGCATCGAGGGTACTTACCTCAACATAATAAAGGCCATATATGAAAAACCCACAGCCAACATCATTCTCAATGGCGAAAAGCTGAAACCGTTTCCTCTAAGATCAGGAACAAAACAAGATGGTCCACTCTCACCACTATTATTCAACATAGTTTTGGAAGTTTTAGCCACAGCAATCAGAGAAGAGAAAGAAATAAAAGGAATCCAAATCGGAAAAGAAGTAAAGGTGTAACTGTTTGCAGATGACATGATACTTTACATAGAGAACCCTAAAGATGCTACCAGAAAACTACTAGAGCTAATCAATGAACTTGGTAAAGTAGCAGGATACAAAATTAATGCACAGAAGTATCTTGCATTCCTATACTTTAATGATGAAAAATCTGAAAGAGAAATTAAGGAAACACTTCTCTTTACCATTGCAACAAAAATAATAAAATACCTAGGAATAAACCTACCTAAGGAGACAGAAGACCTGAATGCAGAAAACTGTAAGACACTGATGAAAGAAATTAAAGATGATACCAACAGATGGAGAGATATACCATGTTCTTGGATTGGAAGAATCAATATTGTGAAAATGACTATAACACCCAAAGCAATCTACGGATTCAGTGCCATCCCTATGAAACTACCACTGGCATTTTTCACAGAATGAGAACAAAAAAATTTCACAATTTGTATGGAGACAGAGAAGACCCCGAATAGCCAAAGCAGTCTTGAGGGGAAAAAGCAGAGGTGGAGGAATCAGACTCCCTGAGTTCAGACTTTACTACAAAGCTACAGTAATCAAGACAGTATGGTACTGGCACAAAAACAGAAATATAGATCAATGGAAGAGGATAGAAAGCCCAGAGATAAACCCATGCACCTATGGTCAACTAATCTATGACAAAGGAGGCAAGGATATACAATGGAGAAAAGACAGTCTCTTCAATAAGTGGTGCTGGGAGAACTGGACAGCTACATGTAAAAGAATGACATTAGAACACTCCCTAACACCATACACAAAAATAAACTCAAAATGGATTAGAGACCTAAATGTAAGACCGGACACTATAAAACTCTTAGAGGAAAACATAGGAAGAACACTCTTTGACATAAATCACAGCAAGATCTTTTTGGATCCACCTCCTAGAGCAATGGAAATAAAAACAAAAATAAACAAATGGGACCTAATGAATCTTAAAAGCTTTTGCCCAGCAAAGGAAACCATAAACAAGATGAAAAGACAACCCTCAGAATGGGAGAAAATATTTACAAATGAAGCAACTGACAAAGGATTAATCTCCAAAATTTACAAGCAGCTCATGCAGCTCAATATCAATGAAACAAACACCCCAATCCAAAAATGGGCAGAAGACCTAAATAGACATTTCCTCAAAGAAGATATACAGATTGCCAACAAACACATGAAAAGATGCTCAACATCACCATTCATTAGAGAAATGCAAATCAAAACTACAATGAGGTATCACCTCACAGCAATCAGAATGGCCATCATCAAAAAATCTACAAACAATAAATGCTGGAGAGGGTGTGGAGAAAAGGGAAACCTCTTGCATTGTTGGTGGGAATGTAAATTGATACAGCCACTATGGAGAACAGTATGGAGGTTCCTTAAAAACTAAAAATAGAACTACCATGTGACCCAGCAATCCCACTACTGGGCATATACCCTGAGAAAGCCATAATTTAAAAAGACACAAGCACCCCAATGTTTATTGCAGCACTATTTATAATAGCCAGGACATGAGAGCAACCTAAATGTCCATCAATAGATGAATGGATAAAGAAGATGTAGTATATATATACAATGGAATATTACTCAGCCATAAAAGGGAATGAAATTGGGTCATTTGCAGAGACGTGGATGGACCTAGAGACTGTCATACAGAGTGAAGTAAGTCAGAAAAAGAAAAACAATTATTGTATATTAACGCATATATGTGGAATCTAGAAAGATGGTGCAGATGAACCTATTTGCAAAGCAGAAATAGAGACCCAGCTGTACAGAAGAAATGTATGGACACCAAGGTGAAATGAGTTGGGAGACTGGGATTGATATATATACATTAATATGTATAAAATAGATAACTAATGAGAACCTGCTGTGTAGCACAGGGAATTCTACTCAATGCTCTGTGGTATCCTAAATGGGAAGGAAATCCAAAAAAGGGAGGATATATGTATACATATTGCTGATTCACTTCACTGTACAGCAGAAATTAACACAACATTGTAAAGCAACTATACCCCAATTAAAAAAAAAAAAAAGATAACCAACAAGGACCTGCTATATAGCACAGGGAACTGTGCTCCATACTCTGTAATAACCTAAATGGGAAAAGAATTGGAAAAAGAATAGATACATGTATCTGTATAACTGAATCACTTTGCTGTACATCTGAAACTAACACAGCATTGTTAATCAACTATACTACAATATAAAATTTAAGAAATTCATAAATTTTAGTATTTGAGAATGCACCAGATTCTTAAAGCAAAAAGGCACAACTGCATCTGTGAAGTTAAAGATGAAATAGTCAATTACACGTTCACGTTCGCATACTCAACACACACACACACACAAATGTGCATAGTGTGTGGATACATTTTGTGGGTACAGGAGATTTGAATGTGATACAGAAATGCTTAACTTTAACAAGTCTATTGGCTACCATTTAACGAGTTGTACTTTGGTATTCTAGACATTAGGTGTTTGATAGAGCTTTGTGATGGACCAGCAGGAACAAGTTGCCAATGCTTCTATCGGGTAATTGGAGTAACTGTCCTTTCATTTTTAATTTCATGCTGTAAATTTATAATATTGGGAGTATTAAATTACCTCGTCTCTAAATTGGGGATAATAAAAGTATTGCCTCATGGGTTGATTCTGAATATTAAAAGAGTTAATTAATATACATAAACTGCTTAGAACAGTATCTAACGCATAGTAAGTGCCACTCTGCTTCTGTACTTTGAGTACTGCTGTTAAAAGCTGTCTACCCCCAATTAACACCAAATCTAAGGAATACGTACTGTGGGGATCCTGATGAAGGACGCTTGTCAGGGTGAAGATAATTTTTGCATTGCAGATCAACATGATGAGAAGAGGGATGATGAAGAGGCAGGTGAAGGTGAAGAAGTTATAAAAGGCTTGATGCCACCATTGTGGAAAACTGCAGTGTGTTACACATTGAGAGAAACCTTCTGTCTGTCCAGAGTCATCTGCTAAATGGATCATCCTGAAGATGTATAACTGTGTGAGAAAAATTTTTAAAAAGTGATGTTGCTTATTTTCAAACAGTATTTGCAAGTTTTCTTGAAAGTTTTCTCTTCTGTATTCTGCTAACCTTCTAACATGTTGGTGCCCAAAGCAACTGCTAAGCATCTTGATATTCTTTTGGCATTTCTATAAAAAGTTATAAATGGATTTTACTTAAAATATGTTTGGGTAATGTGAATGGATCTGTAGGATTTTGGATTTCTTTTGCAGTTATTTCAACCTTGCAGCACAATCATCAACCAAAGATTTAAACCTTGTTTGTATTTCAATTTCAGATGCTATTATGCTGAGTAAACTTTTTGCAAGTGATTTTGCAAGTGATTTTATTGTTATATCCTCAGCACATAAAACTGTGTCTGGTATTTAGAATATACCCCCAAAATACAAATTTAAATTTTATTTTTGAGACACAAAATATCATTAAAATGGTCATAAAACATGAACAGACAGTTCACAGAAAAGATATAACAGTGGCCCTTAAGCATATGAAAAGACGTTCAATCTCACTTATGAGAGCAGTGCCAACCAATTAAGGCTACAATGATATGCCATCTTCTACTATCAAGATTGGCAAAATTAAAAAAAAATAGCACACTTTCATGGCAAGGCTTTAGGGAAACAGGGACTCTCATACATTGCTAATGGGCATGCAAATTGGTACAACCATTAAGGAGGGGAATTTGGCAATAACTAGCATAACTACATATGCATTTACCTTTGACTCAGCAATCTGACGTTCAGGAATTTACCCTGAAGATACACCCCTACTTCCATTATATGAAAATACATATGCACAAGATTATCCATTGATGCATTGCTTATAATTGAAAAACATTGAAAATAATCTAAATAACAAATCATTGAATAGTAACTGAATAAACTACAGTTGGCCACACAATGGGGTGCTGTACAATTGTAAAAAAAGAGTAAGGGTAATTTGTCTGTGTGTGTGTGCATGTGTACACATAAATACATTTATTCCAGCTCTGCCTGTGGAGAGAGCCTAGGAATAATGACATGCGAGTAGCAATGAGCACACCCAGCACTACAGCACCCAGATCTTGTTTTCTAAGTATCATTCTCTACCAAAAGGAACCAGACCTAACTGGAGAAATGGGTGATCCCAAGGCTGGGGAAAGCAAAGTACAATATGTCCTTGGAACAGCTCTTTTGCTGAAAAGTCAGGAAATGCCCAGAGAATGATGGAGCATGTGAAAAATGTTCAGGCACCAGCTAGAAAGAGCTTCAGTTGGCTGGATCTGGGATAGTTTAAGCATGAAAACAAACACTGATAGAAAAGAATGATAAACTATTGAATAAAGAAAGAAACCATGACTCCATGCTGATATAAATTACAAATCAACAATGACAAAAAAATGGGGAGAGGAAAAAGATCTTTACTGTAGAAAGTCAATTAATAAATGTAAAAGGTATAGTGGAAGTAGTGAGTACCATTTTGTAATCACTATAATAATAATTGATTCAGGCAAGAATCACCAATGGATGGTAAAAATATGGGTGTAAGTTTGAGGAGAGTAGTTTATTTATATCATCTCAAAGTATCTACCTGCAGGATACATGTCATTATAACATTATAAAATAACTTTACTAGTCGAGAAATAACCAAATAATTAACATTGCCAATAATGGGACCAATCGACAGCTTCTGCTACCTTCTAGAATGTGCTGTGAAGAAAGTGTCACCTCTTAGGTATTTTTTGCTAAAAGTGTGTGGATGAAGAATGTCACCTACCATATCAGTAAACAAAGGATGTTGTGGCCATCAAGCCATAGCCACTGCAGCCACCCCCGACTGTGCACACTGAGGGGATTCAGGATGGAAAAAGGCAGGATACTGGCTCTAGATAGTTAAGGTGCTTTTCAAAGGGATGATTTCAGTAAGTCTGGACTCTTGTACCTTCCCATACTTAGAAAAGCGCTAAGTTCATTAACTTGAGATGTATCATTTTTCTTTAATTAACAATAATCTTTTGATGTTCCGACTACCTCGTTTTTGTTGCAAAAAAACCTATACATCCTGGCTCCTCCCTTGCTTCTTGGGAACAGTCCCTCAGAGTTATCTGAGAGGCTGTCTTCCGGGCTTACGTCCTCAGAAAATCTACTGAATAAAACATAATTCTCAACTTTTAGGTTGTACATTTTTCTTCAGTCGACAAGTGCATAACCTGAATCTACCCACGAGCAAACATCAGACAAACTCAAATTGAGGGGCATTCTACAAAATAATTGGCCTGCACTCTTCAAAAATGTCAGCATCATGAAATTCAAAGGAAGACCAAGGAATGGTTCCAGTTTAAAGGAGACTAAAAAGACATGGGAACTGAATCCCTCGCATAGTCTTGGATTTTCTTTTGCTAAAAGGGATATTATTGAGACAGCGAGTGAGATATGGATAAGGTATATAGATAAAAAATAGCACTGTGTTAGTGATAATTTCCTGATTTTGATAATTTGTATTGTGGTTATGTGCTAGAAAAAACACAATGAAGTATTGAAAGGGACATCATGTCTGAACTTACTTTTAAACAATCCAGAAAAAAATGTATACAAGAGAGAGAATAAGGCAAATAAGCAAATGTAGTAAAATGTTAATATTTGGGGAATCCAAGGGAAAGGTATCCTAGAAATCTTTGTATGATTCTTGCAACCTTTCTCTAAGTGTGAACTTATGTTAAAAAAAGAACAAGTTGAGTTAACTATTAAGGAAACGTTGCAAGTGGTTTTCAAAAACAAGTTCTAGTGGACATTTATTCATCCTTTCCCCATCCGTCAAGCACATTTCTTACTTCGGCATTTCCAAGATTTTCTATAGAAAAACTTCATTTTACCGTGAAAAATTATTAAAATGAAAAGAGTGCCCAAGCACTTTAAAACTGATAGCAAGTTAATTCAAGCAAAAATGTTACAGGATTTTTTCTTTTATTTTAAGCAAATGAGGCAGAGTATACATTTTCTTTAGTTGTTGATTAAATTAGTAAATTTAAATTACATTTAATTAACTTAATAGGCCCAGAATTTCTTTCCTTTTTGGGAGGGGTGGAGTAGGAGTAGATTATGCCTTAAAAAAAATACTGTTTTTCCTCTTTGCTTGTAGAGTAGAAAAATTTTACTAAATGTAAAATATAAATATAATAAAATATATACAAATGTAATAAAATGTAAGTAAGTATAATACAAAATATAAACCTATTTCTTTTATTTGTAATTAAAATGTTGATTTTCAGTTTCAGATCTTTTCAGCGTCAAGGGCAAAAAAGAATTTTGAAATAAATCCACTAGAGGGCGCCAATGATCATATTATCTATCATAAAGTCGAAAAAACATACATTCAGCTAATTCTATTTTATGATCCAGACCAACTTTTCCCACATTACAAAGTGACCCTTTCAGTTTTTCCATACTTCTTTGCAAACTGACCTTATTTAAAATTCAGTTTGAATTTGACTCAACAGGTGTTGTGAGTTGAAATCCTTAGAAGGGTTCCTTCGCATAGAATCCGAGAGTCCTGTATTTCTTAAAAATATTTTTCTCTCTACCTCCCCAATCAGCCTTGGAACCAGATGACCTGAATTTGATTTTCTGCTCTGCACTGGGTCACATTTTCACTTTAATATTTTATGTTTTTAAGTTATAACGATGAAACTTTCAATAAAATTGACTTTATAGTACTATGATTTGAATTTGGTTGTCATCTTTATTTATGTAACAAATGCTAGTTTTTAAAGCAACTCATTGGTCAAAAAACTATACTAGGCACACTCTGTTGTAAAAGATGAACTACATATGTCCTGCCATCAGGGAATTAAATTTTTGGTAGGCGAGATATAGCATGTATGTGACACCTGTAATACAAGATAGACAGTGATAAGTTCCAAAGGAGAGGTATAGTGTTATGAAAATTCAGAATCTTACTTGCCCATAAATTAATTTGTTTTAGGCTTGGTTCTGTTCATTTTCAGCTCCAAGGCCATGTTCATTTGCATGATTAATATAAGGATCCACTTTACTTCCTGTGGTTCTTTTGTCCTTGGATCATATTTTTAAAATTTCTTTATGTTTCTTTACTCTCATGCCTGGCCCCAGTTCTCATCAGTGTTTGCTTTACTTTGCCCTCAACAATAGCAATCTGTTTTCCATATTTACAGTCCTTGCAGATGCTATTCCTCATAGCATATTATTTTTAACCTTCACCTTACCCACTCTAGTGACAACATGACCTAATCTTTTCCAAAGGTGATTAAGTTTAGATGATGTGCTTCAGGTTCCTCTCATCTATAAAAGGGATATATTAATAGTATCTGCTTCTAGGAGCTGTCATGACAATTAACAAGTGAATACTTGCACTTAGAGTAGTGCCTGGCACACAACACTATGTAAATTATAATCATTATTAAAATAAAAATTTAGAGGCACACAACTTATAAATATATATCATATATATATGATATATATATGTGTGTGTGTGTGTGTGTCTGTGTTTTTTGGCCGTGCCATGGGGCATGCGAGATCTTAGTTCCCTGACCAGGGATTGAACCTGTACCCCCTGCATTGGGAGCACAGAGTCTTAACTACTGGACTGCCAGGGAAGTCCCTCTGATATCTCTCTCTCTCTTCTTTTTTTTATAATTTGTAAGAGTCTTTTTAAAATAATTAATTAATTAATTAATTTTTGTCTGCTTTGGGTTTTCGTTGCTGTGCACAGGATTTTCTCTAGCTGTGGCAAGCGGGGGCTACTCTCTTTGTTGTGGTGCGCGGGCTTCTCATTGCGGTGGCTTCTCTTGTTGCAGAGCATGGGCTCTAGGTGCACTGGCTTCAGTAGTTGTGGCACATAGGCTTAGTTGCTCTGCGGCATGTAGGATCTTCCTGGACCAGGGATCGAACCTTGTCCCCTGCATCGACAGGCAGATTCTTAACCACTGCGCCACCAGGGAAGTCCGTCCCTCTGATATCTCTTAACTATCTATTCTCACCTTAAGATTTTCCTGTCTTTTTCTTCTTCAGCCTCCTACAGGAAGAAAGAAAATAGACAATATTGTATAGTGTGATATATTGTAGTCATTAAAAACTCTGGGTATGGAGTTAACTGGATGTACTGATACCTCCACTTACTAGATGGTAATCTTGGGCATGTTACATAGCATTCATGATCTTAGGTTATTCATGAATAAAATAAAAATAATAATTGTATCTAATTTATACAGTTATTGGGAGCCTTACATGAAGTAATGAACACAGAAGGGAGTTCCCTGGTGGCCTAGTGGTTAGGATTCTGGGCTTTCACTGCTGCGGCCTGGGTTCAATCCCTGCTCGGGGAGCTGAGACCCCTCAATCCGTGCAGCATGGTTGAAAAAAACAAGACAAAACAAAAACACAATACAGAAGAGGGACTGTCCTGGTGGTCCAGTGGTTAAGACTCTGCACTCCCAATGCAGGGAGGCCACATTCGAACTAGATTCCTCATGCTGCAACTAAAAGATCCCTCATCCCGCATGCTGCAACTAAAGATCCCACAGGCGGCAAAGAAGATCCCTCGTGCCTCAACTAAGACCTGGCGCAGCTAAATAAATAAATAAATAAATATTAAAAAACCCCCACAGAAGCATTTAGCACAATTCCTGGCACATATTTATATACTGAATAACTATTATTTATCAAAATCATCATCATTATTTTTATTTTTGCTACTAGCATGCTATTACTATGTTCCAGTACTGTTTTGGGCATATTGTACATGTGTAACGAGTATTTATTGAATTTAAACTGCTTGTCAAGTTCAGAAGTGCATTCTAGCCCTGTAAATTCTGTGTGTAACAGGAAAGCCTCCACATTTATTCAGACCACATGTCTTCACACCAAAGAATAAAGAATTGCTCATATACAACAGACCCTCCAAATCTGTGGGTTCCACATCTGCAGATTCAACCAACTGCAGATGGAAAAATATTTGGAAAACAAATTTCAGAAAGTTCCAAAAAGCAAAACTTGAATTTGCCAAGCTCCAGCAACTATTTACATAACACTTACATTGTATTACACTTACATTTGAGTAGGACAGCTTGGTGACTAGAGAGTACATTGGCCAAATTTACTTATCAGTCAGAATAAATGTCATAATTTGAGAAATATGAAGTAATCTTTATATAAGCAATTTTCTTTGCTGTTTCTTAAATAATTATTTAACTTTCATACTCATATTTCCCTATTATTTTTTTCTCCTGACTTCAAAAATTCTGTTATGAAGGAAGTAATGAAGACAGGAAAAGAGGAAGGAATGAACATTGAGTGTTAGTGTAAAGTCTTGTACTGGATGATTTTATATATCTTACTCGTTACAATTGAAAATTACAAAAGAATTGTAATTCTTTACAGTTATCCTTTTAAACTTAGTTAACTAATTTACTCAGATAGCTGGTAAGAGATAGCATTGAGATCTGAAACCAGCTTTGTTTAAATCCAGTATCCATGCTATTTTGACTATCCCATTGCCTTTCAGACTTGCAATGGGATCTGAGGTCTTCAGAGACTATGACCAAGCAGAGGACTGGGGCTCCTTTATCCCTATTTGACCAGAGCAAGTCCACTTATATCTGTTTCATTTACTGAAGCTCCACATAGAATTCCGTTTTAAAAGAAAATTCCATTACTAGCAAAAAGTATGACATTTTGGCCACACTATGCTAAAACTTCTGAAAATATATCCCCAAATCGTCACAGAACTCTGAGGTTATTAGGAAGGTGGAAAAGCCAGGTGGTCAGTTTGAAATTTGGTCATTCTGAGCTCTACTCTAGCAAAATGTCATAAATTCTTAGATTCCCGGCAATGTGACAACTAGCTCGTTAGTTTATTTCTTTTTTCAACTTAGGTATGAATTACTCAAGTGATAGAATATATATGCACCAAAAGATGAAGATAAAAGTCATCCTTTCAATGTAAATTAGCCATGACAGGATACGCCTTTGTCAATGGGCTTCTCCGTGGAGCGTGGTGAAGCGTGATGTGTACTCACTGTGTATCACAAGGTCTGGAAATAAAAAGCCCTCCCTACCTCTTATCTTCCCCATCAAATACACATAACATTAGTCACAGGGTTGAAACCTCTTTTATTCAGAGAGATAGCAGAGAACTATAATAAAAAAGATAAACTGGACTTAGTAAAAAGACAGGAGTCCAACAGGCCAAGTGGCATTGGGCAAACAATGAATCCCTTTAAACCAGTGCTTTTCAAACTGCGGGTTGTACCCATCAGTTGGTTGTAATCAACATTAAAAAATGAAATGGAACAGAGTAGAATATTTATTTTATGAAAACTTTTCTCAGTTATAAGTGTGTGAGAGAGACAAAGTCTTTATGTAGTATGTATATCTTTCTGTTACTGTCAAAAAAGTTTGAAGGACTTTGCTTTCAAAGGTTCTCTTTGTTCTCTTATATGTGAAATGGGGACAATAACACAGCTTTTATGTACCTCACAGAGTCAGTGTAAATACCAAATAAGATTATGACTGTGTGGTTTTTCAGGAAACTTCAGCAAAGTGCTTTATAAATTTAAAGTGTTGCTGAAATCAAAAATGGGTCATTTGTTTTACAAAATGAAAGAGTACTACCATTTTCTGTGGCCCACATTTACACAAATCTCTCAGGTAGAGTAATGTATTTGAGCTCAGGCTATTACATGAAATTCCTAAACAATTCGAAATTAATTTCAGATTTTCTTTTCATTACATCAAGACAGATCAGTATTTTGCATTTTCTGTTATTGCTGTGATAGACTTAGATGAAAATAATTGAATTAATACATCAATATTTTATTTATAGTCTCTGGGAGAGTCCTTTAAAAGAAAGTGAAATTGTGGGTTTGTGTTTGTCATTATCACAAATTGACTTATTTAGACTTCTGTCTAGACTTCCATCTGCATCAATATCCCAAATTACCAAATGCTTTCCAAATAGCTCTTTTACTAGCCTGCCTTCTCTCCCCCTTCAAACAAATGGACAGGCAGACAAACAAACAAACCCTTCTGTTCCCAACCTACCTGTCTATTCCAATGGTTTTAAAACTCCTCGGCTAAAAATATTGGAACTTTATTTTACTTTGGTCTATTACTAACCCCCCTAAATCCAATTTGTTGCCAAGCTTTGTTTTTTTGGTTGAAACGTCCCTCATAAATACTATCAACCCCCTCTAACACCATCCTAGCCTCCAGCCTAATCACCTCATCATCAAATGACCTGAAAAGGCTTCTTTGCCTCTCTCCACTCTATTTGGTTTATGTAATTTTCTCAAAACATTTTTGTTAAAAATCATTTTAATAATGTACAACATGATGGCTACAGTTAACACTGATGTATGATGTATAGAAAAGCTGTTGAGAGTAAATCCTATGCATTCTCATCCCAAGGAGAAAAAAATTTTTTTTCTTTTCTTTTTACTGTATCAATATGAGATGATGAATGTTAGCGGAACCTATTGTGGTAATCATTTCACAATATACATAAATCAAACTATCATGCTGTATCCCTTAAACTTATACAGTGATGTATATCAATTATTTCTCAATAAAACTGGAAATAAGAAAAAAAACCCAAAAGAAATATTTTACTCCTTGCACAGGACTCATGAAGGCTATATGGCTTCCGCATTATTTTCAGAATTTCCCCTGGATATTGGTGTCTTCTGTTATATACAACCATTCCACCCCCAATGATTGATTCATTTAGCCAAATTTTTTTTTTTTCTTTCTTTCTTTCTTTTTTTTGTAAAAGGTGAAAGGTCTACTTGATCTGGAGAGAAACGGGAGTATCCTAACATTTAAAATTTCTATTTTTGTTGGGTGTCTCATTGTGTACTGTGAATATTAAGTTGATCATAACAGTCTTCACTGTTGTAAGAGCAAATACCATAATGGCAAAGACAAGCAAATACATAATCATAATGTTTTCTGGCAAAGAAATAATGTGCCATGAGGTCAAAGGAAAGACAGCAACCACCAAATCTAATTTCCTGCTACTCTCAACTCTCAGTCTTTCACTTCAGCCAAGCAAGTCTCCTATGAAAATTAATCACTTTTCAACCTTTGCTGAGAAATATATGTGATCCTTGGCTTACTTTTTCCATCCAAAAATCATTCATCTTTAAAAACTCAGCTCATCCTTCTTTTACCCTAAAACCTTCCTTCACCATTTCAACTCTTGTTCATCTCTCTCTCTCTTCTTACACTTCTAATACGTTTAAAAACTTTTTGGTACATAGTTATATTCATTTTATGTAAGTTTTGTCTCTACAACTGAATGATACTTTCTTTGAGGGCTGTTTCTTTGTTTCATCAGTACCCGGCTCAGTGTTAGGAGCCTAACTTGTGTTTATCTTTTCTAAGAAAACTGGACAATACACAGCACTCCTACTTTAAAGAAGTAAAATGGAACATTTCAGAGCATAAGCCTTTGCTAAGCAACCTCATTTTAAGTGACATATTTGCTAAACTAATTCTTGTATATGCAGTCACTGTGAGAATAATTGTAATATGCTTTTTTCCAGGGAAATGAAAGCATTTTGTTTTTTCCCATTTCTTCTTCAATAAAACACACACTGATATACAAAAAATGTTAAGTGAGGAATTGGTGGGAGAATTTAGATATCTAGCTTTCTAGTGCAAGAAAATGCACTAGAAAGAAAGAAAAAAAAATTTAAGGGTTACAAATATTCAGATTTTATTATAAATAAAATACTATTTTTTTAAACATAAAAAAATGTCAAGTGTTGCATTTTATTTACTACCCTGGAGAGCAAGACTGTAGATTTTAAGGCAAACAGCTAAAGTGAAGGCACATGGAAAAGGGCCACAGTTGGAATTAAAAGGGAAAATTTCAGGGAATAGCTATGTATGTTCCCTGTGACATCAGCATTCTGCCGCAGCCACCTTGTCAATTTTATTAATAAAGTACAGATAACTAGAACTATACAATAAAATAATGGCTATATTGCAGGAGTGTTGTTAAGGTATCATCTTATAAATAACTTTTATTTTAAAAATAAAATTCTGCTTATGTGTCCTGGCTATTGTAAATAGAGCTGCAATGAACATTGTGGTACATGACTCTTTTTGAATTATGGCTTTCTCAGGGTATATGCTCAGTAGTAGGATTGCTGGGTCATATGGTAGTTCTATTTTTAGTTTTTTAAGGAACCTCCATACTGTTCTCCATAGTGGCTGTATCAGTTTACATTCCCACCAACAGTGCAAGAGGGTTCCCTTTTCTCCACACCCTCTCCAGCATTTATTGTTTGTAGATTTTTGATGATGGCCATTCTGACTGGTGTGAGGTGATATCTCATTGTAGTTTTGATTTGCATTTCTCTAATGATTAGTGATGGTGAGCATTCTTTCATGTGTTTGTTGGCAATCTGTATATCTTCTTTGAAGAAATGTCTATTTAGGTCTTCTGCCCATTTTTTGGATTGGGTTGTTTGTTTTATTGATATTGAGCTGCATGAGCTGCTCATAAAGTTTGGAGATTAATCCTTTGTCAGTTGCTTCATTTGCAAATATTTTCTCCCATTCTGAGGGTTGTCTTTTCATCTTGTTTATGGTTTCCTTTGCTGTGCAAAAGCTTTTAAGTTTCATTAGGTCCCATTTGTTTATTTTGTTTATTTTTGTTATTTCCATTTCTCTAGTATATATGGACATATATACACTACCAAATGTAAAATAGATAGCTAGTGGGAAGGAGCCACATAGCACAGGGAGATCAGCTTGGTGCTTTGTGACCACCTAGAGGGGTGGGATAGGGAGGGTGGGAGGGAGGGAGATGCAAGAGGGAAGAGATATGGGGATATATATATATGTATAACTGATTCACTTTGTTATAAAGCAGAAACTAACACACCATTGTAAAGCAATTATACTCCAATAAAAATGTTAAAAAAAATAAAATAAAAATAAAATTCTGTTTAAAAATATACCACACAGATGGAAAAGGAGAAAAGAAACAACAACAACAACAACAACGAACCCTCAAAATTTCACTGTGGCCTAAGACTTACTGGCGTGAACCTGACCCATAGGCTAGATGGAAAACTACCTTAACAGTGTATCTTCAGTCCTTTTCCTTCAACCTTGACCAAAACATCTTTTAGGATGTGGCCACTTAACAAGAGGAACTAGCTAGGAAACACTGATGTCAACACTTGGCAAGAAAGAGCCATGCTTCCTGTTATAAAAGAGGCCTGAGAGGAGGAACAGAGTGGAAGCTTAGGAGGATGCCAGGTCAAAACACTGGTAAGTCAAATCTGGGATGCAAGGAGGAGATGGAAAGGGGAAGAACTAGGTTAGACCACCTCTCCCTCTCTGCCTTTCCGTAGCACAATCCCTGATGCCCTACAATACTCAGTAATTATGCAGCCCCTCATCAAAATGATCCATCCAGCCCAAACAATTGCCAGAGGGTTTTAATGTCTTGCACTATTTAGTGAGTCCTGTGTGACAGTTTTTGTTTGTTTGTTTTTTGTTTTTATGCCACCTGGCCAGTTTAGAATGTCTAGATAAATTTCCATTTGTAGTGATAAGTTTTTGGAGAATCACAGTAAACTCTGACTTTACTTCTTGACACATCTTTGTACCCTGGGTTCACCATAGAGTACATTTACAAGCATAGAGACAACTTGTTCATCTGTTATTAAAGGATCTTTGCCATTTTAAAGAATGTGTCCTTTTCTTCAGAGATCTGACTGTTGAAGAGGCAGATTCTGCAGGTCAATCAACCAGGTTGCCTCTGATGAAGACAGTCTGGAGAGATATCTGCTTTCTATAGGAGAGGGCCTTGCCTGAACCAACAGTCTTATAGTTTTGCTAACAGCCTGTTACATCTAGCCTACCTCCAGAAAAGCTCACGTCAACCTCAGGGAAATGTTCAAATTTCCAAAAGTCTGAGATTTCCCACATTTCCTCTTTATTCAATGCCACATAGCTGCAAACTGCAGAACAACATACTAATCAAGGATAGTTCTCTCTAACCTGCAATGACAGAAGACTCAAGAAGCCCCAAATAAAACAAGTTATACGTACTTTCTACCTATGCAAATTTCATTGTTCCTAAAGATTCTCTCAATTTACCATGTCAACCTGGGTGAAAGGAAAAGTAGATGGAAAAATAGAATAGGGATGAGGTCAAATTTGAGAATAGCTACATTTTCAGGGAGCATTCACTAGGTACCGGAGATTATGCTAGACACTTTAACACACTATTCATTTAATCATCACAAAAGGTGCATAAAGTAGGCATTACCTCCATTTTATAAATGAAGGAACTGAAACCCAGAGGGGTCAAGACATTTGCCCAAAGTAACAGAGCAGAGCCAGGATTAAATTCCACACTCTGACTTCTAGAACCCAAGCTCTTAGAGATAATACAACACTGCCTTTGACAAGACCTTCATTCAAATTTATATAGGAAATCTGTGATCTCCATGTCCTAAAAAGTTTATGATACTGGTTTACCTGTGGTCCAGCAAAGATGCTACTGAGGAGCCAGGCCCAGCCAATCAGGAGCTGTCCGAGCTTGTTGTTGCTTTTCACAGCTAGGGGCCTCGTGATGGCCAGGGAGCGGTCCAGGCTGATCACCACCATCACGAAGGCGGGGGCGTACATGGAGAAAAGCTTCAGATAGCTGAGGACTTTGCAGAGGAGTTCTCCAGCATACCATTGCACAGTAATGTTCCACATTCCGTCCAGTGGCATGACAATCAGAGTCTCCAACAGGTTGGCTAAGGTCAAATGTTTTAAAAGCACTTTCATTCTTGAGAGTTTTTTCCCTTTCTCTTTCCTTTGAGTCCACTTCTGAAGTTTCAACAAGAAAGAAGCATTGAAAGTTGTGGAGAGTAGAAAAAGGAAGAAAGTAACTGTCACTCGAATCTTTCCAGATAAGGTCAGTGTGGGGAGGTTGCCCTGTGTCAGTGGGATGCTGCTGTTGATTGCTGAGCAGTGATTTTGATTCTGCTCAGGAGAGGCACTGTTTGCCATCCTTCACGGCTGATATAGCTTCAAAACTTGTGTTTCAGGCACTTCTGATGTTTTCATTGTAATTGCACTCAAAGTCCTGTTTTATTTCAGCCTTCTTCGAAGAGAAACGTCACGGGTTTATATTTATGTCAAATTTTGTCCCTGAGATACTTTATATTTAAAGTGAAAGATCAAGGTGAACTTGTTTTGTGGGCTTATAATCCAACAGAGTGCTAAAGCGAGCAAACACTTTCTGAGGGCCAAATGTAACTGTAGTATCTCAGCAGATGGCCTGGTTTCCACAACATTTTTCTTAAGTGAAGAAGGACGTTTGAAACTTAATTTTATATTTAAAATTCACTTATGGTACTGTTCAAATAACTCTAATGAAGAGATTTTCTAAAAACTATTACATGTCAACAGATGCAAAATGAAAAAGAAGAAAAATACTAAAAAAAGAACTTGATCCAGTTAAAATTTGTTGTTTTAAGAAATTTATATATTTCTCAAAAACATTTGTTTTCTTTTCAATCACACACTGCTGAGCATTCAAACACTAGATAAATAGATTTATTTAAAACCATCCTCCACGAAACACCAAATTAATACCTTAACAGAATCAATTTGATCTGATATAAATTGGGCTGCATTCAAATTTATCAATCAGTCTTAACAGTCAGATTATCCATGCTTAAGTTAGTAAAATCATTAACTATTTTTTCTGTTATTGCCTTGATTTCATAATTGTCTAAATATTGTACCTGCCATTATTGTACATATTGCATAATGTGACTAGGTATTGGAGAGAATACTGTATAAATGCTGTAACCACATCTATGTATGTTTATATATACTATGAATATTTGTTTATATCCCTTTATATGCAATCTGATTGTTTCACATTAGGGTCACTTAGAAACTTTCTCTGAGTTGTTGCTTTAACTTTCATGATGAGTACTTGATGATGTTGTTTACTAATACTGGTATGACTTAGATTGGAATTGATTAAATCACCAGCTTGATTTGTCTTATATCAACTAGTTTGCTTCTGTGGCAGCCAAAGAAGGAATAATGTTAAGAATAAAGGTGGCTATTTTAATTTAGATGGTCCATTCTTGTTGATTCATTTATTTGTTTGTTCTGTCTTATATTCATTTATTTAATAAATAATTACTAAATACCTGCTATATATACTCTCTTGGCCTTAGCAGGTGATTAAAACGTGAATACGGCATCATCCAGGCCCTGAAGGAACCTATTTGGTACTATAGAAGATTAGACAAGAGTACTGGATTTACCTTATGTGCCTCCTCAGTTCCTGCTGTGCTGGCTCCTTGGTCTTGAGCAGCTTAGACCAGTTGCTTACCTGGGTTCCCCTTTGGTTGTCACCACATGCCCAGACATACTGGTTTTTCTCACTACTTCTAGACTTGGATGAAATATTATACTGCAGGACATGAAATATGGCTTCTTAAGTGCCTTTCTGAAGGTTCTAGAAATATTTTCAAATGGATTATTTTGGTCCTGAAATAAACTACTTTAGAAAAATTAGTGGGAGGAATAGATGAGTCAGAAATCAAGAGGCATGTGTTTTTTAGCAAAATGTAACAATGCATTTTTAAGCAGAAGTATAGCATAAGTATACAGTTCATGCTACTCATTATTTGTGGTAATTCTGTTCTACAGAGTTGCCATGAATTCTGAGTTAGTGAATACTGAACCGTTGCTGCTAGTGAAGATACAGGGTTAGGTTTCTCCAAACCAAAAACATCATTTGCATCATACAGATTCATCTGCCAATGTCTTTGTAAAACAAGCCCAAACTCATCAGTGTTGAACACCTGCTCCTCCACATAACCCTTTTCCTGTATAACACAGAGCAGATATTTTAAAAATTCTGTAATATAATATTGTAAATCAACTATACTTCATTAAAAAATTCTTCCCAAGATGCGATGCCTGATTTGCAGAAATTGCCTCACCTGCAAGTGTGACATTTTTCACACTATATCACCTTTCATAATGTGCAAACCGGTTACCATAAGTTTCTTTGGCTTTCAGTCTCATAACAGTGCTGTCCACTCTACTTTAAAAAATCAGCCCTCATCTCATGAATCCACAAATTTCACCACTTGTGCAGGTTTTCTGTGGTTTCATCACAAACTATAGATTTCACCTTAGCACTCTCTGAAGCAGCCTCATGTACAGATCAGAAAATTTCCTCTTCCTTTTTCTGGGTATACCATGGTTTTGAGTCATTGACATTGAACCCATGGGCACAGCACTATAACTTTTGCCTGACAAGGCCCATATAACACATCCATTTTCTCCATAAGGCACATCACAGCCTTCTTGTGCTTAGGAACACTGGACAGGACTTCAGCACTATGCTTGGGGGGCCATTTTAACAGTGAAATCACCAACAAAAAGCACAAACATGGTACTATATATACCATGAAAAACGTGGTACTAAATATACCATGAAAAGGATGCTAGCTTGGAATATAAGAGCTAAAACAAGGAGGCAGAGCATTGCCTTTTTCATCCTTGGCTGGGAAATTGCACCATGGGCAACTCAAGTATTTCCCTATTCTGTGCATGTACATGCCTGGGAATAATCACAAAATCACTATGAATATGATTTTGGGGTTTGAAAGAAATTTTAGCAAATAGATATATTTGCAAATAATAAAGATCAACCGTAAATAAGAATTGATGTCAAATAGAATAAAGAAAAATTAAAATTCCCACTAGAACTTCCAAATAATTTAAACTGTATTACAAACGAAAATGTTCATAACATTAAAAATAATAGTGTTTTAATCTAGAAGTTCTCAATACATTAAAATATATTTGTTGAACTTGCAGCCATTTTGACTTTATATAGCATATTGAAGAAAGGCATTTTTTTTTTCACATCTGATACTTGTGAACATAAATTTTGTACCTACTGCATTAGCTATAGTAGGTTCCTTAAAATCAAACAGTCTTGATTATAAGAGTTTATTATTCTGAAAAACTCAAAAGACTTTGCATATATATCATGCCAGTTAATCTGATCAAGGCCATATGCTTGAGACAAAACAAAACAAGGTAACCATTGGATAGATTTTATAAATCTGAAAAGCTATTATATGTGGGTCAGAAACCTAAAGAATAAAGGAAAAAATGTTCATGGTAAAATCTGATTACACTGAGGTATATTTTGCCCTTGCCTTCTACATTTAGGGAAAGAAAAACTGACGCATAAAAGCTTCATTGTATCTTTCCTTTCTATTTCTTTCCCTTTCTCTTTCCAAGATTCAGCTTGGTTGAAACTTCTTCCAACATGTATTAGTCCATCAAAGTAAGAAAAAGGAAGTAAAGGAAGATTCCAAAAGAAAGAAAGAAAGGAAGAAAAGAGAAAGAAAGAAAAAAAGGAAGGAAGAAAGAAAGGAAGAAAAAGAAATGAAGGAAGGAAGGAAAGGAGAAAGAAAGAGAAAGAGAACTTATGACGAAGGCAAAAAGGTGATTGGGGGATGAAGTAGATGGATGGGGAGGCCATTCTCAGAAGCTGGAAGAACATGCTCAAATACAATGTTAGGATATTCAATGTGGCTGGAAAACGGAATCTGAGAACAGGAGTGGAAAAGATGAAGCAGCCATCAGATCAGGAAAATCTATATTACATACTAAGAAGTCTGGGCTTTACCTATGCACAGTGTCTTGAAGGATGGAGTAATACGGTGTAGATATGGCCAGAAAGAAAAAGTGCACTTCAACAAACAGTACTTACTTGTAGTGTTATCTGTGTAATATTGAACTTACCTATTTAATAAACTTGGTAATAATTTATTTATATTCAGTGTATTGAGTTTTCAGTATTATTTCAAAGTTCTCATCATGAACTCTTGCCAGGTACTATTTATAGAAGAAATGCCTGAATCTGAAGAGACTCAGTAGTTAAGACACTGATGCCAGATGGGGAGGCACCATTATCATTGACATTACCTATTGTTTTGTCTCTCTTGTAGAGAGGGAAATAGAGTCTATGATCACATAGTATACTATCATGCAGATTAGTTCACTTAAACCATCCCTATTTGGAACTGGCATACTTCTTAAATGTGCTAACAATGTAGCTATTTTCATGTCAAATTATTTTCAAAACACAAATATTAAGTGTTTTGTACTTTTTTCCCCCCCACAGGAATTTTATATACCTGCTATACACAAGGAAATTAGATAAAGAGGAGTACTATGCCTTAAAGTATTAGTCCATCTTGCTTTTTTCCAAGATATCAAAATATGCATAGTGTGACATTGTTTTATGGAAAATCTGATTAAGACAATAAACACATGAAAACATAGAATTTCTGTTGTGAAGTAATATGATTTTGAATAACATATCGATTCAGAAGATAGTACATTTTCCATTGGATAATAAACAACTTTTTTTTTTGGTCTACTAGCATTCTTTTTCTGGAAAAGCCCTTCCCTGACCTGAGAGGCTATCAGTAAAAGGCCCCATCTCCTCCACCACGAGTGGTTCCCTGGGCCAATCATAGGCATCTCAGGACTTCTTTCTTTACTCAAGGCAATGAGTAGGAGGGCTCTATTTTTGAGGGACTGTTAGCCTACCACTAAGGAAAATCTAAGTCTAGAGCCAAGAAGCCTGTCTTTACCACCTTAGTGGGTAGTATCTGGCCATGAATGAAGACAGAGGAGAGGAAAGTTAAGATGTGGCTAGAGATCAAGACATTGTTTGAGCTCCTGGATCTAGCCTCAACTCTGCCATTTGTAGATCCTTATATTTTTAATTAGATGAGTCAATATATTTCTTCTTTTCATTTAAGCTACTGTTAATTGAGTTTCTGTCACTTACAACCAAAGAATTCTGGCCAAAATGCATACAGTTTTTTGTTTATTCTTAATTTCTAGACAATAAAAATATAGAAATATTAATTCTGATAAATTTATAACTCAAGATAGATCAAAATATTTTAAAACCAATCAAATAACAAACCTACTATATTAACTCATCCCAAAATTTTATGACAAATATTTCATTTTAGAATACTATGCTAGGCAGATACTTAGTTACAACCATATCACATAACATAGCATAGTTGTTATTAAGTGTGGGCTCTGGAATTCAGTTGTCTGATTTTTAATCCCAGCTCAGCTAATTATAAACTCTCTGATCTTGACTTTTCCCTACCTCAGTTTCCTTATTTATAAGATTAAGTTTACAAGGGGACAATCCTCACAGTGTTGTGGTGAGAGTTCAATGTAATAATACATGTAAAGTGTGCCTGGCACATAGTAAGTGGTCTATGAATGTTAGCTACTATTATTAATGCAATTATTCTTTGGGTCCTTGAAAAAAATTATATCATAATGAAGGCTATTAGTGGTAGCTGTAGGAATGTCAGTGATGAAAAGAGAAGGGAAAACTGCTATAGAGATACTGGTGGACTGCAGTCTCGGAAAGCACCCTGATGAAATAGTATTCCAGGTAAAAGCCAACTGATCTGCTTATTTGGCAAGTTGGCATGAGGCATAACAGTGCATTTTATAGATATATATGCCATCATCTAGAGTCTTTCTGTATGGGCAAAAGGAAAGTAAAGTAGAAGCAACATTTTCATATTATTTATTCTGTTTGATAATTTGTATTGTTGAGGAATTTTAAGAGATTGGAGACACGTAATATGGTGTTATTGACATAGTGTATTTAAGCCTAATAATGAAATATAGCCCATGTGTCTGAGGATAATTTTACTATTGTATGTGTATATGTGAGAACTGTCTTCTAGCCTCACTTTCACATGAAAGAGAAATAGGGACAAATCAACAGTCATCAGCATACGTCAAGGGATCCATCAACGATTATCATGCTATTGTGCGTCACTCAAGGTGAGGAAGCCATAAATAGAGAAGGGATTAGCGTTGGTACAAAGACTAGAAAGAAAACAGGTAGACAGATTTTCCTGAAAAATTTTTATAGTCAGTATTATTGCAACTCACTAGCCAAAAACCCACCAATATTGGGATCTTGTGGAGTCCATGTGATTCAGCAGGGGATTGTTTATACACTCGGAAGGTAGTTTATTGCTAACACCTAGTCTGTGATTTCTCAAGGGACCTGGATCTGCAAATCAATAGAGAAAAACTCCTTAGTAAAGTGTAATCCACATTTACTCATATGATTCCCTTCAGTCTAGAAAGGGTAAAAGGGGAATTATATGGCCTGGTCCATCATTATCACTAAACCCTTGTCAAAGTCTAATACACAAAAATTTTTCATAATTCTAAAATTATATATGTTTAAATTTGAGACATTAAATGTACATAAAGAGAGGTGATTCTAAGTTAAATGTGGTTTGAAATTACAAACATATTTAATAAAGGTATAATTTTTGAACTTTAATCTACAAAGCATTTATGCACTAGAGACCAGTTTTGGACATGATCCAGTCTCTATAGTATATCACTCGAGTGTAGACTCCAGGTTTGTTTGGAAGGGCACACTCATCTCCCCAGCTTATAATACCAGCAAGGAACCAAGTGCCTATATAATCTGTACCAACCAGAGGTCCACCAGAGTCACCCTAGAGAGAAAAAGGAAATATACAATTAATATAAAGATGAATACTGCTTATTTTTCTCTTCTGTAGTAAAGACAAGGAGAAGCAGAAGGAAAAAAACCCTAGATATTTCAATATTAAAATGATTCTAGTCAAGAACACTTTTGTTTTGTTTTGTTTTGTTGCTGTGCCACGCAGCATATGGGATCTTAGTTCCCTGATCAGGGATTGAAACTGTGCCTCTTGCAGTGGAAGTGTGGAGTCAACCACTGGACCTCTAGGGAAGTCCCCAAGAACATTTTTGAATTCTATAATCATTTATTTAAATCAAAGACATCAGTACATGTCTTTGGATATAACAATATAATAATAAGAAATATGTCTGAAAAATTTCAACTCAATTATTACCCAAAAGAGATATTTAAGGTATTGTTGCTTATGGCATCATCAGTATGCTGAGGAATTCTCTGATTATCTCCCCAAACTCTCCTATTTTCACTCAGATGTTGAAAAAAGAAGTAGTTTATATTTACTCACCACCAGCACTGGGCTACTGCTCTTCCAATCTTGTGGAAACATCGCTCCAGTTCTCAGAATTGTGTAATTTGGCTAAACTATCCTCTATACTCCTTTATGGTTTTCATTTACTGGTGTTTAGCCCATTCTTCCAGAATGATGGGACACCTTGGCATCTGGATTTTCCTTTGCTCTAATCTTTCCTATCATCCTGGATAACTTCAACACCCATTGGATGAAAGCATAGTCTTTTGGTTTCTTTGATTCTAATCATCTTCATATTTATTAAACATTTCTATGTCACTCCTTGTCATCACCTGGACCAGCTCCACCTCTGAAATGCTACTACTAGCATTACAATTGCAGCGTTTTCACTCCACTACTTTTTAACTCTACTTGTGCCCTTCAACCTCTCAACCATTAAGAATGCTAATTTTTGACTCCTCCGTTTTCTCCTAGTGTATTAACTTACCTCTTACTTTCCATCTTTCTTTATGTGACAATATTCCATAATTTATCCATACCACTACTCTTTCAACAAGATTCTTAGCTTCTTACCTTCCTCCCTACTGTAATCTGGACCAACCATACACTGTGAAAGAAAACCATGTTACAAATTTACATCCTCAAACCAACACCTCTCCCCAGTAGTTATGTGTCCCTAGCCATATTCCTTTCTCATTTTTAAAAAAATCACTATTTATTTTTTAATTGTGTAAAATGCACATAACATAAAAATTACCATTTTAACCATTTTAAGTATGCAGTTCAATGGCATTATATACATTCATATTGTGCGATCATCACCACCATCCATTTTCAGAACATTTTTCCATCTTGCAAAACTGAAAGTCTATACCCATTGAACAATTACTCCCCATTGTACCCTTCCCCCAGCTCCTGGCAAACACCATTCTACTTTTGGTCTCTATGAATCTGACTACTTTAAGTACCTCATATGAGTGGAGTTGTACAGTATTTGTACTTTTGTGACTGGCTTATTTCACTTAGCATAATGTCTTCAAGTTCATCCATGTTGTAGCATGTCTCAGAATTTCCTTCTTTTTAAGGCTGAATAATATTTAATTTTATGCGTATATCACATTTTGCTTATCCATTTACCCGTCAATGGAAATTTGTGTTGCTTCAATCTTTTGGCTATTATGAATAATGCTGCTATGAATATGGATGTAAAAATATCTGTGTCCCTGCTTTTAATTCTTTTGGGTAAATACCTAGAAATGGAAATGCTGGATCATATGGTAATCTATTTTTAATTTTTTTGAAAAATTGCCATGCTGCTTTTTGTATAGGCTCACCATGTTATGCTCCCACCAGCAACATACAAGGCTCATTTCATAATTTTTAAATTTCTCACTCTGAACCTAGTGTCTTACTTCATTTTAAATTCATAGAATAAGTAGAGAGTAACAGGTAGCAATCTCTCCGTTTCTTGTCCTTGCCCCTTTTGATTTCCCAGTTCAACTACATCAGCCTACCATCTGTATTTACTCTCCTTTTCAGACAAATGGATGTATTTGGTTCTTTCCAAGGTTAATCCCCCCATCTGTTCTTTGATTCAAGGACCTTGTTCTATCAATAATTGTTTTGTGTATTTGTTTTTTCCTAATATGTCTTCATTTCCTCCACTGTCATTTATCTCCAGGAATATACATTTTTTTGTTTGTTTGTTTTTGGTCTTGCCTGCCTGAAAAATGACAAACTTTCTGGATTTTAAGACCTCCTCTATTGCCCTAATTATCTTTCTCTCATAGCTAAGTGACTTGAAGTAGTAGTCTATACTGAAGTTTCCAGTTTCTCATTCCATTCTCCACTTACTTCTTTTTTTATTTTAAAATTGAGTTATGATTAACATACAATATTATGTTTCAGGTGTATAACATAGTGATTTGATTTTTTATACATTATGAAATGATCACTACAGTAAGTCCAGGTACCATCTGTCACCGTACAAAGTTGTTACAATATTATTGACTACATTTCCTATGTGTATGTTACAACCTTATTTATTTTATAGTTGGAATTTTGTATCTCTTAATCCCCTTCACCTATTTCATCAGTCCCCCCACCCCCTCCCCTCTGGCAACCACCAGATTGTTCTCTGTTCCTATAAGTCTGCTTCTGTTTTGTTTTTCAGATTCCACATGTAAGTGAAATCATATGGTAATTGTTGTTCTGTCTGGCTTATTACACCTAGCACAATACCCTTCAGGTCCATCCATGTTGCGGCAAATGGCAAGATTTCATTCTTTTTTTATGGCTGAATAATATTCCAGTGTGTGTGTGTGTTTGTGGGTGTGTGTGTTTGTGTGTGTGTGTGTGTGTGTATACACCACATCTTCTTTATCCATTCACCTACTGATGGACACTTATGTTGCTTCCATGTCATATGGTAGTTCTATTTTTTATTTTTTGAGGAACCTCCATACTGTTTTCCATAATGGCTGCTCCAATTTACATTCCCACCAACAGTGCACAAGGGTTTCCTTGTCTTCACATTCTCTCCATCACTTGTTTCTTGTCTTTTTCATAATTGCCATTATGACAGGTGTGAGGTGATATCTCATTGTGGTTTTGATTTGCATTTCTCTAATGATTAGTGATGTTGAGCACGTTTTCATGTGGCAAGAATAGTATGCAATGGGGAAAAGACAGTTGTCTCTTTAATAAATGGCTCTGCGGAAACTGGACAGCTACATGCAAAAGAATGAAGCTGAACCATTTTCTTACACTATAAACAAAAATAAACTCAAAATGGGTTAAAGACTTAAATGTAAGACCTGAAACCATAAAACTCCTAGAAGAAAACATTGGCGGTAACCTCTTTGACATTGATCTTAGCAATATTTTTTTGGATATGTCTCCTCAGGCAAGGGCAATAAAAGCAAACATAAATGAGACTATAGCAAACTAAAAATCTTTTACTCAACTTACTTCTAAATGGTTTTTCCACCAATGCACCTTTCCAAACTTTACCAATAAGCAATTGCTGAATTTGATAGACACTTTCCAGCACTTACCTTACTTGACTTCTTGATGTCATGTGTCACTATTAACCATCCCCTTTTTTCTGATCCCTGGACCCCCGTGAGACCAATTTCTTATGCTTTTCTGTCTTTCTGATCTTTCTTATCTCTTACTGTTAGCCCTTTAAAAGCATGTGTACCTGAGTTCTGTTACTTAGCTGCTTCTTATTTTATATACTTTATCTGAGCTATTGTATCCATACTCATGAATTTAACTACCACCCAGATGACAATGACTTTTAGGTATATATCTCTAGCCAAACTCTTTCCTGAGCTCAAGGTCTTTATTTACAATGATATAATGGACATATGTACCTGGATATTCCACAGGCACCTCAAATTTAGCAAACCCCAAACTGAACTTTTACCCTCCTTAAACCTGCTCTTTCTCCTATATACCCTTTCTCCAGTTGCTCAGGGAAAAATATAGAGTTAGCAGGTATAACTCCATTTTCTTCTTCCTCACATCTAATCAGTCTCACAGTCCTGGTCACTCAACTGTCTTATGGTCTTTTCATTCTTACTGTGTCTTAGTTGAAGCCCTTATTACCTTTCACAGGCAACATATTTTAATAGAGCCCACTATCTCTAGCTTTCTTGCTTCTGGTCCATCTGACACTCTGCGTGTATTGAATCTGGCAGTTAGAAAATCATTAGTAATCTTGGCTAGAATACTTTCAGTGAACTAGTAGGGCAAAAGTCTGCAAGCAGTGGGTCAGAGAGTGAATAAATTGAGAATGTGAAACATTGTTGTAAACTATTCTTTAAAGATTTGACCAAGAAGGGAATAAGAAAGACAGAGTAGGATATATTAAAGGAGAGACCTAATAATGTTTGCAGAATATGTGGAAGAGTGTATTAGAGTGGAAGTTTGGAAAATATGGGAAAAGTTCAAAATTAATGAAAAGTTCAAATACCTGTGTAGATGAAAACAGAGTGGATAAAGAACACAGGTAAGAGATGAGCTTTTCTTTTCTTCCTAATAGATTTATATTTGTACTTATCCTTAACTTCTAAGCTGAGGAGGAACAAGTTTCTTCTACTATTCAATCAGGAAGGAAAGAAATTAAAGGAGTAGTTGCTTTCATTTTTTTTTTCTAGTTAGTAGGAGGAAATGTCATTTGTTAAGGAATATAAGGGCGTGGTGGGATACATTCAAAGAACATAATAAAAGTTTGACATAGCACCATAAAAGATGCATTAAAGGATTCTACAGTCTGTTAAGGACCCAGATGTAACTACATGACACAAGGCTTTACATTTATAAGGCTGTAAGATTTCATCTAGCTGTGCTCAGGAGATCGCATATAAAAGCAAATAAGGTAAATAGATTGCTATGTGTTTGGAGATTAGGATGTGTGTGGGGGAATTAGAAGATGGTGAAATCATTGAGGGCGCTGTCAATAGAGTGGTTGAAATAATAAAACATGGGCTCTAGGCTGCACAAAGTTAGAAGACAGTCATGGGTTTGAGAGTGATGGGCTGCGAGAAAATTGAGAGAAACAAGAATTTAAGTTTGTCATGACTTTGAAGAATAGGTTTAATGGGACAGTTGCGAAGATGGGAATCTGTAATAAGAAATGATAATTATGTATTACAAGTGTTTGTTTGCATGTCTTCTAGCTCCTAGAGTACAAGAATAATGAGTAAATTGAATTGAATGAATAAAATAAGGGTCCTTCTGGATTTATCACTGATTCTGCATGCTTAGATAACTTACAGTAGTACTTTAGTAGTTCTAGGACTATTGCTTATAAAGAGCATCAGAGGTATTTGAAGTATATTAAGCATATGGAGAGGCAATTTAGTGTAGCATTCAGAGTATAGGCTGTGGAGTCTAATTTCCTGAATTTAAATCTCAGTTCTGCCACTTAATACCTGTGTTAGTTTAGACAAATTACTTGACCTCTTTGTCTCAGTCTCTTCATTTGAGAAATAGGGTTTATAATAGTATAAACAAACATCACAAGATTGTCATAACTTGACTAAATTATTATTTGTAAAGAGCTCAGAAACACTGTCTGGCACATGAAGATGCTATATAAGGGTTGTCAAATAAATAAAACATTTAGGATGTTGGAGCCACCCTAAATCAAGAAAGCTCCATGATCCATAGGTTTGTTGTTGGACCCAGTTGTGATTCCCAGTCAAAGAGGGCCAGTTGAACTAAAGTCACCAATATTCAATTTCATCTCTTCATTGCTTATTCCATATTGAGTCTCATCCCCACTCCCATTCAAAGCTTCTTATAACAATAAGGGTGATTTAGCTCTATAGTACTTTAATGAGACCTATCAGATAGCAATATAATTTTAATCAGGTACTTTGGCTATGAAACACACGTAAGTCTTTAAAAATTGTCAGTCTTTTGAGACAATTGAACAGGTTAATTGGAAATTAAAAACCATATGAAAAAAATCTTTTTGAAAATGGAATAAGCAGATTTACCTGGCAGGCATCCACACTTCCCTTCAGGAACCCGGCACACAACATTCCAGGTTTGATTGCACCACCGTATACCACTTTACTGTGGCAGGCCTTATTATCTATAATCTTCACTAATCCTTTTTGGAGTATATTAGGATTTGTTCCTAAAGGAAAAAATATATATATAATATTTGCTAAAGTCAATATTAATCTCTCTGGCTAGGTTATTAGTATCTAACCCTATGTAAAATTTCCAAATCAATGTAAAACATGTTTTAATTAAACGTATTTGTGTGCTTTCTTAATAACAAAGAAGTAATGTTATGAATACACCAAGCTATTGTTAAAAATCATCATATTTAGAAATACTTAGTGTGTCCATCCATGTGTGATGGGATGGTTTTTACTTTTGAATTGTTTTAGAAGTTTATATTTATTACCTGTATGGTTTAGAAAACAAAACAAAAAATTCATATTCCAGAAATATACATTTTATGATCATTTTTAGATTTTCTACTGTTTGTTACTACAATTCTGAGTCTTGGAATTTTGTGGTTTATTTTTTTCTGCTTTCAAATGCATTTATGAACACAAACAGCCACTAAATCTTTACATTATTAGGGTCATGGTTTAAATGGTCTTTGCTCAAGTATTGCTTTGTCACAGAGAGCTACTCATTTTACCCCATCAAAAGTGTCAAAATCCCCTGTAGTTCTTACTTTTGCTATGGTACTTATCTGCATAAAATATGCTATGTAATCTACTTATTTATTGTATCTCGTGATTATTGTCTGTCTTTCTTTGCTAAGAATGTAAGCTTTGTAAGGGCAAGAATATTTGCCTATTTTATTCATTAATATATCCAAACGACCTAGGACAGTACTTGGAATAAAAGTCGTAATCAAAATAAGTGTTTATTGAATGAGTGAATGAATAAATGAAATGGAGGAAAATGAATTACTTATTCAAATAATCATTTCTGTAAAAACTGCCATTCTTAAGGGAAATTAAGGTAAACAGCTCTATGAAATTGTAGTTTCTACATGAATGTTGTTGAGGATGATTTTCAACCCATTGCACATTACCTCCTTTAAAATGACCCAGAGAGAGAGAGTATTTCTCAGGTTTAATTGTGATTCTGAGTATTTTTTTTGACTCCTAAAACTCAAACCATGTAATGATGGAAGGTTAGGAACTCACCATCAGACTTTGATGTTCCCTATCCTGTGACCACCACATCGGAACTGGGTGGGAATGCATAAGAAGCTTCTGGAAGACATGCTCTTTGGATGTTGCTTGTATATAATACTGGTGAAGACAGATGCACAAGAGCAATGTCATTATCGTGTGCTGCTGGTGTAGTGGTAGTTTTCATGAATTATAATATCCTTGACACTTTGCTGTATTTGTGGATCACTTAAAAGAAGCCTCAAACTAACATTCCATTCTTTGGGATTCCTGGCCCTAAAGAAAATAAATTTATTTATTAAAAGTCCTGTATATTGGAGTTGTAGGAATTAATATCTTTTACTTTTTTAAAGAACTAGATAAGTTTTGAATTCCCATAGTGCATATAAACATACAAAAGCAAAGATATATGTAAGAAAAAAATTAAAATAATGATAACATGAATAGACTTTGAATAACTCAATAAGCTCTATTTTAAAGGATAGCTCATGTAAACTACATTTTATTCTTTTTTGTACAGAAGAGACTAAAGGGGATTTAGAAAGATAAATATAACAACACAAGATAATAAGATTAAACAAAAAGTGGGAAAGGATATGGGACAAAGTGAACTTGTGGAAATTAAGGAAATAGTCTAAATCCTGTTTTATACGCATTAAAAACTATAAATAGAAAATATTTCTGACTTTTACTATTACTTGTTTATCAAGGGTTGTACATTAAGCACTGAAAGTAGTACTGCCGGAACACTTTAAAACTCTCAAGTTTGAGAGGGATTTTTGTTTACATATAAAAACAATAAGTGCTATATAGAACCAACAGAAATTAGTGAAATGAACCATCAAACAAAAGGGTAAAAAACTTTTAGGTATAAAAAAGTAAACTTTTGGTGTAATAATATATCCTTTAAAGAAATAATCATTTCATGTAGAGATATAACATATATGGGAGGATGCAGGATGGATTCAAATACTTATGATTAAGTAAATATGACCAAATGTAATAATGATGAGAAAGGAATAGAAGACCTGTACTCAATTTGGGATTTATAATTTCCTTATAAAATTGATTAAGCAGATTTAGCTTAGTGATTCTCAACTGAGAGCTATTTTGTCTTCCAAGAGACATTTGCTAATGTCTAGAGACATTTTCGGTTGTCAGTCTTGTCCTCTAGACACTGACATTTGGTGTTTAGAGGACAAGGATGCTCCTAAACATGCTATAATGCACAGGTTAGTCCCCCACCACAAAGAATTATTTGGTCCAAAATGTCAGTAGTGCCACTGTTGACAACCCTGCTCTAGTCTGAATATATATATATATATATATATTTTTTTTTTCTTTTTACTGATAATTCATTGAGTAATTTTGAGCTATATCTCACAATATTGTACAGCTGGAAGCATAGTTGTATGACTATATTCTTGAAAGATATGTATCAGACTTTTAGGTACTTGAGTGAATTTGAGGCCTTTAAGTGGTTCAGAGCTTACTTTAAGAGACAGTGAGCAGCAGTGACAAGCCAGCTGTTACTAATCAGAGAGGCTCCACATTGGTGGACATTGTTCTGTTGAAGGCTAGCTTGCCAGGGCCATTCCCCTTCCTCGGCATCCATGCCCCCAGCTATCTTGTTGCCAGAGGGAGTTATTGTGTGTTGTCCACAACCTTTTCAAAATCGAGTCATTAGCATATAATATTGATACCACTTATGCATGCATTCCTATAGTAAACAACCTTCCTGTAATATGGGCTACTGTTAACTTTTAACTGAGAAAAAACACAGTCTTGGAAAAGTCAGGACTAATTTACTAATGACATGAGATTTCCTGAGAATTCATTCAAAATAGATTGACATCTTTCTCCCCCATCCTCATCACTCACATACATCTTTTTGTGCGTGGTTCGGCCTTGCTATGACCTGTTGAAAGAGGTAGGTGGAATTAAATGTTTAAATCTGGAAGATAATTGTATAACAAATTACAAAGTTGCATGGGGAAATGTGTGCTTTTTAATGTTGTGAACAGTTGTTTAAAGCAATAATTGCTATTAAACATTCATAAGAAAGTGTGAATGAGATATTGATGAGAGACAGAGTAGATAGAAATGTATTTGCATTCAAGTTACAACAAACAATACTTGGATAAAAGGAAAAACACATGAAGATAGCCAACACTTTTCCCAAAGTTATATGCTTCTCTGTATCAGGACTGTGCTTTAGTGTCAATTTAGATCCAGAGAAACTGCTAGACTCTTAAGTCTTTAAAGCAAATCTGCAGTAATAGTGTAACTTCACTATTATTCTACCCATCTGACCCTCTGTCTGATTCTCGTGACTATCTCGTCTTACTCCAACTAAAGCACTGAGCTTGTCCCTTAACAGTTTATGGTACCTTTTGCTAGAGATCATCAGCCTCACTAATAAATATTTTTAGAGGGCAAGAATCGTATCTTTAAATTAAAATGTATCTCCAGAACCTACTGGAGAGAACCCATCACATAAAAGGAGCACAAACAAGTTCTCAAATGTTTGTAGAAATGAAGCCTGTATAGCGTAATCCATGAGACATCTTAAAATAAAAATATTTGACTGCAAAACCCTCTTCTGTATTAGGTTTGTTCCTAAGAATTTGGAGAGTGAATAAAATTTGCCAAAATCAGTGCAGTGGGCATAGATTAAGGTAGTGGTCTCAATCAGTGTCAATTTTGCATACCACCTCCCATCCCCAGGAGTAATTTGGCAATATCTGGAGACATTTTTGGTTGTCATAACTGGGAGGGGAGCAGTGTTGGGCTACTGGTATCTAGTGGGTAGAGGCCAGTAATCCTGCTAAAAATTCTATAATGCGTGGGACTGTCCTTGAAACAAAGAATTATCTGGCCCAAAAAGTTAGTAGTTAGGGTTGAGAAACTCTGAATTAAAGAAAAGATGTTTGTATCAAGAATGAGAATATTTAAATTAATTGGAAAGGTTAGATGGTCAATTGCTTCACAGAGATGTTGTTTATTATACGTGACAAGAGGTATCTTGAGATATTCTCTCCTGAGGGTGGAAAGGATTAGAAGAACAGGGGAGGGACATGTAGACTTTTAAAAAAACTTCACTAGCCCTTTGAAATCCTTAAGTTTGTATATTGCTTCTGATTCTAGACTGTTCTCTTTGATGAAACCCAAACTTCAGGTTGTAAGGCATCCTCTTGATAAACATCACTGAATTTGAATGAGACAGCACTCACATTGACTCACTAAGTGTGACTCCCTTTTCTTTCCCTCTTTCTATCCACTCCTTTATCATGGACGCTACAGAGGATAAAGAAAATAATGCAGAACCTGAATATATAAGGGTGCCTGCTGATCTTCCTTTCTGTTTGGACAACTCCTAAAGGAAGTTGGCTTTTACTCAACTTCCTTCAGAGGAATGTAAAAACAAAGATGATTCTCTGTGGGCTAGGAGAACCTCCCCTGGGCGACTCTACTTCTCTGTTTCTGCTCTTACTCAGAATTTTAATCTAATTTATATCCATGCACCAATTTTTATTCTGAGTTTTTATTTACTCATGATTGTTGTATCTGTTAAGCTTTTAGCCGCCACCTCTGCAGTACTACCTTGTTATTACCTCTGCCAAAATCTTACCTGGCACCTTAGAGCTTTTGTTATGTCAAAAGAGGTCATTTGACAAATTTCAAGGATTTAAGGAATATAATGAAGACTCTCTGGGTGATACTTTCAGGAAAATCAGATAATCTACCAAGCTCTTACAGTCTCGCTACCCTTCTAACTTCTACTCCATCAGATATTACTGCATTTAAAAAATTTTTTTATCAAAGTATAGTTGATTTACAATGTTGTGTTAATTTCTGCTGTACAGCAAAGTGACTCAGTTATATATACATATATATATATATATATATATATATATATATTCTTTTTCATATTCTTTTCCATTATGGTTTATCACATGATATTGAATATAGTTCCTTGTGCTATACAGCAGGACCTTGTTGTTTATCCTATTACTGCACCTTAATATACTTTACGTCACATGCCAAACTCTATTCTCTTCAACTCTGTTCGATTTTTCTTGCCTACCTCTCCCTTCTCCCTTCTTATTTAAAGTACAATTAAAATCTCAGATAAACCAAGGCAAATTCAGGATACTGGTCTGGATGGTTGTTTAGTGTCCCAGATGGGCAGATGGACAAATTGGCTAATCTCTTTCTTACCACTGCTTTTATTCCTGTGTTGACTACCTCTCTCTACCAACCTGACAAATTCCTAATTGTGGATTTTGATCATATCAGTACTGAAGTTTTTAACTGGAATAATTGACTTAAAAATGTCTAATTAGTTGCTTAAGCATTGTTCAGTCAAAATATATCACAGAGAAAAACAATCTAATACAGATTTGTGTTTAAGTTTTGCCCAAGTTGCTCAGAAATAACTATGATGTGACTGAAGGATAGCAAGAGCAATTGGGGTCGGTGTCACCTGGCTCTGGAGGGCAATTCCTCTAATCCAGTTGCTCCAATCAACCTCAGATAAGAGGAGTGCTTCTCCTGACAGTGTGCTCCAGGTTCTAGCAACCTTGGGGATCACATTTCCCAAAGCGGCTAGTGGGAGAGTAGAAACAGAATGCCTTGGCCAACAAGCAGCTGCTTGCATGTAAGGCAGCTGACTTCTTAGCACACTAAACTTGGCTTCTAGGATCAGAATTCCACAGTGAGTTCCTAGGCCTGAAGTTTTCAGCGGCAGAGTAGAAAATGCAAAGGGCTGACATCTTTTGAGTGCTTATCATGAGCGTATACTCTTTTAAGTACTTTACTTGTACCTTCTTTTATCATCACAATAACTTGGAACGGAAGGTTTGAGAAGTTAAATAACCTGTGTAAATTCATCCAGTTAGGAAGTGCTAGATCTGGGGCTCAAAACTAATGTGTAGCTAGTTTTAGAGTCTAAGTTCTTCTTTTTTTTTTTTTTTAACATCTTTATTGGAGTATAGTTGCTTTACAATGGTGTGTTAGTTTCTGCTTTATAACAAAGTGAATCAGTTATATATATACATATGTTCCCATATCTCTTCCCTCTTGCTTCTCCCTCCCACCCTCCCTATCCCACCCCTCTAGGTGGTCACAAACCACCTAGCTGATCTCCCTGTGCTATGCGGCTGCTTCCCACTAGCTATCTATTTTATGTTTGGTAGTGTTCTTAATTATCACTGCTGTCCTTAGATCCCCTCTGCCATCATGGCATGAGATAATGTGTTCCTCATTTTAAATCCATGATATCAGTCAAAAACCATCTACAGTCACCTTCATACAAGTTTCCAGAAGAAAGGTTCCCATTACACCTTTACGGATACCACATTGACTCTCAAGTGGATGGTTGGTTTTTTTTTTTCCATCTAAGGAATTTCTTACTAGAAAATAACTGTTTATTAGTGAACTTACAGGTATTGAGAAGATTTTCTGCTGTTGGCATTGCAATGTCTAAAAGTCAAGGGGGAAGAAAATGGAAATAGTTACATTTATGAACACATTTTGTTTTAATATTAATTCATATTAATTATTTTGTTTTGGAGAACACATTATTCTGTAGGCATAATCATTTTATTCAATCCTGACTATGTAATTTCTATGTTCATAGATTAGCATAGAGAGTAATAAAATCTTAGTATTTATTATTCTGTTTTTAAAAAGACTCTCAAGTTCCCCATCACAAGATATTTGAAAAAGAGGTCTGAGTTCTAGAAAGTATTAAAATATATGAAAAATGGTAATCTGTCACCACATCTTGAATACAAACCACCAGATACTGAATGCATTTGACACTTTTTAATGCCATTTTAAATACTCTTGGCCCATCTTATCCCAGCCACAGTATGGTGACCTATTCCACACAGATTTGGATCTTCTCTACTCAGGAGTAATAAATGCCCTTCTCAAGTCAGCACCTAAGACTTCTCACCTTCTGCTAGAAGGAACCCACTGGACATTCCAAGATGGACAATAGGAGATGTGGGAGGTAACTGTTGGAGCCAGAATTGGCTGAGAGCTGATGGACAAATGTTTCCCCCTTTAGTCACAGGGGAACACAGTTCTGAAATACAATTAGTAAGGTCCTACCGGATGGAGCTAGAATTGCTGCTAGTGATGACCAACTTCTTCCCATTTTACTCTTTCTGTCCTTTACTCTTTCTCAAATCAACTACTGAATGCAAGTCTCTGTCTCAGGCTCTGCATTTGAGGAACCAGGTTAAGACACTCAAATAACTACATACCAGAAAAAATAATGCTTGTAATTAGGAGAGAGTACATAAATTGTTATAGTTAGTGCATTTTTCAGTGTTGTGTGCATTTTGCTATATTTTGCTCATTTAAAAATAAATACATTTTGTGCAGTAAATTTCAATTATTCAGAACATTCAATTAAGCATGCCATTCCATTTCTCATTCATTTTGGATAAAAATATATTTTAAGAAAAGGGCACACTTCAACATTGTCTACTCATTCCTAGACATCTAGGGAATATTATAGAGTGAGATTTACTTCTGATAATTTTGGTATGGGCCCATATCGATGCAGAACGGCAAACCTGTTTAATTCATGTGCAAAGTGTGTGAGGAGAGGGTAAGTGAATTACAATTATGTCCCAAGTTTCAGATGCAGAGAACTGTAAATCCAGTAGCCATTTTGACTTATGAGTTCCTCTTCAAAAAGAAATCACCAGTTACTCTATAAGTTAAATACTGTAAATGTCAAAGTAGGTTCATTTTTATCATGCTCTTGGATTTCTATAAATCCAGGAGGGAGTATCCAGTTATATATGCCAATTACAATTACACACTCTTGTATTAGGTTGCACAACAAATCAGGGAGACAAAAGAATCCTTTACCAGAAAGTCAACCTGTCTGAACAAAAAGGCAGGAGCAATTCAGCAGTCAGAGGGACTAGGAGTAGATGTGTGCCACACCTACTTAAACCGATGGCGTATTTCTGTCTAATCCTTTATGTCTGCTTTCCAGAGGCTAATTTTTATTCAACATGATACCAGTAGAGTTTGATTTTGAGCTTTGTGTGGTTGGTAAAATATATCAAACCATATCAAGATTTTGGGAAATAATTAAACTACTATAACTCTACTGGAAAAATGTTAATTCCTATATCTTAAGAACTAATTATTTAGAAACCCTACTTTGTTCACAGACTTTCTTCTTCCTTTGAGGTTTTCTTTACTGATGCATGACTTTTTTTTTTTTAAGGTATGATTAACACTACAAAAGTTACAGCTTTATTCTGATATGGCCTCAGTACCTAATTTATTTTTGTATTTTTTAATATATCTTTATTGGAGTACAATTGCTTTACAATGGTGTGTTAGTTTCTGCTGTACAACAAAGTGAATCAGCTATATGCATACATATATCCCCATATCCCCTCCCTCTTGTGTCTGCCTCCCACCCTCCCTATCCCACCCCTCTAGGTGGTCACAAAGCATCGAGCTGATCTCCCTGTGCTACGCAGCAGTTTCCCACTAGCTATCTATTTTACATTTGGTAGAGTACATATGTCAATGCTACTCTCTTACTTCGTCCCAGCTTCCCCTTCCCACCCGGTGTCCTCAATTCTGTTCTCTACATCTGCGTCTTTATTCCTGCCCTGCCACTAGGTTCATCACTACCGTTTTTTAAGATTCCACATATGTGCATTAGCAATGCATAACTTTCTAAAGAGAAGAAATGTTTTTGAGTTGGAACTTACATTTAATAGTTGTATTATTTCAGAGCTTAATACAGTAACTATCACTTGGTTAGGTGGAAGACAGGTACCATGAATGGGGAAATGACTTAAGCTGTCATTGTTTTCGACTGAGTCACCGCTCTGGCACTTTGTGTGTCCTTCCTTTTTTTAATTATTTTTAATTTAACATCTTTATTGGAGTATAATTGCTTTACAGGGGTGTGTTAGTTTCTGCTGTATAATGAAGTGAATCAGCTATACATATACATATATCCCCATATCTCCTCCCTATTGCATCTCCCTCCCACCCTCCCTATCCCACCCCTCTAGGTGGTCACAAAGCACCAAGCTGATCTCCCTGTGCTGTGCGGCTGCTTCCCACTAGCCATCCATTTTACATTTGGTAGTGTATATATGTCCATGCCACTCTCTCACTTCGTCTCAGCTTAACCTTCCCCCTCCCGTGTCCTCAAGTCCATTCTCTACGTCTATGTCTTTTTAAAAAAATTTTATTTATTTTTATTATTATTTTTTTAACATCTTTATTGTAGTATAATTGCTTTAGAATGGTGTGTTAGTTTCTGCTGTATAACAAAGTGAATCAGTTTTACATATACATATGTTCTCAAATCTCTTCCCTCTTGCGTCTCCCTCCCTCCCACCCTCCCTATCCCACCCCTCTAGGTGGTCACAAAGCATCGAGCTGATCTCCCTGTGTTATGCAGCAGTTTCCCACTAGCTATCTATTTTACATTTGGTAGAGTACATATGTCAATGCTACTCTCTTACTTCGTCCCAGCTTCCCCTTCCCACCCGGTGTCCTCAATTCTGTTCTCTATATCTGCGTCTTTATTCCTGCCCTGCTACTAGGTTCATCACTACCATTTTTTTAGATTCCACATATGTGCATTAGCAATGCATGACTTTCTAAAGAGAAGAAATGTTTTTGAGTTGGAACTTACATTTAATAGTTGTATTATTTCAGAGCTTAATACAGTAACTATCACTTGGTTAGGTGGAAGACAGGTACCATGAATGGGGAAATGACTTAAGCTGTCATTGTTTTCGACTGAGTCACCGCTCTGGCACTTTGTGTGTCCTTCCTTTTTTTAATTATTTTTAATTTAACATCTTTATTGGAGTATAATTGCTTTACAGGGGTGTGTTAGTTTCTGCTGTATAATGAAGTGAATCAGCTATACATATACATATATCCCCATATCTCCTCCCTCTTACATCTCCCTCCCACCCTTCCTATCCCACCCCTCTAGGTGGTCACAAAGCACCAAGCTGATCTCCCTGTGCTGTGCGGCTGCTTCCCACTAGGCATTTATTTTACATTTGGTAGTGTATATATGTCCATGCCACTCTCTCACTTCGTCCCAGCCTACCCTTCACCCTCCCCGTGTCCTCAAGTCCATTCTCTACGTCTATGTCTTTTTTTTTATTATTATTATTTTTTTAACATCTTTATTGGAGTATAATTGCTTTACAACGGTGTGTTAGTTTCTGCTGTATAACAAAGTGAATCAGTTATACATATACATATGTTCCCATATCTCTTCCCTCTTGCATCTCCCTCCCTCCCACCCTCCCTATCGCACCCCTCTAGGTGGTCACTAAGCACCGAGCTGATCTCCCTGTGCTATGCTGCTGCTTCCCACTAGCTATCTATTTTACATTTGGTAGTGTATATATGTCCATGCCACTCTCTCACTTTGTCACAGCTTACCCTTCCCCCTCCCCATATCCTCAAGCCCATGCTCTGGTAGGTCTGTGTCTTTATTCCTGTCTTACCCCTAGGTTCTTCATGACCTTTTTTTTTTTCCCTTAGATTCCATATATATGTGTTAGCATATGGTATTTGTTTTTCTCTTTCTGACTTACTTCACTCTGTATGACAGACTCTAGATCCATCCACCTCACTACAAATTGAGTTATTTGTAGTGAGGTGGACGGACCTAGACTCTACATGACCCTTTTGAATTATGGTTTTCTCAGGGTATATGCCCAGTGGTGGGACTGCTGGGTCGTATGGCAGTTCTATTTTTAGTTTTTAAGGAACCTCCATACTGTTCTCCATAGTGGCTCTATCAATTTACATTCCCACCAGCAGTGCAAGAGTGTTCCCTTTTCTCCACACCCTCTCCAGGATTTATTGTTTGTAGATTTTCTGATGATGGTCATTCTGACCGGTGTGAGATGATATCTCATTGTAGTTTTGATTGGCATTTCTCTAATGATTAATGATGTTGAGTATTTTTTCCTGTGTTTGTTGGCAATCTGTATATCTTCTTTGAAGAAATGTCTATTTAGGTCTTCTGCCCATTTTTGAATGGGGTTGTTTGTTTTTTTGATATTGAGCTGCCTGAGCTGCTTGTAAATTTTGGAGATTAATCCTTTGTCATTTGCTTCATTTGCAAATCTTTTCTCCCATTCTGAGAGTTGTCTTTCGGTCTTGTTTATGGTTTCCTTTGCTGTGTAAAAGCTTTTAAGTTTCATCAGGTCCCAATTTTTTATTTTTGTTTTTATTTCCATTTCTCTAGGAGCTGGGTCAAAAAGGATCTTGCTGTGATTTATGTCATAGAGTGTTCTGCCTATGTTTTCCTCTAAGAGTTTGATAGTGTCTGGCCTTACATTTAGGTCTTTAATCCATTTTGAGTTTATTTTTGTGTATGGTGTTAGGAAGTGTTCTAATTTCATTCTTTTACATGGAGCTGTCCAGTTTTCCCAGCACCACTTATTGAAGAGGCTGTCTTTTCTCCCCTGTATATTCTTGCCTCTTTTATCAAAGACAAGGTGACCATATGTGCTTGGGTTTATCTCTGGGCTTTCTATCCTGTTCCATTGATCTATATTTCTGTTTTTGTGCCAGTACCATACTGTCTTGATTACTGTAGCTTTGCAGTATAGTCTGAAGCCAGGGAGCCTGATTCCTCCAGCTCCATTTTTCGTTCTCAAGATTGCTTTGGCTATTTGGGGTCTTTTGTGTTTCCATACAAATTGTGAAATTTTTTGTTCTAGTTCTGTGAAAAATGTCAGCGGTAGTTTGATAAGGATTGCATTAAATCTGTAGATTGCTTTGGGTAGTAGAGTTATTTTCACAATGTTGATTCTTCCAATCCAAGAACATGGTATATCTCTCCATCTATTTGTATCATCTTTAAGTTCTTTCATCAGTGTCTTATTATTTTCTGCATACAGGTCTTTTGTCTCCTTAGGTAGGTTTATTCCTAGATATTTTATTCTTTTTGTTGCAATGGTAAATGGGAGTGTTTTCTTAATTTCACTTTCAGATTTTTCATCATTAGTGTATAGGAATTCCAGAGATTTCTGTGCATTAATTTTGTATCCTGCTACTTTACCAAATTCATTGATTAGCTCTAGTAGTTTTCTGGTAGCATCTTTAGGATTCTCTCTATATAGTATCATGTCATCTGCAAACAGTGACAGCTTTACTTCTTCTTTTCCAATTTGGATTCCTTTTATTTCTTTTTCTTCTCTGACACTTCCAAAAGTATGTTGAATAATAGTGGTGAGAGTGGGCAACCTTGTCTTGCTCCTGATCTTAGTGAAAATGGTTTCAGTTTTTCACCATTGAGGACAATGTTGGCTGTGGGTTTGTCATATATGGCCTTTATTATGTTGAGGAAACTTCCCTCTATGCCTACTTTCTGTAGGGTTTTTATCATAAATGGGTGTTGAATTTTGTCGAAAGCTTCCTCTGCATCTATTGAGATGATCATATGGTTTTTATTCTTCAATTTGTTAATATGGTGTATCACATTGATTGATTTGCGTAAATTGAAGAATCCTTGCATTCCTGGAAGAAACACCACTTGATCATGGTGTATGATCCTTTTAATGTGCTGTTGGATTCTGCTTGCTAGTATTTTGTTGAGGATTTTTGCATCTATGTTCATCAGTGATATTGGCCTGTAGTTTTCTTTCTTTGTGACATCTTTGTCTGATTTTGGTATCAGGGTGATGGTGGCCTCATAGAATGAGTTTGGGAGTGTTGCTCCCTCTGCTATATTTTGGAAGAGTTTGAAAGGATAGGTGTTAGCTCTTCTCTAAATATTTGATAGAATTCGCCTGTGAAGCCATCTGGTCCTGAGCTTTTGTTTGTTGGAAGATTTTTAATCACAGTTTCAGTTTCAGTGCTTGTGATTGGTCTGTTCATATTTTCTATTTCTTCCTGGTTCAGTCTCGGCAGGTTGTGCATTTCTATGAATTTGTCCATTTCTTCCAGGTTGTCCATTTTATTGGCATAGAGTTGCTTGGAGTAATCTTTCATAATCCTTTGTATTTCTGCAGTATCAGTCGTTACTTCTCCTTTTTCATTCCTAACTTTGTTGATTTGAGTCTTCTCCCTTGTTTTCTTGATGAGTCTGGCTAATGGTTTATCAGTTTTGTTTATCTTCTCAAATAACCAGCTTTTAGTTTTATTAATCTTTGCTATCGTTTCCTTCATTTCTTTTTCATTTTTTTCTGATCTGATCTTCATGATTTCTTTCTTTCTGCTAACTTTGGGGTTTTTTTGTTCTTCTTTCTCTAATTGCTTTAGGTGCAAGGTTAGATTGTTTATTTAAGATGTTTCCTGTGTCTTAAGGTAGTATTGTATTGCTATAAACTTCCCTCTTAGAACTGTTTTTGCTGCATCCCATAGGTTTTGGGTTGTTGTGTTTTCATTGTCATTTGTTTCTAGGTATTTTTTGATTTCCTCTCTGATTTCTTCAGTGATCTCTTGGTTATTAAGTAGTGTATTGTTTAGCCTCCATATGTTTGTATTTTTTACAGATCTTTTCCTGTAATTGATATCTAGTCTCATAGTGTTGTGGTCAGAAAAGATACTTGATATGATTTCAATTTTCTTAAATTTACCGAGGCTTGATTTGTGACCCAAGATATGATCTATGCTGGAGAATGTTCCATGAGCATTTGAGAAAAATGTGTATTCTTTTGTTTTTGGATGGAATGTCCTATAAATATCAATTAAGTCCACCTTGTTTAATGTATCATTTAAAGCTTGTGTTTCCTTATTTATTTGCTTTTTGGATGATCTGTCCATTGGTGAAAGTGGGGTGTTAAAGTCCCCTACTATGATTGTGTTACTGTCGATTTCACGTTTTATGGCTGTTAGCATTTGCCTTGTGTATTGAGGTGCCCCTATGTTGGGTGCATAAATATTTACAATTGTTATATCTTCTTCTTGGATCGATCCCTTGATCATTATGTAGTGTCCTTTTTTTGTCTCTTGTAATAGTCTTTGTTTTAAAGTCTATTTTGTCTGATATGAGAATTGCTACTCCAGCTTTCTTTTGATTTCCATTTGCATGGAATATCTTTTTCCATCCCCTCACTTTCAGTCTGTATGTGTCCCTAGGTCTGAAGTGGGTCTCTTGTAGACATTATATATATGGGTATTGTTTTTGTATCCATTCAGCCAGTCTGTGTCTTTTGGTGGGAACATTTAATCCATTTACATTGAAGGTAATTATCGATATGTATGGTCCTATTCCCATTTTCTTAATTGTTTTGGGTTTGTTTTTGTAGGTCTTTTCCTTCTCTTGTGTTTCCTGCCTAGAGAAGTTCCTTTGGCATTTGGTGTAAAGCTGGTTTGGTGGTGCTGAACTCTCTCAGCTTTTGCTTGTCTGTAAAGGTTTTAATTTCTCCATCAAATCTGAATGAGATCCTTGCTGGGTAGAGTAATCTTGGTTGTAGGTTTTTCTCCTTCATCACTTTAAATATGTCCTGCCACTCCCTTCTGGCTTGCAGAGTTTCTGCTGAAAGATCAGCTGTTAACCTTATGGGGATTCCCTTCTGTGTTATTTGTTGTTTTTCCCTTGCTGCTTTTAATGTGTTTTCTTTATATTTAATTTTTGATAGTTTGATTAATATGTGTCTTGGCATGTTTCTCCTTGGATTTATCCTGTATCAGACTCTCTGTGCTTCCTGGACTTAACTATTTCCTTTCCCATATTAGGGAAGTTTTCAACTATAATCTCTTCAAATATTTTCTCAGTCCCTTTCTTTTTCTCTTCTTCTTCTTGGACCCCTAGAATTCGAATGTTGGTGCATTTCATGTTGTCCCAGAGGTCTCTGAGACTGTCCTCAGTTCTTTTCATTCTTTTTTCTTTATTCTGCTCTGCAGTAGTTATTTCCACTATTTTATCTTCAAGGTGAGTTATCCGTTCTTCTGCCTCAGTTATTCTGCTATTGATCCCTTCTAGAGTATTTTTAATTTCATTTTTTGTGTTGTTTATCACTGTTTGCTTGCTGTTTAGTTCTTCTAGGTCCTTGTTAAACGTTTCTTGTATTTCCTCTATTCTATTTACAAGATTTTGGATCATCTTTACTATCATTTTTCTGAATTCTTTTTCAGGTAGACTGCCTATTTCCCCTTCATTTATTATGTCTGGTGGGTTTTTACCTTGCTCCTTCATCTGCTGTGTGTTTTTCTGTCTTATCATTTTGCTTATCTTACTGTGTTTGGCGTCTCCTTTTTGCAGGCTGCAGGTTCCTAGTTCCCGTTGTTTTTGGTGTCTGTCCCCAGTGGCTAAGGTAGGTTCAGTGGGCTGTGTAGACTTCCTGGTGGAGGGGACTAGTGCCTGTGTTCTGGTGGATGAGGCTGGATCTTGTCTTTCTGGTGGGCAGGTCCACGTCTGGTGGTGTGTTTTGGGGTGTCTGTGGCCTTATTATGATTTTAGGCAGCCTCTCTGCTAATGGATGTGGCTGTGTTCCTGTCTTGCTAGTTGTTTGGCACAGGGTGTCCAGCACTGTAGCTTGCTGGTCGTTGAGTGGAGCTGGGTCTTGGCGTTGAGATGGAGATCTCTGGGAGATTTTCTCCATTTGATATTACGTGGAGCTGGGAGGTCTCTTGTGGACCAGTGTCCTGAACTTGGCTCTCCCACGTCAGAGGCAGAGCCCTGATGCCTGGCTGGATCACCAAGAGCCTGTCATCCACACAGCTCAGAATAAAAGGGAGAAAAAATAGAAAGAAAGAAAGAGGATAAAATAAAATAAAATAAAATAAAATAATTAAAAGAAAAAATAATTATTAAGAAAAAAATTTTTTTAAGTTAAAAAAAAAAAAGAAATCAAACAAACAAAAAAAACTGACAGACAGAACCCTAGGACAAATGGTGAAAGCAAAGCTATACAGACAAAATCACACAGAAGCATACACATACAGACTCACAAAAAGAGAAGGGGAAAAAATAATGTATCTATCTTTGCTCCCAAAGTCTACCTCCTCAATTTGGGATGATTCGCTGTGTATTCAGGTATTCCACAGATGCAGGGTATATGAAGTTGATTGTGGAGCTTTAATCCGCTGCTCCTGAGGCTGCTGGGAGAAATTTCCCTTTCTCTTCTTTGTTTCCACAGCTCCCAGGGTTCAGCTTTGGATTTGGACCCGCCTCTGTGTGTAGGTTGCCTGAGGGCGTCTGTTCTTCACTCAGACAGGACGGGGTTAAAGGAGCAGCTGATTCGGGGGCTCTGGCTCACTCAGGTCGGGGGGAGAGAAGGGTACGGATGCGGGGCGAGCCTGCGGCGGCAGAGGCCAGTGAGACGTTGCAGCAGCCTGAGGCGCACCATGCGTTCTCCCGGGGAAGTTGTCCCTGGATCACGGGACCCTGGCAGTGTCGGGCTGCACAGGCTCCCGGGAGGGGCAGTGTGGATAGTGACCTGTGCTCGCACACAGGCTTCTTGGTGCCGGCAGCAGCAGCCTTAGTGTCTCATGCCGTCTCCTGGGTCTGCGCTGATAGCCGCGGCTCGCGCCCGTCTCTGTAGCTCCTTTAAGCAGCGCTCTTAATCTCCTCTCCTCGCGCACCAGGAAACAAAGAGGGAAGAAAAAGTCTCTTGCCTCTTAGGCAGGTCCAGACTTTTTCCCCGGCCTCCCTCCCGGCTAGCTGTGGTGCACTAACCCCTTCAGGCTATGCTCACGCCGCCAACCCCAGTCCTCTCCCTGGGATCTGACCTCCAAAGCCCGAACCTCAGCTCCCAGCCGCTGCCCGCCCTGGCGGGTGAGCAGACAAGCCTCTTGGGCTGGTGAGTGCTGGTTGGCACCGATTCTCCATGCGGCAATCTCTCCACTTTGCCCTCCGCACCCATGTTGCTACGCTCTCCTCCGTGGCTCTGAAGAGTCCCAGCTCTGCCACCCACAGTCTCCGCCCATGAAGGGGCTTCCTAGTGTGTGGGAACCTTTCTTCCTTCACAGCTCCCTCCCACTGGTGCAGGTCCCATCCCTATTCTTTTGTCTCTGTTTTTTCTTTTGCTCAACCCAAGTACGTGGGGAGTTTCTTGCCTTTTGGGAGGTCTGAGGTCTTCTGGCAGTGTTCAGTAGGTGTTCTATAGGAGCAGTTCCACGTGTAGATGTATTTCTGATGTATCTGTGGGGAGGAAGGTGATCTCCACGTCTTACTCTTCCACCATCTTGAAGCTCTGGTAAATCTATTTTTAGTTTTTAAGGAACCTCCATACTGTTCTCCATAGTGGCTGTATCAATTTACATTCCCACCAACAGTGCAAGAGAGTTTCCTTTTCTACACACCCTCTCCAGCATTTGTTGTTTGTAGATTTTCTGATGATACCCATTCTAACCGGTGTGGGGTGATACCTCATTGTAGTTTGGATTTGCATTTCTGTAATAATTAGTGATGTTGAGCAACTTTTCATGTGCTTCTTGGCCATCTGTATATCTTCTATGGAGAAATGTCTATTTAGGTCTTCTGCCCATTTTTTGATTGGGTTGTTTGGTTTTTTTTAATATAGAGCTGCATGAGCTGTTTATATATTTTGGAGATTAATCATTTGTCCGTTGATTCGTTTGCAAATATTTTCTCCCATTTTGAGGGTTGTCTTTTCATCTTGTTTTTGGTTTCCTTTGTTATGCAAAAGCTTTGAAGTTTCATTAGGTCCCATTTGTTTATTTTTGTTTTTATTTCCATTACTCTAGGAGGTGGATCCAAAAAGATCTTGCTGTGATTTATGTCAAAGAGTGTTCTTCCTATGTTTTCCTCTAAGAGTTTTATAGTGTCAGGTCTTACATTTAGGTCTCTAATCCATTTTAAGTTTATTTTTTTGTATGGCGTTAGGGAGTGTTCTAATTTCATTCTTTTGCATGTAGCTGTCCAGTTCTCCCAGCACCACTTATTGAAGAGACTGTCTTTTCTCCATTGTATATCGTTGCCTCCTTTGTGATAGATTAGTTGACCATAGGTGAGTGGGTTTATCTCTGGGCTTTCTATCTTGTTCCATTGATCCATATTTCTGTTTTTGTGCCAGTACCATATTGTCTTGATTACTGTACCTTTGCAGTATAGTCTGAAGTCAGGGAGTCTGATTCCTCCAGCTCCGTTTTTTTCCCCTCAAGACTGCTTTGGCTATTCGGGGTCTTTTGTGTCTCCATACAAATTTTAAGATTTTTTGTTTTAGTTCCATAAAAAATGCCATTGGTAATTTGATAGGGATTGCATTGAATCTGTAGATTGCTTTGTGTAGTATAGTAATTTTCACAATATTGATTCTTCCAATCCAAGAACATTGTATATCTCTCCATCTGTTGGTATCATCTTTAATTTCTTTCATCAGTGTCTTAAAGTTTTCTGCATACATGTCTTTTTTTCTCCCTAGGTAGGTTTATTCCTAGGTATTTTATTCTTTTTGTAGCAATGGTAAATGGGAGTGTTTTCTTAATTTCACTTTCAGATTTTTCATCATTAGTGTATAGGAATGCAAGAGATTTCTGTGCATTAATTTTGTATACTGCAACTTTACCAAATTTATTGATAAGCTCTAGTAGTTTTCGGGTGGCATCTTTAGGATTCTCTATCTATAGTATCATGTCATCTGGAAACAGTGACAGTTTTACTTCTTCTTTTCCAGTTTGGATTCCTTTTATTTCTTTTTCTTCTCTGATTGCCATGGCTAGGACTTCCAAAACTATGTTGAATAATAGTGGTGAGAGTGGACATCCTTGTCTTGTTCCTGACCTTAGAGGAAATCATTGGCATAACATTCTATGACATAAATCACAGCATGATCCTTTTCAACCCATTTCCTAGAGAAATGGAAATAAAACCAAAAATAAACAAATGGGGCCTAATGAAACTTATAAGCTTTTGAACAGCAAAGGAAACCATAAACAAGACCAAAAGACAACCCTCAGAATGGGAGAAAATATTTGCAAATGAAACAACTGACAAAAGATTAATCTCCAAAATTTACAAGCAGCTCATGTAGCTCATTATCAAAAAAACAAACAACTCAATCCAGAAATGGGCAGAAGACCTAAATATACATTTCTCCAAAGAAGATATACAGATTGCCAACAAACACATGAAAGAATGCTCAACATCATTAATCATTAGAGAAATGCCAATCAAAACTACAATGAGATATCATCTCACACTGGTCAGAATGGCCATCATCAAAAAATCTAGAAACAATAAATCCTGGAGAGGGTGTGGAGAAAAGGGAACCCTCTTGCACTGTTGGTGGGAATGTAAATTGATACAGCCACTATGGAGAACAGTTTGAAGGTTCCTTAAAAATCTAAAAATCACACTACCATACAACCCAGCAATCCCACTACTGGACATATACTCTGAGAAAACCATAATTCAAAAAGAGTCATGTACCACAATGTTCATTGCAGCTCTATTTACAATAGGCAGGACATGGAAGCAACCTAAGTGTCCACCGACAGATGACTGGATAAAGAAGATGTGGCACATATATACAATGGAATATTACTCAGCCATAAAAAGAAACGAAATTGAGTTACTTGTAGTGAGGTGGATGGACCTAGAGTCTGTCATACAGAGTGAAGTAAATCAGAAAGAGAAAAACAAATACTGTATGTTAACACATACATATGGAATCCAAAAAAGAAAAACAAAAGAAAAAAATGGTCATGAAGAACCTAGGAGCAGGATGGGAATAAAGATGCAGACTTACTAGAGAATGGACTTGAGGACATGGGAAAGAGGAATGGTAAGCTGGGACATAGTGAGAGAGTGGCATGGACATATATACACTACCAAATGTAAAATAGATAGCTAGTGGGAAGCAGCCACATAGCACAGGGAGATCAGCTCGGTGCTTTGTGACCACCTAGAGAGGTGGGATAGGGAGGGTGGGAGGGAGGGAGACGCAAGAGGGAAGAGATATGGAGATATATGTGTATGTATAGCTGATTCACTTTGTTATAAATCAGAAAGTAACACACCATTGTAAAGCAATTATACTCCAATAAAGATATAAAAAAAAAAATAGTATGGTACTGGTACAAAACCAGAAATATATATCAATGGAGCAGGATAGAAAGCCCAGAGCTAAACCCACGCACATATGGTCACCATATTTTTGATAAAGGAGGCAAGAATATACAATGGAGAAAAGACAGCCTCTTCAATAAGTGGTGCTGGGAAAACTGGACAGCTCCATGTAAAAGAATGAAATTAGAACACTTCCTAACACCATACACAAAAATAAACTCAAAATGGATTAAAGACCTAAATGTAAGGCCAGACACTATAAAACTCTAGAGGAAAATATAGGCAGAACACTCTATGACATAAATCACAGCAAGGTCCTTTTTGACCCACGTCCTAGAGGAATGGAAGTAAAACCAAAAATATACAAATGGAACCTAATGAAACTTAAAAGCTTTTGCACAGCAAAGGAAACCATAAACAAGATGAAAAGACAACCCTCAGAATGGGAGAAAATATTTGCTAGTGAAGCAAGTGACAAAGGATTAATCTCTAAATTTTACAAGCAGCTTATGGAGCTCATTCAGCTCAATATCAAAAAAACAAAAACCGAATCAAAAAATGGGCAGAAGACCTAAATAGACATTTCTCCAAAGAAGACATACAGATGGCCAAAAGGCACATGAAAAGCTGCTCAACATCACTAATTATTAGATAAATGTAAATCAAAACTACAGTGAGGTATTACCTCACACTGGTTAGAATGGGCATCATCAGAAAATCTACAAGCAACAATTGCTGGAGAGGTTGTGGAGAAAAGGGAACCCTCTTGCACTGTTGGTGGGAATGTAAATTGATACAGCCACTATGGAGAACAGTATGGAGGTTCCTTAAAAAACTAAAAAGAGGGCTTCCCTGGTGGCGCAGTGGTTGAGAATCTGCCTGCCAATGCAGGGCACACGGGTTCGATCCCTGGTCCGGGAAGATCCCACATGCCGTGGAGCGACTGGGCCCATGAGCCACAATTACTGAGCCTGCGCATCTGGAGCCTGTACTCCGCAACAAGAGAGGCCGCGATAGTGACAGGCCCGTGCACCGCGATGAAGAGTGGACCCCGCTTGCCACGACTGGAAAAAGCCCTCGCACAGAAACGAAGACCCAACACAGCTATAAAAATAAATAAATAAATATATAATTAAAAAAAAAAAACCTAAAAATAGAACTACCATACGACCCAGCAATCCCACTACTGGGCATATACCCTGAGAAAACCATAATTCAAAAAGAGTCATGTACCACAATGTTCATTGCAGCACTACTTACAATAGCCAGGACTTGGAAGCAACCTAAGTGTCCATCAACAGATGAATGGACAAAGAAGATGTGGCACATATATACAATGGAATATTACTCAGCCATAAAAAGAAATGAAATTGAGTTATTTGTAGTCAGGTGGATGGACCTAGAGTTTGTCATACAGAGTGAAGTAAGTCAGAAAGAGAATAACAAATACCGTATGCTAACACATATATATGGAATCTAAAAAAAAAAAAAGAGGTTCTGAAGAACCTAAGGGCAGGACAGGAATAAAGATGCAGACGTTGAGAATGGACTTGAGGGCACGGGGAGTGGGAAGGGTAAGGTGGGACGAAGTGAGCGTGTGACATGGACATATATACACTACCAAATGTAAAATAGATAGCTAGTGGGAAGCAGCTGCATAGCACAGGGAGATCAGCTCTGTGCTTTGTGACCACCAAGAGGGGTGGGATAGGGAGGGTGGGAGGGAGATGCAAGAGGGAGGAGATATGGGGATATATGTATATGTATAGTTGATTCACTTTGTTATAAAGCAGAAAGTAACACACCATTGTAAAGCAATTATACTCCAATAAAGATGTTAAGAAAAAAAAAGTTCAGGATTCATTTCAGGTATCCTGGATCTAAATTGCCAAGATAACTCTAGAACTCCACTAAATAAAATCTGTTGGGGTCTGGTCTACTAACAGCTTATTTTGATCGAGTCTCAGTCATTCTACATGGATCTATCAGGTAGTCCAGGCAAGTAACTGAATTGGCCCACTAGATGGAGTGTCTTAGCGTTAATCATTTAAAATTAGTGCCTGACTATCAAAAATAAGCAATATAAATTATAATGTTTTTCCTTTTATAGAGAGTAGAAAATAAGGATGATTCATTTGGAAGAAAATTCTTGTTTCACAGATAATTCTGTGACAGTATGTCTTGTGTGCCCTATTCATAGCGAGTCCTTTAATGCAATGACTATTAATAATTTTTAAATTCTCTTAAAGTATCTGGACTGTGTCTAATAGCTGTATCATTCAATAATATATATTTATTTCAAGCTTGCATTTGAAAAATACGTAAAGAAAGAGAACATGTCTCTGGGAAACAGTATACTTTAAAAAAAAAGTCCTCTAGAAGTTATCAAAGAATGATTGGTTAAAGTTGGTTTAAACATGGTACAAATGAAGCCATGCAGTGTCTCAGGATCAAGCCACATGAAAAAGCTGTGTTCTACTAACATCATTTATATCTCAGTGTTGCCCAGCTACACACAAATGAGTGCTAGGCCAGAGCTTCATTCCTCTTCTTGTAAAACTCTTAACAGTGGGTCAGGACCGTCATCCTTGTGTATGAATTTCTATTACTGTCACATAATTTGAGTTATTACTTTAACCAGTTATGATTTAGCATAAGTATTTAAAATATTTTTCAAGCTTAATCAGTAAATGGTTAAGTGTAGCAGTATGTACAAGGCATTTTTCTGTAGGAAATAATAAATATTTTTTAAAACAAGGAATAGTCATATCCTTAAGTATGCCCATTAAAGTTATGAGCATTCAACTTTATAAGGCATTTCATTAAAACCCTCACTTCAGCTTATGAGGCATTTCTTTGTTTTTACAAAGAATGACTTAGATTTTTCCTTCCAAAGCTTCCAGGAGAGAAACACCATGTGGTCATCCTTGCAGTTGTGTAGTTGGTAGATCTAGTCTAGCATTACATTTTCTTCTTAGCTGTTGGCTTGATAGTTTATGGCAGTGACAGTTAAGTGCATCATGCTATGAGGTCAACTTGTTTGGTGAGATATCACTTGCATTGCTTTACTTGTTCTTTTCGTTCTTTCTTTCTTTCTTTCTTTTTGCATTAAAGTTTGTAAAACATTAAGTATCACATGTATGTTCTGGTTTTTTTTGCATTAAAGTTTGCATAAACATTAAGTATCACATGTATGTTCTGCCTGTTAAGCTATAAAATAACAAGATCATGTAAGCATGATCTTATAATTTATAAAGAAAATAATTTATAAAGAATTGATTGTGTTAACTAATTTTAACTATTGAGGTTATCATCTCTATTTTTAAAATAATGTGATATTGTTTAAGGATAAAGTATAAGTGAATATAAATTCAGGGGTTTGGGAATGCATAAAAACTTTCACCACTGAAGTCAGTGGTATTAGGTTAAGAAATTTGCCGTTTGAGAGATTTTTCTGGAAACTATTCCATCATGGGCAGGGGAAAACTATTCCATCAATGTTTTTTCTAGGCTTTATGCCTGGTAGTCAATTTGAAAATTCTCTGATCTAGTAAGTTTAGAATTGATGGAGAAAATACTTATTTCTCACTGAAGAATACACTGTAAATACTGATTGTTAGTACCTAGGAAGATAGTAGCAGTGTCATTTCCCTGGAATTCAAGAGTGAGTGGAAAATTAAATTGCATATTATGTTCACAGGTCTTAATAATTGAAGCACTCTTTGCATCTTAAATCTGGGGATAGCAGTGCCTACTAGCAGCGTACATGTGCCAAACTTGCCATCGGCCTTCCTCAGTTGGGGTTCTGTAAGGGAATGAAGCTCTAAAGTCCTAGGTGGCTTTTGTTCTAATGAAACTTCTCTTTTATGCACCTGGAACATCTCTATTATGCACCGATGATACATAGGTTATGCATATCATTATTCTATATGCCCTCTTTCTAGGCATAATCATATGGGAACACTGGTATTGTATTCAGGCATTCATTGTAACTAATAGCACTGGCCAGTGATGTCTTTTTCCTCTACGTTAGCAGCTTGTATGAAAATGAAATCCACAACCTTGACATACTTAGGAGCAGGCGCTAAGCAACCAAACTAACCAGGCAGCATAAGAAGGTCAGGCTATTCAATAAGATGCTGTGACAGCAACCGTGGCTACCTAAATAAGCTTTCGTAAATCCCTAAGCCAGAGACCCATTTATGTGGTGACTAACGAAGGTTCATAATCTCTTTAAGAGCTGTCTTAAATGTGAGCTTTGTGTTAACTCACTTCATTGTGGTTTTGGAGGCCTGGCCCAGTCGGCTTCTGAGTTTGATCTTGCACCTGTGAACGCCCAGTCAGTTTCATGAGACGTCTAGCTTCTGATGAGAAGTGAAGGAGGAGAGATAGGGAGTTTCTAGGGAACAGGCAGAGGCTAAGACAGTACCAAAGCACCACATGTACTTAAGAGTATTACACTTATCAGTCACTGCTCTCCATAAACTTGTCGGATGGCATTGTAATAAATAAAACTACTGAGGAAAACCATAAACCTGGGAAATACCTCCCAGAAAGTCTATTTTCCAGGGATCCTACATAATGTTCTTAAAGTTTGGAGGAATACCAGGAATATAATGCTGTTTCTTTACTATGTGAGTTCATGTTATAGCAGATGAGTTTCCAAAAATATATCTTTGGTGGTTGATTCTCTGTAAATCAGAGAACTGCTTTATTTCTCCGTGTTTTTTTAAGGTAATCACACGTAGTTGTGTGAGAAGGAAGGTTCTAAGACAAAGCGTCTAATATAACCTGAGGAGAGTCACATTTCAACAACATGATGGATTTTTATCCAGGAGAAGCATGTTCAGGTTTTGCTTTTTGATCCTTTTGATGTTCCAGACAAATGAACACTTGGACTAGATTTTTTTTTCACAAACATTTAGTCCTTTAGTCCTTCCTGTAGGAATAGGATACTTTTCTGCCCTTGATCAAATTTGTTGTAGCAGAGAACTGATAGCCTAGCTTAGATGTGCCAGGCATTGGCTATACATTTATCAAGATCAGGGAGACATTGATTATCCTGTGAATGGAGGACATGTGTCACTATCTTTTAGTAGCCATCTTTCACAATATTGTTATGTGACCAAGAATAAGAATTAGATTGGATATAAGAGAGAGATGAAATCCATTAAAGGCCTATCAAGAAATAAGTTGGATGTTAAAGATATTCAAACTCAGTTCTCGAATTTGGGAGTCTAGATTCTTAAGACATCCAAAAGAACTGAGAGAGAAATCATGACCCACAGAACAAGCCATAAGTGTTCGAGCTTAAGGCTGCCTTGTTTTGCAAAGAAATGTTATTTGGGACCATGACTGCTTTTTTTGAAAAAAATCTATCATTAAATAAAGTTTAATTTCAAGAATACAAGGATGATTCTATATCAAGAAATTGATTAACAGAGACCTTGATTACCTTAACAGCGGTTAAAAATAATTATCATTATCTATGAAATGATATTTAAAGAGAGAAATATTGTTTTCATTTGCACAGCAAAACACCATATTCAAATTAAAAGATGAAAATCATTCTGTACCATACATAAAAAGCTTACCTGAAAATCTAAATGAAGACGAATCTATACATAAAGACCCAGTTTTGCCCTTTAGCTTCTGATGTAAAATGGTTTCGATCCTATCCCAAAATTTTGCTGCATTATTCATATAACAGGATTTAAACTTAAGCACAGCATGTGTTATCACTTTTCCTTTGGCTCGGCAAAGGAAACAGACGAAGAAATTATGCTTTTATTACTGAGCCTCTATCATTCTTAGTGGAGTCATTCTATCCTTTGTTAAGCAGAGCTCCTGGCAGTTTTCTAGTTCCTCCAAAGGGAGTGGAAACAGCACTTTATTGACATGGTGAACAGCAGAGAGTGTGATTTAGACTCACAGGAACTGAGTTTGTACTCTAGATTCACCATTTCACATTCACATTCAACCATCTACCCTGTTGCAAAAGCCTTGAACAATATCTTCCTTGTCTGTTCAGTTTTGTATGGTGCAATTTGTGCTTTGACAGCCCGGTGGTGGGAACAATTTTGTCATGTTTATTGGGGGAATAATAGCAATCTATATGGATATAAGTGTTGAATGAGGATGAGGGTATGAGATGAGGTCAGAGAGAAGCAGGGCCATTCCAGGTAAGGTTATGTGCACTATGTAAGAAGTGTGGAATTTGTGGGAAACTGCCAGAGGATATTAAGGAAGGGGATGATGGCCTCTTCTAATTCATTTTGATTGCTGCATGCAGTATGTATAATAGTGGAGCAAGAGTGAAAGCTGAAGAGTAGACAAGTTGATGCAATAATCTAGATATGATTGCTTGGGTTCAGACTACAGTTTTTTACTTATTAAATATGTGACCTTGGCAAGTCACTTAACCTAACTTTGCTTCAATCTCCTCCTCTGCAAAATGAGAAACTAATATGTACATACCATACAGGGTTGCTATCAGGTTAAATGAGTTAATATAAGTTCTCTGGGGATTCTGGTTGAGAGCATGGATTATTTAAAAAGGAACCAAGAAAATTAAATAGCACAAGTTCTAGTTTTAGGAAGTGGTATATTCCAAAGCATATTAGCTTTTCTATTTGAGATTGTGGTTATTGTTTTTCCATATCTATTGCAGGTTACCTCTTCCTCACCAGTGTTTGGATAAACATCTTTGCTGCTAGAAAATAACTGTAGAATTAGGAAGGTAAGGTAAAAGAGTGAAGCTGGTTGGGTGTAAATACATGTGTGTACATTTGTGTGAGTGTTAGGGCCTGCTGCAAACAGTGCAGCTTCAGTGTCAGAATATTGTTACTGTGTGGGAATGTGGGTCACATGTTTTTAGATCTTTTGATTTTTTTAACGCATTCTGAGAATCCTGCTTTTATGTGAAATTTTCAAACTTTTACATTTAATCCACAATTCTAAGCAAGATTTGGCACATTATCTACTAGCGTGCCACTCCTGGGTCAGATATTTTATATGTGGCTCTCTTATCTTATCCATTCTTACATTGAAATTATCTGATTTTAGGTTTGCTTTTTGACTTTGTGCCTTCAAATAAAAAACAACCCCATTTAACCTTTACCACCATCAGCTGGAACTCTTGGTTCTGGTTTAATAATTTTCCAACAGACCTTGAATACAATTTTTCACATTTGAAAAGGCTAGTGGTTTTGAAGCCCCAAATTTAACCTTTCGATTATATACTATGCAAAGATATTCTGTTGAATATGAGATATGAAGGCAAAGGAAAAGTTTATTCTCTGTGCCTCTCAGGCTGTGTTACATACCTTACTTGGGCAACATGAGGTTTGACATACTGTCTTCTCAGTCTGTATCCATGAAATGTTTCATTTATCTGTTAAACAGTAAAATGAATAACTTATGCTTTTAATTTTAAAGTTTTCATTGTGAAGAACTTCAAATATACATGAAAATAAATAGTAGTATAATGTACCCCATGTACCCATCATTCATCTTCACCAGTTACCAATCAAGGACCAAACCAGTTGCATTTTACTACTATCCACATCCTAGGGATCAAATAACTCCGTAATATCATCAAATACATACTGTTAAAATTTCCCCAGATCTCATTTAAGAAAGAGATGCAATGTGTGTTAAACATGTGTTTTTTTTTGAAAATTACCTTTATACTAGCTCAATTAATTCACAAATATCCTTAAATCAATAAATTGTGTGGCAAGGTGAGGCAATAATATTTGCTTCCTAACAGCATGATAGGGAAGAATATTCATTTTGGAGAGGTAAATTCAAAGGTCCAATGGATACAGTTTGTCTTCCATGTTCAGCATCCATTGAACATCAATGCGATAAAACTAAACAGAAGTGTCCCGAGAAGGAGGAAATATTTCTTTCTTTTTTTTTTTTTTTTGTACTATGGCAGCCCGCTTTTCACCTCTGGACTGCAAACCATTTCCCCTGATCTTTCAGTTATGTGCTACCGACGGGTTCAAAGCAGGATATGTAGAAATCTCTCAGAGAAATCTCACATAAGAGTCATTTTCTCAGCTGTTCTTGATCTTAACCTAATGATGATTTCTCACAGCAGGACCTTCACAGAAGACAAGACAAAACGTTGCACTGTCCATGGCTTTTACTTCGGCAAAGATAGTCCTTCAGAAACAGTGACTCATTTTTGGAATTGCAAAGATTTAATTTATATTTTTCCTCTTGCTCCAAAGCAATTGGAATATGTTCATTTATTCAATAAATATCTATTGAAATAAAACTACTAACAAATTAGATAGATCCATACTTTCTTGGAGATTCAATGAAGGAGACAGATAATAAGCAGACCAAGAAATAAATATATAAATATGATAATTTGAGATAGTGTTAGGTGATATAAAAAATGTAAAATGATGTGATGGGGTGATTTAGGGAATAATACTTGAATGATAAAATAATATCTCTTTCAAGAGGTGACACTTGATTGAGACCTGAAAGATGTAAAGTTGACTATCAAAGGGAGAAGAATATTCTATATGGAGTGAACAACAAGTGATATAATCCTAGGTAAAAATGAGATTAGTATATTTGAGGGATAGAAGCAAAGTTGCTGTGACTCAAGTAAAGTGAGCAAGGGAGAGTGTATAAGCTGAGGTTGCCCAGGTAGATAGCAATGTGATTAGAGAGAGCCTATTTGGCCATGGTAATAAGTTTGGATGTTATTCCTAAATATAGTGAATGGAGGAATCCTGACAAGATGGTAACTAAACTATACTGTATTTTTCTTCTATTTTTCTTCTATTCTCTATTTCAATCTGCCACTCTTGGGGCCAGGTGGAATTGGGTTTTATGGGAGTCAAACAAGAAGGTGATGAAGAATTTCTTTTCCACGGGTCAAGGAAGAACCTAGAGAATAGTATGAGTCCTGTGCAAGGATAGAATCAAAACAGGCCCTGGGAAGATCCTGGTCAACAGAGGTGCGTGAATACCCAGGGATAAGGTCAACATTGGACCATGTGAGTGTGTTTCCATGGCTCCACAGAGGCCAAGAAGGAACTGAAAAGGGGGCTGAAGCCTCCTTTCTCCTGATGCTAGGCTAGTACTGCAGAGCTGGAAGACTTCTTCCTGGGTCTTTGGTATGGAGATGCAGAAGGCCTGCTGCCCACATTCAGACTACAGGATTTAAGAATAGCTCATGCTCTATCTTGTAGGATTGTCTCCAGTAACAAGACTGTGGCCTGAATAAACCAACAAGGAAAAATGATAATACAAATAAAGAAACCCAGCAGCCAGAGAAAGGAAATAACAGATTAGGTGCTCATCAAAAGAGAACTTCTGGAGAACACAGCAACCTAACAACAATGGCAAAAAGCACACATAAGAACATTCAGGTACATCAAAAAAAAAAGACTATGTGGTACTAAAAAGCACAATTTTCAAGTTAAAAAATTTAGTGGGTCAATTAAAAAAAGATGAGTGTCATTCTTGAGATCCAAATTTGTGACCTGTAAGGCCAAAAAGAATAAATACTTTAAATAGTAAAATTTAAAAAGAAGAAAACAATGAGGGAAGAGAAGCAAAACAGATCATGATTCCAGAAGTGGCTGTAAATAATAGGATCTTGAAGAGAGAAAGAGATGGAGGGAAAAAATAATAATAATAGTAAAATAAGTAGTAGGAGGAGGTGGTTCTGAATTAAATAAAGATCAAAATCTACAGATTCAAAGGGATAGACTGAGTTTCAGGCAGATTTGATGCATCAGGGGGAATATTTTCTAATTTTAGCTACAAACTTTAATACTGAAGTAAAAATATTTTGACAGAAGAAATAGAATCATTTCATATGTAACATTTGAAGGTGGAAGCTGGTGGAATAATATCCTCATACTCTGAGAGAAAAAGCTGACAATTTAACAATCCTATCCTCAGTCAAGATATAATTTCTCGTTAGAGTAAAATAAAGTTATTTATGGATATTCAAGAATTCAGTAATCTAGCATTCACATATCACAACTGAGGAGAATACATGACTATGGATTCTAGGAAAGCAAGATATAAAACAGAATTGAGGTCTCAATAGAGGGGGAGGTGAAGAGGAGAGGGAACAAACGTTGAGCAATGAAACCTGAGGGGTGTGTGTACACTACAATGAATGTATAATGGAAATGCTTGCAGCAGAAGCAACAAACTTTAAGAAACAGCCTAACAATAGAACTTGAGGTGCTATTTCACCTATTAGGAATAGGAAGGGAGGGCAGGAGAGGGAGGGGAAACAAGTGCTAAAAAGCCTTATCAGGAGTGGGGAATGGGAATGTGAGGAGAGGATACAAATGAAAGTATGTTAAAGGCCTCCCGTTCTTGGGTTGGGGTTTAGGTAAGGAAAATAATGTTTTGATAGGGCTAATAATTTTTTTAATAAAGAAAAATATTCATCTAACTTTGAGTTTCAGGATGGATGTTACCTATTAACTAAGTACATTGAAATTTTCAAAAGGAAAAAAATAGAATGAAAAACAGTGAAAATCAGGAAGAATAAGGATAAGAAAGTAAAAAAATAAAATGTTATTTACTTAAAGCAAGATGGAGAAATAAAATCAAGTATATTACCTGCTACAATTAATGAGAATAGATAAAACTTTGTCATTAAAGAATCTATGAAATTGCATTCAAAAACCAAAACCTAGTTATCTATTATTTAAAAGAATCGTACTTGTAAATAAAGGGATGAAAGACTGTTGACTATTTTGCTCCTGACTGCAGTGTGCATGTATTTTTTCCCCCTCTTCCATGTTTTCTAAACTTACACTAAAAGGATTCATCAAATCATCTTGTTCAGATAGCTCAGGATTGTTTTTCTTTTGCTTACCCTGTGCTCTTGGGTTCTATGGTATTTCTGTAATTACGTAACAATGGTGTTGCACAGTAATCTATCATATAGAGCTATATGTATGGAAAATTTTGATCAGTTTTTAAAAGAAAATTATCCTGTTTGCAAAGGCACAATAAAGTTGCATCTTATAGACTATAGGCAATAAAGCTAACAATAAACTTTATTTAGCACAAACCATATTCACATTCCCTGTTCATTTGATCTTGAGAAAAGTATATCCAGTAGTTTCACGGATATCATTTTAACTTAAAAGTTTCTGATATATTTAATTTATAAATCTCAGACTGATATAGTTTTGGAAAACGATAAGAAATGCTTTGTTAATGTGTGTATTCTTATATAAAACCCATGGCTTCTCCTGTGTATATTTTTAAAAATTAAAGGAATGCACATTTGACAAAAAAAAGACCGTTGATTATGAAGTTATGAGAAAGAAATGCTATACAATTAATGTGGAACACAATATAGAATCAAAAAATAGATCCTAGATTATACACGGACTTAGAATACAACAAGGATGGCATTTTATTTTATCTATTTTTCAAATTAACATTAAAATTTTATTTGGAAAAATGTAGTTTAGGGAAGATCTAGGCTTATTTCATGTATGAACATGTGTACTAACTGTTTAAGTACCATAGGTTTGAGTCCTAAAACACAGAAATTCTGATATATTTTAGTTTGTATGATTTCCATTATAAGAGAAAAAAATGTAATGGTATATTTATGATTTTACATACTGCCTTATCAAATATGTTCCTAGTACAAGGGAACTTCCATTTGACCATGTACTGAAATAATGTGTACTGATGGATGTTAACCAGACCTATTGTGGTCATTTCACAATATACATGTAGACGGAATCATTATGTTGTATACCTGGAACCAACACAATGTTGACAATGTTAATGTCAATTATACCTAAAAAAACAAAAACAAAAACTGAAGCCTTTAAAAAATTTTACATGTCTGATGACTGGATTCTAGCTCTTAATACCAAGATTCATTTATCCCCCTCTACCACATACTTCCACTGTTGATGCTCATGATGCATTCATCATCATTCTAGGGCGCCAACCCTCTTCCTCATATAACAATGCTAATTTTCTTGTGAGATGCATAAGTTCTAGAAGCTATCTGTGCAGTAAAGAGTTAACTCAGTAGGCTTAGGGTGTTAAATCCCTGTACATTCCAAAGGAAGGAGTGACCCTTGACCAGCTTCTGAGGGATAACCTTTAAGCCCTTGGAATGTCCTGCCTGAGAAGAGTGTGCTTGTATACCTGGGGCTTTGGGGGCCCTGGGTCATGGTATAACAGTTTCACCTCTGGAGGGGCTGCAGACTAAGTAGTTAAGGACAGTCATGTGGATACTCCATGTTTATGTGACTGCCCCCCAGAAATTACCCTGGATGCCCTAATGCTTGGATGAGGTTCACTGGTTGGCAATATTTCATATGTGTTGTCAAACCTTTTGTGAAGGGGGACAGTAATTATATGCTGCTTATGAGCTGTTATGATGATTAAGTGAGATAATATGTCATATGCTTAGAACAGTGACAGACACTGTTCTAATAAATAAAAGCTATCTAAGCGCTTGTTAAATAATTCTAAAGGGTGAGTACAGGAAAGCCAGAGTTTAGAATCGAAAACATAGATCAAGCAACAGATTTGGGATGATGAAGTTTGAGCAAGCAACCAAAGGGTCAAAAGGCAAAGAAACCTGGAGCAAAAAATAAACACACACATACACACACACACACACACACACACACACACACACACACACACACACACACACAAGTATGAAGTAGAGGGAGTACAGATAAAGAAGAGAGGAGAAGATAAAAGGAGGGGGAAAGATGGAGAAGGAAGGGAAACTCTGGACAATGCAGAGGGGACCACCTATATTTAGAGATCTACAGATGATAAGGAACCAGCAAAGGCAGCTGGGAAAAGCAGTTAGTGAAGAAGAAAATATGGAGAAGGAGGTATCTTGTAAACCAAAAAGAGAAAAGTTTCAGGAAGGAACATCAGTAATGGTGAGAAGTTCAAGTAAGAAGTGACCATCGGATTTGGCAACAGTGAGGTACTTGGTGACCTCTATAAGAGTAGTTGAATGGGTGGGGGAGAGAAAGAAATTCCAGTTGGATTGGGTTAAAGTGAGAACAGGTGACAAAGGAGGTGGAAACAGAAAGCATATCTAACTTTTTCAACAAAACTTTACTGAGAAGGAGAGCAGGAAAATGATGCTGGAGGAGAACATAGAGTCAAGAGCAACATTTTTAGATGAGTGTGTGAGCTAGCTACTGATATCTCTGAAGAAAAGACCATGAAATACTGTACTGCACTCTAGAAGAGCAGTAGTATTACAGTATCTTGTTTCCTGTGGAAAAGAAAATCCTATGAAAAGAGAGAAAGATATAGCTACTTATATGATCAGAATAATTCAACTGTTGTCAACTCTCTTAGGCTGCAGAAATTTTCTGGTGATCCGTAAATCTACCTTTTTCTCTTTAAGCTGTTTCATCATTTTTCTTTCTCACTCCTTCCTAACTCCCTTCCCCCTGACTTTTTCTTCTCCTTTTTTTCATATATTATTTGAATATGAGGAGATGACTGGGGCAAGAGGTACAGGGAGCATACCTGTAGCTACAAAGAGAAGACACAGTAAGTGACAAAATTAGTACCATAGATTGTGTTTTCTGTAGGTATTCAGAGATGGGAGACAACATTTTGAGTTGGAGTGGTTAGATAATAGCATCCTAGAATTGATAGTAATAAATCCACAGATTCATGGAATTTAAATCTATAAGCCACCTTATAAACAATCTTAACCAGTCCTATTCTTCAGATAAGTAAACAGAATCTTGCACAAGCTAACTACTTATGTAATTGAGTGATTACACCAGAAACACAAATAATATCACTTCCTATATTTTCCAGATGGCTAGCTGATTGGCCCAACACTATTGAATTTGAAATTGCATCTTTATCATAAACTAAAGGATTGTACTGGATTTATTATTAATTTGAACAGGATTGATATAATTAAGATAATGAGTCTTCTGTACAATTTATGTTAGTTTTATTCATGTATATCTTATAGTTTTTGTTGCTATTAAATGGAATTTAAAAATGTTTATATTTTGTTATTTTTGCTGATTAAGAAAACTATTACTTTTTGTGTGTTGGTCTGGTATTTGGCCACCTTGCAAAACTCTGTTACTATTTCTAGTAATTTTTCAACTAAGTCTTTTGAATATTTTAAGTATCTAGTAATATTGTCAGTATATAATGACCTTTTCCCCTCATTATTTTCAATGTACACATATTACTTCCTTTTCTTTTTGTGGTTGCATTGGTATAGACTTCCAGTAGAATGTTTGATTCAGTCCTTTAATTAATTTACAATATATTACTTCCTGTTGGAATAATTAATACCTTATGTTAATTAATTAGTTACCCACTATGACTTCCTTTCAACCTTTGGTTTCTCTGATCTTGTGTTTATTTGAAGCTTCTCTTGGGAAGACTCACTTTCTTGGAGGCTGGTATTTTACCTCAGGGCTCTGGAGTTTGTCAGCAACTGTGCTGCTGAGATTTTACTCTTAGTGGAGCTCTAGTTTTTATCTTCCAGAAACTCCTCACTCTTTTAGTCTTTTGGGTGGCAACATTTCCACCATTGTAAGACACATTGTGTTGTTTTTATTTGTCTTCTGTCATTTCAGTGAGATTTGAGGAGAGAGAGAGGGATAAATGCTTGCTTTTAATCAGCAATCTTGCTTTGGAAGTCAGGCTAGAATACTTTGAAGAAATAATTAATAAAATTTGGTGAATGGTTAGATAATGGAGATAATGGTTAGATAATGGAGAAGGAGGGGTCAAAATTGACTTTAAGATATGGTGACTAGGTGAGTGGGAGAATGGGAATACTATGAACCAAAACCAGGGAAAGAGACTAGACTGAAGACCAAAAATGATGCCTGCTAAATGATACTTGAAAAAAATAAGCTTCAAAATGAACTCAGACACCCAGCTTTAGCATATAATATTTGTTTAATAAGGTGTGGATATATGGAAGATGTAGAACCATCCTTAGAGTGAACAGTAACTTCAGGCTTAGGGTGTTCCAAGAAGCTGTAAGGTGGATTTATAGAAGTTTCCACAGAAGCACTCATGCAACCCCTGTTTTTAAGAAGCTCGGTCTCTTGGTACACCTGTAGGAAAAGGGTTGTTAGATATTTGACCTGAAACTAAGTGCCAAGTTTCAGAAACTCACTTAGAATTATGTTAGTGTTCATTATTACCATTCCCACCCTCCAGAACCATGTCTGCAGACATCCTGTCCTGAGCATCTAATATTTATTTCTTCTCTCCTTATTTTCCAATTGTAGAAAACTAGTGCATCAGTAATTTTTGTAAGTTTTCTTCATACCATTTGAAATATGAATAATATCTTCATAATGTTGGTTGCATTTTTTTGATAAACCTGGGATATTCTCAATTCCTTCATGGTTAAAAATTTAACTCACAATGATTTTCATTTAATATGTCAGATCAGCATTTTTTCAATAGCCTATATTGGAGAGTACAGTATTCTTGAATTTAGTTTTCTTATAAGTTTTGAAGGGCATGAAACTGAATGACCACTGGCATAATATTTACTCATATTAGATAGGACAGGAATCCTGCATAGTATCCTTCACTTTGTTACCTTTTAAAAATTACATACTTCTAATCCTGATGAATTCCATAGATAATGTGTCATTTGGTAGGCTGCACAGAGAGACATAAGTATAAAGGTGCATATGCCCGTACCAGGTTTAGGTTGGCTCAGCAGAAAATTTGTTATTTGATGAATACCCTGGTTATATAATGACCAAAGATGCCCCCTGCTCTTGGATACTCTGGTAAGTAGTTTGATGTATAAGCTTGGCTGACCTGTTTCTTATGGGTAATCTTAGATATCTTAAACATATCACGTATCGTTTTGGTCATCTATAATCCACTGCATTTATATGTGAAAACCACATAGTATTTGGTTAAACATTTTGGAATATTTGACCTGTCATGTGAAAATTGATGTAATTGGAAATGTGCTTGAGATTTTATAATGTTTGCATGCTCATTAATTATAGGACAATAAATCATAAAGTAGAAGGAAGCATACTTGCATTATGACTTTGGGTAAATTAACCTCTTCATGCCTCAGTTTCCTCATATGGAAAATGGGGATATCAGGAGAATCAAATAAGTTAATATATAAAGTGCTTAGAACACTGCTGACAATTAGTAAAGCTAATTTTTGTTGTTAAGGTACTACCTCACTCCTAAATTTTAGAATTTATATTCACTGTAATTGGACATCATATCTGCTGGAGAGCTACAAAAAAAAAAAAAAAAAAAGAAATAACAGAGATTTCTTTTTGAGTTTCTCACTAGAAAACCATATATTTAAAACATGAAAATGTTCCCTATGAAGGCTTATTCTCTGTAGTGAAAAAAAAACTATGATTCATAGTAAAGCAGCATCTCTCTTTATTTAATTCCTTTTCTCCTTTTAGAGTGAATCATCACAAGAATTATTTAATGGAAATCAGAAGAAAAACAGGCTGTGTGCATTATAATAATGACTAATAGGTAAGTTTGATGAATGATTCACAAGTCCATTTGGTACATGCTATCATCACCAGTGTTGTACTTTTGAATGTTGTGTATATGGTAATAATTATAATACAAGGAGCATTGAATTAAATGAAAATAGAAGGAAAGGCATGTAAAAGCAGGCATTCTGACCCATGTAAATGAAAAAGTATGAGAAATATTTGGTGCTTGTTTTAATACAGGTGACTTACAAATTGGGAATGAGGACTGCTAAAGGAGCCTGAAGCAAGATGTCAGGATTGGTGGTTGATTGACCAAGATGATATGATAATAGATCAGACTGATAGTTTTGGAATATTCATTTGTGAAGTAAACATAGGTTAATTGGTTTGAACATGTTGATTTGAATTTATAGCAGAAAAGGTGAATTTCTTAGTGTGGCATATTTGGAGTTATTTTAAATTTACATACTAGCTTTCTTATATACTTAAAATTTATTAAGTCTATTGGCACTCATTTTAGGTAATTGTTTTAGACCATCCTTATTTTAAGGGTTTACAGAATAATAAGACTTCTGCTAAGATTATGACATATTTAACCTTATGCCATGCCAAGAATATTTCCATGGTATAGGTATTTGTCATCTCATTTTTAGTTGAAGAAACTGAGGTGTGGGACGATTAAATAACGTGTCTGAAGTCATACAGGTAGTAAATGGCTACACATAGAATTGAACAAGGACTCTGAGTTCAAAGTCTACTATTTATTAATGAGTGTGTTATACTGCTTCCTTGTCATTTCCTTCTTTATCATAAAGGTAAACTAAAAGTGGGAATTTTCTTTCTTCATTTTCTATATGCTAACTCTTAGTCTAATGGTAAAAGCACACCAAAACTTTTAAAGTCTTTGGATTTATTAGAAACTGGAGGTAGTGGAATGCTGTGGGAAAACTACAAGCTTTACTCAGAGACAGTTAGGTCTGAAAATGTCCTGTCAGGAATCTGCTCAGGGAAACGGGAGATGAATGATGACACCATTGCTCTTGGCAGAATTTGGTTTGATTGATAGAATTATTTGAGTTAGTTAGATTGGTATCTATGATAAAGGAAGCTTATGTCCAAGGGGCAGTCAAGACTTTTCATTAGGTCTTTAGTCAAGTAAAGTTTAACTTATAACAAGCATATTCTTAAGTAGACATTTAAAATTTTTTACATACACTGAGGCTCAACAAGAAGATTTTTATTTTGGGCTGTATGTTCTCTTCTACACTGGCCATTTCTCTTCCTTGAAGGACTGTTTAAGTTAGGAGCAGAAACAGCATAGCCTTGGTCAGGTATCTTGGAGGTAGAGTAAGTTTTATTCATTTAATTTATTAATACGTTAGAAATATTCTTTGACTGTCTATCACATGTCAGGCATTTCTTAGATGTTTCAAAATGTGTCCCTCTTACATTTTTCCTCCCATACATGTATTCTAACTAACTTTCTGAAAAGGCTCACTATCCTTATCTAGAACTGAGGTAGTGGTAAGAAATAATATCAAATTATCAATCATTTCCAACTTGGAAGGTGAGTGCTAGGATTCTGGCATTTTAAGGAGCATAGCATTAAAAAAAAAATGCTAAGAAAAGAATTTCATCTTACCAAAGATACTATCTTTTTAGTTAGGTCCATATATTCTTGTGAATATGGTTTTTTGAACGTGCTGTCATAGTCAATATTACTGACTTTAAAGCTCATGTGATAGTAAAAAGGTGTTTTTCCTGAGAAGGAGAAAAAAGAAAAAATAGTTCTGACTTTGCTTATTGTGTAACTGCTTTCATTCTTAAGGAATCATGTGAAATAGAATACTCTGATGAAATTTCAAGTAACTTAACATTTAAATAGTCTTAATTCCTAGCGATTGTGGAAATAACTTTGACATGCCTATTAAATTATAACCTTGCCCAAGAATGTAAACCATTTTGTAACATTCTGATAAAATTCTTCATGTGAGTGGCTGCAGTTAATTATTTAAAAAAATCTTTCCTGGGCTTCCCTGGTGGCGCAGTGGTTGAGAGTCTGCCTGCCGGTGCAGGGGACACGGGTTCAAGCCCTGGTCTGGGAGGATCCCACATGCCGTGGAGCAACTGGGCCCGTGAGCCACAACTACTGAGCCTGCGCGTCTGAAGCCTGTGCTCCGCAACGGGAGAGGCCGCGATAGTGAGAGACCCGCGCACCACGATGTGGAGTGGCCCCCGCTTGCCGCAGCTAGAGAGAGCCCTCGCACAGAAACGAAGACCCAATACAGCCAAAAATAAATATAAAATAAATAAATTAATTAATTAGTTAAAAAAAATCTTTCCTATACAGTCACAAATAATTAAAAAAAACAAACAAAAAAATGACATAGCATTTTTCTTGGATTGTATTGGCAAAGATGACAAAAATAATAATACTCAGACTGGAGTAGCTATACATATATCAGACAAAATAGACTTTAAGCTAAAAATAGTATTAAGAGACAAAGAAGTTCATTATATAATATTATATATACATTAAATAATATAATATGACTTATTATTATGCAATGATAAAGGGGTCAATTCATCAAGAACACATAACAATCATAAATATATATGCACCCAACATCAGAGCATCTAAATATATTAAGCAAATACTAACAGATCTGAAGGGAGAAATAGACAAGAATGCAGTAATTGTAGGGGACTTCAATATCTCATTTTCAATAATGGATAGATCATCCAGAGAGAAAGTCAACAAAGAAACGTTGAACTTGAATCATACTTTAGAGAAATTGACTTAACAGAATTATGTAGAACATTCTATCCAACAGCAGCAGAATACACATTTTCTCAAGTTTACACAGAATATTCTCTAGGATAGAGCATATGACAGGTCACAAAACAAGTCTTAGAAAATTTAAGAAGATTGAAATCAACTAACTATCTTTTCTTACCATAATGGTATGAAAGTAGAAATCAATAACAGAAATAAAGCTGGAAAATTCACAAATATGTGGGAATTAAACAACACACCCCTGGACAACCAATGGATCAAAGAAGAAATTGAAAAGGAAATTGAAAAATATCTTGAAACAAATTAAAATGGAAACACAATATACCAAAACCTATGGGTTGCTTCAAAAACAGTTCTAGGAGGGAATTTTACAGTGATAAACACTGACATGAAGACAAAAGAAAGGTCTCAAATAAAAACTCTAAATTTACACCTCAAGGAACTAGGAAAAGAAGAACTAAGCCCAAAGTTACCAGAAGGAAGGTAATAACCAAATCAGAGAAATAAATGAAACAGAGACCAGAAAAACAATAGTGAAAATCAAGGTTTTTTGAAAAGATTAAACAAGATTAACAAAACTTTAGCTAGACTGAGAAAAAAAGAGAGAAGACTCAAAATCAGAAATGAAAGAGGAGACTTTACAACTGATACCACAGGCATGCAAAGGATCATAAGAGATTACTGTGAACAATTATACACCAAATAATTGAATAACCTAGAAGAAACGGATAAGTTCCTAGAAACATACAACCTGCCAAGACGAAATCATGAAGAAACAGGAAATCTGAACAGACCAACAATGAGTTAGGAGTTTGAACCAATAATCAAAAACCTCCCCAAACAGAAGAGCCCAGGACCAGATGGTTTGCCTGGTGAATTCTACCAAACACTTAAGGAATTAATGTTAATCCCTCTCAAAATCATCTAAAAAATAGAAGTGAAGGGAACACTTTTTTTAAAAAGAAAATTTTATTGGGGTATAGTTGATTTACAATGTTGTGTTAGTTTCAGGTGTAGAGCAAAGTGAATCTGTTATATATATATATATATATATATATATATATATATATATATATATATATATATATATATATATATATATGTATCTCCACTCTTTTTTAGATTCTTTTCCCATATAAGCCATTACAGAGTATTGAGCAGAGTTCCCTGTGCTAAACAGTTGGTGCTTATTAGTTATCTATTCTATATATAGTAGTGTGTATGTGTCAATCCCAATCTTCCAATTTATCCCTCCCCCTGCCCTCACCCCTGGGTAACCATAAGTTTATCTTCTACATCTGTAACTTTATTTTTGTTTTGTAGATAAGTTCATTTGTAGCCTTTTTTAATATTCCACATATAAGAAATATCATATGATATTTGTCTTTCTCTGTCTGACTTACTTCGCTCAGTATGACAACCTCTAGGTCCATCTGTGTTGCTGCAAATGTCATTATTTTGTTCTTTTTTATGGCTGAGTAATATTCCATTGTATATATGTACCACATCTTCTTTATCCATTCCTCTGTTGATGGACATTTAGGTTGCTTCCATGTCTTGGCTATTGTAAATAGCGCTGCAATGAACATTGGAGTGCATGTATCTTTTCGAATTATGTTTTTTTCTGGATATATGTCCAGGAGTGGGATTGCTGGATCATATGGTTGCTCTATTTTTAGTTTTTTAAGGAACCTTGATACTGTTTTCCATAGTGGCTGTACCAATTCGCACTCCCACCAATAGTGTAGGAGGAGAAGGGAACACTCTAAACTCATTTTACAAGGCCAGTATTACCCTGACCAAAACCAGATAAGGACACTACAGTAAAACTAGAGATCAATATCCTTGATGAATATGGTACAAAAATCCTCAACAAAATGCTAGCAAACTGAATTTAACAACACATTAAAAGAATCATACACCACAATCGAGATTTATCCCTGGAATTCAAGGATGGGTCAATATATACAAATCAATAAATTTGATATACCATTTTAATAGAATGACAGATAAAAATCATATGATCATCTCAATAGATGAGTAAAACTTTTGACAAAATACAAAACCTTTCATGTTGTAAAAACCCGTTGGGTCTAAAGGGAACAAACTTCAACATAATAAAGACCATATATGACAAACCCACAGCCAACATGATAATCAAGGGTGAAAGGTTGAAAGCTTTTCCTCCAAGGTCAGCAACAAGATAAGGGTGCCCACTCTCACCACTTCTATTCAATATAGTGCTGGAAATCCTAGCTGGAGCAAAGGCAAGAGAAAGAATTAAAAGACATCCAACCTAGGAAGAAAGAAGGAAAGTTGTTATTTGCACATGGATGACCTTATGTATAGAAAATCTTATAGACTCTGCCAAAAAACTGTTACAATTAACTGAGTCAGTAAAGCTGCTGGACACAGAATCAGTTGTGTTTCTATATACTAACAATGAAACATCTGAAATAATATATAAGCATAGTAGTGGGATTGCTGGGTCATATGGTAGTTCTATTTTTAGTTTTGTAAGGAACCTCCATACTGTTTTCCATAGTGGTTGTATCAATTTACATTCCCACCAACAATGCGGGAGGGTTCCCTTTTCACCACACTCTTTCCAGCATTTATTGTTTCTAGATTTTTTGATAATGACCATTCTGACCGGCGTGAGGTGATACCTTGAAAACCATAATTCAAAAAGAGACATGTACCACAATGTTCATTGCAGCACTATTTACAATAGCCAGGACATGAAACCGACCTAAATGTCCATTGACAGATGAATGGATAAAGAAGATGTGGCACATACATACAATGGCATATTACTCAGCCATAAAAAGAAATGAAATTGAGTTATTTGTAGTGAGGTGGATGGACCTAGAGTCTGTCATACAGAGTGAAGTAAGTCAGAAAGAGAAAAACAAATACTGTATGCTAATGCATGTATATGGAATCTAAAAAAAAAAAAAAAAACGTACTGATGAACCTAGTTGCAGGGCAGGAATAAAGAGGTAGACATAGAGAATGGACTTGAGGACATGGGGTGGGAGGGCAAAGCTGGGGCAAAGTAAGAGCAGCATAGACATATATACACTACCGAATGTAAAATAGTTGGCAGGTGGGAAGTGGCAGCATAGTACAGGGAGATCGGCTTGGTGTTTTGTAATGACCTAGAGGGGTGGGATAGGGAGGATGGGAGGGAGGTTCAAGAGGAAGGGGATATGGGGACATGTGTTTGCATATGGCTGATTCACTTTGTTGGGCAACAGAAACTAACACAGTATTGTGAAGCAATTATACTCCAAAAAAGATCTATTAAAAATATATACACATAAGCATATTATGATAATCATTTTGTAATATACAAGTGTATGGTGGTAACAATTTTGCAATATATATCAAATCGACTCATTGTATATCTTCAACTTACACAATGTTATATGTTAATTATATCTCAATAAAGCTGGAAGAAGAAAATTCCAAAGGAACATAATATTTTTGTTATTATATATTTTTATTCATAAATACTATATGACCTTAATTTTCTATTAGGATATCAGGGTTGAAAATCTAGGGCATTAAGACAGTATTAGACTTTATTAACTTGTTGGACTACTAAACAAATTTTAAACACTAGAAAGGAAAGCCATTCCTTAGCTCTGTTATCCTGTTAGAGCACCGAGTCCTGAATTGGAAGGTGTAGTGATAAATTAGGTGCTACTGTTGGTATTCAGAGGAACTATCAGACTATTATACTAAAGGATTAGTTTCTCTCCTTCAAATGTAACCTGGACCTTGAGCAGAGAAAAGAAAAAAATATGATCTAGGATCTCTTCTGAGTGTTATTTTGATTGGTTTTTCCTCCCTAGAAGAGTCATGTTTTTCAAATAATCCAGGTCACATTCTGGGCTAGGGCTAAGAGCTCAAGGGAGGACTAGATCCTGACCAATTCTTCTCTTTGTATCTTTATTTATTTATTTTTATTTGCTTTCCAAGTGGTTTTTACAATTGAGATACAATTGACATATAACATTATATTAGTTTCAGGTGTACAACATAATGATTCAATATATGTACATATTGCAAAATGATCACCACAATAAGTCTAGTTAACATCCATCCAAGATTTTTATGCACATTAAAGCTTGAGAAGCAAGGTTTACATAAGTGGCTCTCAGCCTGGGCTTTCAAAAAAGATCACATGTGGATTTTTGCAAACTATCAAATCTTGGGTCCTCTCCCACAGATTCTGTTCATTGGTCTGGGTGGGAACATCAATGTTGCTTTAATTAAGTGCTCCAGGTGATTCTAAGTGAGGCCAGGGTTAAGTATGTGGGCTCCCAAGTATATTTATGAGAGTTGAGTCCAGGCTTTTGTCCAAGGGGAGGTAACAAGGTCTGTTCTACATGGGTTTGGTAGAGGCAGGGCGGTGGAGCCCACATTAGCTATTGTGTAGCAAAATTTAGGGGCATCTGTGGAAAGGGAGGGTCCTTGAAGACAAGAAAGGAGAAGCTCAAAGTCTGTTCTCCAGGTAGGAGCTCATTGTTCCTGAATATCTCCTGAAACAAGGAAGGGTTGACTTTCCTGAGTTTCAAGGCCCTTCTGCCCATGGCCACATTGGTAGCAGGTAAAGGATCTGTGCCGAAGCCTTTAAAGGCATATTCTCAAGATGCTGATGTGATTTCTCCACATAATCTCACCTGAGGAAGAAACCTAGAGGAGGAAGCAGAAGAGGAAGAAATGGTAGGTTCTCAGGTAAATGTCCTGTCTTGCATCAGGGGCTATGTTCTTCTTACTTCTTGAAATGCCATGGTTTTAGAACATGCAAAATTTTACTTCTGTACTTCTGGTGTTTCTGCCTAACAAGTTTTTTTTCAACTACCTTTTTTTTCTTCTTTCTTGTGACAGTCAAGGTTAACTCTTAAGAACACTTCTCCCCTGTATCCCAGATCCTTCTTTGTTTTCTCCATTCAGATTTCTGATGGGCCTTGAGCACTTGCCACCATCAATTAATGACCTGCAACTACAGATAATGTTCTTGTGACAGATCACTTTGGAAAGTTATTGATAGCTAAGATTCATATGTAGGAAGAAGTGGGGACCTGGAATATCAGTGAAGAAGGGAAGTGTAGTGTTTAGTGCCCATATGGATGCTTCGTCAGCTCTATGTAGACCAGGATTAAGAAAATGCACATCTAGGGCTTCCCTGGTGGCACAGTGGTTAAGAATCGCCTGCCAATGCAGGGGACACGGGTTTGAGCCCTGGTCGGGGAAGATCCCACATGCCATGGAGGAGCTAAGCCACTGTGCCACAACTACTAAGCCTGCGTTCTAGAGCTTCTGAGCCACAACTACTGAAGCCCACGTGCCTAGAGCCCATGCTCCGCAACAAGAGAAGCCACCTCAATGAGAAGCCTGTGCACTGTAACGAAGAGTAGCCCCCACTTGCCGCAACTAGAGAAAGCCCGTGCACAGCAACAAAGACCCAAAACAGCCAAAAAATAAAAATAAAAAATAAAAAATAAATAAATAAATAAGAAAATGCACATCTAAACAGGATGGCATTTATGACCCAGAATAATGCAGAAATTTCTAGAAATATAAGAGTAATTAGGAGACACTGCCTCGCTATAATGCTAAAGGAAGATTATTTAAATACACTACTGTATTAGAGATTGCAGAATATGGGCACTCTATGTGGCTTGACATTTGAATAAGACTGATGTTTTTCATGACTAGATTTAGATTATGATTTGCTTATTTTTCTGGCCAGTAAATATCACAGCAGTTATGTGTCCTTCGGCAAACATTAGGCACCTGATATCAGTTTGTCCCATTACAGCTGATGTTAACTTCATTCACTTGGTTCATGTGGCAGATTCCCTCCCCTACTCTTTGTATCTTTTCAAAACTACTGAAAAGTAATCTAAAAATGCTGTTCAAGGAAATGGATTTATGTTGAATTTTCTTTTACAGTACCACTTGTCCTGTGAGAATTCTTGCCCCATAGAATTCTTTCTGTGGTCAGGACCATACATATATTGTGGGCTTATAATTAACTGATAACAGTATCAGTACACTTGTCCCTAGATGTTTCCACACCTAGATCTTTCTCACACATGGTGACTTACTTGCTCAAAACTGCATTCTGGTGCTCTCATTTTTGTCTGCTATTATCTTAGAAGGTGAATCACCTTAAATACCCTCAGCTTGGTCCCTGGCTTCTGTTCTCAACATTTAAGACTTGTTGAAAGTAGTTCTCCAGGCCAGGATCTCCCAAATGTGCATCTAGAGAGTCAAAGAGATGCCTTTTACAAAATCTATTAGTTAACATTAAACTTGGCCCTAAAGAGACAGTCTAGAAAAAGTACCTCACATATTTATCATTTTGGCCTTTGGCTAAGAAGCAAGAAAAAAAAGAAAATAAATTTGAATTTGAGAAGAAATTATTTTTGCCTTGACTCTGATGCTTTCCCTTTCATTTCCTATTCCTTGAAAGTGAAGTTGCTATTTTGGGATTAACAATTTCCATTTACAGTTGGCACAGGAATATTTGAAATATCCTGAACTAGTGGTAGTGAGAAAATCAGCAAGATAGATTAGCTTTCTCCATGCATATCCAGAAACTCCCCTGGAAATCACATCTGTTCATTTCCTCATCAATTACTCACAGCCTAACCTACTGCAAGAGAATTTTAACCTCCTGAGGATGAAATTATGTGCTACTTCTTGATATTCTTTCTTCTCTTTTCCTATAGTGATACAGTTTGTGATTTTTAACTGAGCAGATTCTATTCAAAAACAAAAACTATGTTTTCCTGTCTCTGTTTGTTCCATCTAGGAGTGATGGAGTACATTTAAGTTCTGACAAATGGAATGAAATGGAAAGTGGTATGTGCAATTTATGACATGTTTTCTTAATAGAAGCCATGCTCTTCTTCCTATTCTGCCTTCTGTCTGGCTGGAATGTGAACATGATGATCAGAACTGGCACAGTCACTTTGAATATTGAGATGATCTGGGCAATATAGGTCATGGTAGCATAGCAAGATTGAAGGAGGCTGGGTCTCTGACATCTTGAAGTGACATACTGAACCTGAGTCACTGACTTCTGAAAATATTTGTGTCTGAATCTCATAAATATGTGTATCTGTTTCCCCCTAGATCAGTGGTTCTCAAATCTTGGCTGAACATTAGAACCACCTGGGGAGCTTTTAAAGTTAAAATTTCCACTCCAGACAGCATCTTTGAGTGGGGCTTTTGTACTAGTATTTTTTGAAAAAAGCTTTCCAGGTGATTCTAAGGTGCAGTCAGGGTTAAATTTTATTAATCTAGATCAGGGATCAGCAAACTGTGTAATCTAGCTTGCTGCCTAGTTTTGTATGGCCTGTGCCTAAGAAGGTTTCTACATTTTTTAAAAGTTGAAAAAAAGTCAAAATAATAATATTCTGTGACGTGAAAATTACATGAAGTTCAAATTTCAGTGTCCATGAATAGAGTTTTATTGGAAATTAACTACATTCACTTATTTACATATTGGTTACTTTAGCATTACAACATTAGACTCAAGTTGTGATAGAGACTATTATGGCCCACAGAGAGGAAAATGTATACTGTCTGATCCTTTACAGGAAAAGTGTGCTGACCCTGCTCTAGATGCTGAGCACTTTAAGGCAAGGACTAGTGTGATGTTCTAGAAACTCTCCTTCATTACTCCATTACTCCCATTATAGCACCTAGCCTACTACGTGCCATTAAGTACACAGTAGTCACCCAATGAATGGCTTGTTGGGTTGAATCTGTATCCAGTTTCAGATAGAATGGGAGAAAGAGGAAGGCTATCTATCTATCTACTCTTAAAAAGTTAACCAAATAGATAACACAACATTATTATTACATAGACTCATGTGAAGTAGAAAAAGGTAGGTTTTGTGGAGTGAATATTTGTGCTGTGCTTTGGTTGTCCAGCTGTCTTTGTTTAACTAGTTACTGGCCCAAGTGAAAGAGTAGTTATTTTGAGGATATGGCTAGTAGCTTCCAGGTTTGGTGTCTAGAATAGTGAACAAGAAAATCTTAAAATGGTAATGGGCAGAACGGAGCCCGCGGATACGCAGAGCTGGAACTCCTGGCTTGGGGTCTCTTCCCTCCACCGTCACGGAATTGCCCCGGAGCCCGACAGGAGGGTGGCCTCACTGAGGCTGCCATCTCTGGAGGGGCCCCGGCGGCCGAAGCCACGACAGTCATGGGGACAGCGGGCCAAGAGAAGATGGCGGAAGAGTAAGACACGGAGATCAACTTCCTCCCCACAGATACATCAGAAATACATCTACACGTGGAACTGCTCCTACAGAACACCTACTGAACACTGGCAGAAGACCTCAGACCTCCCAAAAGGCAAAAAACTCCCCACGTACCTGGGTAGGGCAAAAGAAAAAAAGAAAAAACAGAGACAAAGAATAGGGACGGGACCTGCACCAGTGGGAGGGAGCTGTGAAGGAGGAACGGTTTCCACACACTAGGAAGCCCCTTCGCGGGCGGAGACTGCGGGTGGCAGAGGGGGGAAGCTTCGAAGCCGCGGAGGAGAGCGCAGCCACAGGGGTGTGGAGGGCAAAGCGGAGAGATTCCCGCACAGAGGATCGGTGCCGACCAGCACTCACCAGCCCGAGAGGCTTGTCTGCTCAGCCTCCGGGGCGGGTGGGGGCTGGGAGCTTTGGCTTCGGCTTCGGAGGTCGGATCCCAGGGAGAGGACTGGGGTTGGCGGCGTGAACACAGCCTAAAGGGGCCAGTGCACCACATCTAGCTGAGAGGGAGTCTGGGGAAAGGTCTGGAGCTGCCGAAGAGGCAAGAGACTTTTTCTTGCCTCTTTGTTTCCTGGTGCACGAGGAGAGGGGATTCAGAGCGCCGCCTAAAGGAGCTTCAGAGACGGGCGCGAGCTGCGGCTATCAGCACAGATACCAGAGACAGGCATGAAACACTAAGGCTGCTGCTGCTGCCACCAAGAAGCCTGTGTGCAAGCACAGGTCACTATCTACACCTCCCCTCCGGGGAGCCTGTGCAGCCCACCACTGCCAGGGTCCCATGATTCAGGGACAACTTCCCCGGGAGAACACATGGCGCACATCAGGCTGCTGCAATGTTGCGCAGACCTCTGCCCTGCAGGCTCGCCCCGCATCTGTACCCCTCCCTCTCCCCGGCCTGAGTGAGCCAGAGCCCCAGAAGCAGCTGCTCCTTTAACCAGCTACTGTCTGAGTGAAGAATAGACGCCTTCAGGGGAGCTACATGCAGAGGCGGGGCCAAATCCAAAGCTGAACCCCAGGAGCTGTGCAAACAAAGAAGAGAAATGGAAATCTCTCCCAGCAGCCTCAGGAGCAGCGGATAAAATCTCCACAATCAACTTGAGGTACCCTGCATCTGTTGAATACCTGAATAGACAACGAATCATCCCAAATTGAGGAGGTGGACTTTGGGACCAAGATAGATATTATTTTTTTCCCCCTTTTTCTCTTTTTGTGAGTGTGTATATGTACGCTTCTGTGTGTGATTTTGTCTGTATAGCTTTGCTTTCACCATTTGTCCTAGGATTCTGTCCATCCGTTCTTTTTTCTTTAAAAAATTTTTTTTATAATAATTATTTTTTATTTTTTATTTTAATAACTTTATTTCATTTTATCTTACTTTATTTGATTTGATTAGATTTTATCCTCTTTCTTTCTATTTTTTCTCCCTTTTATTCTGAGCCAAGTAGATGAAAGTCTCTTGGTGCTCCAACCAGGAGTCAGTGCTGTGCCTCTGAGGTGGGAGAGCCAACTTTAGGACACTGGTCCACAAGAGACCTCCCATCTCCATGTAATATCAAATGGCAAAAATCTCCCAGAGACCTCCATCTCAACACCAAGACGCAGCTTCACTCAACGACCAGCAAGCTACAGTGCTGGACACCCTATGCCAAACAACTAGCAAGACAGGAACACAGCCTCATCCATTAGCAGACAGGCTGCCTAAAATCATAATAAGGCCACAGACACCCCCAAACACACCACAAGATCTGGACCTGCCCACCAGAAAGACAAGATCCAGCCTCATCCAATAGAACACAGGCACTAGTCCCCTCCAAAAGGAAGCCTACACAACGCACTGAACCAACCTTAGCCACTGGGGACAGACACCAAAAACAATGGGAACTACGAACCTGCAGCCTGCAAAAAGGAGACCCCAAACACTGTATGATAAGCAAAATGAGAAGACAGAAAAACACACAGCAGATGAAGGAGCAAGGTAAAAACACAGCAGACCTAACAAATGAAGAGGAAATAGGCAGTATACCTGAAAAAGAGTTCAGAATAATGATAGTAAAGGTGATCCAAAATCTTGGAAATAGAATAGACAAAATGCAAGAAACATTTAAAAAGGACATAGAAGAAGTAAAGAGGAAACAAGCAATGATGAACAACACAATAAATGAAATTAAAAATACTCTATATGGAATCAATAGCAGAATAACTGAGGCAGAAGAAGGGATAAGTGACCTGGAAGATAAAATAGTGGAAATAACTACTGCAGAGCAGAAGAAAGAAAAAAGAATGAAAAGAACTGAGGACAGTCTCAGACACCTCTGGGACAACATTAAATGCACCAACATTCGAATTATAGGGGTCCAAGAAGAAGAAGAGAAAAAGAAAGGGACTGAGAAAATATTTGAAGAGATTATAGTTGAAAACTTCCCTAATATGGGAAAGGAAATAATTAATCAAGTCCTGGAAGCACAGAGAGTCCCATACAGGATAAATCCAAAGAGAAACACGCCAAGACACATATTACTCAAACTATCAAAAATTAAATATAAAGAAAACATATTAAAAGCAGCAAGGGAAAAACAACAAATAACACACAAGGGAATCCCCATAAGGTTAACAGCTGATCTTTCAGCAAAAACTCTGCAAGCCAGAAGGGAGTGGCAGGACATATTTAAAGTGATGAAGGAGAAAAACCTACAACCAAGATTACTCTACCCAACAAGGATCTCATTCAGATTTGATGGAGAAATTAAAACCTTACAGACAAGCAAACGCTGAGAGAGTTCAGCACCACCAAACCAGCTTTACAACAAATTCTAAAGGAACTTCTCTAGGCAGGAAACACAAGAGAAGGAAAAGACCTGCAATAACAAACCCAAAACAATTAAGAAAATGGGAATAGGACCATACATATCGATAATTACCTTCAATGTAAATGGATTAAATGCTCCGGCCAAAAGACGTAGACTGGCTGAATGGATACAAAAACAAGACCCATATATATGTTGTCTACAAGAGACCACTTCAGACCTAGGGACACATACAGACTGAAAGTGAGGGGATGGAAAAAGATATTCCATGCAAATGGAAATCAAAAGAAAGCTGGAGTAGCAATTCTCATATCAGACAAAATAGACTTTAAAATAAAGACTATTACAAGAGACAAAGAAGGACACTGCATAATGATCAAGGGATCAATCCAAGAAGAAGATATAACAATTGTAAATATTTATGCACCCAACATAGGGGCACCTCAATACACAAGGCAAATGCTAACAGCCATAAAACGTGAAATTGACAGTAACACAATCATAGTAGGGGACTTTAACACCCCACTTTCACCAATGGACAGATCATCCAAAAAGCAAATAAATAAGGAAACACAAGCTTTAAATGATACATTAAACAAGGTGGACTTAATTGATATTTATAGGACATTCCATCCAAAAACAAAAGAATACACATTTTTCTCAAATGCTCATGGAACATTCTCCAGCATAGATCATATCTTGGGTCACAAATCAAGCCTCGGTAAATTTAAGAGAATTGAAATCATATCAAGTATCTTTTCTGACCACAACATTATGAGACTAGATATCAATTACAGGAAAAGATCTGTAAAAAATACAAACATATGGAGGCTAAACAATACACTACTTAATAACCAAGAGATCACTGAAGAAATCAGAGAGGAAATCAAAAAATACCTAGAAACAAATGACAATGAAAACACAACAACCCAAAACCTATGGGATGCAGCAAAAACAGTTCTAAGAGGGAAGTTTATAGCAATACAATACTACCTTAAGACACAGGAAACATCTTAAATAAACAACCTAACCTTGCACCTAAAGCAATTAGAGAAAGAAGAACAAAAAAACCCCAAAGTTAGCAGAAAGAAAGAAATCATGAAGATCAGATCAGTAATAAATGAAAAAGAAATGAAGGAAATGATAGCAAAGATTAATAAAAGTAAAAGCTAGTTGTTTGAGAAGATAAAAAAAATTGATAAACCATTAGCCAGACTCATCAAGAAAAAAAGGGAGAAGACTCAAATCATTAGACTTAGAAATGAAAAAGGAGAAGTAACAACTGGCACTGCAGAAATACAAAGGATCATGAGAGATTACTCCAAGCAACTCTATGCCAATAAAATGGACAACCTGGAAGAAATGGACAAATTCTTAGAAATGCAAAACATGCCGAGACTGAACCAGGAAGAAATAGAAAATATGAACAGACCAATCACAAGCACTGAAACTGAAACTGTGATTAAAAATCTTCCAACAAACAAAAGCTCAGGACCAGATGGCTTCACAGGCGAATTCTATCAAATATTTAGAGAAGAGCTAACACCTATCCTTTCAAACTCTTCCAAAATATAGCAGAGGGAGCAACACTCCCAAACTCATTCTACGAGGCCACCATCACCCTGATACCAAAATCAGACAAAGATGTCACAAAGAAAGAAAACTACAGGCCAATATCACTGATGAACATAGATGCAAAAATCCTCAACAAAATACTAGCAAACAGAATCCAACAGCACATTAAAAGGATCATACACCATGATCAAGTGGGGTTTATCCCAGGAATGCAAGGATTCTTCAATATACGCAAATCAAACAATGTGATACACCATATCAACAAATTGAAGGAGAAAAACCATATGATCATCTCAATAGATGCAGAGAAAGCTTTCGACAAAATTCAACACTCATTTATGATAAAAGCCCTGCAGAAAGTAGTCATAGAGTGAACTTTCCTCAACATAATAAAGGCCATATATGACAAACCCAGAGCCTACATCATTCTCAATGGTGAAAAACTGAAACCATTTCCACTAAGATCAGGAACAAGATAAGGCTGCCCACTCTCACCACTATTATTCAACATAGTTTCGGAAGTTTTAGCCACAGCAATCAAAGAAGAAAAAGAAATAAAAGGAATCCAAATTGGAAAAGAAGAAGTAAAGCTGTCACTGTTTGCAGATGACATGATACTATACAGAGAGAGTCTTAAAGATGCTACCAGAAAACTACTAGAGCTAATCAATGAATTTGGTAAAGTAGCAGGATACAAAATTAATGCACAGAAATCTCTGGCATTCCTATACACTAATGATGAAAAAACTGAAAGTGAAATTAAGAAAACACTCCCATTTACCATTGCAACAAAAAGAATAAAATATCTAGGAATAAACCTACCTAAGGAGACAAAAGACCTGTATGCAGAAAATTATAAGACACTGATGAAAGAACTTAAAGATGATACAAATAGATGGTGAGATATAAAATGTTCTTGGAATGGAAGAATCAACTTTGTGAAAATGACTCTAGTACCCAAAGCAATCTACAGATTCAATGCAATCCCTATCAAACTACCACTGGCATTTTTCACAGAACTAGAACAAAAAATTTCACAATTTGTATGGAAACACAAAAGACCCCGAATAGCCAAAGCAATCTTGAGAACGAAAAATGGAGCTGGAGGAATCAGGATCCCTGACTTCAGACTATACTACAAAGCTACAGTAATCAAGACAGTATGGTACTGGCACAAAAACAGAAATATAGATCAATGGAGCAGGATAGAAAGCCCAGAGATAAACCCACGCACATATGGTCACCTTATCTTTGATAAAGGAGGCAAGCATATACAGTGGAGAAAAGACAGCCTCTTCAATAAGTGGTGCTGGGAAAACTGGACAGCTACAGGTAAAAGAATGAAATTAGAACCCTCCCTAACACCATACACAAAAATAAACTCAAAATGGATTAAAGACCTAAATGTAAGGCCAGACACTATCAAACTCTTAGAGGAAAACATAGGCAGAACACTCTATGACATAAATCACAGTAAGATCCTTTTTGACCCAGCTCCTAGAGAAATGGAAATAAAAACAAAAATAAACAAATGGGACCTAATGAAACTTAAAAGCTTTTGCACAGCAAAGGAAACCATAAACAAGACCAAAAGACAACCCTCGGAATGGGAGAACATATTTGCAAATGAAGCAACTGACAAAGGATTAATCTCCAAAATTTACAAGCAGCTCATTCAGCTCAATATCAAAAAAAACAAACAACCCAATCCAAAAATGGGCAGAAGACCTAAATAGACATTTCTCCAAAGAGGATATACAGATTGCCAACAAACACATGAAAGAATGCTCAACATCATTAATCATTAGAGAAATACAAATCAAAACTACAATGAGGGGCTTCCCTCGTGGCACAGTGGTTGAGAATCTGCCTGCCAATGCAGGGGACACGGATTCGAGCCCTGGCCTGGGAAGATCCCACATGCCACAGAGCGGCTGGGCTCGTGAGCCACAATTACTGAGCCTGCACATCTGGAGCCTGTGCTCCGCAACAAGAGAGGCTGCGATAGTGAGAGGCCCGCGCACCACGATGAAGAGTGGCCCCCACTTGCCGCAACTAGAGAAAGCCCTTGCACAGAAATGAAGACCCAACACAGCCATAATTAATTAATTAATTAATTAAAAAAAAAACTACAATGAGATATCATCTCACACCGGTCAGAATGGCCATCATCAAAAAATGTAGAAACAATACATGCTGGAGAGGGTGTGGAGAAAAGGGAACACTCTTGCACTTTTGGTGGGAATGTAAATTGATACAGCCACTATGGAGAACAGTATGGAGCTTCCTTAAAAAACTAGAAATAGAACTACCATACGACCCAGCAATCCCACTACTGGGCATATACCCTGAGAAAACCATAATTCGAAAAGAGTCATGTACGAAAATATTCATTGCATCTCTATTTACAATAGCCAGGACATGGAAGCAACCTAAGTGTCCATCGACAGATGAATGGATAAAGAGGATGTGGCACATATACACAATGGAATATTACTCAGCCATAAAAAGAAACGAAATTGAGTTATTTGTAGTGAGGTGGATGGACATAGAGTCAGTCATACAGAGTGAAGTAAGTCAGAAAGAGAAAAACAAATACCATATGCTAACACATATATATGAAATCTAAGGAAAAAAAAAAAGGTCATGAAGAACCTAGGGGTAAGGCAGGAATAAAGACACAGAACTACTAGAGAATGGACTTGAGGATATGGGGAGAGGGAAGGGTAAGCTGTGACAAAGTGAGAGAGTGGCATGGACATATATACACTACCAAACGTAAAATAGATAGCTAGTGGGAAGCAGCCGCATAGCACAGGGAGATCAGCTCGGTGTTCTGTGACCACCTAGAGAGGTGGGATAGGGATGGTGGGAGGGAGAGAGACGCAAGAACGAATAGATATGGTAACATATGTATATGTATAACTGATTCACTTTGTTATAAAGCAGAAACTAACACACCATTGTAAAGCAATTATACTCCAATAAAGATGTTAAAAAAAAAGGTAATGGAAGCATTATTCAAGAGAGGAGCATTGTAAGGCTGCATTTATGTGATACCAAAACATCTGGATAAAAAGTATAAAATTTGTTTAAGCAGATTGAGATTTTGTTTGTTTATTGACAAATACGTAGATTCTTAAAAGGATCTGATTTAATTTTTTAGTTCATACAAGATATTGTGGCATCAGGTAGGTGGCCTAAAGGTGAAAACCAATGACTTTTAAAAAGACAAGAATATAAAATCTAGGATTTTGGAAACTCTATCAAAGTACTTCACCCAGTCTCAGGAGATTCTATTCCTGTTTCTACACGTTTACTATGATTTGAGAAAACCTACATTATTAACAAAAATTACTTATTATTCTGATGCAGAAGTATTTAATTTTGGATTTTCCCCTTCATTTTAGAAGTTTCTATAAGCCATTAAAGTTTATAATTTCTGGGAAATAGGTATTACTATAACTAACTCCAAGAGTGTGTCTTCAATATATTAGAGCTCATATTCATTTCTCCCATGAGTAATTTCTTCTAGGCTCACTGAAAATATCTGTGTTTAGTTGCTTTAGAATAAACTACAAGTGGTGATTATGAAAATAATATGTATATTATAAATTTGTATATAATACATATGTATAATGTGTGGATTTTATATACATTATATGCAATATAATGTATATATTTATATTAGATACAAATATGTATAAAATGGTATTTCAAACAAGTATATTTTATAGAATATAACCAGAAAAATTTTGTTTTCTGTTCTTTAGTATTAAAAAGTCTTACAGTTACTATACGTCACAAAATATGGTCTCAGTTCAGAAATTAAAATATCCAGGTCTGTTGAATAATCAAAATTTGAACTTGATTTAAGGTTGAGATATTTCCCTTCCTAAGCTCTTTACCCACTTAGTCCAGCTAGTCCTCCTTTTCTACTTAATTAACAGGATTTGGACCCCTCTAGGTACCTACATGAATGGTTGAGAATTTGGCATCTAGCTTTTGTGCTCTTAGAATTTAGTATATATTTAAAATTAACTTCTGTCTAGTTTTTTTCTGAACTTTGACATTCCTTTTCTACTCATTACTGGAGACGTCTCAACTATAGTTACCTTACATGAACTAATGTAATAATTCCAGCCTGAATTTACTCATTCCTCAGCATTTAGGCAGTGGGAGATATTTCCCATTCTTTAACTGAAGATCTGAATTCCCCTCCAAGTGGCCCCTTGTAAAGGACCTAAGGTGATGGGGCTTTTTTTCTGGGTGGTCTATATCTGTTTCATAGGAAACATTTTATGTATTATTTGTCTCAAAGACTGGTTGTTCAAACTGCCCAAGGGCACTGCCCCTCTCCACTCTGCTGAAAAATCACCAAGTCTCTTGCCCTTTAGAGAGTCCATGTGTGAGTCAGCTTCAGTCCACTGTCTTCTTGGATCTGCAAGTCTTCTTAGGGCTGTATTGGTGTCTTTCGAAGTCCATCTCTCAGCTTGATATAAAGGGGAAAACATCATCTATTCTTCACATATCAGGGTGGTTGTAGTTGTATGAGAAATTATAGCACACCTATCTCCAAAGATAAAATTTTCAAATATCCTTTTCTTATCTCCAGTTTCTGGCACTTTTACATCCCTGATAAAAGGCAGCAAATTTTGTGTCTGTCTCATGTGAGCACCTCTTACTCAAAGGTTTATGGGCATATGCTATGACTATGACTCTTGGATTGGTTGTGGTAGCAGCTGGCATTATAACCTATCTAATGATAGTGTTCACACAAATAGTTTGTCTCTGGAAGATGAAACAGATGGTAGTAAGCACTTAGTAGTAAGCAGTAAGTAGTAAAGCACTTAGTTCTTGGGGACATGGCCTTTTTATTCTACAATGTACAACTCTGTTTCTCTCGATCTAAATTCTTTTCCCCTTATAAATTGAAATGGATGTTTATTTAGCCAGAAAGCTCTTTTCTAAATGTGAGTATTTTTTCAGAAAATACTACTATGCCTTAAAGCAATAGTTCCCATCCTGTAAGACATGAATTATACAGGATAGGGAGGTGGCAGCAGAAGATGATTCTAGACAATATTATTTATATACACACCAGGCATTGTTTTTTAGACTTAATAAACAATGATCCTTGTATGTATATGTATTACTGATTTTTAAACATACGTAGATGTAATTAAGTAAACAAAGGTTAACTTAAAAGCATTACTAAATTTACATTACTTATGCATTTATTTTTTATTCAAAAAGTAATTATTCTCTTGTGGAATGGAGGAAAAAAAATTTTCCTTATAAAAAGGTCCTCATTCTTAAAAAGTTTAGGAGAGAGTAGGTTAAAGATCTCCTGTCTTCTCCTTGGCTGCCTTGTGAATAAGCCCTGTCTTCACTGCAAACCTCGGATGTCTCAGCGTTTTGGCTTGCTGTGTTTCTGACAAAGGGAACCTGGCTCGGATAAATTGCCAATCAAAGAAAAATCCAAGACACCAGTCAGATTTTTACCACAGTTGTCTATGCTGTGTGGCTGACAGGACCTTGGGCCTCCAGTGGGGTGTCAGGCCTGAGCTTCCGAGGTGGAAGAGCTGAGTTCAGGACATTGGACCACCAGAGACCTCCTGGCCCCACGTAATATCAATCGGCGACAGCTCTCCCAGAGATCTCCATCTCAATGTTAAGACATAGCTCCACTTAACGACCAGCAAGCTCCAGTGCTGGACACCCCATACCAAAAAACTAGCAAGACAGGAACACAACCCCACCCATTAGCAGAGAGTCTGCTTAAAATCATACTAAGTTCACAGACACCCCAAAACACACCACTGGACGTGGTCCTGCCCACCAGAAAGACAAGATCCAGCCTCATCCACCAGAACACAGGCACCAGTCCCCTCCACCAGGAAGCCAACAGAAGCCACTGAACCAACCTTACCCACTGGGGGAAGACATCAAAAACAACAGGAACTACGAACCTGCAGCCAGCGAAAAGGAGAACCCAGACACAGTAAGTTAAGTAAAATGGGAAGACACAGAAATATGCAGCAGATGAAGGAGCAAGGTAAAAACCCACCAGACCAACAAATGAAGAGGAAATAGGTAGTCTACCTGAAAAAAGAATTCAGAGTAATGATAGTAAAGATGATCCAAAATCTTGGAAATAGAATGGAGAAAATACAAGAAACGTTTAACAAGGACATAGAAGAACTAAAGAACAAACAAACGATGATGAACAACACAATAAATGAAATTTAAAATTCTCTACAAGGAATCAATAGCAGAATAACTGAGGCAGAATAACGGATAAGTGACCTGGAAGATAAAATAGTGGAAATAACTACCACAGAGCAAAAAGAATGAAAAGAATTGAGGACCGTCTCAGAGACCTCTGGGACAACATTAAATGCACCAAGATCCAAATTATAGGGGTCCCAGAAGATGAAGAGAATAGGAAAGGGACTGAGAATATATCTTAAGAGACTATAGTTAAAATTTTCCCTAACATGGGAAAGGAAATAGTCAATCAAGTCCAGCAAGCTCAGGGAGTCCCATACAGGATAAATCCAAGAGGAAACATGCAAGACACATATTAATCAAACTATTAAAATTAAATACAAAGAAAAAAATATTAAAAGCAGCAAAGGAAAAGAAACAAATAACATACAAGGTAATCCCCATAATGTTAACAGCTGATCTTTCAGCAGAAACTCTGCAAGCCAGAAGGGAGTGAGAAGACATATTTAAAGTGATGAAAGGGAAAAACCTACAACCAAGATTACTCTACCCAGCAAGGATCTCATTCAGATCCAACGGAGAAATTAAAACCTTTACAGAGAAGCAAAAGCTAAGAGAATTCAACACAACCAAACCAGCTTTACAACAAATGCTAAAGGAACTTCTCTAGGCAGGAAACATAAGAGAAGGAAAAAACCTACAAAAACAAACCCAGAACAATTAAGAAAATGGTAATAGGAACATACATATCGGTAATTACCTTAAATGTAAATGGATTAAATGCTCCCACCAAAAGACACAGACTGGCTGAATGGATACAAAAACAAGACCCGTATATATGCTGTCTACAAGAGACCCACTTCAGACCTAGGGACACATACAGACTGAAAGTGAGGGGATGGAAGAAGATATTCCATGCAAATGGAAATCAAAAGAAAGCTGGAGTAGCAATACTCATTTTAGATAAAATAGACTTTAAAATAAAGAATGTTACAAGAGACAAGGAAGGACACTACATAATGATCAAGGGATCAATCCAAGAAGAAGTGTATGGAAATATGTTAATATAAATGTTTCAGACATTACATGAAATTTCTAAAAATCTTATATTTGTATTTGTATGGAAATATGTATGGAAATATGTTAATATAAATGTTTCAGACATTACATGAAATTTCTAAAAATCTTATATGTTCTGGTATAATGTTATAAGTAATAATCCTAGTTATTACTTTAAAATGTATATCTCAGAAATAACTAATTTTCTTGTCAACTGCATTATTATGAACTTTCAACAAATCTTTAACTGTGGTCATTTTTAAGTCTTTTGTCATTTACAGACAGTTCTGGGTGTACTCTGATGCTTTTGCAAATATGTTCCTATAAAAGGGTTTCATCTTCAAGAAATTCATGGAAAAGACTGACAAGTACAGGTTTCTGGTAACTGACTGTACTGCTGAACTGAATGAATAAGCATTTTCAGAACTCTAATGAAAAACTGATGAACTCAAAAAAGTGCTAACAAAAGATCAAGATGAAAAAAAAATTTAATTACATGGGACTGAGTGAACTGATGAGGATGAGTATAATTTTTGTGACTTTCTGTCTGAATTAAAAAAAAAAAAATCCCACAAGGACTCAGAGGCAAAGAATATACAAATCAATTTTCACTGCAAAGTAAAGGAGCTGTTACAGTGGAGGATTACTGGACTGAATGTCAATATTATAACATAGTATGAGTGTGTTTCAGGTTTGGTAATTGCAATCATTGTTGCTTTCGTTGTGGTCATCCATGTGCAATGCTTGGTGTCAGTCTATTTATGTCTTGTAAAAATAAAATACAGTGTGTGTGTGTGTGAAAAAAAAAAAACAAAAAAACAAAATCAATGTGATAACCTGGTTCAATGTGAATAAAGACTGTTATTGAATTATAAAAAAAAAAAAAAGAAAAATCCAAGAAGAAGATATAACAACTGTAAATATTTATGCACCCAACATAGGGGCACCTCAACACATAAGTCAAATGCTAACAGCCATAAAAGGGGAAATCCATGGTAACAAAATAATAGTAGGGGACTTTAATACCCCACTTTCACCGATGGACAGATCATCCAAAATGAAAATAAATAAGGAAATGCAAGCTTTAAATGATACATTTAACAAGATGGACTTAATTGACATTTATAGGACATTCCATACAAAAACAACAGAACACACTTTCTTCTCAAGTGCTCATGGAACATCCTCCAGGATAGATCATATCTTGGGTCACAAATCAAGCCTTGGTAAATTTAAGAAAAGTGAAATCATATCAAGTATCTTTTCCGACCACAATGGTATGAGACTAGATATCAATTACAGGAAAAAACTGTAAAAAATACAAACAAATGGAGGCTAAACAGTATGCTACTAAATAACCAAGAGATCACAGAAGAAATCAAAGAGGAAATCAAAAAATACCTAGAAACAAATGACAATAAAAACATGACAGCCCAACACCTATGGGATGCAGCAAAAGCAGTTCTAAGATGGAAGTGAATAGCAATACAATCCTACCTCTAAAACAAGAAAAATGTCAAATAAACAACCTAACCTTACACCTAAAGCAATTAGAGAAAGAGGAATAAAAAACCCCAAAGTTTGCAGAAGGAACGAAATCATAAAGATCAGATCAGAAATACACGAAAAAGAAATGAAGGAAACGATAGCAAAGATCAATAAAACAAAAAGCTGGTTCCTTGAGAAGATAAAGAAAATTGATAAACCATTAGCCAGACTCATCAAGAAAAAATGGAGAAGACTCAAATCAACAGAATTAGAAATGAAAAAGGAGAAGTAACAACTGACAATGCAAAAATACAAAGGATCATGAGAGATTACTACAAGCAACTATATGCCAATAAAATGGACAACCTGGAAGAAATGGACAAATTCTTAGAAAAGCACAACCTTCCGAGACTGAACCAGGAAGAAAAAGAAAATATAAACAGACCAATCACAAGTGCTGAAATTGAAGCTCTGATTAAAAATCTTCCAACAAACAAAAGCCCAGGACCAGATGGATTCACAGGCGAATTCTGTCAAACATTTGGAGAAGAGTTAACACCTATTGTTCTCAAACTCTTCTAAAATATAGCAGAGGGAGGAACATTCCCAAACTTATTCTATGAGGCCACCGTCACCCTGAATCCAAAACCAGACAAAGATGTTACAAAAAAAGAAAACTACAGGCCAATATCACTGATGAACACAGATGCAGAAATCCTTAAGAAAATACTAGCAAGCAGAATCCAGCAGCACATTAAATGGATCATACACCATGATCAAGTGGGGTTTATCTCAGGAATGCAAGGATTCTTTAATATATGCAAATCAATCAATGTGATAACACCATATTAAATTGAAGGATAAAAACCATATAATCATCTCAATAGGTGCAGAGAAAGCTTTCAACAAAATTCAACTCCGATTTATGATAAAAACCCTCCAGAAATTAGGCATAGAGGGAACTTACCTCAACTTAATAAAGGCCATATATGACAAACCCACAGCCTACATCATTCTCAATGGTGAAAAACTGAAGCCGTTTCCACTAAGATCAGGAACAAGACAAGGTTGCCCACTCTCACCACTATTATCCAACATAGTTTTGGAAGTTTTAGCCACAGCAATCAAAGAATAAAAAGAAATAAAAGGAATCCAAATCAGAAAAGAAGTAAAACTGTCACTGTTTGCAGATGACCTGATACTATACATAGGGAATCCCATAGATGCTACCAGAAAACTACTAGAGCTAATCAATGAATTTGTTAAAGTAGCAGGATACAAAATTAATGCACAGAAATCTTTTGCATTCATATACACTAATACTGAAAAATCTGAAAGAGAAATTAAGGAAACACTCACACTCACCACTGCAACAAAAAGAATAAAATACCTAGGAATAAACCTACCTAAGGAAACAAAAGACCTATATGCAGAAAAGTATAAGATGCTGATGAAAGAAATTAAGGATGATACAAACAGACGGAGAGATATACCATGTTCTTGGATTGGAAGAATCAACATTGTGAAAATGACTATACCACCCAAAGCAATCTACAGATTCAGTGACATCCCTATGAAACTACCAATGGCATTTTTCACAGAACTAGAACAAAAAATTTCACAATTTATATGGAAACACAAAAGACCCTGAATAGCCAAAGCAATATTGAGAAAGAAAAAGGGAGCTGGAGGAATTCAGCTGCCGGAGTTTAGACTATACTACAAAGCTACAGTAGTCAAGACAGTCTGGTACTGGCACCAAATCAGAAAAATAGATCAATGGAGCAGGATAGAAAGCCCAGAGATAAACCCATGCACATATGGTCACCTTATCTTTGATAAAGGAGGCAAGAATATACAATGGAGAAAAGACAGCCTCTTCAATAAATGGTGCTGGGAAAACTGGATGGCTACATGTAAAAGAATGAAATTAGAACACTCCCTAACACCATACACAAAAATAAACTCAAAATGGATTAAAGACCTAAATGTAAGGCCAGAAACTATAAAACTCTTAGAGGAAAATATAGGCAGAACACTCTATGACATAAATCACAGTAAGATCCTTTTTGACCCAGCTCCTAGAGAAATGGAAATAAAACAAAAATAAACAAATGGGGTCTAATGAAACTTAAAAGCCTTTGTACAGCAAAGGAAACCATAAACAATATGAAAAGACAACCCTCAGAATGGGAGAAAATATTTGCAAATGAAGCAACTGACAAAGGATTAATCTTCAAAATATACAAGCAGCTTATGCAGCTCAATATAAAAAAAAACCAAACAACCCAATCCAAAAATGGGCAGAAGACTTAAATAGACATTTCTCCAAAGAAGACATACAGATGGCCAACAAACACATGAAAGGATGCTCAACATCACTAATCATTAGAGAAATGCAAATCAAAACTACAATGAGAAAAACAAACAAACAAAGAAAACTACAATGAGGTATCACCTCACACCGGTCAGAATGGCCATCATCAAAAAATCTACAAACAATAAATGCTGGACAGGGTGTGGTGAAAAGGGAACCCTCTTGCTCTGTTGCTGGGAATGTAAATTGATACAGCCACTATGGAGAACAGTATGGCGGTTCCTTAAAAAACTAAAAATAGAAGTACCATATGACCCCGCAATCCCACTACTGGGCATATACCCTGAGAAAACCATAATTCGAAAAGTGTCATGTACCACAATGTTCATTGCAGCACTGTGTACAGTAGCCAGGACATACAAGCAACCTAAATGTCCATCGACAGATGAAAGGATAAAGAAGATGTGGCACATACATACAATGGAATATTACTCAGCCATTAAAAGAAACGAAATTGAGTTATTTGTAGTGAGGTGGATGGACCTAGAATCTGTCATACAGAGTGAAGTAAGTCAGAAAGAGAAAAACAAATACCATATGCTAACACATATATATGGAATCTAAAAAAAAAAAATTGGTTTTGAAGAACCTAGGTTTAGGACAGGAATAAAGATGCAGATGTAGAGAATGGACTTGAGGACATGGGGAAGGGTAAGTGTAAACTGAGACAAAGTGAGAGAGTGGCATGGACATATATACATTACCAAATGTAAAATAGATAGCTAGTGGGAAGCAGCAGCATAGCACAGGGAGATCAGCTCTGTGCTTTGTGCCCACCTAGAGGGGTGGGGATAAGGAGAGTGGGAGGGAGATGCAAGAGGGAGGGCATATGGGGATATATGTATACATATAGCTGATTCACTTTGTTATACAGCAGCAACTAACACAACAATGTAAAGCAATTAGACCTCAATAAAGATTAAAAAAAAAAAAGATAGTAAGAAGAATAGGACAGAGAACTTGGCACATAGAGCTGTTTTTAAGAAAAATCAATCTTGAGAACCCCAGAATTTTTCTATTGTATGGAAAATATATATAAAAGTTTTTACTGACCTATTAAATTTTATTCCTCAATAATAGGGAATACTCTACTTTTTAATAAGAATTTTATCAGAAGAAAACTTTGTATAGAGAAAAATTATAGGCTTTGGAAGAAGAAAGCTTAGAATACCATATTATAGACTTTTAATGTTTGTTTGTTAACTCATTGATTATCTCTTCAGAAAGTTATAAGTTTAGCTAAGGTAGGGAGAATGACTACTTGCTTCACTAATATTTTCCAAGAACCTAAATCTTTCCCAGGAATTTAAAAAAGAGTACACTAAATCTTTGGGTTTAGAGTGCCCTAAACCAAAGTTTGCTAAAGAACAATCTTGTTAAATGTTATTAACCGTAAGAAATTTTCTCTGCCTAATAATATTGTCTGACTGCTTCTCTTCCCTCATTCTCAAAATTCCTAATTTTCCCAATAATGGAACCAATATTTCTGTGTGATTAGAAAGACATATTGAGTACTCAGCATAAGTGACAAAATAAACAATGAGTCTGAAGACTACTATGGTGATGACCATCATTAAGATACACAGGGTAATCTTTCCACAACTTGTGATTTTCATTTTTGTGTTTGAACCTGTTCTTTTGAGCAGAAAGGACAGGGAAGCAAGTGTTAATATGAGCAAAATATAGGATACTCTCAGAAATACATACGGACTTGATGTTAAGTTTAAAAGTATATTTTGTTTTATATTAATTATGGACTCAGTGGACTGCTTAGCTTGTAGAACAACATGCAGAACTAGTGAATTAATATTTGACCTGCTTATTTTTCAGCATGTATGAATAATATAATACTAAAATCAAACTTCATTCATTCAGCAAATTTTTATAGATGACCTACTAGGCATAGTTGTAGGAATAAAAATCTCTTTCATTATGGAGATTACATTTTACTGAGGGGAGATAGGCAACAAATGAAATATAATTAATAAATAAAATACATAACTGGTAAAAAGGTAATAAGTGCTGTAGGAAAGGTAGAGCTAGGTAAAGAAAATCAGGAATGTGGGGTGTGTGTGAGAGATGGTGGTGGTGGGGCAGGATGCGATATTAAACAGAGTGGTCAGATTAGACCTACTGAGAAGGTAAAATCTGAGCAGGCTTGAAACAGGCAATGGTGTTAGCCATAGAGGTATCTGGGATGTTCCAGGCAGACGGAATGACCCTATGAAGGCCCTGAAGGAGGAGCATATTAGGAGGGCGGTGTGAATGAGGAGTAATGTAGTAAGAGTACTTCTTGGCGTTACGAGGACCCAGATCATATAGGGATGTGTAGGTCATTGTAATAATTTTGTTTTTTTCCCTCTGAGTTAAATGTGAGCTTTGGAAGTCTTTGAGTGGAAGACTATGATGATTTGGTCTAATTTCTTAATGGGATCCCTATGACTGCTTTTTGGAAAGTAAATTATACAGTACAAGGGTGGAAGCAGAGTGACAAGATAAGAATTGATTCTAATCATTGAAGCACAAGGTGATGTTGGCTTGAACCAGAGTGGTGGAGGTGGAGGAAATGAAAAGTGTTTGAAGTTTGGATATATTTTGAATACAGAGTTGATAGGAGTTCCTGATGAATTGGTGGAATGTGAATGGAAAAGAGGTGTCAAAGATGGTTTCCAGTTCTTTAGCTTGAGGACTTGAGGGAGGGAGTTGTCTTCATCTGAGATGGGAAGGTTGCTGACATAGCAGGTTTTGAGGGGATGATTATTATTTCAGTTTTATGTTTTAGATGTTCACTAGTCATCCAAGTGAAGATGCAGGTTGGATATACAAGTCTGGAATTTTGGATAGAGGTCTGGGCTGGTGATGTACATTTGGCATTCTTCAACATAGAGATTATGCTCTGGGACTAGATGAGATTACCAAGGGAGTAAGTGTAGCTAGAGAAGAAGACCAAGAGATGATCACTGGGACACTCCCATATTAAGAGATCAGGGAGAAGAGGAAGACCAAGCAAAGGACACTGAGAGGAAGCAACCAGTGAGGGTAGGAGGAAAACCAAGAAAAAGTGGAGAAAAAGTGGTGTCCTGGGAGCCCATAGAAGTGTACCAAGATTTGTGAAGGGGATCAACTGTGTCAGATGTTGCTGATGGCTCATAAACAAGATAAGCAAATGAGCACTGAAAATTGATCATTGGATTAGCATTATGGAGGTAATTGGTGACCTTGATGCAAGAAATTTTAGGAGTGGAAGGGGCATGAGAATGGTTAGAGATGGTTTGAAAGAGAATGGAAGTAGAGGAGCTAGAGACAGTGACCACTGACCACTCTTTCAAAGATTTTGCTGAAAAGGGGCATAAAGAAATGGGAATATATACATGGTGAAGGAAATGGGATCAAGAGAAATTTTATTTTATTATGGAAAACTTTAAATATATATAAAAGTAGAGAAAATAGCTTAATAAACTTCTGTTTATCAATCACATAGATTTAAAAGTTGAACATTTTGCAGGATTTCATCTATTTTTCTGAAGCATTTAAAAATAGTTACAGGAAAATAATTGCCTTATGATATTCACAATGGAAAAATCATTTTAGATTTTTTCCATCTAAAAAATAAGGGCATTTAAAAAATGATCATCTCTAGGGCTTCCCTGGTGGCGCAGTGGTTGAGAATCTGCCTGCCAATGCAGGGGACACGGGTTCGAGCCCTGGTCTGGGAAGATCCCACATGCCGCGGAGCAACTGGGCCCGTGAGCCACGACTACTGAGCCTGCGCGTCTGGAGCCTGTGCTCCACAACAAGAGAGGCCGCGATAGTGAGAGGCCTGCGCACCGCGATGAAGAGTAGCCCCCGCTTGCCACAACTGGAGAAAGCCCTCGCACAGAAACGAAGACCCAACACAGCTATAAATTTAAAAAATAAATAAATAAATAAATTACTTAAAAAAAAAAAAAATGATCATCTCTAATGAAATTAGCAATAATTCTTTAATATACTCTAATACCAAGTTCATATTCAAATATCTCTTTTTGTCCTTAAAATGTCCTCAAAATGTCTTTTACAATTTTTTTTGTTGTTATTGAACACAAATCAGATCAAAACCCTCACATTGCATTTGGTTATTATTTCTCTTATGTCTCTTTTAATCTAGAATACCTTTCATACTCTGCTTTTCTTTTTAAACTTTTTGTGACATTGACTTACTGAAAGTACTGGGTCAGTTGTGCTATAGAATGTTCTACTAAGAGAAGTTTGTATATTTTTCAAATATTTTAAATTAAAATGTTGTGGACTTCCCTGGTGGCGCAGTGGTTAAGAATCCACCTGCCAATGCAGGGGACACCGGTTCGATCCCTTGTGCGGGAAGATCCCACATGCCGTGGAGCAACTAAGCCTGTGTGCCACAACTACTGAGCCTGCACTCTAGAGCCTGTAAGCCACAGCTACTGAGCCTGCGTGCCACAACTACTGAAGCCCGCGTGCCTAGAGCCCATGCTCTGCAACAAGAGAGGCCACTGCAATAAGCCCTCGCACTGCAACGAAGAGTAGCCCCTGCTTGCCGCACCTAGAGAAAGCCTGTGTGCAGCAGCGAAGACCCAACGCAGCCAAAAATAAATAAATAAATTTTAAAAAAATTAAAATTTTGTGACAATTAGACTCTCATGCAGTTGTAAGAAATAATACAGAGAGATCCCTCATATATTTTACCCAGTTTCCCCTAATGGTAACAAATTGCAAAACTATATATGATATCATAACCAGGATATTTACATTGACACAGCCAAGAAAACTAACCAAGAAACTAAGATACCAAGATTTCCATCACAAGTGTTCTTCATGTTGCCCTTTTTTATAGTCACACTCACTTGCCTCCAGTACCATTGCCCTCCTTAACCCTGGTAAACACTACTTTATTCCCCTTTTCTATAATCTCATTTCAAGAATGTTATATAAATGGAATATAAATATTAAACATTTTTGGATTTTGCTTTTTCACTCAGCAAAATTCTTTGTCAATCCATTCAGGTTGTTGCATGTATCGACAGTTCTTTTTTAAAACAGTTATATTAAGAAGTAAGTCATAGTATAGATGTACTATAGTTTGTTTAATCATTTACTCACTGAAGGACATCTGGACTATCTCCACTTTTTGGCTGTTAGGAATAAAGGTGCTATATACATAGATGTTTTTGCACAAACATGTCCTCATTTGTTTGGGATAAATGTCCAGAGGTGTAATTGCTGAGACATATGGTAGTTGTATGTTTAAATTTTTAAGAAACTGCCAAACTGTTTTCCAGAGTGGATGCAACCTTTTATATTTCCACCAGCAATATATAAGTGATCCAGTTCCTCTGCATCCATGTCAACATTTATCATGATTTTTAATTTTAACAATTTTGATAGGTATACAGAGGTACCCCGTAGTTTTAATTTGCATTGATTAATGGTGTTGAACATCTTTACATGTGTGCTAATTTGTTATATGTCTATCCTCTGAAATGTCTGTTTATATCTTTTGTCTGTTTAATAATTGGATTGTTCTTTTTAACTGTTGAGTTTTGAGAATTCTTTATATATTCTAGATACTAGTCCTTTGTAGAATTTGTGTTTTGCAAATAATTTTCCCCCAGTTTGTAGCTTGTCTTTTCACCTTCCTAACAGTCTTTTCACAAAGCAAAAGTTTTAAATTTTGATGAAGGCCAATTTCTCAATTTTTTCTCTCATGGACCACACTTTTGGTGTCAAATCTAAGAACTCTGCCTTGACCTGGATTGTCTTATATTTTTTCATAAAAATTTTGTACATTTTATGCTATGATCCATTTAGAATTAATTTTTACATGAGGTAAGAAACTTAGGTTGAGGTTAATTTGTTCCTTTGGATTGCTAGTTGCTCCAGCCCCTTTTGCTGAAACGTCTATCTTTCCTCCATTGAATTGCTTTTGTATTCTTGTCAAAAAATCAGTTGGGCATATTTATATGGGTCTATTTCTGAGTTCTCTTCTGTTCCATTGATCTATGTGTCTTTTTTTCCTCCAATACCACACAATCTCCACTACTGTAGTTATATAGTAAGTCTTAAAATCAGGTAGAACTATTCCTCCCACACTATCTGCTTTGTGAAAATTTTTTTAGCTTTCTAGTTTCTTTGCTTTTCCACATAAACTTTAGATAATCTTGTGTATATCTAAATAAAAACCTTGCTTTGATTTTGATAGGCTTTGCTGTAAAACACTATATCAATTTTGGAGATAATTAACATCTTTACTATGCTGAGTCTTCTAATCCACATAGCATGTCTTTCCATTTAATTAGATCGTCTTTGATTTCTTTCGTCAGTGTTGTGCAGTTTTAAGCATACAAATCCTATAAATATTTTGTTAGATTTACACTTAAGTTCTTTCTCTTTTTTTTTTTAGCAATTGTAAATAGTTTTATGTTTTGATTTAGAAGTCCATTGTTCATTGCTATTATATAGAAATACAATTAATTTTTGCAGTTTATCTTGCATCCTGTGACTTGTTGGGCTCACTTTTTAGTTCTAGGAAGTTGCTTTTTATTTTTTTTCAGATTCCTTGGGATTTTCTATGTAGACAATCATGCCCTATTTGTCCTATTGGCAAATAGGTTCAGTTTTATTTCTTACTATCCAATCTGTAAGCTTTTTATTTTCTTTACTTATCTGATTGCTCTGACCAGAACTTCATCACTATGTTAAATAAGAGTCATGAGAGTGGACATTTTTGTCTTGTGCCTGATATTAGTGGGAAAGCATTTAGTCTTTCACCATTATTTTAAGTTTTTTGTAGATGTTTTTTTCAAGTTGAGAGTTTCTCTCTATTCCTATTTTCCCTAGAGTTCTTGTCATGAAACAGTGTTGAATCTTGTCAAATACCTTTTTACATCCAATGATATGTAATGTTTCTACTTTAGTTTGTTAATATGGTGGATTATATTGTTTTTTAAAAAAATATTGAACCAGCCTTGCACCTCTGGCATAAACCTCACTGGATTTTTTTGTGTGTGTGTGGTTTTAAATTGCAATTTCAATTTCCTTAATAACTATGAGTCTATTCCAATGATTTATTTCATATTGTTTGAGTTGGGATAGTTTGTGTTTTTCAAAGAATTAGTCCATTTTGTCTAAATTGTCAAATTTATGTGTGTAGAGTTGTTGGTAGTATTCCCTTACCCTTTTGATGTCTACATGTACCTATATCCCCTGTTTCATTCCTGATATTGGTAATTTGCATTTTTTCTCTTTTTTTCCTTTGTCAGTTTTCCAGAGATTTGCTAATTTTATTGATTTTTTTCTAAGAACCATTGTTTTTTTTTCTTTTTCTTTTTTCATCTCATTAATTTTTGTGCTTATCTTTGTTATTTCCATCTTTCTGCTTGCTTTGGGTTTCCTTTACTCTTCTTTTTCTAAGTTCTTGCAGTGGGAGCTTAAATTATTATTAAAAAAATTATTTGTTTATTTTTGGCTGTGTTGGGTCTTCATTGCTGCACACGGGCTTTCTCTAGTTGGGGGGAGTGGGGGCTACTCTTAGTTGCGGTGCGTGGGCTTCTCATTGCGGTGGCTTCTCTTGTGGAGCACGGGCTCTAGGCATGCAGGCTTCAGTAGCTGCAGCATGTGGGCTCAGTAGTTGTGGCTCGTGGGCTCTAGAGTGCAGGCTCAGTAGTTGTGGTTCATGGGCTTAGTTGCTCCTTGGCATGTGGGATCTTCCTGGACAAGGGCTCAGACCCGTGTCCCCTGCACTGGCAGGTGGATTGTTAAACAATGCATCACCAGGGAAGCTCCCTGGGAGCCTAAATTATTGATTTGAGACTTTTTCTCTTTTCTAATGCATGCTTTTAATGCTATAAATTTCCATCTCACCACTGTTTTAGCTGTGTCTTACAAATTTCATGTGTTTTATTTTCATTTTCATTCCATGTATTTTTAAAACACCCTTTGAAAATTTCTCTTTGAGTTCTGGATTACTTAGAAATGTGTTGTTGAGCTTCCAAGTGTTTTGAGATACTCCTTTTCCTTATTGACTTCTAGTTTAACTCCACTGTGGTTGAAAGACATGCTATATATGATTTTTTAATTCTTTTAAATTTGTTGAGGTTTGTTTTATGGCACTGAATATGATATATCTTGGCATATGTTCTATGGGTCCTTAAAAAGAATGTGTCCTGCTGTTGTTGGAGTTTTCTATGAAGGTTGACTAGGTCCTGTTGATGCTGGCACTGTTTATTCTATATCTTGTTTTTCTGCATAGATATTCAACAATTGAGAGAGAGGTGTTGAAGTCTACAACTGTAATTTTGACTTTTGAATTTCTCCTTTCAGTTTTTTTTCTTCACATATTTTGCTTCTCTGGTACATACACTTTTAGGGTTGGTATGTTGTCTTGGTTGATTGACTCTTATATCATTATACAATGTCCCATTCTGGTAATTTTCTTTGCTCTGAAGTCTACTTCTTTATCTGATATTAATTTAGCCACTCCTGCTTTCCTTTGAGTAATGTTTTAAATAATATTACATGATAGGCCTTTTTGCCATTCTTTTACAGTTCATCTGCCTATATTGTCATATTTGAAGTGAGTTTCTTGTAGACAACATATTACTGGATTATGTTTTTCAATCCATTCTGTTAATATATGTCTTTTACTGGTATATTTAGGCTATTTAGCTTTAAAGTAACTATGAGTATTTTAGGACTCAAGTCTGCCTTTTTAATGCCTTAATCAAAACAGCCTTCAGAAGTCATCTGGAGGCTAGAAATCTGAGATCAAGGTTTCAGCAGGTTTGGTTTCTTCTGAGGCCTCTTTCTTTGGCTTATAGATGAATTTTTCTCCTTGTGTCTACACATAGTCTTCTCTTTATACATATCTGTGTCCTAATTTCCTCTTCTTATAAAGACACCAGTCACATTGGATTAGGGCCCACCTAATTACCTCCTCATAACCTAAGGTCTCTTTGGAGATCCTATCTCCAAATACAATCACATTTTGAGGTATTAGGTCAGGACTTCAATATATGAATTTTGAGGGGACACAGTTCAGTCCATATTTTTGTATTTTATGTTTGGTTTATATATATTAATATAAATATTTCATATTTATATTACTAACAGAATATATATATTTTATTTATATTATATATTTTGTATAGTATATACCCATACATACAATATTCCAGGTATGCTTGTATGTTTGTGTGTGTGAAAAATGTATCTGATATATACATCAACATTCATTGAAATGACTATGCTAAATGTTGATTGGTTTAAAAACACTTATGTTAGTTTGATTTTTATTTGCAAACAGAGTCAAATATATATCAGAAAATTTATTTTTTAGTTAACAGTCATTCCCTGAAAGGTAATATTCCCTGAAGAAATATTTACTAGATCCCCAGAGCAGATACATTTCCAAATCTTAAGCTTTTTAGAAATTTCCTTTTACTTAAAAAGAAAACTGACTTTGACTATTTAAATATTGTTTGTCAAAGTTATGTTTGCATCCTGCACATAAAAATTAATATCTCAATATTTCCATGGAAGTATGATGTTCATGAACTCTTTTGATCTATAATAAAATAAAAAACCCTAAAGGACACCTCACTATGTAAAAGTTTAGAGGAAAACACTTTTCAATTGGACCAATTCACTTACTGAATCTAGAACAATGTATAATATAAAGTTTTTGGAAAAAGAAAAGACTAAATGATATGGTAAAACCCTCATAACTTAAATTCTTGTAGATTAGTATATTATACTAAAGCATCCTCTTCCATACCCAAAGGTATATGTCTGTATGTTTTCTTCAATACAGCTTGCCATGGAATAAGCTTCAATGAAAATGTGATAAATGGAGTGTGAAATTTGATGTGGCAAATACTTGGAGTATATTTTCTATTTATCTCAACTGTGTTTTTCTAACAGATTGAGCTATATAAAGATGCTGCTTTTGTAGATCAAAAAATTGAATATTGTCAATTTTACAACAGTTCAACCTATAGATTCAGATACATTTAATTTATTGTTTCTCCTTATTTGTCTATAACGTGACAAAAAAGTGATTCTTGTAAACAAGAACTTGTTTACTAGGGAGATTGTTTGACTTCAAACTTCTCTTCAGTGTAAATTTCCTAAAATGAGAGATGCATGGTCTTTTGGAGATGGCAGGGATTTTGCAAATCACCCATTCTTGTTTCCTTATTTTAAAAAAGTGGAAATTGTAGTACAATATTTTCTCTTTAGAACCTTTCAAATCTAGGGAAGACAAACATTCTAGGTAGAGATTTCTCCTTTGGTTATCAGCAGCATATTTAGGTTAGGGTTTGAATTTGGATTAGGATTCTTTCCTGATCTCCTGAAGGAAAAGTAAATCATATAGGGCACTCTAACTTGCAACTCTTATCTTACAGCCAAAATCAAAGATCACTACAGTGACTTAACTATCTTGATTCACAAATGCAAAATTATGGTTAGTGAATAAAAATTAATTCTAAAGGCAAATGAACTAAGTGTGTATTTCTGTCATTCTCACTTGAGTTTTCAAAGGTGCAGATGTTCTTTCTACTTACAAAGGATTTTATTGATTTGGAAAGTAGTTATCCTCTGTGTGAGTGTGGTGTGTGTGTGTGTGTGTGTGTATCTTTAAATTCAAAAGAAAAATTAAACTTTGTAAACATCCAGATTCTTTATTCTCTAAGAACAATGCGAGACATTTAAATTCCACTTTCTCAAAGTGTTATTATGTGAACTGTCAGTTGAAAAATAGACTACTTATTCAACAGAAATTGGGTCTTAGGTGGGAGTTGACATGAGGAATAGAAAAACTTGTTTTGATTTCTGCAACATGCCTTAATTTTCCAAAGTTTTATTTATTCACCAAGTGTATCTTGAAGCCATTCAGGTGTGATAAAGGTAAGATGTAATAATGGTAAGGTGTAATAATGATTTAGCAGTTTTAGAAAGTGTGGCTTGCTGATGAGTTTTACATAAAAATTATTTCCTTGAAAGGATGAAATCAGGGTCTGTCTATACATTATTTCTCATATATCATTTATGAAGCCTAACGAACTGAGCAAGTTGACGTGGAAATAAAACACATTAATTAGAGACAAGGCCAAACATATTTTACTAGTTTTTGTTAATTAAATCATAAGGATTAACAGTCACCATTTAATGGAAAAGATTTCAGGGGTGCTCTTATAGTTAAGTTAAATATTTATGTGAATGTATAAAGTGACTGATTATTGAATAAGTTATATTCTGCCCAATATTAAACTGTTCACCTAGAATCTAGACGTTGGCAACATCAAAACCAGAAAAGTTGTTTAAAAATTGTTAAAAACATGGGTAAGGCCCAATGGGTTTATCAAGGTGTGCATTTTGGAGTGACAGGAAGGACTGTAATTTGTACGTGAACATTTATCTTTGTGTGCTAATTTGATTAGCTTAAGAATCAAAAAATATTTGTCCATCTGTGTGCCATGGAACCAGTCAGCACATTTCTTTAACTTTCAGGACAGTTGCTATCTAAGCATGTGGCACTGCTAATGGAAAGAAATAAAATTTTTTTGTTCTTGTTTCCAACTGAAATATTAAATCACACCAGTAAAAATGTATAGCAGTGAAACACTGTGATGTTTCAATGATTGACATTAAGACCTAAACTTTTATCTACCACTTCCTATAGGTAAAATAGCATATTATAAACATAAATATTAATGTCTCTGTAGCAACACACATCAAGAATAGATACATATAACTATCTTGTGTTCTTTCAATTTTCAAAGTGAAATTATCTTTTAAAAAGTGGAAAGCCCCAACTTTACTTCAGAAATTTCAGCAATTTATACATATACTTCTCATGAATGTTTTAATTGTGATGGAAATATTTCTCACAAAAACTAACAAGCAAAACAGACTCTAATGATTAAAATTTATCAATCATTCTTATTTTTCTTTTATTTAGAATATACATTGTTCCTTCTTCCATATAAAGTTCATTTTTGAGACTATAAAATACAAATGAAGCTACTTTAATGAATTTGGTCCCTTCATAAAATTTCCCTGAGGAGCAAGGGCAAGCCTCCTGCTGCCTAGCCCATTAAGCCCACCTGTTCTGTGGTGGTGTCCATGCCTGCTCTCTCCACAGAGGTTGTCCCTTTGCCATCATCTCCCCGAGTGCTGTGCAGCACAGTCATTCTCCACCCATTTAGCTTACAAGATACTGTGACTTTTATGTGTTTTATGATAATGGTGTAATGATAATACTTAGCACTCATACAACTTTTCATCTTCAAAGCACTTCCTGAGCATTTCCTATTTGTACATTAGTAAAACATGAGCTGTATATATGCTGTTCCATAAATAATAATCATATGACCCAAGTTAAAACTCTCAGGTGTTGTGACTGAGGAAACAATAAGGTTATGTGGTTTGAGAAGGACAGTCAGCCTTTATTTAGTTTTGCATTTTGTGAATCTAAAGAGAGCAGCTGCCCTTCTTATTCCCTAGATTGTGGCAGTTTTTTATTGCTTTTTGGTGGAAGACCAATGGCTCTCCAAGTTCTCACCCTCCACCAGAACCTGAATGCTCTCCAACTCATAACTCTTGTCTCCTTTGACTCATATCATCCTTTCTGAATTCCTCCCTGAAATTTTTACTGCTACCCTAATACTAGCACTCATTAAAGAATTTTTCATTCTCTGAAATCCAAAGGGTGTTGATTTTTTATTAAAAGTATACATGGGTTTAACGAGCAATTTTTCAAATTTTTAGACAGCATTCTTATTCTTAGCAGCAAATTTAGATAGTGTTGTGGAGACTAGATTTGACACATTCTAATGTTTAGCCACTTGGAAGAAAACGAATTTGCCAGAGGCCAGGGACCAGCAGTAAGGGAAAATCCAGTTATGCTGGGAGAGAAGGCTTCCTTGGGTAACAGTCTTTGTTAAAGAGATTCAAACTTATATGGTCGAGTAGAATCATTGTTCTAACCTGTGCTTCCCCTCTTTTTTTCCTCCCAAACATGTAAAGGTAAAGGTCATCAGAGTAATGATATTTGTATCAGAATGAAAAACCATAACGGTGGTTCTCGTATCAATTATTAATAGGACCTGAATCAGAAACATTTGCACTCTTTAACAATTTCTACTTTAATTGTATTTATTTGAGCATTCTAGGCTAGGCTTTTGCACTTTTCTTCAAAATATCTAGTATGCTCTTCTCACTCACTTGTCTATGTAAATCTATTCATCATTTAAGATTAGGTCAGTCCCTAGTTTTTCCATGTGAGCTTCTCAAAATATACTGCTTAATCATTTGAAGTTCATAAAGTCATGGGATCTTGCACCTTCCTGAGTTCTTTGTGCCATCATGGTGTTTAAGTCCTTGAATAGAGAGACTTCACAGTGTATTGAGGCAGTGAGATCCTGAGGTAGCCTTGCTGAGTGTGATGGTGACTGAGAAGAGTGAGGGATAATATGCTATTTATTCTATGCTTCTAAGCCCTGTGTAGAAATGAACGTGTGAGAAAGCTGACTGACCTGTAGATTGTGCCAGTGAGGTGACAGTCTGGACAGATTATGACTGTAGATCATCCCCCTCAACCCAGTGCTTTGATACTATGTAAGCTGGGTCGCCTGGAACTTAGAGAAGAGGGAGGAGTATGGTAACTCACTTGAGAAAACCCCAGACTGCCTAAGAAAAGCCTGAATTGGCTAAATCTACCAAAAATAGAGTGTACAGCTGAAGTCATTAGGCAGAATGGGAGTTTGAAAGAGATATAATTAAGAAAATTACTTTTCTGGGGGGTATACTTGAGTTTATGGCAAGAAAATATTGTACCAGCTAAAGAAGCACGTTTGAGTATGAGCTTTAAAAGGCAGATTTTAAGTTATACAAAAAGGGGTTTTCACACTAATTTGAAAAGATTCATGCACCCCAAAGTTCATAGCAGCATTATTTACAATTGTCAAGATATGGAAGCAACCTGTGTCCATCAACAGATGAATGGATAAAGAAGATGTGGTATGTATATAAAATGGAACGCTACTCAGCCATAAAAAAGAATGAAATTTTGCCATTTGCAGCAACATGGATGGACTTGGAGGGTATTATGCTAAGTGAAATAAGTCAGACAGGGAAAGATAAATACTGTATGATATTACCTACACATGGAATATAAAAAATACAACAAACTAGTGGATATAACAAAAAAGAATTAGACTCACAGATTAGAGAACAAACTAGTGGTTACCAACGAGGAGAGGAAAGAGGGGAGGGGAAATTCAGGGGTAGGGGATTAAGAAGTACAAACTATTATGTGTAAAATAAGCTACAAGGATATATTGTACAACACAGAGAATATAGCCAATATTTTATAATAACTATAAATGGAGTATAACCTTTAAAAATTGTGAATATGTAAAGCAACCATACTCCAATAAAAATTAATTAAAAAATTGTGAATCACTATATTGTACACCTGTAACTTATATAATATTGTACAGCAACTATACTTCAATAAAAATTTTTTTAAAAAGCAAAAAACGGGGGTTTTCATAAAAGTATTAGTTTTTAAGCAATGAGCATCAAGGAAAAACATAGGGTCATAGCTTTAAAAAACTATATAGAAGAAAGATTCCATAGAAAGGGGCTATATGGAAGTTACAACTCTAAGTTTCTTTTTAAATGCCATAATTTTATGTGTTTGAAAGTGTTTTCTCTATATATCTAACATTTGTGATGATGTACACTAGAACACTTTCAAAAACTAAAAGTATCTCTTTTTTTCTTATTATAAATCTAAGTGTCCACTTTAAAAGCTATCATTAAAAATCAATCAATCATTGGATTGAGATGAGAATTATTTAAAAATGAATTTTTAAGTAAATATTAATGGATGCATTGACATATAAAGTAAGTGAAAACCTAAAACCTTTTGATAATTATCATGAAACAGCATAAACTAATGTTAAAGATAAAATATAAAGTGAATAAGGCAGAATACAAAATTGTTCTGTATTGTTGGAGGAGGTCATGGAAAGGACATGACTGCCAGCTGACTCACAAGATGGACCTGAGCAACTGGAGGCTTCTTGCCCCTCTCCTGTCCCTGGGATGTATGTTCTGCCCACTATTCCCACAGTGGGAGCCATTTTCAAGGACGCAGCCTTGAGAGAGCAATCTGTTGCTGAGATCATCTGGACTGTATATGTGACTGAGCTCAGTTAAGGCCTCTAAATACTGTAAACTTTAAAGATTTTGGTGGACAGGTGTGGAGATCTGCTCTTCTTGTGGCCACCCAAGACAAGCCTTGAGTGTAAGTTCTCTTGTTTACTAAAATTGCCACCTACCAGTCTGAGTTGTTCTGCCTCTTTCTTCAGTCTGTCCTTTCCTTCTGTGTACAGAGGCCAGTTTGGGAACCAAAATTATGATTACAAACTAAGTAAAATTATACATATATTTGGATGAGAAGTAGAAGAGAATATGAGAAAGTGAAAATTGATATTATTAGCAGTCACTGATTTTTTTTAAAGCTTTTCATTCTTTTCCATTATTATAACGTTGTTTACACAATACATTCTTTTAAAGTGTATATTTTTAAAAATTATGACTTATTCATGTATAGCCAATTTTAACATTTCAGGTGAAATTTTAAAATGGATCTCTCTCTTTTTTTTAAAAAAACATCTTTATTGGAGTATAATTGCTTTACAATGGTGTGTTAGTTTCTGCTTTATAAAATGGATCTCTTTTAAAAATAAGTATAAAATACATGTTATGCACTTTTCTGTCTAGTTTTCAAATAGAAGACATTTAATGAAGGGAAAGTTTGAAGAATCACAAAGGATAAAACATAAAGGTATTTCAATCTTTAAAAAGTACTTGGGAAAGAATAAATTTTATTGGTTTTTAAATTTAATAAATAAGCCATTTCAAAGATACTGTTCTATGCAAAAATTTTTATTTAGAACACCTTAGATGAGGGCTAGTCTAAGAGGTAATCCTGGAATACATGCAATTCATGATTTGAAAAACAGTATTATGGATTTTCTTAATGAATATATATTGTGTATACTCACTGTTGATAATTCTTATTTTAACTAATTTTGTAAAAATTGTTTAACTCATAAAAACTAATTAGTCAAATTCTCTATTCTTATCTGAGAATACTTTCTTTGATCTTTTTGTTAATGTTCATATTATTGTGTTGCTATGAATATATATAATTCCTTTAAGTTCCATAATTGTATATGTTTGAAAGTATCTATGTCTCTGTGTCTGTATCTCTGTATGTACTTGTCTCATCCATTAGCTCTGTAACCTTTAGTAACTCAGGCTGCACACTTGGAAAATTTTTGACAGAATGTTTATTAAAATTTAGAACAAATGTATTCTAGACTTTTTTTTCGAAATGTACTTTGAGTTTGGAGGCCATAATAAAAAAAATGACTGCATGTAAGATAAAATTTTTGTGGCTACAATCTCCATCCACTTTGAGAAAAAAAGTTAATTTTTCCTTCAATGCCATTGAATTTGAACTTTCATTCATTCATGTATACAAACATTCAATGAATGTCTGTTATCTGTTACGCATCATGATGGGATTTCTGAGATGAAAGGCAACTGTGTCTTAATTTATTGAAAATTTAAATGCTGTAAGAATTTTGTGGAAAGTCTGTGTACATCTGCTGTGTGATTGTGTAAATCTCATGAGAAACCTGTGACATAAACTGGTCATAAGGTTAATTGCTATATATTTTTGTTTCCTCAGTATGGAAATATGTATGGAAATACGTTAATATAAATGTTTCAGACATTACATGAAATTTCTAAAAATCATATTTGTTTTTGTATGGAAATATGTATGGAAATATGTTAATATAAATGTTTCAGACATTACATGAAATTTCTAAAAATCTTATATTTGTACTTGTATGGAAATATGTATGGAAATATGTTAATATAAATGTTTCAGACATTACATGAAATTTCTAAAAATCTTATATGTTCTGGTATAATGTTATAAGTAATAATCCTAGTTATTACTTTAAAATGTATATCTCAGAAATAACTAATTTTCTTGTCAACTGCATTATTATGAACTGTCATCAAATCTTTAACCGTGGTCATTTTTAAGTCTTTTGTCATTTACAGACAGTTCTGGGTGTACTCTGATGATTTTGCAAATATGTTCCTATAAAAGGGTTTCATCTTCAAGAAATACATGGAAAAGACTCTGATAAGTACAGGTTTCTGGTAACGGACTGTACTGCTGAACTGAATGAATAAGCATTTTCAGAACTCTAATGAAAAACTGATGAACTCATAAAAGTGCTAACAAAAGATCAAGATGAAAAAAAAAAATTAATTACATGGGACTGAGTGAACTGATGAGGATGAGTATAATTTTTGTGACTTTCTGTCTGAATTAAAAAAAAAAAAAAAAAATTCCACAAGGACTCAGAGGCAAAGAATATACAAATCAATTTTCACTGCAAAGTAAAGGAGCTGTTACAGTGGAGGATTACTGGACTGAATGTCAATACTATGACATAGTATGAGTGTGTTTCATGTTTGGTAATTGCAATCACTGTTGCTTTTGTTGTGGTCATCCATGTACAATGCTTGGTGTCAGTCGATTTATCTCTTGTAAAAATAAAATACAGTGTGTGTGTGTGAAGAAAAAAAAAAAAATAAATAAATAAATAAATAAATTAGGGAAAAAAACCTAAGTACAATATAAGAAAAAGTATACTGGAAGTATGTTTCAAAGAAAACAATAAAGTAATCTTGTTTTTAAAAAAAAAAAAAAAAAAAAAGAAACCTGTGACATAAACTGGTCATAAGGTTAATTGCTATATATTTTTGTTTCCTCAGTCCCAATGATTATATCATTCACTATTATTGAGTTCCATAAGAAACCTAACCTGTAAATATATGTACACACATCTTGCTTTCTTAAATGTTAAAAACTTACTTGAACAATTAAAATCCAATATGTCAAAATGTAGGATCCTATTAAACTTTTCCATATGTATGTAAGTAATTTGAAATATATACTCACATATTAGTAAATATTTTCTTTTAAGTGTTGGATATCAAGTCTGCTTGAGGCAAATATTATCCTGGAGAATATTCTCATAGACTATAGGTCCTCTAGTTCTTATTCCTCCTTTTTCTTTGTCTCATTTATGAGCCTGTTTATTTGGTCCAATTTTAAATTATTATTTAGAAATTTTCAATTTTAGTTTTAAAATCTAAGAACGTATTTTAGAGGAGTATAATAAAAAAAAATCTTATTTTTGAGTCAGGGTAGAAGAATCCCTCTAATTAGAGGGGTCCTTCTCTGAAAGAGTTATTCTAACTTTCTTAATGTTTGCCTTGAGTTGAGTCCTACAATTATATCTCTAAGCTGGCATTTATCTAACAGATTACGTGAATCTACAGAGAAATGAAAGTCACACTTACATCTGGGTATCTAGAAAGGAAGTCTTCATTTCAATCTCATGCCATTGCTACCGACCCTTTGGAGTCAGGCCCCAACAAGGGTCCTCCTGACCGATGTCTTACTCACCAATATAATGAGACCGAGTTTGGTTCAGAAGCAAAGGAAAGCGTTATTCTAAGATCCAAGAACGGAGAGTTTCGAGCTCCAGCTCTAGAGTATACCACTCTCCCTGACAGGCCGGCATCAGGGCTGCTTTATAGGATTCTCACAGGCCGGCAGAGTTCTCTCAGGTGGGCGCAGTTCTCGCGAGGTGGGCGCAGCTGTGCTGCTCACGCCCAGATCACAGTGCCGGGCGGGCGCAGCCTCTCTGCACACGGACCTCCGCCGCCATCTTGGATTGGGGTGTCGTGTGCCGTGCTTCTGCGTAGAGCCGCCAAAGTGTCCGGCACAGCGTTTTTATGCTGGGAGTGCTAAGCCAGCGTGTTAGGTGCAAGACTTCTGCACGCAGCTTCTATAGACAAGTGAAACTAGACTAAGCGCAAAAGAAGGTAGACCTTATCACCTAGGTTCCATCGAATTTTTCTCAGGGACCCCAGTGGGCTTTGCCGGCAACACCATGGGTAAGTGTTGCCCTAAAGTTAAGGGCATTTCATTTTGCAATTGATGTTTCCTGAGCCAGGTTTGGAAAAATAATGACGTTACAGTAGATTTATATAAGACATGCTTGACAAGTCTTCTATAGAGAAAAATTTTAGAGAAGGGATTGTAAAAATCTTCAGAGTTTTAGAAGAAAAAAGTTTTCTTGTTCTGATAAGTGCTACAAACCAAATGGAGATTTCTTTTTTTTTAACCAGAATAATATAATTATATAGACCTTAACATCTGTAGGATGATTTTAAAGTTTGTTTTTTTTTTAATTCGTACAAGTATGTGGTATAAACATCTTTGGAGCTAGTGTTGATGAGTTCTTTATAATCCTGTTTTTATTGCGTATGATTTTGACAGTTCATTCAAATTTATGTCTTTCTCATAAAATTACTCTGTCAAAAGTAGAGAGAAGGTGATATATTTAAGGTTGAAAAGAAACAAGGTTGCATCCTAAGCCTGTTCAGGACGACAAAATGTCAGTGAAATTACCCTGTGAGGATGCATAAAATCATCACAAAAGGAGCAAAAGGCAGGGTTTTTTTTCAAGTGGCCCATACGAGTATGAGAGGTATTGAGTTAGGACAGCATTAGAACTAGAAAGGAAGTTTAAAAATTCAGAAAAAGCTACAGTAGTTTAAAAACTGTAACAGAACACTACTTCTAGCTGACTCACTTGAAACCCAGAAGATTTTACCAATACCTGTTGTACCTTCCCTCTCATCATCTGCTTTCATTGCATTGATATGTATGGAAGCTTTAGTTTTCTTTCCTTCCATCAAGGGAGTTTTATTGGAGGCAGTGGCTAGGGGGAGTTCAGAGGATGTATCAAGTCCCTGGGGTTGTCCACTCTTATAAGAGTTAAGGCCCAAAACGGAAGAACAATTTTATTATAATAAGGAGTTCAGTGAGATTTTAAGGAAGGGGTGTATTAGTACAAGCTGAATGAAATGTTCAAGAAATCTTCTGTTTACAAACAAGCAAAACACACAACCTTTTACTAAACCATTTTTATTATTTCAAGTACAATTATTTAATCTGAATCATTTAACATGAATAATTTAACTCTGAATCATTTGATCTGGCCTCTTGTTACAAAATGGGATTTTATGTATCTTTTTATTTTACCCTCAAAAACTTATAGTTTAGGAAAATTAACTAATTGTGGAAGAAATAAAATCAGATATTTGAATAGTACCATGCACATTAGAAATGTTTAAGTATAGTAACAACGTTAACACTAATAGGCGATCCTGCTAGATGTTTAAAATTCAAATAAAAACAAGTTTTAAAAGATTAGTGTGGATCATGAACAGAAAGAAAATGCTTTTTTTCTGCTGTCTATCATGATATATACCTTAAAAAAAGAGTTTCATATATTTCCTTCAAAGATTCTTTCCTGAATGACCTGAGAATTATAGATTGCTTCCCCTCACCATGTTTGGAATGCCCACAGATGTTCTGCATCAGAGATGTGAGAAACAATACACATTTAGGAAAGCATGTAAAACATAAACGTACAACTTAATGGCTTGCTATAAATCATATATCCATTGAAGTTTGCTAAGAAACCAGCCTTTCCCTTCGTGATTACAATTCTACCCTGCTCCTCTAAAGGTAAATATAGCCTTGTATTTTTTGGTAATAAATTACTTGCTTTTTTAAAAAAAATAGCTTTTAATGAGTAAGAATGAATTCCTAAACAATGTAGACCTTTAAACAAATAGTATAGTATGCATTCTTTAGTGACTGGCTTCTTTTGTTTGACTTTGTGTTTTTTTAAAGTTCGGCCTTGTTGTTAGGTGTGACTCTAGTCCATTCATTTTTGTTGCTGTATTGTATTCCATTGTATGAATATAACAAGATTTATTTATCCATTTTAGTGTTGATGGACATTTGGTTGTTCCACTGTTTGGCTATGAAGAATAATGCTGCTTTGAATATTCCTGCACATGTGCACCCATTTCTAGAGTATTCACTTCGGAGTAGACTTGCTAGATCATAGGATATGCATATGATATCCTTTATTTGATAATGCCAATTTTTTTTCCAAGTTAAAGCAATTTACACTCCTCCATCCTTACCAGTGCTTGATATCCTCAGACTTTCCATTTTTATCCATTGGTAAGTGTGTAGTTGTGATACATTACAGTGGCTTTATTTTACATTTCCTTATTTCTAATAAGCTTGAGCCCCTTGTCTTACATTTATTGGCCATTTAAATTTCCCTTTTGTTCTGATATGCCTGTTCCAATCATTTGTCCATTTTTCTATTGAGTTATCTTTTTCCTTTTGCTCTGTAGTCATTCCCTACACATTCTAGATACAAGGTATTTGTTATGTGTATTGCAAATATCTTCTCACTCTGTCATTTTACCTTTTTATTCCTTAATAGTGTCTTTTGAATAGAAAGTTCTTAATTTTAATAAAATCAAATTTAACTTGCCTTTAAATCCCTTTTTGTTCTGATACTAAAATCACTCTTTCATCTTCTTTAGATATCAAAATATTTCTTGATCATTAAGATATTTCCTTATATTTTCTAAAAGCTACATTTCCCACTCCCTCTTCTAGTCATCCAATATGGCTTTTGTCTCCTACTTCCCTGAAATTGTAAATGCCATCAGATAGATATTTCAGGTTTCAATCCCTCCCCTGAGCTACAGATGTGTGTTTATAGTTGTTTACCTCACCTTATTGCTTGCAAATTTCAAACGTAACAGATTCAGAAAGAAACTGTTATAGTTTCTCCACACCCCAAACTTGCTCCTCCCAAATTTCCTATCTCAGTGGTTCAGGCCCAAAATTTGAGTCAACCTAGATCTCTTCCTTTCCCTCAGTCCCTAAATCTAGTCTATTAGAAATTCCTATTGTTTCTCCCTACAAATATTTTCTGAATTCCACTGTTTGTCACCATCTTCACTGTTAGCTCCTTAATCCAAGTCAGTCCCATTTTTCCCTGGATTACTGCATTAGTCTTCTGACTCATCTCCCTTCTTTTGTCCTCTTGTAGCTCTTTCTCTTTAGGGTAGCCAGTGTTACCAAACCAAGTTCATTTGCCTGATGCACAGCAAGTCAAATGTCGAGGTTGCAGAGGGTTGCAGCAGAGAAAGGGTGTATTTGTTGTTGAACTCAAGTTTGTGTGCCTGATGCACAGTGAGACCAAACAAGCTGACACATTGGAATTTGAGGCAGAGAACGGTTTATTGCAAGGGCCAAGCAAGGAGTATGGGAGGCTCATGCTCAAAACACCCAAATTCCCCAATAGTCTTCTGGGAAGAATTTTTAAAGACAAATTCAGGGGGAGGGCTGCAGGATGCATGATTGGTTGGTGGTGAGGTAACAGGGTGGTGGTCCAGGAATCTCAGTCATCAGCCTTCTGGTTCTAACTGGTCTGGGGTCAATGTGCTTATGCTCAGCCTGAAGTTACCACCCTCCACCTGGGTGAGGGCTTTAGTTCCTGTCAAAGAACTCAAAGAAAAGTATCAGATTGTTGTGTATATACTTTGAGGAGGAACTAGTATTCTGCTTTATCACTGCACAGTTTACTCTTCACTGCTTTTCCTTTGTTTCTGTATTCCCTCACCTCCTAATTAGTAACTGTTTGAATCTGCTCTTTGGAAATCAGGGAAGGCCTGTGAGCAAGAAACAGAGGGGACATGGTAAGACTTTTGTGCCTAGGAGGACCCCATAGGGTCCTTCTCAGTGTCAATCCCCCATTTTCTTTGATACTTCTCAATCTTGAGGGGGAATAGGTATGGGGCAAAAAAGGGAACAAGTTTTGGATAGAGAGGTTAATCATAAACTCAGCAGAGGAACCCAGCTTTAGGGGGACTGTTTCATATTCATGAGACAGCCAAGTGAGGAGATGGGAGAACAAAATCTCAAATCGGCCTCCCCAAAGGAAGGAGGGAGAGGCTTGGGATATTTATGGGACAAAGAAGCAGGGTGGTCTGAGGTGTGGGGAGCATGGGGAAAGATGATTGGAAATAAGAAAAAGGTGAGGTAATCGTGGTGCTGCACAAGTGTGACTAAGCTACAGGCTTCTTCACAGAACTCATGGTCAGACAATGGTGGTGTTGGCATGTTCTGAGGGTGCCAGAACACCTAGCCCTCTGACGTTAAAAGGTCACCAAGTGGTCATTCAGGCATGCGCAGTTGGAGGGTCAGTGGTCCCAACCAGTCTTAATTGGCTGGAGCTTGAACTGGACACAACTTGGGCAAACATCTTATTGTTTAGGTTACATGACACTTGGAGGGCATGCACGTTTTTGTAGTAACAATTAAAGGGAGCTTGATTAGTGAAGGCAGGTTACAGGTTTAATGGATCTAACTGATGATTAACCTTGGTTTCACCAGTTTTATCTTTAGAAAATAGAAAATTGATCATATAATTTCCCTTCAGAATTTTGCCTTCACATTTAGAATAAAATCAAAACTTCTTTAGATGGCCCCCACGCTTACTTCTTCAACCTCTTCTAACACTAGTCTCTCTTTTATTAGTTTTGCTCTAGCCACATTGACTTCTTACTGTTCCTCAAACCCACAAACTTGTAGTCACCTCAGGACTTTTACACTTGCTTCTTCCTCTGCCTTTCTTGTTCTTTCCTTGAAGTTGACTTGGCTAGCCTACAGTAGTGCCTGGCAAATTGTCAGTGCTCAAAAGCTATTGATAAACAAGTGAATGGGTAAAAAAATGAATGGTTAGATGGATGAATTTTGCAGGGAAAAACCCTTTATTAATACTATATCAACAGATTTTTATTGCATAAGTAATTTCAGTCTAAGTTGTATGATTGGAGGTAGGAAAATGCCTGAGCTCTGTCTGCTTTTTGAATTAATTTCTCATTTCATTCAGTTCTCTTTTTCTCCAGAATGGTTTTCTACTTAATTTGAATTCTGATCAGTTTGATTTCTTTGCTCTGGATGATTTGTGTCATGGTTGTGCACCAGATTAAACAAACAGATATCCTAATATGCTGAAATTCTTCTTTTTCTCAGATGTTATGCTCCCTCAAAACTATTTGCTTATCATGGGTAGAATCTTAGTCTGGAAATCACCATGGAAATAATCTGCTTTTAAGCCTGACCCATTGCAGAAACCTTCTAAAACATTTCTTCAGGTTATTATCCAGCTTCTGCTTAAATATCTCTCATGATAAGAAAACTGTTCCTTCAAAAGACAGCTGATTCTTACAGAAATGAATCACTAGAAATGTAGGGGAGTGGGGATGATCTGTTTTCCCCAAAGGAGATTAATTAAACTGATTAGAAGCAGAATGGACTGGATTTTGAGATTTGGATTATGTGGACATAAAAAATATAAAAAATTGTATTTTGGATCTGTTTGAAGATTAATGTTTGGCAAATAGGAAAATAGGAATTGAATTGTATAAATTAGAGCTTGTGACATATTTAAATAAATAACCTGAGGAGTTCTTAGCTCCCGTCTCTCTAACCACACAGTAATTAGTATCGTTCATGGCAAATGGATGGTCTGGAAGACTCACTTTTGATATTATTATAAGATATTTTCCCTGAGTCTTCTAGAACTACCCCCTTTTTTTTGTTATCCTATAATAAATATCCTACTCTTTATCATTGCCTCCATTATATTATATGTCTGTTTGTCATACAATATATTGAGTGTCTTAAACACAGGGACTATGTCTTGTTTATCTTAGTTTCATTAGTGTATAGTAGAGAGTAGTATAGTAGAGAGCCTGAAATATATAGGGCTCAATAAATTTGCCAAATGAATGATCTACACTCTTTAATTAAGACTTCCCAGGAGTGAAATAGTCAGTTGCTTGCTGTAAACTTTCTTGAATAATTCTTTTATTAGTTCTGTTGACTATTTTAAACTCAGGAGTATTCAGTTTGAACATCAAATATTCACTTTGTTTGCCATTTTAAAAAAATTGGTTCATCTGTGTGTTTTCTCTATGATGAAAAGGATTCTCCCTGGTATTAATAACTCTTCCTGGCGCTGAATTAAGGTTCTAGAATGTTTCTTCCAGAGTTTCCAGAATGATTTTTTAAGAACTGAAAAGATTTATGAATCACCACCCCTTCCATAAATATTCAAAATTGCTTTCATGGAGTTACTTAGCTATCAAGAAGATAGATCTCATCAGAACATTAAAAAAATCTCTTAAAATAGGTGTTCTTCTGGTGTTCAAATATCTTTTCATAAAACTATGAATATTTACTATTTTATTTTCAATAAATAATTGAATTTGCTCTATTTTCTGCTAAATAAGTACTTTCCTTTATATAGCTTTCAATGTGTAGAAATAAACTAGTATGTTTATGATTATGTGAAGGCACATGCACACACATACAAACACACCAACACACTGATGCACAAACACACTCCCCTGAGGCTTACTCTAAATGGCCAGTTTAATATTGTCCTCACAGGGCGCAGCCAGGGAGTTTCAAGCTGGACGCTTGCCTTAGTTACAGAGCTTGATTATAAGGCAGCAGAAAGTGCCAAGCCTTCAGAATCTAGTTGGCCATTCTTTTGTTTGAGAACCAGTTAAATAAATTGTTTTGGATTTTCCTTCAAAAGTCATAACTTCCATAAATACTTAGAGAAATGATTTTAAAATAGTTTATTTGAGGTATTAGTTATTTGAAGGTATACCAATGATTTATTTGTACATTTCACAGAGTTGGTTAAATTTTCAACTTCTGTGAAGTAAGTGACTTCAGTGTAGGTCTCTTCACAGTTTTACATGAGGAAATACAAGACGTTTTCATCACAATGCATGTAGTTGTTCTGATACCCAGGTGTCATAAGTTAGCTTTTAGAATGAGGAAACTCTGACACATAGATGATCATGCATAAGCAAACTTTAGCTCTGCTAGAGTCCCGTAAAAATTCAGTAACAATCATAATTCAGACTGTATAAATTGCTGTGCCATTAAATGTTAATAAATTTTATTTGTGTTCTTTTGGTGTGTGTGTGCATGTGTGTGTGTGTGTGTTTAAGGGAGGGAGGGCAGGAGAGAGAGAGAGAGAGAAAGAGAAAGAAAGAGAAAAGTTTCTTCATTAAGATAATTTTATTGAAATTAAGCTATTTAACTTTTTGCTTTTGTTTTTGCAAACCAACTCTTCCCATTCCCCCTGCCCCACCCCCCCATGGAGGTGATAAATTCTCTCATTCACATAGATAAAGAATATTTTAAATAAAAGTTATCATGAAAATTATAATTCTTTGGGTCTCTGGTGAGGAGTGAATATTCTAGCTTTGATCGTAAATGCCTGAAATTCATTGGTTAGTTCCTATGAGAGCATGTTCTTACAGGGTAATTAAGATTGCTGTAGGACTGTACAGTGACTTCGTACTTGTACTTTTAGGATGTAACGCCTCCTATAAAATATTAAGTAACCAGAAATTTAAAAAAATAGTATTTTTCATTTCTTTTTTTTTTTACATCTTTATTGGAGTATAATTGCTTTTTACATTGTTGTGTTAGTTGCTGCTGTATAACAAAGTGAATCAGCTATATGTATACATATATCCCCATATCCCTTCCCTCTTGAGTCTCCCTCCCACCCTCTCTCTCCCACCCTTCTAGGTAGACACAAGGTAACGAGCTGATCTCCCTGTGCTTTGCGGCTGCTTCCCACTAGCTATCTATTTTACATTTGGTAGTGCATATATGTCCATGCCACTCTCTCACTTCGTCCCAGCCTACCCTTCACCCTCCCCGTGTCCTCAAGTCCATTCTCTACGTCTGCATCTTTATTCCTGTCCTGCCCCTAGGTTCTTCAGAACCATTTTTTTTTTTAGATTCCGTATATATATGTTAGCATACGGCATTTGTTTTTCTCTTTCTGACTTACTTCACTCTGTATGACAGACTCTAGATCCATTCACCTCACTACAAATAACTCAATTTCGTTTCTCAAAATATAGTATTTTTCTTGCCTCATACTGTTCTGTCTTAAATGTTATCTACAACTTCTTCCTTTGCAAGTTTGTATACTTTGCTCATTTATCAGCTTTGATGAGACTTCCACAGAGGAAACTCCTCTGACCTTGCAGACTTGTGCAGTTTCCTTTAGTTTCCACTCTCAGGGTATCTGTTTCTCTCACTACTAGCATTTATGTTATCACAAGTATAGTATAATTGTTACCTCTGTAACTAGTTTATTACAGTGTTTCCCCTGGCACAGTACTATGCAACATTCATATAATTTTCTTGAGAAAATATAAAACCCATAGTAACAGCTAAAAGTTAAATAGTATTTAATCTTTAGTATTTATGTAACAGAATGTTAAAATAGGACACTTTGTTTCTTTTTGCAGCTGAAAAGTTTTAGAATTTTAGACAGGCATATCTGCATTCAGACTCTGCAACAGAGATGTTATTTATTGCACTAGATCTCAGTGTGTTGTTTTATCCAGTCATGGTAGGCTGTCACTAGAGTATACACTCCTGGCTTATCTGGCAGACCACACTGATACCCCCAGCTTACTATCCCCACGAGGAACCAGAGCTGCCGTTCGTCTTCTTGTACTAGTGGGCCACCAGAGTCCCCCTGAAAGAAACAGAGTGATTGATTATTTAAGTGTGAAAACAATGCAAAAGTATTGAGTTTACTTCTATGGCAGTAGAAGTCACATCCAGTATGACAATAAAGTTAGTCTGACATTTCCTGTTGAAATACTAAATACCAAGTCATGCGAAAATTAACAAAATCTTCCAAGTACACGTGTTGTTCCTTCAGCAACTGTGAGAAGATGAGAAGCATATTTTCCAGACTCCACCAGTCTGCTACCCATCCCAGGCTCACCTCCTTCAGGGGGCCATCCCTCACCTGCACCTTTCCTCCCCACTGTCACCACTTCCAGCTTTGGGCTAGATTAGTTTTTCATTGCCTGCATTCTTACATCCTGTGGGTACTTTCACAATAATGCTGCTTCATTATTTTGTACATGCACATTTGTGTGCCTGTTTGAACTTACTCCCACTGGATCAGCTCCCCTCGTTGTAGCAGCTGCACATCTCTGCAACTCTCATTGCATTTATGATACTTGTTCAGTGTCTGTTTTTCAGGCTCTACTGTAAGGTCCATAAGGGAAGGGGGGGGGCATACATATTCTGGACACTGCTATATGCTAAGCTTCTAGACCAAAGGAAATGCTAAGAAAATGTCTGTTGAATGAATAAGTTTTTAGAAATCTCACTTATCTTCCTATTCATAGCACAATGCATGGTGTTTGATACACAGTGTATCAAAAAGTATTCTTTTGGTGAATAATAGAAATTTATATGGCAATGAGTAAAACACTCCTTATGAAATATTTACCAGCAAATTATAATAGTAAGCCAACCAACTAAATATTTGTGCATGTAATAATCTATTTGGGGAGAAAAATTAGGATATCTTACATGCTGTATAATGGGGTAAGTCTGTGGGTTCTGGAGTTAGCCTAGGTTTGAATCCTCTACTTACTAGCTATATGATTTTCAGTAAGCTACTTAATAGCCCTTTGTACCTCAGCTTCCTCATCTGTAAGTAATATTTTTATGTGTTTAAATGAGTTTAACATGCGTAGCAATCTGAGTATAGCCTGGTAAATAGTACTAATAAAACTCAGCTGTTATTACCAAGTGTGCTTCTAGAATAGTTTGCTATTCATTTGACTGCTCTTAATAGTAGGTAGTTCTTCCATGCCTACTTAATTACTGGTTTAGATGGGGAGAAGGGTTAGTGTCTGAATTACCAGCTTGATGGCAAGCACTGCATGGAAGTGATTGGCATCTGCCTCCTTTAGATCTTGCACATGTGCTCCAGTTTACCAGTTCTCAGCACTCTCCCATCATTGTGTTTTTCTTCTACTTCTTCTATAGTAAGAGATTTCTTTGCATAATGTCTTACCAAGAGTGGGCAAGCAAATATTAAACTAAGTGGGACATGTAATTTTTCCTGTATCTGGGCAGCTTCACTGCCTGATTGGGCAGATATCTGAGCCTGTGGTCTCTCTTCTAGACCATAGACTTGCTGAGTTCAGGTGATACTGTGTAAGCACAGAGTCTGGCACATAAAAAGTAAATAATGCAATTAAAAAAATGAATAAACAAAAACAAATAGGATCTCATAAGCTCTTATGTAAAGTGCTATTTTTTTGAGGCATAAACTCTATGCATTATATATAGTATTTCAGCTGAAAATCAGTGAGGCCCAGAGTGGAACACACAGGAAAGTTTCATGGTGAGTTATGGCCTGAACTGAGCTTGGAGGAAGAGCAGAATCTGTATATGCAGAAGGTAAAGTGTATCATGCGTAAAGCATGAATAAACACCCTTTTATATCTCATGTATATCCTTAAGTCAGTTCTAATTAATGCTCTTAGTAGATCTGAAATTATCGTGTAGAGGTTTGTTGCTTATTTGATTGGTGAATTCTTTGTAAAACTACTATGAAAGTTGAGAATTTGTTGTTACAGGGCTAACAATAGAAAAGAAGAAAATGGGAAGGGGAACAAGAAGCATTCCCTACCATCAAGACATCTCCACTTAAAGTGAATAAAAACCAGTGGGTAATTAACAGTGTCTTGAAAATTGATAAATAATTCCCCTCCACCCCCACACAGCTTGTAGTTAAGAAAAATGTTTCATTTTGGGGAAAGTGCTCATGGATTGGGGTCTTTGCCAAAACTATGTAAGAACTACTACTTATCCTCTTTTTCAAGAATGTAAGCACTAAATATAAAAGTCAGCAATGTTTGAGGAAAGAATAGACCTCATTTTTCTGCTTATGATTCAGTCAGGAAAGCAGTAGCAGATTCATCAAGAAAACAGATTGATTTTTCTTAATTCCAAAAATGTAATTTTGGACACTAAGTAGTTGTTGCTTTTACTATATGGGGTTGGGTTTCAGACATAGGAATAAAATCTATTAAAAAATATAACCACATCAGTTGTTTAGATAGTTTAATTACAAATTTAGTATTAAAATCTTATTCTAAGAGAAAAACAAATACTGTATGCTAACGCATATATATGGAATCTAAAAAAAAAAAAAAAAAAAGGTACCGGTGAACCTAGTTGCAGGGCAGGAATAAAGAGGTAGGCATAGACAATGGACTTGATGACATGGGGTGGGAGGGCGAAGCTGGGCCGAAGTGAGAGTAGCATCGACATATGTATACTACCAGATGTAAAATAGTTGGCTGGTGGGAAGCAGCAGCATAGCACAGGGAGATTGGCTCGGTGCTTTGTGATGACCTAGAAGGGTGGAATAGGGAAGATGGGAGGGAGGCTCAAGAGGGAAGGGATATGGGGACACGTGTGTGCATATGGCTGATTTGCTTTGTTGTGCAACAGAAACTAACACGGTATTGTGAAGCAATTATACTACGGTAAAGATCTATGAAAAATAAATAGCAACATACCTTCCAAAAAAAAATCTTATTCTAATTACATTAGAGTAAGAATTCATATTTATTGTTAGTGTTTTTATATTTGGTTGAAAATTACAAAGTAGATCTAAATAGTTTTTTTTTTTCCTTCATTAGTGCTGTTTTACAATTGTGGGAGCTATGGTGACTCAAGTAACTAAGATCTTTGTATAAATTTTTTATCTTCAAGGTGCTGATATTCAGGTGTTATTTATATTTTTAAAATCAATTATCTACAACTCTTAGATGAGTGATTTAAGTCTTCATAGTAGAAGGTTGAGATGAAAGTTATTGATGTCAGTGATCATGGTCTAGGTTGACAACAACAGTAGAAATAGCTGAGATAGCTGAGATTTCTTTCTTGCTTAGTGCGCGCCTGACATATTTAATCTCCATCTAATCTTTAGTGGCACCTAAAAAGTTAGATACTATTCTTATCCCGATTTTATAGATAAAAGCATTGGTAATACAGGTTAAGGAATTTAAACCCGGGTCTGTCTGGTTCTTGAGCTTGATAGTTAACCACTTTGCAACTTGGCTTCTCAGAATCAGTGTTTCATGATAGATCAACTTCATATAAGAATCTGTAAAATCTAGACAATACATTTTTAGAGGATCAGGGCTGTATATTATAATGATACCTCTATGTCTATCACAATATGACATGCTAGTAAGTGCTTATAAACTTGGCTGATAACGTGAATAACATTGTCTTGAACTTACCTGGCATGCATCCGCTCCACCTTGAGATAGTCCAGCACATAGCATTCCAGGCAAGATGGCTCCATTATAACTAGATGGTGCATTACATACATTATTACTTATTATATTGACCCGTGCTTGTTGTAGATCTGAAACTGTGCTGCCTGTTAAGTATAAAAGCAGAATGAAAATGGGCTTCAGGGTAGATAAATTAATGATTCTATGGTGAATATAGGAAGGAATAATTGTACTCCAAACATTATCTCTTATTCAGCAAAGAAGGCTATTGAAAATGTACTAGTAGCTTTTTCTCAGCAAAGATTTCCATAGTAGAGATGGATTACCCCTTTACATAGATCTGTGTTTTTCTTTTTTTGCTTTAGGTTTGTGATACAGTGCCCCTTAGACCTTAAGAGGGGGAAAAAATCTGCTTACTTAAAATTGACTAGTAGATTTTGAAATATCCACTGATTAACTTTGAATTAGAAAATTACATATTGATTAACCTTTAATATAGTAACAAAAGAGAAACAAATCTTGTTTCATGGCTAAAGAATGAATTTATTTTATATTGATATTCCTTCAATATGGCACTGCCGTTTTTGTGATTGGCACAAATTTTATTTACTACATCAGATTACTTTGGGCCATGAAAACACAATGAAATATTTTCTAGGACAATTCAGCCTTTGTTTTGTTTCTTGGAGACATGATCTACAACATAGTTAGAAACCCATGGATATTGTTAATGCTATCCTTCCACTCTCTAGCTGATACTCATTTTCCCCTTGGCTATATTTGCTCTTTCATGTCACCCTTATTTCTTTTTCTCATTTTATTTGCTTCATAAATAAGTGTGAACAATACTTATGTACACACAGAGTTTCTTGGTCTGAAGGCAGGATTTCTTTCAGTTCAGAATACCTTAAAACCGTTAGAGAATACCTATCTAAATCCTCTTATAAATTTTTAAAATTTTCTTTATAGGGGAGCCATTCAAGTCTGTAGAGTCTCTGGATCATGGAAGAACTCATGTTTCTGTATCACTTGCTTTTACATTTTCCTACTACTGTGTGTGAGAATTCTGTATAGTTTCTAGGGACATTGCTTTGATTTGCTGAAGGAACTCTAGTTAGATCTTAGGATGACCAGACTGTAGGATGGTTCTGTCCATAGAACCTACCCTTCAGGTGTTCCTTAATGAAAAAAAAAAAAAGCGTACTAGCAAGTACCAGGAGATATTGCTGCTGTTTTTGTTTTATTTTTCCTGAGATACTCACCGGTGTATTTTTGAGATCCCCATCCTGTTACATAAGCAGTGGAACCAGGTGGAATATTCTGGCTAGCCTCTGGGAGGCACACCGTATGGATATTTCTGGTAAAGGTGACTTCTTTATCAAGTAGTAAAAGTGCAATATCATTTTCATGAGTTTCAGGTCTATAATTGTTATGGATTAAAATAGTCGTTACTCCTCTTCTATCTTTAGGAAATGTTGTGGAGATACCAAAAGTGACAGTCCATTGACGAGTATCAGAGTGGCTAAAAATATGAAAACATGTTATTTGAATAGAGAACTTATGAGAATTTCAAATATTTGGTTTTTGTGTTTGTCCCCTCCACCCCCAATCTAGGAAGTATTTGACTAACATTTCTTTGTGATCTATTTCTGTAATTCTTTACTGGCACAATGAGTGATCATTTGTCTAAAGAACATAGAAATATTTCAGAAAACATATCTTGGGGTGATGAACGTCCTGGTGTTCCGTTATTCCAATAAGGATATACTGATACTTTGATGAACACTAGTATAACACAAAACTTTTCTTTGATTTCTCCCTTTTCTACATCCTTCCATTCAAGCAACTAAGGAGTCTGAAATAATGTTCACTTTAGTTTTAACTCTTTCCTTCCAACTGTTATTTTTTTCCTTTCCTTTAGCCAGAAGTTCCATTTAAATAGTAGTGATGGTAAGGGGCTCCTTGTCTTATTAATTGATGAATGATTTTTCTGTACTAAGTGTGATGCTTCTTGAAGATTTTGGGGTGTGTGTGTGTGTGTGTATGTATTCATACACACACACAGAGAGAGAGAGAGAGAGAGAGAGAGAGCACGCATGAGAGGGGGAGAGAGAGAGAGAAAGAGAGTGCACTAATATAAAAAAAATAAGGCATTATCTTGCTGACCTAGGAATAGGGACTTTTTAGCCAAACTCCCAAAATACAAACCATACAGTTAAGAATGGATGAATTTCATGAGATCAAAATTAAGTGTATCATATATAGAGAACAAACTAATGGTTACTAGGGGGAGAGAAAGGGAGTAAGGGCAAGATAGGTATAGGGGATTAAGAGGTACAAACTATTATATATAAAATAAATAAGCTACAAGGATATGGTACAATGCAGGGAATATAGCCAACATTTTATAATAAATGCAGTATAACCTTTAAAAATTGTGAATTACTATACTGTACACCTATAATATATAATATTGTGTATCAACTATACTTCAATAAAAAGTATGTAGCATAAAAGAGAAAATTAAAAGACATAAAAATCTGAAAACAAAATTAACTGTACCATAGACATATTTATCAGATGAATGAGAAAAGACTTGCAATGTTTAATATCTAAAATTTTTGTAGAATATACAGAAGTCTGTAAACCAGCAATAAATGGAGGGAAAAACCATTATACAATGAGCAAAAAATATTAATAGGCATTTCATGGGAGAAGCCCAAACAGCCAGTAGACATATGAAAAGATACTGAAACTCACTAATAAGCAGAGAAATGGAAATTATAACAATAATGAGCATCTAATGTATATTCATAAGAATGACAAAAAATTGAAAAAGAATAGTATTGTGTTGGTGAGAAAGAAGTTCGAACTCTTTTGCATTACATGTGAAGATGTAAAATTCTGGAAAGCATTGTAGTGTATTTAACACACTGTATATATACTTCTGGGTATGTATGTCAGAGAAATTCTTGAAGGTTTATAGAGAGGCACATATGAAGGCATGAGAGAAAGTGTATATGTGCTGCTCTTTGCGGCAGTGGGAAGTTGGAGCAACCTAGCTGGATGAAGGGATATGGTGGATGCAGTGGTGGACCAGATTAAAATTCCCAGGATTGAGCAAAAACAGTAAGGAAATATGAGGCTTATACACAATGCTACTCATATAATTTAAACACACACACACACACACACCAAAGGTTTTGCAGGTAATTGCATATTTAAAGACATATGTCAAATATTTGTGTGAGGCCTATGGGGGGCAGGGAAGGTAGTAGAAGTGGAATACAGGTGTGACAGGAGAAAAATAAAAGGAGAGAAAGGTCTTGTACAAACTGATGAAAATAAGGATTTATGAATTGGAAGGTTGATTAATGCAACATGCTTTTAAGGTTGAATAAAAGCAAAATGTAACCAAATAATTTGAGGGTTTTGTGGAGTTTAGATAGTGGAGTTATACGGAAAATAGAAATTATATATCCAGGAGATACTTTCATGAGGTACAGTAGCTTGCAAAAGAGTAAATGCTAGTTAAAAATTCTAAAGAAAAAATATTTGACAACAAGAAAATACATGAATTTTTTATATTAAACTTCTTTTGCCTCAGGGTCTTTATTGTGAAGATTTTAAAAGATACTCTTCTTTCTTTCTTCCCTGTCTGCCTCCCTCCCTCCCTCCCTTTCTTTCCTTTCTTTCAGCAAATGAATAAGAGCATGGTTTTGGAACCAGTTGAATTTAGATTTGAATCTTGGCTGTGTCGTATATTGGCAGTGTTATTCAGGGCAAGTTATCTAATATCGCTAATGATCAATTTTTTATGCATAAAATGTGATTGATTGATACCCTCTAACACAGATGTAAGTATTAATTGAGACAACTAAGGTATGCCAAGATGGGTAGGTAACTGTGGTCTTACCTTCTGAAGCAGTGAGCTGCTGTCAGGATCCACTTCTTACTGATCAAGACACCTCCGCAGTGGTGAACACCACTCCACTGTAAACTGACTTGCCATGGCCAGTCTCCTTCCTTAGCTTTAGTGCCTCCTATGATTCTCTCGGCAGACAATGTTATTAGGTCTGGACGGACCCCACATTCTAATGGGAAAAGGGAATTAATGTGCTGAGAAGATCATGATTCTTACACTTGGCAGATGCTTTAAGAATTTCATCATCATTTATGACTTTTATGTCTCTTATGTATTCTTTCCCAGGACATGCTAGGCTTTCCAAAAGCATGATCAATATGTTATATTTTTAGAGTACTTATGTGACTGTTGCCTATAGACTGCATTTTAGAGAACATTGCTGAACTTAATTGGCATGGAGGTTTCAAATTCCGGAGCAGCTTCAGAGTTCTTTGGAATTCCTCATGAGTGGGGGTTAAGATAGGTCAGTGCTGGAGGCACCAGTTCAGGCCACAGGTTCTCTGGGAAATTTCCATCTTCTCAGTAGCCTTGCTACTCAAAGTGTGGTCTGTGGATCTGCAGCACAGGCCTCCCCTAGGACCTTGTTAGAAATGTTGGCTCTGTGTAGAAACAACCTAAGTGTCTGTCAGTAGATAAGTGGATCAAGAAATAGTGGTATATATGTGCACATAAGCATGCACACAAGCATGGACACACACACAGGAATGTTATTCAGCCTTAAAAAAGAAGGAAATCCTGTCACTTGCAACAACATGGATGAAACTGTAGGGTATTGTGCTAAGGGAATTTGCCAGACAAAGACAAATACTGCATGGTATCACCTATATGTGGAAATTAAAGTTGAACTCCTAGAAACAGTAGAAAGTGGTGGCCAGCGGGTTGGAGAAATAGGGAGAGTTTGGTAAAAGGGTGTAAACTTTTTTTTACAGCTGTAAGATGAATAAGGTCTGAGAATCTAATGTATAACATAGTGACTATAGTTGACAACAGTGTATTGTATAATAGAAATTTGCTGAGAGAGTAGCAAATTTGCTGAGTTCTCACTAAAAAGAAAAAAGGGAGGGAGGTGATAAATACATGAGGTGATGAATGTGTTAATTAGCTGGATGAGGGGAATCTTTTCATAATGTATACATGTATCAAATCATGACATTGTACACTTTAAATATCTTGTAATTTTATTTGTCAGTTGTCCCACAGTAAAGATGAACAACAATGACAAAAAAAAATTGTTGACTCTCAGACCCACATCAGGGAACAAATCAAAAGCTGTGTTTTTTTTCCCTCCAACTTTATTAAGGAATAATTGACAAATATTGATACAATGTATATATATTTAAAGTATATAGTGCGATGATTTGATATACATATACATTGTAGAATGATTACCAAGTTCAAGATAATTAACACATCTAACACCTCACATAGTTCTCTTTTTTGTGTGTGTGTGTAAGTGTGATGAGAATACTTAGGATCTACTCTCAGCAACTTTCAAGTGTACAATACCATATTACTAACTATAGTCACCAAGCTGGGCATTAGGTTCTCAGAACTTATTAGAAGCTGCATTTTAACAAGTGATTCATGTGCACAGTGAAGTTGGAGGGAAACTGCTCTCATCATGAAGACTCTATAGTGGTAATTCAGTTCATTGTGAACAGTTCAGTCCACATCCGTAACTGACTCTATCTTACCAAATGTGCCCTCGAAAAGGAGTTACTTTAGGTCCACAGAATATTCTCGAGGATAACTGAAGGTTTCTAAGTATCTAGATGAGGTTTATTTAAACATTTTAAGAGAGCCCATGACTCTCCAATGGTCAAAGCTGAAACGGGCTGGAGTGGGCTGGATCACTCAACTCCTCTTAACTCCCACTCCCATGGTTTATTTCCTCTTGTTTAGTCTATTACTGAGAAATTAGAGGTAAATCACCACCAACAGTTTCTATTGCTGGACCAGCTCTGAAGTAGTGACATTGCTTCAATAGGACACCATCCAAAGGCATTTTTTCTAACAGATCTCCCAGATAGAGGAGGACTAGACTTCCGTTAAGAATATACATGGAATATAGGTTCCTTTGCTACATTCTCCAACCAAATTCTCTAGTAAATTATTTAAGCACATTTTAATGAAAAAGAAGCATGAATTAAATATATAATGAAGTTGAAAAACACCCACAGAGGAAGCATTAACTTATAACATCACTTAAGTATGGGAGATAGGCCAGCCATCAAGATATATTGAACTAATTTCTAACTACCTTTTATTAGCCAGAGAAGTAAACTGCTGTTTTCTAGGGGCTATATTTCTGCTGTCCTAGCCTGAGAGTATACATAAGGACATTGGAAAGCAGTGACTTTTCTAATATGTTATAGACATAAAACTGATATTGCTTTTTGTAATTTTTTTATTATACTTTATGATTAACTTAAATCCACAGCAAAGCAAGCTATTCTGGTGGTTAGGAGAAGGCATATAAATGATGCAACTAAACATAATTTACAAGTCTACTGAAATGCTGCCATGGAACCAGGGCAGGAAAAACTTCCCAAAGCTGCCAAGAAAACCTTAATGAGACCAAACTTTTACAGAGTGGTGGAATGGCATTGCTACTTCTTCCTTCTAAAAGGAGGGGAAAACTTAAACATCACTTCATAGGCCAACAGAATCAGCAATATCTTATCTCAACAACAACCCACATGAATGAACTAAGAATAAAGATACCATCTCAATAGACACTGCCTTGGCAAAGACTACAAATCACTTGAACATTTACTCTTTTTATTTTGGTAAACCACATTTACAAAGTAATTTAAAAGCTTACCTTGAGTTAAAATATATTCTGTATCCACTTCACTTATTGCTGGTGTTAAAAAGAGAGAGAGAGTAAGATCAATACAAAAAGGACTGTATACCATTTGACCTTAATTTCTTAATGTGTAGTCCTCAGACAACCATAATCAGAATCATTTAGAGGACTGCTAAAATACAGACTCCTTGGCTACATCGCAGACCTGCTGAAAGAATCTGAGTCATGGCCTTCAGTAAAATGTTTATAATATTCCCTCAATTTATTGTTTGCACACTAAAGTTTGTGCTTTAATTTCTCATCAAACGCTTAAAAGATACTTAAAATTTATTTAAAAGATATTTCTGCTCTCAAGTCACTCAGTTTACTTGGGAAAACAGAAACATAATCATGGAGATACAATGTAGTAAATGCTATAAGAGAAGTTAATTTTTCATTTTTTTCTAATATATATGTATGTACATATAACTATATCTGTATTACTTTACTGATACTATTTGTAGTACTGCAGGTATAACAAAATATAGGGGGTCTGCCATCACATAATTTATAGGTAGAAATTGATCAAGAAATCATTGAAATAAATTTAAGTGTGAAGTAGAGAGGATAAAGGAGAGAGTTACTAATGATTCTGGTTCACAGATGTTATCATGATGAAAATAACATTTGAGTTGTATTTTGAATACCTAAAAGGAGTTTTTCAGGCAGGCAAGAAGTGAAAAGGCATTCCAGATGAGAAATATAGTGGGCACAAATGCATGGAGGTGTAAGATGTTTGTGGAACAATAAAGTCAGTAGAGCTAATACAAGTGTTGCATGTAGAGAAGTGGTGGGAGAGCACAGAAAGGAAAATATGTTGGTACCAGATAGTGACAGTTTGTATATTCCAGTTTAATGTCTGCTTATAGAACAGTTTTCTCTGCATGTCCTACAGCCATCTCAAACTCAATGTCACCAAATTTTACTCCAAATTTGCTACTTATAGTTTCTCCTTTAGTAAATGACACCATTTCCACCAATAGCTAGAAATCTGAAATGGTCTCTGACTCCTCCTTTCTCATCATTTCCCACATCTTATTGCTTTCCAGATTTTGTACCTTCTAGCCTCTAACCATCCTTTGCATTAGCACCGTCTTCCCCCTCCCTTTGGCTACTACTTTAGTTCATGCTTTCATCATTTGACTCCTATTCCCTGCCTCCACTTTTGCCCTTTTTAATGCATCCACCTCTACTTTACCAGACTGACATTTCTAAAAATGTAGATCATATCAGAGTATATTCTTCTCTGCTTGAAATCTTTTAATGAGAAATCAGCTTCTTATTTCCTATAAGATAAATCTAAACCTCTCAGACAGGTGTTCATGTTCTCTAAAGTCAACTTAAACAAACTTTTTTGCTGCCAGAAGTTTCACAGGGCTTGGACATCACACCGCTTTGTAAGTGTTAGAGGAGGCAAAACATCCTTTTGGAGAAAGGAAATAAAAAGAGCTGACCATTCCTTTTCATTCTTTGAGCAAAAAGACTTTATTTCAATACTGGCTCCCCTACATGCTGTCTGTATGCCCTGGGCAATTATCTATCTTTTCTGAGTGGGGACAATAGAAGGATCTATAACATGTGGTTGTTGTGAGGATTAAACAAACTGTAATGCATGAGCATCAGCCAGTCAGGAAGGACACAGTCACCTATGGAGCTGGATCAGTGTCTTAGAGGTCCTTGCTGTGCTAAGCATTAATGCTGTAGTTGCAAGGGGAGGAGCTGGGAGTCCAAGGTAGGGATGGGAGAATTTGGAGGGGTTGGGGAGGCACCTTTGTAGGGCTGGTGCAGTGGTTATTTACCAACAGATAGGAAAGAATTTCAATATTTTAACAACTAGTAAAACTATAACAGGTATTTGCTGATTAACTACCAGTCCAATGTGGGAACCACCAAAATCCCTTAATTGTGAGCTTATTATGAGGGGGATCATGGTTTCTTAAGCTAGCAGTGCATGACAGAGTTGAAGGAGTGTCCTTAAATTCTATGCATATATTAAGTAATTCCTTTTTTTTTAAAGTCATGCAAAAATATTAATGGAGTACTTATTATGTGCTAGACACTGGGCAGTAGAAGGACAGTAGGATGAACAAAGCAGACTGGTCCTTGTCTTTAGAAAACTTACAGAGTAGGATGAAGACACAGAAATAATATTGTAGTTTCAATTGTGATAAACGCTGTAAAGGAAAATGAAGGCGTGTATGACAGAGGTAAATAATTTAGTACTGGAAGTTAGAAAAGACTTACATTAGAAAGAAATGATTCAGATGATACTTGACAGATGCAAGGGGGTGATATAACCTGTGTTATAAGAAACTGGAATAATGTATGCAAAGGCCCTGAGGCAAGAAGGAGAGAATTTTTGCAAACAGAGAAAGTGAAGGTGTGGCCAGATTGTGGTGAATGAGGAAGAGAATGGTATAATAAATGGCTAGAGGGGTAAGTATGAACCAGATCATACAGTGCTTTAGATGAGATCACCATATCATTTATTGTCCAAACCAGAAGACATAAAGACTAATATTAATAATGGTTCTTGGACAATTGGCATGAACCCAGGACTGTCCTGGGTAAACCAGGAAATATGGTATTCTTCTTACGTGTGGTGTTTATGTTTTGTTTTTATTTTTGTTTTGTTTTGTGGGAAGCCATGGGAGGCTTTTAAGCAAGATTGTATTTATATTTTAAAATATTTCCTTGATCAGTATGTGGACAACACATTGGAAAGGGCCAAGAAAGTATAGAAGCAGAGTAGCTTGGAGGCTAGTGCTGTAGTTCAAGTAAGAAATGATGTTGGCTTAGACCAGAGTGATAGCAATAGGGATGAAAAACAATGGAAATAGATTCCATTCTAGGCAGAAGTAGAGAGGATTTTCAGAGAGGAGGTAGGGATATTGTTAAATCTTCTAATTTCCTTCTTAATTCTACAAGTATTTACCAGACACCTTCCAATTGCATGCTCTTTTCTCAGGGAGATAGATCCTTAATTAAATTGTTCTCTGACCTCGAACAGCTATTTACCATTCTTATAACATACCTACAAATTGAACATCTGACAGCAACATCCCTTACAAGGAGAGTTGAGAGGGAAAAATAATAAAGAATTTTTAGCAAATAAAACTTACTACATGAATGCTAAATGATTCTTTAAAACTTTAGAATATTTTATATTGGAGAGCTATATATTATAGTTAGCTTCATAATACATTGTTTTCATAAAGTTTAATTCCAAGGGAAAAAAGTCAGTCTCTCATTAAATCGAAACATGAATTAGAACTGGTAGAGAGATATATTGAAATGAAATGGCTAAAAAAAATGATACTTGCGTGTTAACTCAGTTGAAGGGTTCATTGCCAAGTTTCCAGAGTTAATCATCATTTGGCGTAAAACAGACTCAATTCTGCTTTTCACTGATGGTCCATTGTTATTCCTGGTGAATTTAAATTTCATGACAATATCTGCTATCACGTCATTACCACTTTGCCTGAAAAACCATAAAGATATTTTTAAAAATGTATAATTATGATAATTTTCTGTCGTTCTCTTTATATACTCTTCTTGATTAAGCATTAAAAACATTACTTAAGAAATTTAACGTTAGAACAGATTCACATAACAGTGTTTCTCTATGTAATGATATATCACAATGCTATCCCACAAACACTAGATTTCAGTGCATAGTACACTGTACCCACCATTCAGGATAGCTTGTTTTAAAGTCAGAATGCCAGAGTTTGAACACCAGCTCTGCCATTTACTGTTGGACTTTAGGTAAGTTTTTTGTTTCTTAATCTTTCTGTACCTGTATCCTCACATTAAAATGGGTTATTATGAAGATTATATGAATTAACATATGTAAGATTTTTGGGAAGAGTACATAGCATACAGTAAGTACGCTGTAAGTATTAGCTATGGTTAGACTTCACAAATCTTCAAAAAACCCCACTCATCTCATTAAACAAACTTATAAAGGGATGAACTTCCAAGTTTATGTGACTTAAAAGCTCAAGTTAATTTTCTGGTACCTACACCCCCTTATCTGGCTACAAAAGCAAATTTTAACTTCTGTAGTCATACGTTAAGATTTTTATCTCTGTTTCGATTAACTGTTGATACTTCTCACAAGAACCTTGATAATTTGGCTAAAGGTTATAATTCTCTAAAATCGAGATAATATCCATTTCCTCCCATGTAAATTACCATGTAAATCACTTCCTCCACCTAATTTTGGCGCTCTCCTTTTCTGAAAATGAATGTGCATTAGGCACATTTGGTTTTGATGCTCTCATACTCACTCTAGGCTGCCTCCTCTCATCTCAATTGCTGATTTTGCCATAATATTCACCCCAGATATTAATTTAGTATTTACTAGGTAAATACTAAATAAGCATCTTTTTTGTGCTGGGCATTATTCTTAGTTTCAGAAATTAGCTATAACCAAGATTCACAGTTGCCGTTCTCATGAATAGGGCACTTTAGATGAAGAAGCAGACACTGAATAAATAATTACATCTTACATTTCTAGCAACATGAAAACCTAAATAATTTTTAAATGCTTTTCATATAAAACAACCAGAAATGCTAGCTAAAATATAATAAATTCTATTTGAAATGCAAAGTTGGGCTCCTGTGAAAATAAGGGAAATCTTAGAAGACTAAAAATAAAGAAGAATATGAATATTACATGTTAAGCATTAGAATTCCAATAGTTTTGTGTTTCAGCATTAATAGATACTGGAGATGAGGTCTTGAGCTAGTACAAAATAGGGAGATGGACAGGAGGTTTCAGAATAAGGCTAGGTTTCTCAAAGAACTAGGCATTCAGTGAAAGCATAGATTAGAAAGAAGAACTACTCACATCATAAAAGAAAAAGAAGTTTAGTTGTCTCAGAGGTCCCGGTCTGGATGGAAAAAAGGTTCTCCTGAGAATTCATAATCATGAATCTGACTTCCTGAAAGTTTTGGATTTACATTAATACCACATGCATGGTCCCAGACACTTTAAGAAATTAACCAAAAAATGGTCCATGTGATGCCAATCCTCCTAGAGTATCTGATAGAAGCAAATGCTTTGGAGGTATGTATGTTAAATCCAGACTGCATAGGATCCCAATTACAAAGTGGGATTAAAGATAAGCATACAACCTCAATGGTAAACAATACATCATGAGCTAAAATCAGAATAAGAAGAGCATCCTCAAAAAGTCCACATAATAAAATTAACAGATATTCAGGTAAGTAAATTTGAAATGACTAATGACATAAAAGGGGAATTATAAATATAAGAAAAGTATAGTACTTTTTCAAAACAGGTAAACATAGTCAAACATACTTTTTAATTGAAATGAAAACTTGATGGATGAATTACACAGAATAGTAGACAAAGCTGAAGAGAAACTGGTTAACTGAAAGAGATGAAGAAATCACACAGAATGTAACATAGATAAAGGTATGAAAAAGATCAAATAGAGGCTAAGAGACAGGAGACATCTCAAAGTTTACCTAGTGAAATGCTAAAGAGCACAGAAAAATAAAGGAGCAGCAGTATTACAAGAGATAATGAGAATTATCCGGAATTAATAAAGACACGAAGCCTCAGATCGAGATGAGTCTGAAGCATACTCAATAAAACAAAACACACACACAGATACATCATAATAAAACTCTGAACTCCAAAGGCAAATGGAAGATTTTCAAACAATAGAGAAAAAACTAGCTACCAAAGAAAGTTTTGACTGAAGGACAATTGCTTAATAGCAGCGATAAAAGGCAGTATATAATTGTATCTTCAAAATGCTGAGAGAAAATTGCTATCAACTTGGAATTTTATATCCACACTAAAGTATTATTCAAGAATGAGGCTAAAATAAGGACCTTTCATGCATCACAACAAAAACAAAACTAAACAAATGTGTAGTTTATTGTTCCTGTACTCTTGTTAAAGAATTTATGAAGGAAGTACTTCAGTAAGAAGGAAATTGAACCCAGAAGAAGGGTGTTTGTTAGGTACAGGAAGACATAGGAAACAAAGGAAATGGTAAACTGGTAATCTAAAAAGACATTGATGGGGGCAGAGTCAAGATGGCATACCAGGAGGACGTGGAATTCGCATCTTGTACAACTGGGCACCTACCAGGCACTGGTGGGGGACTGTGGACACCTAATGGGACAGTAGGAACCCCCAGGGACTGGGTAGGACGTGGGGCCTGGGGGGAGTGAAGGGGGAGGAGAAGTGGAGGTGGGATGGTACTGGCACTCCTGAGGGGTGGCTGGGGAAGGGGAAGGGATCCTATGCCTGAAGGGAGAAATTGGGGAACCATTGGGAGGGCAGAGGATCGAAAGGGAGCATGGCTAGGTTTCCCCTGCCCACTTGGGCCCCCAGGAACCTGCTGAGATCCCAAGCCTGATCCTCTGCCCACCGAGGCCCCCTTTAGCCATGTGGTCCTGAGGGAGTGGGAGGGAGGGAAGGGAGAGCAAAAGTAAAGGCCAGACCTATGGGACTGGAACCCCTGAGAGGTGGCTGGGGGAGGAGAGGAGTTCCTACACCCAGCGGGACCCACCCATGGTTAGGGGTCCAGCGGCGACGGGGGAGACCCTGGGGGAGATGGAAGGGGAGGGGTGCGAAGGAACAGAAGGGAACACAGCCAGTGCTTTCCCTGTCTGCTTAGCAGCTGGGGAGCCTGTTGGGCTCCTGGGCCTAATCCTCTGCCCTTGGAGCCTCCCTCCTGCTGCGCAGAGCCCAAGCCCTGCTCCTACACCCCCACCCAGGGCCCCACCTCTACACTTGGAGACCCCCTCTGAGACCCCCTCCAAACGCACTGGGCCTAAACCCCACCCACACACCCTCACCCAGGGGCCTACCTCTAAACTCCGGAACCCCACACTCTGGCGGCCCTCCTTTCCATGTGCTGCTTCTTCCCTTCCACACGGGTCCTAAGCAGAGACCCACTGTGCCCCCATGCTTGAATGTTGCCCTGCCTAGGCCCCGCCCCCAGGACTTTTTCCAGCTACGTGGGTCCTGAGCCTAGGCCCTGCCCCACACACAAACGTCACCCCCCCCACCCACCTAGGTCCTGCCCCACACTGAACCACGCCCCTGCCTAAGTTCCACCCCACCTAAACTCCGCCCCCATAGCCAAGGCTTTTTTCTGTTTTTTTTTTCTTTTTTCCTCTTTTAGATTGGGCTTCTGTTTTACCTTGTTGATTCATTGTTGTTGATTCTTTCATATTTTTATTTTTCCTAATAAATCTTTTATTTTTCAAACTTTATCTTATTCTTTATACTTTGTTATTGTTCTCTCCTTCTGGCTTGCTTCCCCCGCCCACTTTTTGTTTCCTTTTTTCTGTTTTGGTCTTATTTTACCTTGTTGCAGTTGTTTCCATTATAGTTTTATTTTTCCTAATATATTTTTTATCTTTCTAATTTTATTTTGTTTTTTATTCTTTGATATTGTACTGCTCCTTTTTTTCTTTTTTCTCACTCTTTTTTTTTTTTTTTTTTTTTTTTTACTGTGCCACAAAGCTTGTGGGAACTTGGTTCCCAGGCCAGAGGTCAGGCCCAAGCTCCTATGGTGGTAGCTCCGAGTCAAAACCGCTGGACTAACAGAGAACCTCAGACCACAGGGAATATTAATCGGAGTGAGATCTCCCAGAGTTCCTCATCTCAGCACCAAGACCCAGCTGTATCCAACTGCCTGCAAACTCCAGTGCTGGAGGTCTGAGGCCAAACAACTAGAAAAACAGGAAAACAGCACCACCCATCAAAAAAAAAAAAAAAAGAAATGACAAAAAAATATGTTACAGATGAAAGAGCAAGGTAAAAACCTGTAGAACAAATAAATGAAGATGAAATAGGCAACCTACCTGAAAAAGAATTCAGAGTAATGATAGTAAAGATGATCCAAAATCTTGGAAACAGAATGGAGAAAATACAAGAAACATTTAATAAGGATCTAGAAGAACTAAGGGGCAAACAAGCAGTGATGAACAACACAATTTCTGAAATTAAAAATACTCTAGAAGGAATCAATAGCACAATAACTGAAGCAGAAGAATGGATAAGTGACCTGGAAGATAAAATAGTGGAAATAACTGCTGCAGAGCAAAATAAAAAAAGAATAAAAAGAATTGAGGACAGTCTCAGAGACCTCTGGGACAACATTAAACACACTAACATTCAAATTATAGGAGTCGCAGAAGAAGAAGAAAAAAAGAAAGGGTCTGAGAAAATATTTGAAGAGGTTATAGACAAAAACTTCCCTAACATGGGAAAGGAAATAGTCAAGTCCAAGAAGTGCAGAGAGTCCCATACAGGATAAATCCAAGGAGAAACACCCTGAAACACATATTAATCAAACTTTCAAAAATTAAATACAAAGAAAAAATATTAAAAGCAGCAAGGGAAAAGCAACAAATAACATACAAGGGAATCCCCATAAGGTTAACAGCTGATCTTTCAGCAGAAACTCGGCAAGCCAAAAGGGAGTGGCAGGACATATTTAAAGTGATGAAAGGGAAAAACAACCAAGATTACTCTACCCAGAAAGGAATCATTCAGATCCGACAGAGAAATTAAAACCTTTACAGGCAAGCAAAAGCTAAAAGAATTCAGCACCACCAAACCAGCTTTACAACAAATGCTAAAGGAACTTCTCTAGGCAGGAAACACAAGAGAAGGAAAAGACCTTCAAAAACACACCCAAAACAATTAAGAAAATGGTAATAGGAACATACATATCGATAATTACCTTAAAAGCAAAAGGCTTAAATGCTCCGGCCAAAAGACGTAGACTGGCTGAATGGATACAAAAACAAGACCTGTATATATGCTGTCTACAAGAGACACACTTAACCTACGGACACACACACACTGAGTGTGAGGGGATGGAAAAAGATATTACATGCAAATGGAAATGAAAGGAAAGCTGGAGTAGCAATTCTCATATCAGACAAAATACACTTTAAAATAAAGACTATTATAAGAGACAAAGAAGAACACTACATAATGATCAAGGGATCAATCCAAGAAGAAGATATAACAATTGTAAATATTTATGCACCTAACATAGGAGCACCTCAGTACGTAAGGTAAATGATAACAGCCATAAAAGGGGAAATTGACAGTAATACAATCATAATAGGGGACTTTAACACCCAACTTTCACCAATGGAAAGATCATCCAAAATGAAAATAAATAAGGAAACACAAGCTTTAAATGATACATTAAACAAGATGGGCTTAATTGACATTTAGAGGACATTCCATCCAAAAACAACAGAATACACATTTTTCTCAAGTGCTCATGGAACATTCTCCAGGATAGATCATATCTTGGGTCACAAATCAAGCCTTGGTCAATTTAAGAAAATTGAAATCGTATCAAGTATCTTTTCCGACCACAACGCTATGAGACTAGATATCAATTACAGGAAAAAAACTGTAAAAAAATGCAAACACATGGAGGCTAAACAATACGCTACTAAATGACCTAGAGATCACTGAAGAAATCAAAGAGGAAATCAAAAAATACCTAGAAACAAATGACAATGAAAACACGACTGCCCAAAACCTATGGGATGCAGCAAAGTAGTTCAAAGATAGAAGTTTATAGCAATACAGTCGTACCTCAAGAAACAAGAAACATCTCAAATAAGCAACCTAACCTTACACCTAAAGCAATTAGAGAAAGAACAAAAAACCCCCAGTTAGCAGAAGGAAAGAAATCATAAAGATCAAATCAGAAAAAAATGAAAAAGAAATAAAGGAAACGATAGCAAAGATCAGTAAAACAAAAAGCTGGTTCTTTGAGAAGATAAAGACTATTGTTAAACCATTAGCCAGACTCATCAAGAAGAAAAGGGAGAAGACTCAAATCAACAGAATTAGAAATGAAAAAGGAGAAGTAACAACTGACACTGCAGAAATACAAAGGATCATGAGAGATTACTACAAGCAACTGTATGCTAATAAAATGGACAACCAGGAAGAAATGGACAAATTCTTAGAAAAGCACAACCTTCCAAGACTGAACCAGGTAGAAATAGAAAATATAAACAGACCAATCACAAGCACTGAAATTGAAACTCTGATTAAAAATCTTCCAACAAACAAAAGCCCAGGACCAGATGGCTTCACAGGCAAATTCTATGAAACATTTAGAGAAGAGCTAACACCTATCCTTCTCAAACTCTTCAAACTATAGCAGAGGTAGGAACACTCCCAAACTCATTCTATGAGGCCACCATCACCCTGATACCAAAACCAGAAAGATGTCACAAAAAAAGAAAATTCCAGGCCAGTATCTCTGATGAACATTATATGCAAAAATCCTCAACATAATACTAGCAAACAGAATCCAACAGCACATTAAATGGATCATATACCATGATCAAGTGGGGTTTATCCCGGGAATGCAAGGGTTCTTCAATATATGCAAATCAATCAATGTGATACGCCATATTAACACATTGAAGGATATAAACCATATGATAATCTCAAGAGATGCAGATAAAGCTTTTGGCAAAATTCAACACCTATTTATGATAAAAACTCTCCAGAAAGTGGGCATAGAGGGAACTTACCTCAACATAATAAAGGCCATATATGACAACCCACAACCAACATCGTCCTCAATGGTGAAAAACTGCAACCATTTCCAGTAAGATCAGGAACAAGACAAGGTTGCCCACTCTCACCACTATTATTCAACATAGTTTTGGAAGTTTTAGCCACAGCAATCAGAGAAGAAAAAGAAAAGGAATCCAAATCAGAAAAGAAGTAAAATTGTCACTGTTTGCAGATGACGTGATACTATACATAGAGAATCCTAAAGATGCTACCAGAAAACTACTAGAGATAATCAATGAATTTGGTAGAGTAGCAGGATACAAAAGTAATGCACAGAAATCTCTTGCATTCCTACACACTAATGATGAAATATCTGAAATAGAAATTAAGGAAACACTCCCATTTACCATTGCAACAAAAAGAATAAAATATCTAGGAATAAACCTACCCAAGGAGACAAAAGATCTGTATGCAGAAAACTATAAGACACTGATGAAAGAAGGATGATACAAACAGATGGAGAGATATACCATGTTCTTGGATTGGAAGAATCAACATTGTGAAAATGACTATACTACCCAAAGCAATCTACAGATTCAATGCAATTCCTATCAAACTACCAATGGCATTCTTCACAGAACAAGAACAAAAAATTTCACAATTTGTATGGAAACACAAAAGACCCTGAATAGCCAAAGCAATGTTTAGAAAGAAAAATGGAGCTGGAGGAATGAGTCTCCTGGACTTCATACTATACTACAAAGCTACAGTAATCAATCATACAATACTACAGTATGGTACTGGAACAAAAACAGAAATATAGATGAGTGGAGCAAGATAGAAAGTCCAGAGATAAACCCGTGCATATATGGTCACCTTATTTTGATAAAGGAGGCAAAAATATGCAGTGGAGAAAAGACAGCCTCTTCAATAAGTTTTGCTGGGAAAACTGGACAGCTACATGTAAAGGAATGAAATTAGAACACTTCCTAACACCATACACAAAAATAAACTCAAAATGGATTAAAGACCTAAATGTAAGGCCAGACTCTATTAAACTCTTAGAGGAAAACATGGGCAGAACACTCTTTGACATAAATCACAGCAAGATCCTTTTTGACCCCCCTCCTAGAGAAATGGAAATAAAAACAAAAGTAAAAAGTGGGATCTAATGAAACTTTAAAGCTTTTGCACAGCAAAGGAAACCATAAAGGAGATGAAAAGACAACCCTCAGAATGGGAGAAGATATTTGAAAATGAAGCAACTGACAAAGGATTAATCTCCAAAATATACAAGCAGCTCATGCAGCTCAATGTCAGAAAAACAGACAACCCAATCCAAAAATGGGCAGAAGACCTAAATAGACATTTCTCCAAAGAAGATATATAGATTACCAACAAAGACATGAAAAGATGCTCAACATCACTAATCATTAGATAAATGCAAATCAAAACTACAGTGAGGTATCACCTCACACTGGTCAGAATGGCATCATCAAAAAGTTTATAAACAATAAATGGTGGAGAGGGTGTGGAGAAAAGGGAACACTCTTGCTCTGTTGGTGATAATGTAAATTGATACAGCCACTGTGGAGAACAGTATGGAAGTTCCTTAAAAAAGTAAAAATAGAACTACCATGTGACCCAGTAATCCCACTACTGGGCATATACCCTGAGAAAACCATAATTCAAAAAGAGTCATGTACCACAGTGTTCATTGCAACACTACTTACAATAGCCAGGACATGGAAGCAACCTAAGTGTCTATCGACAGATGAATGGATAAAGAAGATGTGGCACATATGTACAATGGAATATTACTCTGCCTTAAAAAGAAACAAAATTGGGTTATTTGTAGTGAGGTGGATGGACCCAGTCTGTCATACAGAGTGAAGTAAGTCAGAAAGAGGAAAACAAATACCGTATGCTAACACATATATATGGAATCTAAAAAAAAAACCCACAAAGGTTCTGAAGAACCTACAGGCAGGACAGGAATAAAGACACAGACATACAGAATGGACTTGAGGACACGGGGAGGGGGAAGGGTAAGCTGGGACGAAGTGCGAGAGTAACATTGACCTATATACGCTACCAAATGTAAAATAGCTAGTGGGAAGCAGCTGCATAGCACAGGGAGATCAGCTTTGTGCTTTGTGACCATCTAGAGGGGTGGAATAGGGAGGGTGGGAGGGAGACGCAAGAAGGAGGAGATATGGGGATATATGTATGCCTATAGCTGATTCACTTTGTTATGCAGCAGAAACTAACACACCATTGTAAAGCAATTATACTGCAATAAAGATGTTAAAAAAAAAAAACCACCCTAAATGTAATGTGGTATATTGGGTTGGATCCTGAAATGGAAAAAAAGGACATTAGTGGAAGAACTGGTGAAAACCAAGTAAATCAGAGTCTAATAATGTACCAATGTTAATCTCTTAGTTTTGACAAATGTACCATAGTTATGTAAGATGTTAACATTAGGGGAAGCTAGGTGAAGTGTATGTAGAAACGTTCTGTACTGTCTTTGGAACCTTTCTGTAAACTTAAACTTATTCCAAAATAAAATGTTTACTTAAAAAAATAAATAAAATGACATTGACAGTATAATTACAGTGACTTATTTGCAGGTGTTACAAATAAGGTGGAACTAAAACATCAGTAATATGTGTATAACTGTTCCAAGTTTCCTGTATTATTTGGAAGAAGGGTAGTGGATTAAACCAACTCTCCTTGTTTGTGAGAATTTTTAAGAATAATCACTAAAATAAGATAAATGGAATGTAGAACTTGTAAATTAGTAAACGGAAAAAAGAAAATGAAAATACAATCATACAAGGGAAGGCAAGATAATAGGAAAAAGCATTAGAAAAACCAGGATGAAGAACATAAGATAATATGGAGGAAATAAATACAAATGTAACTGTCATCACAATAAATTGAAACTTACTAAACTCTCTAGTTAAAGGCAAAGATGGTCAGAATGCATTTGAAAATGTAATCTAGGTGTCTTCTTGTTTTAGGAGAAAAATCTAACCTGTAAGGATATATGAATGTTGAAAATGAAGATAAGGTATGTTGAAAAAAGAACCATAAGAAAGTCAGTGTAGCATAATAGTATCAGATATAAGAGATTTTTAAGATCGAAAGACATTAATTAGTGATAAAAAGGATTAATACCTTGCTAAAAGAAATAGTTCATGAGGCACATATAATAATTCTAAACATATAGGTGCTTGATAATATGTGCTCAAAATATATTGAACAAGGAGAAATAGGCAAATCCATAGTGGTAGGTTTTATCTGAATGACAATTACTAAGCTTAATTGGAAGGAACAGAATTCCTATTATTAAGTCTAATAGGAATCCAGAAACAGACTCATAGACATATGTAAACAGTATACTATAGAAGTGGTATCACAAATCTGAAGGAAAATAACTCATGTAAAAAATTAAAAATCTTCCTCATGTCACACACAAAGCACTTGAATAGGAACAGCAAAAATTTAAAATTTATAGTCAAATATGGGAGATTTTCTTTATATACAAGAGGAGAAAGGATTTCTTCAGTAAGACATTTTACAATTGATTTTCTTCAACAAAAGATGCATATACAAAGTGTTAAGATAATGCTATAGACAGGGAGAATATATTTGCAACTCAAAGTAACAAATGTTTGGTACCTCCTATAGACAAAGAACTCCTACAAATCTATAAGGAAAAGACAAATCATAGAAAAAAACCAGAAAAGATGAATATGCAATTCAAAGAAGAGGTATCTTTAGTGAATGATAAACATGTAAATAGATACTCAAACAGGACGGTGTTTTATACTTCATTTATTTGATCTTCATAACAACTCTATCAAAGAGTCATGTACCTTCCTCTTGGGGACTGTGAGTAACAAACTCTCTTTTCAAAAGTCATCATCTCCTGATTTGTTGGCCTTACTGTACCTCAAATTTTCTATTGATGCAGTATATTTTAAAACAGAAGGGGAAGGGAAAAAAAGTGGTGTGTGTGTGTGTGGATGTGTATTTCAGACAGAGGGAATAGCTTATGTAAGAAGATCTTGAGGTTAGACAGAGTGAAGAACTGAAAACAGTCTAGTGGGACTTGTGAGTAAAGAACAAAGTAGAGAGTAGTAAAAGACTACCCCAGCAATAGAGATGGTAGGAGAAAACCCTATATAGGAAGGTTTAGTAAACTTTGTTTTATATATATATATATATATATGAAAGGAGACATATATATATATCAAGAATACATATATCTTTGATGCACATATATTATTCATGTTTATATATGATATTTGACATATCATAAGAGTAAGGAATGGCAGTTAGAAGAACTTTAAGCAAATACTATGTTTAGCTTTTCATTTCAAAAAATCTTTCTGGTTGCTATGTAGAATGTGGAGTGGAGCAAGACTGCAGGAAACGAGACTCAGGAGGCTGTTCATAGACAAGGAGAGAGATGGTTGAGGGCAGTGTGTTTGAAGTTATGGATCTTAAACATAATTAAGAAATAGAATTGTGAAGGTTGGATGTGTGGGTTGAGGGAGAGAGGAATTTAGAGATAACTCATAACTCTTTCTTGAGCATCTGGGTTGAAGGTGACACCATTGAGAGAGCTAGGCAATACTAGAAGAGTAACATATTTGGCGGGGGAGAAATGATAGGTTCTGGTCTGGACTTATTAAAGTTGAGTTGTCCAAGATAGCCATATGATGATACCAAGTAGATGGCTGTGTATATTCACATCGCGAGATGAGAAGAGAGGACTGGCCCAGAGGTACAACTTTGATAATAATTAGCATATAGGGGCAATGAAGCCCCTAAAAGGAGCTTCAGTGTGAACTGAGAAGATGAGAGGCTTACAGCACAGTCTGACAACATTTGAGAAAAGGAAGGAATAAGAACTAACAAAGAAAACTGAGAAGGAATAACTTGAGAGATAAAAGGAAAATCAGGGGTGTATAGGGTCATAGAAACCAAGGGATGGTACTATTTCAAAAAGGATTGAAAACTCAACAGTGTTAAATACTGTTGAGAGGTCCAAGAAGAGGACTGATATAATTTCTTTGGAGTTTGTGATTCAGATGTCATTGCTGAACTTGGCAAGAGCAATTACTATTTTGTGGTGACGTCAGAAGCCAGACTGCAGTGAAATGAGAAGTAAGTGGGAAGTGAACAAAAGGAGAAAAAAAATGCAGATTCAGTCCTACAAGTATTGCAAGCTAGTGGCTGGTACAGAGAATTTCTCAAGAAAGTACTAAGGTGAATGTGCACTGAACTGACTGAAATGCATTTTGGAAAATGCTCTTCCTATGGATTCTTCTTACTTCTTGAACTCCTCAGCAAAACTTAACTGACCAGAGCTCTATGCTCCTGGGTACTTAACTAGGTGACTCTTCCGAGAATAAGAAAAATTAATTTTCTTGTGGTGTTAGTATTTGAGAAATAATTAGTATAATTTCTCTCCCTTCTGAAGAGCTTTTGTATATTATTTGAAGGATTGAGCAATATGGACATTTGAGACATTTATGGTAGGGTCAGTAAGGGTGGCTATTTTAGTTGGTAGGGATATCACATCACATCACAAGGATAAGTCCATATTCAACTAAGGTAAGAACGGCAAATAACTAGCTTGTGTGCTGCTACTTCTAACATTATTCATATGAATTATTAATTCATAGCAGACACGTCTGTATTTGGCCACAGCATCCTTTATATTATAGCATTCCAGGCAGACAAAACCCAAAAAGCCACTTTTGGTGTTGGTTTAGTGTTCCAATCGTGCCCAGGACCACAACATTGCACATCTCCACAAGGCATTGTTTGCTACATAGACTGCATCGTGAATAGTATCCCCTGGAGTTATATAATAGAATAACCCTGCTGCTGTACCTTCACCCAACTCTCTCTCTACCCTTTCCTCCTTTTCCCACCAAGAACTGAAGTAATATGGTTATTTACATTAGTAAGTAGACCGTATGTGACATGTTTTGTTTTTTTGGCATTGGTTTTTAAACTGCCCATGATACTATTTTCATAATATTGCAACACATTGTGTGAACGTCTCATTCATGATCTATGCTGTGAACAAAATCAAATGCACCAAGTTGTATCTATGCTTATAGATATTTTTTGTTGTAGTTCCACTCACCTCAGTTTGACAACATGAGCTCTGATGAACTGTTTTCTTAAACTTGACTCTTTGAATGTTCTAGTAATCTGTAGAAAGAAAGGAAAAAACAACCTCTCTGTAATTACTGTTCTTTCTCTGCTTCCTCTTTCTGTCCAACCTTGCAACATGGTTGTTAATGGGGAGTTGACTATGTTAATGAAGAATAGAGAGTTCAGTTTAGTTCAGTTACATCTCAGAACACATGGGAGCGATTTAGGCAGGTTAATAACCTTCTGATGCAGTGCCTGTTTCTTCATCTATTACACAAAGATGATAATGGACAGGATGCATCTTCACTAGAAGCCATTCTAAACATAGCAGATGTCTTGCTCAATGAGAGCCCACGTTATGTGATTTGGTGGCTGTTCCCAAAGAGGTGGGTGCATGAGCCAACCCAACACTAGGTGAGTCCACTGATACAATTTACAGTGTGTGATCCTGCAACAACGGTTCTTAAATGGGTAAAACCAGATTAAAATGAGTAGCAATGGAGAGCTTGATGAGAAAGAGGAAAAGAAGTAAAGGGCAGTCTTTTCCTTATTGTTTCTGATTAATGCCTAAGCAACATAAGTTATTTTTAGCATCAGTTGGTATTTCCTGACCTAACTTTAACTTTCCCCCTGAATCATTGCTCAATGCCAGCAAGGATGGTCCTCTTGAGGTATAAGGTTTAGCTTTGCAGTAAACTAGTAGTGAGTGATTCTGTGACTGGAACAGTTCTGCCAAGATGCAGGGTGAGATGTACTGAGCTTTCATAATGGAGAGTGGATTCTGTTGGCTTGTACTGTGAGATTGGACCAAGGTGGGGGTGAACATGAAAAGGTGAAGATGGGGAAATTAAGTAGCATGTTGAATATTATATTAAGCCAGGATTTGAAGCCAGTTCTTCTTGAGACTGTAAAGTTTATGCAATCTCTATTACACTGCATTATATCTTATTTTTTCAGTATCCATTCTTTAGGCTGATATCAGACCAACCAGTTGTGAGACAAAATAACTTTTTTTCTTTCTAGAGGCCTTGAACATTTTTAAGAGTTATGAGGCTGTTAGTTTTTCAAAATAATTTCCTTTTTAAAAAACTCAAGAAGGACTAGTAAGTGTTAAGAAGAAAGCCAAAAGTCACTCAAAATTCTATGATCTAGAATTATAGAATGCAATCATTTGGTGAGTCATATTCTAGTTAACTATGTAGAAGGATAGATTTTAATGTGTTTATTAATATGGTATATTGTAGGAGGGAGTTTAATAAACTGAGTTATGTTTAATTTTACTTGACTTTAACAGAAGTGAAAGGAACTGACCTAAAACTGAAGGAATTGCTAAAATTTAGATCAGCATGGGCTACACTGGACCAAAATGTTAAAAATCTAATTTAATTATGACATTTTTATTATGTGGAAAATATTGATGTAATTTAGTGAGGACTAAGGTAATAAGCAACATAAAGAAAGCAAGTTGATTAATTGGTTGATATCCATATACAAGGATAAAAGAAGAGGCCTTTGGATAAGAATCCGTATTTCATAGAGTGGGTGAAAATTTTGTAGTCTCTTTCATTAGAACTTATCAAATACTTAGTAGAAAATCAGTGAGCAGATGCTTGAAGAGGAAGCCAATAGAGTGGAAAGTGTGGTAGATAGGGGACACAGAGAAAAGTTAGCTTGCTATGAGAACTTGAACGAATCTTTTGAACTTTCTTCCTCTCAGTTTCTTCATCTGTAAAAGGAAAACAGTCCAAAGTGTGTTTAAAAAATTGTTCTGTACACAGTTGACTACTGCAGCTCCCAGAGGCTATGCATCTACTTTCAGTGAGCTTTACATGTAACCTTTGGGCTTTTTCACTCCCTTCAAACTTATTATTGATACTTGTTTAATGGGTCGGATGAGTTTGCTTTCATACTTCTTTGATTTTGTAACCTGTATTATTGACCCTTTTATTACAATGGACAAAAAATCAAGTAAACAATGAAAGAGGAACTATTTTAAGTTTCCCTCCTGATTGAGGGTGACAATACTATCTTTGTGTGTTTTTTTTTTTAACGTCTTTATTGGAGTATAATTGCTTTACAGTGTTGTGTTAGTTTCTTCTGTGACTCAGCTATACATATACGTATATCCCTATATCTCCTCCCTCTTGCGTCTCCATCCCACCCTCCTTATCCCACCACTCTATGTGGTCACAAACACGGAGCTGATCTCCCTGTGTTGTGCAGCTGCTTCCCACTAGCTACCTATTTTACATTTGGTAGTGTATATATGTCCATGCCACTCTCTCACTTCATCCCAGCTTACCCTTCCCCCTCCCTGTGTCCTCAAGGCCATTCTCTACATCTGCGTCTTTATTCCTGTTCTGCTCCTAGGTTCTTCTGAACCATTTTTTTTTTTTTTTTTTTTTTAGATTCCATATATATGTGTTAGCATACAGTAATTGTTTTTCTCTTTCTGACTTACTTCACTCTGTATAACAGACTCTGGGTCCATCCACCTCACTACAAATAACTCAATTTCGTTTCTTTTTATGGCTGAGTAATATTCCATTGTACATATGTGCCACATCTTCTTTATCCATTCATCTGTTGATGGACACTTAGGTTGCTTCCATGTCCTGGCTATTGTAAGTAGTGTTGCAATGAACATTGTGGTACATGACTCTTTTTGAATTATGGTTTTCTCAGAGTATATGCCCAGTAGTGGGATTGCTGGGTCGTATGGTAGTTCTATTTTTAGCTTTTGAAGGAACCTCCATACTGTTCTCCATAGTGGCTGTATCAATTTACATTCCCACCAACAGTGCAAGAGTGTTCCCTTTTCTCCACACCCTCTCCAGCATTTAATGTGTGTAGAGTTTTCGGTGATGGCCATTCTGACTGGTGTGAGGTGATACCTCATTGTAGTTTTGATTTGCATTTCTCTAATGATTAATGATGTTGAGCATCTTTTCATGTGTTTGTTGACAATCTGTATATCTTCTTTGGAGAAATGTCTATTTAGGTCTTCTGCCCATTTTTGGATTGGGTTGTTTGTTTTTTTGATATTGAGATGCAAGAGCTGCTTGTATATTTTGGAGATTAATCCTTTCTCAGCTGCTTCGTTTGCAAATATTTTCTCCCATTCTGAGGGTTGTCTTGTCATCTTCTTTATGGGTTCCTTTGCTGTGCAAAAGCTTTTAAGTTTCACTAGGTCTTACTTGTTTATTTTTGTTTTTATTTCCATTTCTCTAGGAGGTGGGTCAAAAAGGATCTTGCTGTTATTTATGTCAAAGGGTGTTCTGCCTATGTTTTCCTCAAAGAGTTTAATAGAGTCTGGCCTTACATTTAGGTCTTTAATCCATTTTGAGTTTATTTTTGGGTATGGTGTTAGGAAGTGTTCTAATTTAATTATTTTATGTGTAGCTGTCCAGTTTTCCTAGCACCACTTATTGAAGAGACTGTCTTTTCTCCATTGTATATTCTTGCCTCTTTTCTCAAAGATAAGGTGACCATATGTGCATGTGCATAGAGGTTCCCTCTATGCCTACTTTCTGGGGAGCTTTTATCATAAATAGGTGTTGAATTTTGTCGAAAGGTTTTTCTGCATCTATTGAGATTATCATATGGTTTATATCCTTTAATTTGTTAATGTGGCATATCACATTGATTGCTTTGTGTATATTGAAGAATCCTTGCATTCCTGGGATAAACCCCACTTGATCATGGTGTATGATCCTTTTAATGTGCTGTTGGATTCTGTTTGCTAGTATTTTGTTGAGGATATTTGCATCTATGTTCATCAGAGATATTAGCCTGGAGTTTTCTTTTTCTGTGAAATCTTTGTCTGGTTTTGGTATCAGGGTGATGGTGGCCTCGTAGAATGAGTTTGGTAGTGTTCCTCCCTCTGCTATATTTTGGAAGAGTTTGAGAAGTTTAGGTGTTAGCTCTTCTCTAAATGTTTGATAGAATTCACCTGTGAAGCCATCCGTTCCTGGGCTTTTGTTTGCTGGAAGATTTTTAATACAGTTTCATTTTCAGTGCTTGTGATTGGTTTGTTTATATTTTCTATTTCTTCCTAGTTCAGTCTTGGACGGTTGTGCTTTTCTAAGAATTTGTCCATTTCTTCCAGGTTGTCCATTTTATTGGCATATAGTTGCCTGTATTAATCTCTCATGATCCTTTGTATTTCTGCAGTGTCAGTTGTTACTTCTCCTTTTTCATTTCTAATTCTGTTGATCTGAGTCTACTGCCTTTTTTCTTGATGAGTCTGGCTAATGGTTTACCAATTTTGTTTATCTTCTGAAATAACCAGCTTTTAGTTTTATTGATCTTTGCTATCGTTTCCTTCATTTCTTTTTTATTTATTTCTGATCAGATCTTTATGATTTCTTCCCTTCTGCTAATTTTGGGTTTTTTTGTTCTTCTTTCTCTAATTGCTTTAGGTGTAAGTTTAGGTTGTTTTTTTTTTTTGAGATTTTTCTTGTTTCTCGAGATAGGGTTGTATTGCTATAAACTTCCCTCTTAGAACTGCTTTTGCTGCATCCCATAGGTTTTGGGCCATTGCGTTTTCATTGTCATTGGTTTCTAGGTATTTTTTGATTTCCTGTTTGATTTCTTTAGTGATCTCTTGGTTATTTAGTAGTGTATTGTTTAGCCTCCATGTGTTTGTATTTTTTACAGTTTTTTTCCTGTAATTGATACATAGTCTCATAGCGTTGTGGTCAGAAAAAATACTTGATATGATTTCAATTTTCTTAAATTGACCAAGGCTTGATTTGTGATCCAAGATATGATCTATCCTGGAGAATGTTCCATGAACACTTGAGAAAAAGGTGTATTCTGTTGTTTTTGGATGGAATGTCCTCTAAATGTCAATTAAGCCCATCTTGTTTAATGTATCATTTAAAGCTTGTGTTTCCTTATTTATTTTCATTTTGGATGATCTGTCCATTGGTGAAAGTGGGGTGTTGAAGTCCCCTACTATGATTGTGTTACTGTCGATTTCCCCTTTTATGGCTGTTAGCATTTGGCTTATGTATTGAGGTGCCCCTATGTTGGGTGCATAAATATTTACAATTGTTATATTTTCTTCTTGGATTGATCCCTTGATCATTATGTAGTGTCCTTCTCTGTCTCTTGTAATAGTCTTTATTTTAAAGTCTATTTTGTCTGATGTGAGAATTGCTGCTCCAGCTTTCTTTTGATTTCCATTTTCATGGAATATCTTTTTCCATCCCCTCACTTTCAGCCTGTATGTGTCCCTAGGTCTGAAGTGGGTCTCTTGTAGTCAGCATATATATGTGTCTTGTTTTTATATCCATTCAGCCAGTCTATGTCTTTTGGTTGGAGCATTTAATCCATTTGCATTTAAGGTAATTATCGATATGTATGTTCCTATTACCATTTTCTTAATTGTTTTGCGCTTGTTTTTATAGGTCTTTTCCTTCTCTTGTGTTTCCTGCCTAGAGAAGTTCCTTCAGCATTTGTTGTAAAGCTGGTTTGGTGGTGCTGAATTCTCTTAGCTCTTGCTTCTCTGTAAAGGTTTTAATTTTTCCATCGAAACTGAATGTGATCCTTGCTGGAGAGAGTAATCTTGGTTGTAGGTTTTCCCCTTTCATCACTTTAAATATGTCCTGCCACTCCCTTTTGGCTTGCAGAGTTTCTGCTGAAAGATCAGCTGTTAACCTTATGGAGATTCCCTTGTATGTCATTTGTTGCTTTTCCCTTGCTGCTTTTAATATTTTTTCTTTGTATTTAATGTTTGAAAGTTTGATTAATATGTGTCTTGGTGTGTTTCTCCTTGGATTTATCCCGTATGGGACTCTCTGCGCTTCTTGGACTTGACTGACTATTTCCTTTCCTATATTAGGGAAGTTTTCAACTTTAATCTCTTAAGATATTTTCTCAGTCCCTTTCTTTTTCTCTTCTTCCTTTGGGACCCTTATAATTCGAATGTTGGTGCATTTGATCTTGTCCCAGAGGTCTCTGAGACTATCCTCGAGTCTTTTCACTCTTTTTACTTTATTCTTCTCTGCCATAATTATTTCCACTATTTTATCTTCCGGGTCACTTATCCATTATTCTGCCTCATTTATTCTGCTATTGATTCCTTCCAGATAATTTTTAATATCCTTTTTTGTGTTGTTCATCACTTTTTGTTTGCTCTTTAGTTCTTCTAGGTCCTTGTTAAACTTTTCTTGTATTTTCTCCATTCTATTTCCAAGATTTTGGATCATCTTTACTATCATTATTCTGAATTCTTTTTCAGGTAGACTGCCTATTCCTCTTCATTCATTTGGTTAGGTCGGTTTTTACTTTGCTCCTTCATCTGCTGCATATTTCTCTGTCTTCTCATTTTGCTTAACTTACTGTGTTTGTGGTCTCCTTTTCGCAGCCTGCATGTTCATAGTCCCTGTTGTTTTTGGTGTCTGCCCCCAGTGGGTAAGGTTGGTTCAGTTGGTTTTATAGGCTTCCTGGTGGAGGGGAGTGGTGCCTGTGTTCTGGTGGATGAGGCTGGATCTTGTCTTTCTGGTGGTCAGGACCTCGTCCAGTGGTGTGTTTTGGGTTTTCTGTGAACTTATTATGATTTTAGGCAGCCTCTCTGCTTATGGGTGGAGTTGTGTTCCTGTCTTGCTAGTTGTTTGGCATGGGGTGTCCAGCACTGGAGCTTGGTGGTTGTTGAGTGAAGCTGGGTCTTAGCAGTGAGGCAGAGATATCTGGGAGAGCTCTCACCGGTTGATATTATATGGGGCCGGGAGGTCTCTGCTGGTCCAATGTCCTGAGCCTGGCTCTCCCACCTCAGAGCCTCAGGCCTGACACCCAGCTGAAGCACCAAGATGCTGTCAGCCACGGGGCTCAGAAGATAAGGGAGGAAAAAAAGAAAGAAAGAAAAAAATAAAATAAAATAAAAAAGTTATGAAAATAAAAATTAAAAAAATTATTAAAGTAAAAAAAAAGTAATTTAAAAATAAAGAAGAGAGCAACCAAACCAATAAACAAATGCACCAATGATAACAGGTGCTAGAAACTATACTAAGATAAACATAAAAATCAGAAACTAATCAGTCTCATGCAGCAAACTCCAAGTCCACAGGTGCTCCCAAAATCCACCACCTCAATTTTCGGATGATTTGTTGTCTATTCCAGTGTTCCACAGATGCAGGGTACATTGAGCTGATTGTGGAGATTTAATCTGCTGCTCCTGAGGCTGCACAGAGAAATTTCCCTTTCTCTTCTTTGTTTGCACAGCTCCTGGGGTTCAGGTTTGGATTTGGCCCTGCCTCTGCATGTAGGTTACCCTCTGGCATCTGTTCTTCGCCCAGATAGGAGCGGGTTAAAGAGCGGCTGATTAGAGGGCTCTGCCTCACTCAGGCTGGGGGGAGGGAGGGGTACGGAATGCAGGGCGGGCCTGCAGCTGCAGAGGCCCGCATAACGTTGCAACAGCCTGAGGCCCGCTGTGTGTTCTCCCAGGGAAGTTGCCCCTGGATTACGGGACCCTGGCAGTGGCGAGGTGCACAGACTCCCGGGAGGGGAGGTGTGGACTGTGCTTGCACGCAGGCTTCTTGGTAGTTGCAGCAGCAGCCTTAGCGTTTCATGCCCGTCTCTGGTGTCTGCGCTGATAGCTGCAGCTCGTGCCCGTCTCTGAAGCTCGTTTAGGCAGTGTTGTGAATCTCCTCTCCTCACGTGACCCAAAGCAATGGTCTGTTGAGTCTTAGGCAGTTCCAGACTTTTTCCTGGACTCCCTCCCAGTTAGTTGTGTCACACTAGCCCCCTTCAGGCTATGTTCACGCATCCAACTCCCGTCCTCTCCCTGGGATCTGACCTCCGAAGCTTAAGCCTCAGCTCTCAGCCCTCACCCACCCCGGCGGGTGAGAAGACAAGCCTCTCAGACTGGTGAGTGCTGGTTGACACCGATCCTCTGTGTGGGAATCTGTCCGCTTTGCCCTCTGCACCCCTGTTGCTGCACTGTCCTCTGTAGCTCCAAAGCTTCCCCCACCACCCACCCCTCTTTTCCACCAGTGAAGGGGCTTCCTAGTGTGTGGAAACTTTTCCTCCTTCAAAGTTCCCTCCCAGAGGTGCAGGTTCCATCCCTATTCTTTTGTCTCTGTTTTTTCATTCTTCTTTTGCCCTACCTAGGTACATGGGGAGTTTCTTGCCTTTTGGGAGGTCTGAGGTCTTCTGCCAGCGTTCAGTAGGTGTGCTGTAGGAGTTGTTCCACATGAACACGTATTTTTGATGTATTTGTGAGGAGGAAGGTGATCTCCATGTCTTACTCCTCTGCCATCTTGAAGGTCTCTTGACAATACTATCTTTGAATTCTAGAATGGCCTAGAATCCTCAAACCTCAATAATATTCATAATCGATAAGAATTGAAGTGAGACATGGATTATTTAGGTAAATTCTAACAAAGTAACCATCATTAAACCGGTTAATAGATGAGGTCATATGAAGGGTAAGACATTACACATAGAATGTCTATAATTGTCACATATTTTTCATCTTGAGGGGGAAAAGATCTTATTAGCTACCCCATGAAAGTAAATCACCTTCTTATTTTCAGTACCTTCTTACTTGGTAGGTATATTTTTTGTTTTGTCTTGTATTTTAGTATTTAATGATGAAATTACACGAACAACTGATGAGGTGGAAGCATCTCTCACATACCTACCTCATAACATTTCTCAATAGTTACAGTTTTGTTCATAATATTCATGAGCTGAATAATAGTAATAATGTTGTTTTTGTGATTTCAGTCACCCTTCAGTTGCAAACTTTCTTTTCTGTTTAATCAGAAGATCTGGAAACTCAGTTTTCAAGAAAAAGATAAAATACATGGCAATATAATCTATCTATTACTACAATACTCTTCAAATATTTTTGATTATGCACTCTTATGGGTAATACATTTTGTGCATGTGTGGCCAAACCACGTTTATAAATTATACACATGTAATAATACTGTTCTACTAACAATATGAATTATAAAATATTGCCAAAGTTAAAAATTAAAAAGGCTGAGTTACAGAACAAACATTTAGGTATTTTATTCCATTTATTTTTTAATAGCAATATATTCAGTGTTAACAATATGACTGGATAGAATTTATAATTTTTGAAACACTGTGATAAAATGACCCAAAGGTATGATTCTAAGTTTAATCTAAACACTTGGTCTGAAGCACTGAAGAAGTTTCCACACAATTATGTGGCTCCAGATGCATGAAGTTCATTAGCAGAACTTAATAAATCATGACACTAAGTTGTCAGTCCCACCAATCATGCAAGGGTTTTGTTGAAATTCAGCAAGTGACTTTCCGTCTTCCCTGATTTCAATTGGCTACCCTTTCAAATCAAATCAAAGGAGTTTCATTATATTTATATACATATTTTAAGAAATGTGTTCAAAATCAACCAAACATGGTAGGTAATTTTTGCCTCCCAAATTTTTATGTGTGCATGTCTAAGCCCTTAATTTTCAGTAAAACGAAACAACTGAACTCAATCACCTAATGCTGGACACGTTGCTAAACATGTATTTCCAAAGTTTTCTCTTATTTATTTAAAAAGCAGTTAATTTCTCACACTTATACCTTCAAGGGACAGGATGTGTGTGTGTGTGTGTGTGTGTTTAAACATCTTCTAAGAAGCATTGCTTAACCTGGCAGTATGGCTTTAGCCAGGAATAGAAGATTGTCAGTTCTTATGTTACTAACTGTTCATTTACTTATTCATTATTGTATATTGCATATTCATTACTGCATATGAGGGTTATCTTCAAATTGCAGGTTTTTAAATTTATTTGTGTTTTGCAGGATTCTTCTCAGTCCTCATATTAATTTTTGGGGAGGTTTAGTTTACTTTTAGAGCTAGATAATATAATTTTAAAATCCAGTGGAAGCTGTATATCATTTAAATCTACTGAGAGCCGGTAAAAGTGTGCTGATGCCCAGTCAGTTCTACTGTGTTACTGCCCACCCCATCCCTCAAGATATTTTCACACACATTGTGTGGAACTACTTGACATAAAACCAAACAAAGGTGCCAGTGTCAATCCATTTGTTAAATAGTAACAAAGCTAAGTTTGTTCATTTGTTCCTTCACTCCTTCTCTCCCTATTTTCTTTTTCTTCTTGTTTAAAAATTTTTTCGTAAAAGAGAAAAACACATGTAGAGTGACATTTAAGTATTTTCTTCCATGACTCCAATAAAATTATTGTGAATCCCTTCCTGGTATGACAACTCCATCTTGGAGACCATTGTGGGCTTCATCCTGACTGCAATGACATCTTTATTTTGTGTCCCTAGCACTTAGCACAGGAACCAACAGATAGAATGTATCATTTATTCATTCATTCAACGAATATTTGAATGCCAACTATGTACCAAATTCTCTTTTAGGCATTAGGCAACAATCAGTGCTTATTAAATGGCTGTACTAAAAGCCCTGATGGTAAAAGGGATGTGATATGATTAATTGCAAATTGATACTGCTGTCTTTCTCTTCCTGTGCCCTAGTTTTTTTCATGGTACAGTCCTTAGGTATATTTTGGAAAAAATGGCAATTGTTGTTTGCAGAATCTGTTGCAATACCACCCCTGATGCCAAAGGGGAGTTTCAATGGTTCAATTGATCCTAGGTGTGAATCCTGATTGAAGTCCCTTGTTTTATTTGGAGAGGCCCATTCAATCAGAATGCACTCATAGTTTTGATACACATATTTTGCAAACAGATGCTCTCATTATTTCGAAATCACCTTGTTCATTTTTTCACTCATTCAACAGCTTTTGAGCACCTCTTATGCTTCACGCTTCCTCTATCAAGCACTGGGTTACACTGGTGGAGAAAATAGACAGTCCTTGCCATCATGGAGCTTACATCTAATGGGGGAGATAGGCACTAATCAGATTATCATCCACATTTAAGCAGAATTATAACTGTGATAAGTGCAGCAATATAGTAGAGGGATTTGATCCAGTCAGTGAGATTAGAGAGGCTTCTCAGAGGAATGCTTATGAAACTGAGATCTTCAGGAAGAATCAGAGTTAGCTGGTTGAAGAGAAAGGAAAAGCCTCACAGGTGGAGTGAATGGCACATACAAAGTCCTGAGGTAGGAACAAGCAGATTGTGTTTAAGGAATCAAAGGCCAGGACAGTTGTAGCCTAGAAAACAAGGAGGCTAGAGTTATATAGAAAGGCCAGACCATGAAAGTCTTGTTAGTGTGTGAAGCATTTGGTCTTTATCATAATAATGGGAAGTCACTGAAGTGTTTTAAATGAGAGGATAATAAAATCAGATTTGCAATTTGAGAACAATCTCTCTGGTTGCATGTGGATAAACAATTTTAGGCGCAAAATAACATAAATTAGTTATGGTCCTATTTTGGCACTTCAGTGTAGAGGTGATGGCTTGGATGGTTATGGTGGTAGCAGAATATGGAGAGAAATGAATGGATCTGAGGGAAATACAGGGGATAAAACCTACAGGGGTTGGTAATAGATTGGATATTTGGAATGATAGAGAGCAGTATGTCAAGGATGAATCCTAGGTTTCTGGCTTGGAAAACTGAATAAATGGTATTATCATCAATGGGGTTAGGATTATGGGAAGAAGGCTAGTATGGCATGGAGGGATCATGAGTTTGATTTAGGGACATAATATATTTGAGATGTTTTTACAACAGACAAGTAGAGATATTAAGCTGGCAGTTGGGGGAAAAGGTCTGAAGTACAGAAGAAAAGTCTGGGCTGACGACAGCATGAGTCATTAGTATATAAGTGTTGGTAGAAGTAATGGTCATGGATGAGATCATCTAGAGATAGAAGATAATGTGAGAGGAGAGGAGTACATAGGTCAAAGAGTTGGGGAATTTCAACATTTAATGTCAGTGTAGAGGAGGGTGAATCTATAAAAAGATACAGAGGAGAAGGAGTGGCCAGAGAAGCAGGATGAGAAAAACAGGTGACTGGGTGGCATGGATATCTTGTGTGAAAATCACATAATCATAGACTTTTTGAGGTAGAATGTACTATAAAAATCATCTAGATCAATGATTTTATTTTACTAATGAATAAACTGTGAACCAGAAAAGTGAATTGCTTAATATAATAGAAATTCTGGAATTATTCCACTGCTCATTAAGTATAACACTGCTGACTATGGAACAAGGATAATGATGGTACTCATGTTACCACTGGTAAGTGGTATGATTCTTGAACTTGAAACCAGGAGACCTTGGTTTGAATTTTTGTTCTATCACTTTCCAGTTGAATGGCCTTTGTCATGTTTCTTAATCTCTCACAGTATTCACTTACCCATCTATAAAAATTACATGCCCTTTGTGAGTTGAAGGTTAGATGATATATGTAAAAGTGCTTTATGAACTATAAAGTACTATATTAGAGTATTATTCAAAGTGTTTCTACAGAAGTATGAATAAATGAGATTAACTGTAGAAATCATACATCAGACGAATTTCAAGGGGAATCTTTCACTGCCAGATGTTTAATTATAAAGCCACAGTAAATAGCTGGGTACTGGTACAGGCAAAGACTAATCAGTGAAAGAGAGGGGAGTACAGAAAAAAGAAAAAGAGGAATTTAGTGTATGATAAAGACGGCATAACAAATAAATCCATTGCACTATTTAATATACTGTTTTGGTACCACCACCTAGCTCTTTTAGGGGAAAAAGCTGGATCTCTATCTTATTAAAAAATAAATTACAGGTGAATCAAAGATAAAATTGATAATTTTGGCTACCTAAAAAATTAAATCTATATGGCAGTAAAAAAAAAACCCTAGATTATAAACAAGGTTGAAAGTCAAATCTCGTTAGAGAAATATATGAAAATGAATAACAGGCAAATTTTAATATTTTAACAAGGAAAGAATTTTTTCCCCCAGATTTATATAAAAACACAAAGTCTCCAGTAAGAAAATGGGCAAGGTCATGACCAGGCAATTCACAAATGAAATTATAAAAATGACCTATTACTATAGGGAGACAGATTAAATCTTACCAGTAATCAAAGAAATGCAAACCAAAATAATAGTGAGATATCACTTCTTACCTATTGAATTAGCAACAATTAATAAGATTTACCACGCATAGTGTTAATGCTGTGGGGGAAATAAGCATACCTATGCATACTTATATACTGGTAGTAAGAATGTAAACTGGGGCACTTCTGGAGTGCAATCTAGAAATTAAAATAAATGTTAAAAATTCATAGATCACTATATTGATATAAACAAATGGTTGAATTAGTACGTGGAGAAACTAGACAAACAGAAGAATTTCAAATATTCTTTAAATATTCAAAGCATAACTCGTTACTCCTCCACTTCTTATGTGTGGCCTGTACATAGTGTCTTTCTTCCAAAGAGTATAATATGGAAAAGGGAGGGAGTAACTTTACAGTGTAGAAATCTGGCCAACACTACTTCAGCCAGGTGATCAAGGTCAACAGTGGTAAGTCATGTTGGTATTATGTACCCCACTTCATATGATGTAATGAAAATGACCCTTTTCCTCTATAGTCTTCCTCCTTAAAACCCCAAACCCCAGTCTAACCGTAAGAAAAAACATCAGAAGGCCTCCAATTGTGGGACATTTCTACAAAATACCTGACTAGTATTCCTCAAAACTGTCAAGGTTATCAAAAACAAGGAAAATCTGAGGAACTGTCATAGTCTACAAGAGCCTAAGGAGACATGGCAACTCTGTAATTTGCTATCCTGGATGGGATCAGGAAATGGAAAAGAAGATTAAGTAAAAACAAAGGAAATCTGAATAAAATACAGAATTTGGTTAATAACAATGTATTAATATTGGATCATTAATTGCAATAAATATACTATTGTAATATAAAACGTTAATCATAGAGGAAACTGGGTATGATGTATATGAGAACTCTATATTATCTTCGCAACTTTTCTATAAATCTAAAATGCTTCTAAAATAAAATCTTTATTAAAATTGAAGAAGAAATTTAAAAATCTCTAGAGAGAAATTAAAAAATGCATACACCCTATATTCTGATAATTCTACTTCTGGGAATATGTCCCAAGAATATAATCACTCAGGTGTGCAAGGATGTATCAACAAGACTGGTCATCAGAATATTGGGTATAATAGTGAAAAACTGGAAACAATTTGAACATCTGTCAACAGAGGACTGGTTAAATAAAATATTGTACCTTTGTGCACTATAATGCTATTTAGTTATTTAAAATGGTGTATTTCTTCATTGATATTAAAATACCTCTATGACATATTTTTTGAGAAAAAAGTAGTAGTAAACAAGCATGTATAGTCTTATTCCATTGACAGAAAATAGTATGTGTTTGTGCATGGACGATTATGCAGTTTTCATGAAAAGTACTTGGAACATCAAAATATTAATAGTGGATATATGAGTATTGAGATTTTGTGCATATTTCTTTCTCTTTATATTTCTTGAATGCCCTGACTTTTCTACTTTTTTATATTATCTTTACAACAAAAGACAAAACTAAAATTATTTTCATTTTGATAACACTTTATACATTACAATTTATAGACCACTTTTGAGAGTAATTTAAGAATAACAAATTAGATTGTATAATTTTTTTGTCATTGGGATTGGGTTTTAAAGACTTACTGAATATCTTTCAAATGTGCTGGTAGTGCTTTTGAAAAGAAACTTAGTTTATGTTTTTCACATTGCTGAATATGTACGTTGTGCTTTATGCCTTATGCCGTTTCTCTCCATATCAGTCTTTTGCAATTTTACATATGCTCTATGAAGGATGCGCTGACCTAACATATCTGATCTGTCTGGCAGGAACTGAGTGACCTCTTTAGGGCTGAGGATGTCTCTGGCATCTTGCTTTAATGACAAATAGCTGGATTCTAATTCCCTATAATGAAGCTGGGATTCTCGATATACACACTTTCAGTTTGCTCCTTTTATTAGACTGGGTAAATAGCTGAAACATTACATGATGTCTTTGTGTGGATGTGAGGACTTCATTATGAATAACTGTCCTCAGACTGGCCTCCTGAGATGTTTGTCTCTAGTATCTTCTTCAAGAAATTTAAGAATGTCTCTTGCAGTGTTAATCACAAGAAAATCTGTTCAGATTTGCAGGTTGCCCTCTGCCTAAGACAAAGGTACTCACAGGCTCTTTGTATTCGTCTGCGTAGTTTGCATTTGTGTGTGTATTTGTGGGGTCCAGCCTCAGAGTAGTATTACTAACCCAAGCACCGATTATTGCATAAATCAGCACCTTTCAACATCTAAACTGTGTGGGCAGTCAGTGGTACTAATGACAAAGTACCAAAGTTTTTAAAAACTGGCATTTTTAAATAAATGTGAATAAATTTAAGGATATTCTTTAAATACTAAAAAAAAAAAAAAAAGTCTCTTGGTTTGAAGTCTAAACAATGGGCTCTCATGATGCAAATGATATAACTAAATATTCCTATTGATTTTTTAAGAGCAGGTTGGGAAGAGAAAGTAGGAAGTTGGGGAGGTGGATTGCTTTGGTAAGCCTAAAATGGAAGTTTTATCTGCATTTCCACATTTTCTGGAATATGCCTTAATTCAAGTTTTAACCCCTTGGCTTTCTTCTGGACCACCGTAATGAGCTTCTAACTAGCCTTACTGTGTGCAGGCTCTTCTCTTTATAGTCTAATTTTTACATTCGGAACATGAATCTATCAGATCCTGTTTGCATCATTCTGCCTCTAGCTCAAGACTTTCTCTCTGCAAGATAAAACCCAAACTTTTTAGCTAAGCACATTCTCCTCTCTATGCCTTGGCTCATATTTTAGCTGTGGTGTGCCCTACTCATTCTAAAAGCCAACCTGAAAAGTCATCTTTTATAAGACACTGTCTCTGATCTCCATAACTGGATATCATTTATCCTCTTACCACAAACTTACATCTGCGTTGCTCTCATGTCACATACTCACTGCATACCTTATATTGTAAATATTTGTAAGCTTGTTTAATCTCCCATGTTAGACTAAGCTCCATGAGGGCAGATCCAATATCTACTCCACTTTTTGTATGTCCACAGCATTTGACAAGATTGATGTTTAATAAAAGTTTATTGAAGGAACAGGAGGCTCCCACTTCTGACATAATAAACTGGTGTTCCCCAATATTAACCCTACCTCTGCCTCCTGGCCTAGATTCTGTTCCCAGATTATTCTGATTCAGCTGTTTATTCTGATTAAACATTTAAATAATATACTAACTTCCCTTGCTCTAATTTAATGCTCACCAAGCACTTTTCTCAATACTTGGCTCCTAGTGTAGTTTGCCCCTAGGGGAAAAGGGTGTTAGACAAGCAAATGATTCAGTCCCCCAGCCATGATAATTCTCATTATAGATTAACTCAGTGGTTCCCAAAGTGTGGTCCCTGGACCATAGCATCAGCATCACCTGGGAACTTGTTAGAAGTGCAAATTCTAACTACTGACTCAGAAACTCTGACACTGGGGCCTAGAACTCTATTTTTAATAAGCTTTCCAGGTGATTTTGCTAAAGTTTTAGAACCATTGGACTAATTTATAACCTTAGGAATCTTAGAAAACATACGGGTAAGTGAGCAACCCTGAGATTGTTCAGCTCTGACTCTGCAGGGCTGAAGGCCAAACCCTGGTCTGTGATGATAAACCAGTGCTAAGGGTCTGCTTATGAGGTTTCCCGGTAAGCAGCCTGGGGGCCTTTTCAAGTGAGAGCGCAGGCTTTCTTTGTATATTTTCTATGTCGATCATTGAACCAAAGTATGACGTTCTCCAAACTATGTTAATATGTATTTTAACACCTACTACCTGTATGTTTAGTTGGATAAGAAAAAAGGAAAGAAGGCAAAATGAAAAGGATTTAAAAAGACAATCTCAAGGGTAGGAAAAATGCTCAAATTGCATAAACAATAGACTTCCAATCTGAAGTCATAATCATAAAAAATATGTTTACTCATGACCTAAAACTTTCATGATGTAAGAAAATATGAACAAGAACAAGTGTACAAGCAAATTGACTTGGAAAAAGCACAACGAAACACATCTTTCACCATTCGGGGAGGAGAATATGCAGAGCATCTAGGAGTTGCAAATGTATCACAAAATATTAAGTTTATTATCATAATTGTTTTATGATATAATAAAGAGGAAATGCAAATATTAACTTACCATAGACTCAATATTTCCACTCAAATTCCTGTATTTCTGTGTAACTGATGAACTTAGCTCATCACTATATTGAACATTTAGGATTTGAATGCTGCTACGGTAAAAGTAATGTTTTTGACCTGTAAAACAAAGAAAAGGCAGAATCAATCTCACATTACTAAGTACTTTAATCTGTATATTATACAGGATTATGGGAGGCTATGTTATACAATTTAAAAAAATTTGATTCCCTTGAAAGAAAACTCTAAACTTAATATAATGTAACTATAATGAAATTATTTTTCTTTCAGTTTTTAAAAAGATTGGCAATGCTAGAACTGTTAAAAATGCATGAAAATCAGAGCAGCATTATTTGAGAAATTAAATTGTTCAGTAGTATCATAATTTTCATTCTTACTGTATTTTAGGGAGATTTGTGATTACAGATTTATTCATTCAGGAAATATTAATGTCTATAATACACTATTATTCATTTATCATTAAGGAATAAAGTAATTCTGAATAGTTTAAAAAATTATTTCAAATACTATTCTTTTTAGAGGAATTAGTGACTTATTGGTTCTCTGGATTAAGCTAGAAAATAACTGTTCTGACAAGAAAGCTAATCTGGTTGTTCAATGTGAACTATTTCCATCAAAAAGGGTCTACCAATGGATATATTAAGCTATGTGAAGGAAATAAAAATTCCTAAAACATACTTGTCCTTACCTTAGAAACTTTATGAACATGGACATAACCTAACCTGTCTTGGGAAAAAATTCCCTGCTTCCATTTGATCATTCATATACATAATTTATGCAGAGAAATACCTCAATCAGGGAAAGCATTTGAGATCCTGGGGATAGGGTTGTGTGGTCCTTTGTGGCAGAAGGACAAGTCTTTCTGGAGCCATAAGTGGTCACTGGTATACACTTTGAAGAGGACTTACTTAGGCTTCGCACTTTGTGTTTAAGTGTGACAATACAGTGCCGTTAAGAGCGAAAATTCATTAGTTTAATCTGAAACTTGATGTTTGTTTTTCCTTCTTCCGTAATTCACTTTGGACATATTTGTCTCTAGGTGATTTGATAGCAAAATGTAGTCAGAAGCAAAATTTAGCCACAACTTTATAATTAGATTGACTGAAAAGATTATTCCTAGTTACTGGAATGAATAAATTTGTTCTTGCTCAGTCTCCACACTCACACATACCCATATGCCTTCACACTCTGCCCCGCCCTGCCCCAATGATTTAAATAATTTAACAGGATTATAGCAAAATTAAAAAAAAAAAACAAAGTCAAAGTGTTTTTTCAAGTGAAGAAAACAGATTATAACATATATTATGTAGTGAAATTTGACACATTTTATCTACATTAAAACATCTGAAAGAATATTCACTGAGATATTAAGTTGTTTGTGAATGAGCAGGGTATATGCATTCTTTATATTATTTCTTTGTTTCCTATTTTTATGACGCAATGAAAAATTAAAGAAACTAAGAGAAACAAAAAGGAACAGAATCCTTTTTAAAGTTTGTTTTTAACCTCTTTCTACTTCTTAACTTCAAATTCATCTCTTATCATAATTGTTCTGCCCCTAAGATTATTTTCAGGAGACAGGTCATGAATTAACAAATATTTAGATACATCCAACTTTTAGATGTTGAAACTTAAGGTCCTTTGCAAATTTTAAATGAAGAAGGAAATCATGGTATTAATGAAAAAACAAAACAAGTGAACTCTAGCATCAGAAAAATATTGAGTTTTTTCCCTTGGCTAGAATAATTCTTGTCTGGGTTTAATGTTGTTTAGTATACTAAAAAAGGCCAAAAGAAAAAGAAGAGAAAAAATACTGAATTAGAGAAAATATAGACATGAACATATATTCAGGGGTATATGAATAAAATATATAATTATGTTGTATTAAGAAATAGAAGTGGCAATAAAAGTGAGAATGCCAAACTTTTAATCTGAAAGTATATTTAGTTAATTCATGTGAAGAGTGGTATTTCCAATCTTCTGGTACTTACCAAAAGCTAAAAAGTAGACAAGTAGAGCTGTGGTCACTGCCAGGATCACCACAACGGCGACGGTAACAAAACATACTATGTATGGATTCAGAGATCTTGAGGCCGATGGCGCCCGTGTTGGCCTTAGAACAAGGGAAAAGATCAAAGGCCACTCATTTCACTCAGAGAAACAATCATTTCAGCTCTCATGATCATTTTCTGCCTTCCATGTGTAAGAAGTCTCTTAGTTTGCACATGGCTCTATTATAGAAAACTGATTGTTTCTTGATAGGAATATAGTTCTGGAAATGAAATCTAACTGAACAACACTCTCCTTAATGGTTTTTCTTTCAATTTTTTTTCCAGCACTAAAATGTTGACATTTAGATAGTTTGATAGAAGAATAAGGAAATCTGACCTCTGGTTTGCAATTACTTTTCCTTCTTCTGCCAGTTGATGAAGTTCTCAAGAATAACAACTATTTCTGTTTTACTACAACTCCTTCTAAGACCCTATGTTGGACACTACTTTAGTAAGCTCCCTTACCTGGGCACCATCCTCAGGGATGTGCTGAAGAGAGATCATTTTAGGGGGAGAGGGGTGGAGGGAGTCAGAACAGTAGCATTTCTCACTGTAATATTCTCCGGGTTATTAAAATGGGGGTATGTCTAGAGGCTGAGAGCTGAGATCCAGGAGAGTAATAAGCACCTGTAATTAATTAGAACTGTACCAGCAGCAGAGGATTTGCGTAATTTTTTTCACCCATGAAATCATCAACAGCAGTGTAAGCCAATAGATTTGTACTAACAGTATCTGGTATTATATTAAGCATATAATCCAAGTACTTCCTCATGGCCTCTCTCCCTACCACACACACACTCACACTGGGGAGGTCACCAGAAGAGCTGAGTGTGAATTCCTGTTTTATCCCTTGTTTGCTTGGAGATCATATTGTCATTTATCTGAGATTTTCTTCATCTGAAAAAATGGGAATAATACTTGCCTCACAAGGCTAATTTGAAGATCAGTGAGGTTATGTTAAGTGTATAAAGTATATATTTCTATTAAATAGGTTCTCCACTAGACTGTGAGAACCTTGAGGATAAAGATGGTATTCATGCATATGTTTCTGACAGTTTGTAGGGTACCTGGCATATATAGGTGGTCCATAGATTTATGATATTTATAAATATTTGTTGTATGTGTTAACTCATGGGTGTGTTTTAGATTTAAAAGCCTTAACAGAACTGAAAAGCACTTACATTTAGCTAGAATATAGTCAGATTTCCATTTTTTCTATTTGTTTTGCTAACATTCTGGTATAAGTGGGAAGGGAATGCTCTGAGAGTCAGTGATTCCCAGACTTTAGTTTTCGCAGCAGGGCTGCCTGGTATTGTTTGGGCTCTACCCAACTCACGTACTGATGAAAGGGCATCTCCTGGTATTTTACATTGTACCACCTGCACATTGTACGCTATGGCTATGGGACCAGTATCATTTCAGAAGATTTTTGGAGGTGGACATAGACTTTCCAACTTTCAATTTTGTTGAATAAACATATTAAACATTACAAAAATTGACCATGCTCACATATTATTTTTTAATAAAAGGGCATTTAAATTGATAAAAGTAGGAAGGACATAATCTCATAATAACAAATTAGATGAATAATTTAGCTCTAGATTAATGATGTCTTTTTACTACATTGTTCTTATTTGTTCATTTTGCTATGCTAATCAAAACTGACTTTCAGTGACACTGGTCCAGAGTCCAACATTTGGGAATGACTAACTGTAGTAATTTTCTAGTAGGATAAAATTGGCCCATTGACACTTGCTGACTTTTTGAGCCTCAGTTTACTCTTCTGTTTCCTACTGGGTTTGTTGTGCCAATGACATGTGGTCACAGTTGCACAGTGTTTGGCATTTGTAAGTTCAGTAAATATCAGTGGGTACTCAGCAGGGGAGAGTCAAAAGAAGAGCTGGAAGCAAGCCAACCCAAATAAGTTTCATACTGATTGACCCCCTACCTCAACAACAAGGGACTGTATCAATTTACATTCCCACCAACAGTGCAAGAGGGTTCCCTTTTCTCCACACCCTCTCCAGCATTTATTGTTTGTAGATTTTTTGATGATGGCCATTCTGACCGGTGTGAGGTGATACCTCATTGTAGTTTTGATTTTCATTTCTCTAATGATTAGTGATACTGAGCATTCTTTCATGTGTTTGTTGGCTATCTGTATATCTTCTTTGGAGAAACGTCTATTTAGGTTTTCTGCCCATTTTTGGATTGGGTTGTTTGTTTTTTTGATATTGAGCTGCATGAGCTGCTTGTAAATTTTGGACATTAATCCTTTGTCACTTGCTTCATTTGCAAATATTTTCTCCCATTCTGAGGGTTGTCTTTTTGTCTTGTTTATGGTTTCCTTTGCTGTGCAAAAGCTGTTAAGTTTCATTAGGTCCCATTTGTTTATTTTTGTTTTTATTTCCATTTCTCTAGGAGGTGGTTCAAAAAGGATCTTGCTGTGATTTATGTCATAGAGTGTTCTGTCTATGTTTTCCTCTAAGAGTTTGATAGTGTCTGGTCTTACATTTAGGTCTTTAATCCATTTTGAGTTTATTTTTGTGTATGGTGTTAGGGAGTGTGCTAATTTCATTCTTTTACATGTAGCTGTCCAATTTTCTCAGCACCACTTATTGAAGAGGCTGTCTTTTCTCCACTGTATATTCTTGCCTTCTTTATCAAAAATAAGGTGACAGAGTGAAATAAGTCAGAAAGAGAAAAACAAATACCGTATGCTAACACATATATATGGAATCTAAAAAAAAAATAAATAAATAAAGTGGTTCTGAAGAACCTAAGGGCAGTACAGGAATAAAGACGCAGATGTAGAGAATAGACTTGAGGACATGGGGTTGGGGGAAGGGTAGTCTGGGACGAAGTGAGAGAGTGGCATGGACTAATATATACTACCAAATGTAAAATAGATAGCTAGTGGCAAGCAGCTGCATAGCACAGGGAGATCAGCTCGGTGCTTTGTGACTACCTAGAAGGATGGGAGAGGGAGGGTGAGAGGGAGACCCAAGAGGAAGGAGATATGGGGATATATGTATATGTATAGCTGATTCACTTTGTTATAAAACAGAAACTAACACACCATTGTAAAGCAATTATACTCCAATAAAGATGTTTAAAAAAAACCCCAAAAACAAAAAATTGACTGTATTTCCAGAGGTGAATAGAAGTATCAAGATTTATGAGTGTAGAATGAGAAGTTACTGAAAAACAAGGCTTAAGTTGGAAGCCAAAATACCAAAAAAGAAAAACCATAGGCTAGAGTCAGCATATGCTTTAGCTTGGATGAGCCTCCCATGGGAATGGCTTTAGAACCATCTTTGCTTCAGTTCATGGAAAACATATTAAACCCAATGGCTAAAAAGCACCATGAGACATGTGACTCAATAAACAAAGGGTGTGGAGCTCAAATGACCTTAATCTCACAAGCCATAATTAATTACATAAGAATAGGTTGTTCCATCTTGTAGAAACTGCTGAAGAAATACCTGCTCTCTTGTTAGCAGTGCAACTTGTCATTGAACCTCTGTATGTCACTGATTATAAAGCTTATGCCAACACACACTAAATTGTGTACAATATTTGCTTTGAAAACTATTAGAGAAAATATATTTGCTAACACTGTCTGAATTTTGACTCATATTCAGTGGAAATCTTCAAGCAAATAGTTTGCTTTTAAAGCATGATCCTGATCAGTAAAATTTTTAGTGGTTGTGTTTAAACAGCAAAACAAATGTGCAGTTGTGACATATTTAACCAGCTTCCGTCTCCTTCTTTCTCTCTCTCATTGACTTGGAAAATTACATGAATTTTAGAAAACTTATTCTATGCTTTTATTATGAGAACCGAAGTGTCAGACTTTATACATGCTTATTGCCAGTCTTCATAATAGTCTTGTAAGATGGGTATTATGATCCCTATTTGGAAGATAGGAAAACTGAGGTTCAGAGAGTAATAACTCAGGAGTGACAGAGCTTGAAATGGAAACCAGGGTGGTTAGAATAAAAGAACATGGACTTCCTCTGATGTAGACTTCCTCCCTCACACTATAAGAGATGGAAAAAATTTTGGAACTCCTATCCCTTGTGACATCACTTGGAGGAAGCAAAGGGAATTGACATCTATTGAGTGCTTATTAAATGGAGTGCTAGGATTTTGTTCTTACACATAGTAAATGTGCAATAAAATAATTGTTGATCTAATTTTAATTTGAAAGTATACCTTACATTAATATATCAGATTTATGTAGGAATACTAGTTAACTTCTGCCATTGACACATAGTTAGAAGCAATATATGATTGTGGATTAATAGAGTCACTTGGCAATAACTTTCCATTATTTGTAAGAATAGAGGAAAACAACGACAGGGTAATTGCAAATTCAGATATACATAGTATGTCTGTAGAGGACTTTTAGACAATTCTGTGTCCATTTAAATAAGATTTCAGGTATGATAGTAACGATTTGGTCCGCGGTTGTTTTCTCCTGATGTGTATTCTTCCTCAATGATCCCATCCTATGCCCTGGTTTCAGCAAGCATATAATAAGGTAATATTTTCTAAGATAGATCTTCAGCCCAGACTTCTGTCTTTGAGCTCCACATCATTATTTTCAATTATGCATTGGACATCTTATGGATGTTTTAGAACCTCCTTAAATATAACAGTTCAGTTAAGAACTGAACTTGCTATCTTTTTCTCCAGCCTGCACTCATGCCCCACTATTTCTAATATTGGTGAATGTCACTACCATCTATCTGGTACAGTTAAAGATCCAGGAATTAGCTGTACCTGCTCCCTCTTGGTAAGTTCCCACATTCGAGAGGTCATTGGTGCTTATACCTACTGCCTAAATCTTTCTCTCCATCACCTCTATCTCTTTCTTTATTCTGGCTGCTATTATTTTGTATTATGTGAAATACCTCTTAAATGTTCTCCCTTCTTCCATTATCAAGAGACATTTGGTGAGTGCCTGCAATGTTCTAGGCAAAATTTAATTTCTGGGAATACAATGAAAAGAAACAATCATAGCACTCCTAATAATGGGGGGAGAGAAATGAGTAAGATAAATAAATAAAATAAAGGAAAAAAAAGCAAAGGAGTAGGAAGAAGTATAAGTACGGGGTGCTGAAAATTTAGATAGAGTGACCAAGAAAGGCTTTGCTGAGGAGTTGACATTTGAGTAAAGATCAGAATGAGGTACGTGAGCAAGCCATGAAGATACCAGGGGGAGAATTATCTAGGCGGATAAACAGCAATTTGAAGGTCCTGAGCAAGGAGCTCATGTGGTAAATTTGAGGACGAGCAAGAGAGGCAGCTGAACTGGAGTGGAGTGAGAAAGTTAGGGGTGGCGGATACTGGAGGAAAATAAAGTCAGAAAGATAATGATCAGGGAGTCAATGGTTTGGGGAAGATCACTTAAGGCTTTGAAAGTAAGGACTTCGGTCTTTATTCTCAGTGAGACAAAGTCTTTGAGGGTTTTGAGCAAAGACTGACCTCAGATCTATGTCTTCTGTAGGATCACTCTGGGTACTTTGTGGGGAATAGTGGGCCTGGATGGTGTGGGAGACCACTTAGGAGGTCATTAAATAATCGAAGTGAGAGACGATGGTAGTTTAGACAAGGGTGGTAGCAGTGGAGGTGGTAAGAAGTAGTCAGAATGTGGATATATTTTGAATTTAGACCCTAGAGGATTTGCTGATGATTCACTTATGAGATGTGGGAAAAAGAGAAATCCAGATCAAATTCAAGATTTTTGCCTCTTTCCAATCAACACTTTAAAATCCTTCAAGGGATTTTTAAAAATGTAGATCTTAGGGTCTGACATCCTCCCCTTCCAATACCTCATTTGAAATTTTTCTATAGCTCATCAAAATCCTCAGATGGCATTCAAATCTTCCATGGCATTTAAGGCCCATCATATCACCCCTGCAGCTTCATCGTCTGCCACATCCTCAGCTGCCCACTTGACCCCAGCCAGATCAAATGTCACAGCCCCTTCTGTATGTGATGTCTTTTGTGTGGCAAATGTCATACCTGGTTAATTCTCATTTTATCCTTAAAATAATTTAAACGTCTTTCATTTCCCTCCAGGTAGTTACCTTTTTCTCCTCATCTGATCTCATAATGCTCAATGAATTTCTCTGTTACAGTCCCTTATCCCCTCATGAGCCTGCATCCATATCTAGGCTGTAACTCATGAAAGGTAGCGATGCATCTTGTCTGCCAGGATATGCCCCATTCCTACATAATACCCATTACAGAGTCCACATCAGGCATTACTATGGAAAAATTTATGAATGACTCTGCAAAGAGGGTTTTAAAAACTAATTTTACTATAGTTTGGAGGGACTTTATGTAAGATTGTATGCTGTGCACTCTTATTTTAAATACTGACAAAAATATAGATCAGAGAATAATCTCTGCCATCTATTGAGTGCTTACCATGTACTGGCTGAACTTTTCTACATCATTTAATTTAATCCCTATTAAAAACCCTTGTTTACAGGTAAGAAACAGAAGCTTACTCAGCTAGTAAGAGAGCTGGAATGCAAATACAGGTCTGTCAAGCTCAAACTACAAATGGCCACTTCAGATGGGAGGAAGTTTTCTGTTAATCATCACGTTGTTGTTATTAATTTCTGTCACACTTACTACCTTATTGTTGATACTAAGAAATGGAAAGTTCAAAAATATTTCTATAGCCCTTGTATTACAGGATATACAAACACATATATTTGAGTGTGTTTATTTACATTTTATGTTGGAGTTATGAAGAATATGAGAAATGGTTCCAAAGTAGAGGAACTTACTCTGTTTTAGTCCCTTTCATTAACTTTGGATGGTGTCATGAGGCAGGCAATAGAGACTATCCAATTCAATGATTTAATTTTTTAAGTTGAGAAATACTTTGTTCAAACAAGGTCTTGAAAGGCTTGGAAGCTTAATGATTAAAACAGATAAAAATGGAGTAGCTTCTCTGTTTGATTTTGAGTTGTGGGAAAAGGACCCCTTCCTATTTCCAGCAAATCACTGATCTAGTCCAACACTTTTATTTCTTTCTTTCTTAACTTTTTTTTTTTTTTTTTTGGTTGTCCTTGATAACCTTAGGTGTGCTCCAAAAGAAAAGAGAGACACAGGATTATTCAGGATTGCACAACTGGATGATGGTAGAGTAAGTGCCATAGTTTTAAGACTTCTTGAATATGTTTGTTTTATTAAAACATGATGCATTCTGAAAACTCTGGGTTCATATGGAAGATAAGATTCCTATCCTTGAATCACAAGTCCACAACATTTTATGTGCATGTACCTTTGGAATGCACTACATTACTTTCTTTTAATTCAATGGTTTACCTTCCAACTTAACTTTATCTTGGGTAACATTTAAATAAGCTTATATTCCTTGAGGATATACAGCACTTTATACCAGTTGAGGATACAGAGACTGGGCAAGTGGTAAGGGACCTGAGCAAGCCTATACAATGCTTCTGTGAGAATTAGGAAAAGGCAACTTCTCTGGGAAACAGAGACAGTGGTGTTCCTTGGTCTGCATGCAGCTCTACTCTGGGGTAGACAGCTTGGCAGGGAGCATAGGCACCATCTAGGCTTCCAGTCTCTCCCTGAACCAGCATTTCTGTGCATTGCACAAACTGCACAGCTGTGTACAACAGACATGAAATGATGTGTCAAAGCTTTGGAATCTGCTGCTAGTGGGAAAAGCCAATCTAGGATTCATTTTTTTCTCATAAAGTTTGCAAATTGATATGGACAAATGACTAATAGGTATTATGTAAGCATGTGCCTATGTTTGCATGTATGTAGTAGTTGAGTTGGGGGGTTGATGATGGTTCAGGAGAACCTGCTGCCAATGAAGCCAAGAGTGTGGGCTCAATAGCTTCACAGGCTAGTTAAGTTCTTCCTTTCTTAGGACTCAGGCTGTATCCTGGAACTCAGGCTCTTTTTAACAGATCCAGGCCACAGAATCAACCCCATGAGAGAGTGTGGCCATAATAAGACAAATCCATCCTTATTGCTGGGGGAAAAATTAATTCCTTCCTTATGATGCTCTATTCATACTTTGTCTAATTGGTTCTAAACTTGAAGGAATCATTTTCATATACTGGAAGTTCATGGACATTCTTTATCTTTGGAGCAAAAAAAGGTTTATTTCAGGGCCAAGCAAGGAAAATGGGCAGCTCATGTTCAAAAGCCCAGAAATCCCGTGGACATTCTTTCTCCAGTTTATTATTATTATATCATTGAAATATATTTTAAGATGTTTTACAGCAATTGTTACTTGATTAAAAAAATTCACTGAGTTCTAGTGTTTGAGGATAGATCTTGGGCTGCATTAAACAATTATTGGAGAAGGGAAAAATTATAGATTATACTTCAGCATAGTATATCAAGTTTTAATTTACTTGGACCCAGCTACATTGAAAAATAGTTCCAGTTTTGTAATACATTCTTTGTTAATAATGTTCACTTTACATTTCTGCAATAAGGAAGGAAATTAAAAATTATTTCTTCTTTTTGAGATTTCCTTCATTCTAATACCAGTCATGTTTTTGAAATGAAAGACCTGAGATATAAAAGATTCCTTTCATTGACTAAATTTCTGAGCATAGTGTTTAACTCCTGCATTGTAAAAGACTTCTAAGGAGGTGTAGAAAGAGAACTGGAGTTAGGAGATGTGGATTCAGGTTCTCTCTCTGTCAAATCTAAGCTATGAGGTCTCATGTAAATCATAATTTTTTCAAACTCCAGCTGTCTTATTTTAAAAATTGATAAAACAATGCCTTCCCTATCCAAAGAGAACAAAATAAAATGTATGTGACAATTATTTGTAAAATTCTAAAAAAGTTTTTCAGAATATAAGGCATTATTATAGGGACAACTGAAGTATACTAGAAAGATCTCAAGAACTGAAGATTGTTATTCCAGTAACTGTTGAGTGATCTTGAATGAGTCCTTCTAACATGGTGGAGTCTCAGTTGCCCCAGCTGTACCATGGTGATAACAATACCCACTGCACAGTATTTTGTGAGAATTAAAGCAGATAATATGCATGCTATATAAACTATAAAGTGCTAAAGAAGCACAAGGCACCTTTGGAGTAAGAAGAAATTGTTTTCATTAATCAATTTAATCTTATTTATTACCCTCTGTTCATATTTAATTTATACTATCAAGAGAAGAAAGTGTATTTCATTTAAAATATTCAATTTTACCTATTTACCTATTCTACTCTATCTCCACTTTTTTCAAGCTTACTTTATACACATTCTTTTTCAGAGATGACTTCTAATTTATATCTTTAGTTATAATGTTTTTCATGAGCTCCAGTTTCTTCCAACTGACACCTGGGTGTTATCACGTATATACCTTAGACCAAAGGAAAGGAACATGTCCACAGCTGCCTCTACTGAAGTCCTTTTTGTAGTAGAAGAAATTTAATATTAGTTTTCTACTGTTCTTATATAGTCATTAATTCCTTTATTCAGAAATATTTATTGGTTTTACATGCCTGTTGTTTTGCCAGACATGTAAAAATAAATAAAATTCCTTAAATAACTTTAGAGTGATAGGTAAAAAGTGGCACATAAGCACTCCAAATGCTATAGAAATTGAGAGGTCAGAGAAGTAACTTTTGGTTAAAGGAAAGATAAATTGTTTCCCGTCTTCATGGAAGATGTGGCATGTGAGCTATGCTTTGCAGGATGGGCAGGACTTCTGAGTAGATGAAGAAACAAGAACAAAAGAGATAGAAAGTGCAAAGTATGCTTGGGGAATAGTAATTGGCCCTGTATTGTACTTATAGATTAGTAAATGGAAAATAATCTGGAAAACTAAGATCAGTCAAGATTATAGAAGACACTAAGTGTGATGGATTTGGAGTCTTTGCTTGCTTTAGGACATCACTGAGGTTTTTGAAAGGAGTAGTTACAGAAAAACAGTAGTGTTGTAGAAAGGCTAATCTGGTGGCCTGATTGGGCCACAATGGGAGGGAGTTGGGAGGCAGGAGGTCTTACTGGGGAGACTAACTCATTAGTCTGTGAATGGGATAGGATGGGCCTAGGGCCTTGTAGAGACTGTGGGATGGTAAGGGAGGGATGGAGGGAAACATGGAAGATGGAAAACTAGGATCAGTCCCTGATAGAGAATTCAGTGCCAGAGGCAAGAGAAGCAGCCCAAGATGAGAATGAAGGCTCAGCCTGAGTAACTTAGGAATTAGTTATACTAGTTATATGAATAGACAATTTGAGTTTTTTCAGGTATTTTAATAATATTTAATTTTAGTAACTAGCAGTACTTGTATGATATTTCCCAGCAGTTAGCTGGAGAGGTACGTCTAACCTAAGAAAAGATCTTGGGACTGGAGGTATCCTTTCTGAAGCCATTATCTGAGAGAGAGTAATTTAAAGCTCTGAAAAAGAGAGTGTGAAACCAACTCATTTCACTAAATTTGGATTAAAAAAAAATACAATGTAAATGTCTAGGCAGATATGCAGACACACATGAATTTGATTTCATAAAGAACTTCCCATTATTACAGCCTTAGGTATCCAGTAATAAGTGAAAGCATTTGGCATTATGAAAATCAGTATGTGTATATAATTTAGGCAGCCATCAATTAATATTTACTAAACACATATAATTACACCATTGTCCAAAGTGAAATAATTTTTACATATGAGACTAAAAATACAATGAACCATGACCCAGGGAAAATGAACTTTTATTGTGGCTTACAAATAGAAAAGAAAGAAATACAAAATTTTGTCCGTACTTTTTAACTAGCCTACACTTTATTTATTTAGATTTTTTTTTTTTTGGCTGCGCCGCATGGCATATGGGATTTTAGTTCCCCAACCAGGGATCGAACCCGCACCGCCTGCAGTGGAAGCATGGAGTCTTAATCACTGGACTGCCAGGGAAGTCCTAGCTAGTCTACACTTTAAAGAGGCACGAATAGTCAAATGAATGAAACAACATAAATGACTACTCATGCTGGGTGCTTGGGTGTATGGTTATTTAAACAGTTGATTGATGGTTTAATGGAGTCGGAATTGTCCTTCAGTAGCTGATTATTTTGTGTACTTATGGCATGATATAATGAGACCAAGGTCAAAGGTTTCATCGCAGATAGATTTTCCCAACCAGTTCAGAGCTATAGGCTGAGCTTTTGTTCTTATTTGCTATTTTGCTGGTGTGTTCCTTTTGTAGTACAGACCTGGCCCCCTCACCCAATAAAGAGTAAGGAATTGGAGCATCTAATTAAACAAAATGGTCTTGGCACAAGCTATACCACCAAGGTGGCACATTTATCACCCCAATAAGGGCTTCATGCTGAATGCTATGTGCTTTACTTGTGTGGGCAACATTGTTTTTGTATATTTTAATACTTTCTTACATCTTCAAGATTAAGAATGCTGATGCTGAAATGTTTATCAGACATCCAAGATAACCCTGGATATTTATCTTGTAATATTTTGTCTCAATTTCTTGGTGCTGCATGGTGATGCTACTTCCATGTATTTCTAATGTGATTCCATGTTTCTTTATATTTTTGACCTTATCTCTTACTTCTTTCTACCTCCGTATTGTGCTCCAAACATCCTGGCACTCTCTGTCTCAGGGATTTTGTGCTTGCTGTTCCCTCTCCTTGGAACACTTTTCTTAGGTTTCCCCAGGGCTTCCTCCCTCCCTTCCTTCCTTCAAGTCTTTGCTAAATTGACACCTTCTCAGTGAGGCTTCCCTACTTAAAATTGCTCCTCCTCCCCTAGTACTCTCTACCCTCTTTTCCTGCTTTATTATTTTGCAGAGCACTTAGAGCCTTCTGATATACCATATTACTTATTTAGTTAGTTGTCTGTCTCCCCTCATTGATTTAGAAGCTCCAGGCAGGTGGGGATTTTCCCTTCCTTCCCTCCTTCCCCCCTTCCTTCTCATGAATAATGTATTTATTTTAAGAAGACTGGTCCCATTACTCTGGTTTCTCTATATTCAACATATTCAAGAACTGTTCCAAGAAAGGCATTTACTAGAAGCAGGAATTAATTCTGATATTGAAAAGACTGTAAAGGAATGTGACATATACCAAAAACAAGAGTCTTTGTTCATGAGTCAGGCTGATTTCATAGGCCTTTTCAGGGGAAGAAATTCTTGACTGTGGAAGACTTATCCAAAGAAAATCAAAGTTCTTCCTTTTCAAATCATAGCCCTAATACAGCCTTGCACCCATTGTTTTAAAGTAAGCATTTCCAGATACTTGTTTCTGATCTTTCTTTGATATTTATCTTATTTTAGACTAAGGCAGGAGATGGTATATCTGAATTGTCCCACTCATGCTCATTTTCCTCAAGCAGATGGTCTGGTTAAGAGAATGGAATGTACTGCTGAGGAGGGTTTGAGGAATGCTGCTGGACATAGATCAGTAAAGCTTGCCAGGTTTCATTTACTCAGTATATACCGCCAAATTCAATAAAAGGGTTAGCCTTGCATAATTATTAATAGAGGATATTTGAAGACTCCTAACTGACATGGAGTCAGTTAAAGACTTAAAGGCCTATTCTGGTTACTGCTCTGCTAAACTTAATATACACTTGCTTTTATAAGGAAGGCCAACTTTGCTGGAACTATACAGCTGCCTAAAGGTGGATTCTGATTCTGTAACTGAGATTATGGAGGCTTTTCCATGTGCAAATAGGCACAGTGGCACTATGGTACACGGTGGCACTGTCTGCAAAGGTGAACCTGTGTAGGTGATCTGAAAACTACAGAACAGATGAAATACTTCTGGAACTTAACAATGCTGATATTTTAAGAATATTTCTCTAGGAATCATCGAGTCCACAAAGTCATGGGAGCAACGCTCTCTTGACTCTACCACTGTCAAAAAACGTGTACCTGGTATTTCAATACCAACAACTGTAACAGAGAGAGTCCTGACAGAGGTTACCTATCTCCTTGCTGATTAATGTTAGGGAGAGCTTAGCATGTACTCTAGAACAGGGGTCCCCAACCCCTCGGCTGTGGACCAGTACCGGTCTGAGGCCTGTTGGGAACTGGGCCACACAGCAGGAGGTGAGCAGTGGGCAAGCGAAGCTTCATCTGCCGCTCCCCATTGCTCCCCATTGCTTGCATTACTGCCTGAACCTTCCCCTCCCCTCCACACTGTTGATGGAAAAATTGTCTTCCGTGAAACCGGTCCCTGGTGCAAAAAAGGTTGGGGACCGCTGTTCTAGAGGGCACTGCTCTTCTATGTTAGTTTTCCACCTGAGTTCTAGAAAGTGTAGCTAGCTATTGACAGAACCATTGAGCCCATACTAGTTTCAGAGCAAGAAATAACTATTTAGTTGAAGATTTGCTTCCTTGTCTGTTTTCCTCCAAATAGTATATTTTTCCTATATAGATTTAGTTTTCAAAAACTAAATTTTTTTGTTTAGTTTTTTTCAAAAACTAAAGAGATTTTCTTCCTCTTTTCCTTAAAAAATTTTTTTAAACTAAAGATGGTATTTAACCTTTATCGGCCCCAACAATATTTTGCCATCTTTCTGCAAATTACAAAGACATATTCTTGACACGATAAGCATGTGAAAGTTTATTGTCAAAACGCTCTTTTAAAAATGTGTATTTGAAATTAATTTTTAAAATTAAATGTATCTATTGGGATGATGAAAATGTTCTGAAATTAGGTTTTGGTGATGTACGAATCTGTAAATATACTAGAAACCACTGAACTGTACACCTAAACAGGTGAACTTTATGACACATAATTACATTTCAATAAAGCTGTTAAAATTGTTTATCTTTTAATGATTCTTAACTTATTGCAATAACAAAATTACCAAACTTTCAAAGAGTAATTGACAGTGAGGGTGGACTTGAACTCACAGAGACAGAAAAGGACTCAACCCATTCAGTTCAAGTTTCAGTGCCATTTCCTTGAAAGCAATTCTCATCTAGGTATTGGAATACAACGGTGTCTTATTGTTAGTAACAACAACAATAGCAAACAACTTGTTACAAATAATAGTTAAAGCATCAGAGTTTTGAAATGATTTACTTCTTACACAATTTAGAGCAGATAATTCTAGCATAACATTCCTCTCACTCATTTGTATTTTCTTTCTTCCTTTTTTTTTTTTTTTTGAGTGGAGTTACAAGGAGTGCATTAGGAATTGCTTATAAGTCTGGTTAGATCCAGCGTGGTATGTCACACATGTTACTGTTACTTGTCAGGGTGGAAAAAAAGAACTAAGAAGTCCTAGAGAAAAACTTATATTTAAATTTCAGCTGCTAAATGACAAAAAAGCCATTCATTTTCTGTGCATTCCGCAGTTCTCCTGGGGAATTCCCAATTCCCCAATTTCTTCCTTTCTTAAGCGGCCTGAACTGCCTAGATAGCAGTGTCTCCCAAACTTATTTGAGCTCAGAAACATTTATTTCCAAAATACCTAACATTTTGAGGAGCACAGTGTTCCTGGAACTCAGTTAGGAAAATGCTGCTCTGTGAGTTGTGACTTGCCCAAGGCACTAAAGTGTTTCTGCAGGAGAGGAATGGGAAATCTATTGCACACCCAGGTTGGAGGGCATGCTCATTCATATTTAAACACTCAAAGATACTTCTTGCTGTACCTCTCTCTCCATTTTGAATACTTGGGAGACTACCTTGTAGCTGTTTAGTTTAGTTGAAGTTGTTTTGTTTAGTACTTCTTATATTTTAATGTATGTATCAATTGCCTATTATGTAAACTTAAACTTAGTGAATCTGGGGTTGGGCCCAAGATTCTGCATTTCCAACAAGCTGCCAGGTGATGCTGATGCTATTGGTCCCATCACCACACTTTGTGTAACAAGGGTTTTGGATACATTTAGATCAGAGTAGCTCCAAGACAGAACAGAGTGATTTCTACTGAAGACATCCTAGTTTCTTCTCTGTTTCCTAAAGTCCAAGTATGGAGACAATCCTTTTCTGCTATAAGGTCAGTATGAAATGTCCAAAACCTTAACTTACTGCTTTGTCAAAATAAAACTAGGTACATATTTGCTTTCTATAGAAAATAAATGGGTGAAGTATCTGGGGGCCCTTACTCCTAGCTCATTGTGACGTGATTTGTAATACTAAATTGAAAGTATCAGGATATTCCCTGTTTTATTGTTTCTACAAAGTGTGTCCCAATGAGGTGAGAAATTTGGTACATCACACTCTGGAGAAGCACAAGGCAGCATTTTTTGCCCCAAATGTGTTCATCTTCTAATATTTGATCTGATTGTTATATATAGACCCAAATATTAAAAAATTCTAACAATTACCAAGGAGACAATCCTGTTTAATTTGTATAGAGAGATATATACCAGATTTTTAACATTGTTTACTTGGGGTGGGTGGGGCAGGGAGGCAAGAAAGGAGGTACAGTGAAAAATGGGGTTGAAGAAAGAAAAAAGAAATGTACAAGTTAAGTAAAAATGTATTAGTTAAGGATCTAAAGCAAGAAAGACATTTCAACACAAACTAGATGAAATAAGTTAGTAGGAATGATAGAATAGAGAATCTAGAAATTTACTGAACTATTCTCTCAGAGCTGCTAGTTAAGGGTTATTACCAGTAACTTGGAATAAGTGGAGACTGAAACCAGAACCCCATATGTATTTATCATGGTTAGTTCTATTTAACTATATCCAGTAAATGATAATTGTTCTCATAGAAAAAAAGTAGCTTCTAATGAATCATGGACCAAACCCAAGATTAGTTGTTTCAAATGCTCTTGAGTAACATTTAGTTACATCAATATATTTTTAAAAACAACATCTTGTACTCAAACCCATCTGAACTTAATCCTAGTGGCTTCTTGCCCAGATTTTCCAAAGAAGCAGGGGAAAGAATTGAGATTCTCAGTATCATTTTCCCAGGATGATTTTGTGTCATAATGAAATTAGCAGAGTTCCAAGATCTCTGACACTAGTGTTTTTGAAGCCTACATAATAGAATATATTCCTCAGAACTTAGTAAAAATGCTGCAGATATATCTCTCACCTTGGGAAGCAGTATACATAGTGGGGTGTAAACACTGTTGAAGAGATCAGAAAAGCTACTTGACATTAGGCAAATCCCTTCTCTGGACTTCAGTTTTCTCCTTTGTCATTGAATGAAGAAACAGTGAGTTTCCTTATCACCTTCACAGTGTTCTTTCCTTTTCCCTGCTTCACATGGATGGTTCCTTCCCTCTCCATGACCACTCTGTTAGGTAGATTCTCTCATGTCTACTACACACTCTCAATTTTTGCAAACACTTTATTCCCTTAAGAATGTCTGCTTACATGTTCCTTATCTATCTCCCCATCCCCACATCACCTCTCTCCCCTCCCCAGTAGACTAAGCTCTGTGAAAGAGGCTGCGGTTGAGAGCACAGATTCTAAAGTGGACTCCATGGGTTCAAGTTCCACTTTTGCCATCTACTTGCTGTGCGAACCTGGGAAGTTACCTTACTTCTCCTCATTTCCTTATCTGCAAAATAGATGTGACAATAGTACCTGCACCTCGAGGTTGCTGTGAGGATAAATAAGTTAAAAATTTGACATTTGACCCTATGTCAGTGTGTGGTCAATCAAATAAATGAGGGGAGGGACTGATTGTGATTAGTTCTCCATTGTATCTCCTGAAGTTTTTGATGGTCTGTGTGTTAAGCGTATCTGCACAGTGAGAGGGTGGATTAGGTGATGGAAGTGAGACTCTGTCTACTCTGTGAACATTGCCATGGCTTCTAACATGGGCATGAAGATCCATACATATAAGAGATTCCTTTCTGTCTCATGAACAAATGTATCTATTTATTCAGGGTTTTTTTTTCTATTTTTTTATAAGTAATATAGAAAGATAATATAGTACAATAATGCCAATCACAAGTTTTGTATTCAGACAGACACAATGTGACCATATGCAAGCAACAAAAGCTGTAGTTTCCTCATTCATAAAATGGGGATAATCACATGCTTCAGAGGGTTGTGAGAATTAAATGGGGTCCTGTTTGTAAAGTATTTAGAACTCTGGCCTGTATTCAGTAAGTGGTAAATTCTACATTCCTCTTTAAGGTAGAACCCAGCTTTAGCTGCAAATAATATCATTTTTTTGTAATGGCATTTTGTAAGAGTAAAAACATTCTTCAGCATCACAGAATGTTAGCAGTGGAAGGGAACTTCAGGAATATCCACTCCATCTTATCCATTATCCATATGAAACGACTGATCTAAAGAGAGATTAAGTGGTGGTACGAGATGCCTCTGCATTTTTTTTAATCTGTGGTTTTTTTCTGAAGTTTATTTATTTATTTTTCAACCCAGGACACGGTGGGCACTGTATTAACACAGTGTTTATTGAATGAGTGGTGGAAAAATCAATAGATATTGAGTACTTATTATGCCATTCTGCTAGCCACTGAGGACTTTAAAACAATGGCCAATTGTCCTTGCTTTAAGGCACTCATGACTTTCTGAGGGAAGATAAGATATAGCCTATTAGCAGGATTTCACACCCTTGACCACTCCTTTTTATTGAAACACTCTCTTTCTATTAAGTTCCATGATTCCACACTCTTTTTATCGTTTTGACTCTTCTTTTAAATGTCTTTTGCTGGTTGCTTCTCCTCTGTTCAAACTTAAGAGTCTAGTGTTGCTCCATGCTCTGTCTTTGGGTGTTCACTTTTCTCTCTAGTTGATCCCATTCAGTCAACTTCAATTACCATCTAAGCTAGCAGTTCTCAAGTTTTTGTGTGTGTAAAAATCAGTTGAGAAGTTTGTAAAAACCATGGAACTGGATGGAATCACACAGAAAGTAAGCAGAGCTACAGAAGAAAAGAAGTTATACCTCAAATTACTTAGAATTTGGACAACAGTAAAATGAGAAGTATCCAGTAACATAAACTCAGAAAGTTTGACCAGTGGGATAGGAGAAAAATCAAGAGAATGATGTTTTGGAAGTTTTGTGAAGACTGTTTTTCAAGGAGGGACTGATCTGTTGTGAAGCTGTTAAGTAAAATGAACTCTGAGATCTGACCACTGGATTTTGCATGATCACTGGAGAGCTAGACAAGAGCAATTTGGGAGCTGTGGAGATGAGAATCTGTTTGTAATGGGAAAAGAGAGAATAGGTTGAAGATAAACATGCATACATTTTATGGTCCAGAAAATTCATTTTCAGGAACATACCCAAGAGAAATGCTTGCACATTTGTACCATTGGACCCATTCAAGAATGTTCAGAGCTGTGTTATTTGTAATGGTAAAATCCCCAAACAGTGGATATGTAGGTTATATTATGCTCCTACAATGGGATATCATATAGCTGTGAACACGAACAGGTTATTACTATACATCTTATAAAACCTAATTTTGAGCCCATGTAATGAATTTAAAATATAGGTAGAACTAAACAGTATGTTCTTTAGGGAGATATATATATATACACACACACACACACGTATATATATACATATATACATATATATATGTACATATATATATCATAAAGATAATCAAGGAAATTTAGATACCATGACAGATAACAGTTACAAGGGCAGTGTTGGGGGAGGGCAGTTAGTGAACAAGATGTAACTGGGGAGGGGCCCAGAGGGTCTTCTAAAGTACAGTGATACTATTTTTCTTAATAAATGCTGAGTACTCAGAGGTTCATTTTTAAATAAGTCTTTATGTGTGATATATTTCATAATAAAAAATTTTTTAAGTAAAAAAAGTGAATGGGAGAAGAAAACAGAAATGGAGGCAGTGGGTCTAAACAAACTTTTACAAGAATTTTGCTGTTAAGGGGAGAAAATGAGAAATGAGGCAATAGCTAGAGAAGAGTTGTGGATCAGGGAGGAATTTTTTTTTTTAAACTGAAGATAGCATGGTATGTCTTTATACTGATAGGAATATTCCAGCAGAGAAGGAAACTATATGTTTTAATTTGTTTAATTCAGAATAAAAAAATGTCTAGGTTAGAAAAATGTTCAATGGATCTATTTATCCACTGACTTGAAATTTGAGATCACATATCCTTTTATTAATCATTGATACACTTGTTTATACTTCTAGCACATGGATATTGAAAATATCGTATTGAATCTGCCCTTTCTTTCTGCTGAGTTATTCATCAGTGTAAACTTTTCCAAAGTCAGTTTTATTTTCAATGATCTTAGTTACCCAGTGAATGATTTTAGACTTGGGATGGTACTTTAATTTTATATATCATGAGCACATGCTAAATTTAGTCTTAAAGAATACTCTGAAAAACTGAAATTATGGCAAGTTTTCTTTGCTCAGGAGAATGAGACCCTTCAAGTTGGAGCAATACCTTTTAAAGAATTGGATTGGGTATCTTTAGTTTCCCTTACAACAACAGATACTGATTCTTGTCCTCATGACTTATTTTAGGGGTGTCAACCGTAGCCACCCCTATGATGGCATGGAGTGGCATGAGTCAGATAAGTAACAAATTTCTGAGGAAGTAACTTGAGTTCCTTCTGGAGGACAAATTGGCAGTGGATATAAGAGAATTTGCTAGAAAATACATGATTCTAGGGGACTGATTGCAGTCACCATGTATTATAATGCCATCACCACTCCCCAGCCTGTACCAACATTAGAAAAACAGTCTGGCCAAATGGGCAACTGGTTTAGCATGTGGCTTGAGGCTTTTATGGGCAATACCTTGTACTTTAAATGTACCATTTTGGGCTCCATGACTGTAAAGGTAAGTTGGTATCCACTTGTCTAATTTCTATTAAGAAATATGTCCTTTGCCTACTGATTTACAATTTTAAGCATGGTTTTTGAAAATTAAAATAGCAATTCATAAACCAGAATTGAAACAACAGGAAGAATTTGGAATACATTTTTGACAGTTACAGCATTTTTTTTTCCATGGCATTTGATTGGCTTTGGCATGTCTCTCTGGTCAGTTAATCATATCAAGAGCACAAACAAAAAGGAAGAAAATGGAAATAAGATTTGTTATGGTGGGAGGAGTCCTGCTAAGACTGTCTGTTCCTGAGCTGAGATATGCTCATTTGCCTTAAATCCTTCCTTAAACTACATTCTGAATTCCAGCTTTTAATCTTCATCCTGTTTTCCAAACTTCATCTCATACTTTTTATGTAATCCAGTGCAAAAGACACTCTCTTAGAGGACCTAAGAACATCTGGAATACTTAAGGATTTGAAATGAATAATAATTATATCATGATAACAGAGCTGCCCAGGTTCCTGGGTCCTCTGATAGGATTTCCCTCTTCAGAGAGGGGTGAACAGATAGGTAAAGAAAGAAACACACCATCTTTGCAACCTTCAGGAGAAGACAACCTAAAAAAGGTCTGGAACTTTAATTTATACATAAAAGTAATCAAACCATTCAAGAGACCCCATTCTCAACAAAAGGTATCACAGAATTACCTGAAGATTTACCTAAAATTACCTAAAAATGACGTAGAATTACCTAAAAACATATTACTTTAATTTCCCTTCCCCTACCCAATTTGGATACCCTGCTCCCTCAGAGCATATGGAGGAACTGGAAAATAGTGAAGTTTGACTTTTTTCTTTTAAATTGAAGATAGCGAGGTGTGTCTTTATGCTGATGGGAATATTCAAGTAGAGTAGGAAACTATGTTTTAATTCATTTCTTGCACTATTAAACTCAGGCATGTGTCCTGTCAAAATAAAAATTTGGGATTTCCCTGGCGGTCCAGTGGTTAAGACTCTGCGCTTCCAGTGCAGGGGGCGCGGCTTCGAACCCTGGTCAGGGAGCTAAGATCCCACGTGCCTCGAGGCGCGGCCCAAAAAAAAAAAAAAAAAAAAATTTGTCTATTTTAAAATTATGCAAGCCATTTGAGTATACTCTCCTCTTCCCACTAAAAATTCTACTCTTTACTCATGTTGACAGAAGGCATTGTTTTCTAGTCATGGGTCCTCAAATTGATGAACAAGGTCCATAAGTTATTTTCAAAATTTCACCAATTTGTCACAGTGACTCTGATTAACTTGTTCCGATAAAAATCAACCAACCGGGCTACCCTGGTGGCGCGGTGGTTGGGAATCTGCCTGTCAATGCAGGGCACACGGGTTCGAGCCCTGGTCTGGGAAGGTCCCACATGCCGCGGAGCAGCTAGGCCCGTGAGCCACAACTACTGACCCTGCGCGTCTGGAGCCTGTGCTCCGCAACAAGAGAGGCCAGGATACTGAGAGGCCCGCGCACCGCGATGAAGAGTGGCGCCCACTTGCCGCAACTAGAGAAAGCCCTCGCACAGAAACGAAGATCCAACACAGCCATAAATAAATAAATAAATAAAATAAAATAAAAAAACAAAAACAAAAAAACAGGTTGTTCTTTAAAAAAAAAAAAAAAAAAAATCAACCAACCAACCAACCAATGAACAAACCTAATTGTGAGCTATATATTTTTAGGTTAATAAAAAAGGAAAAACTGATTATATGTAGATGCAGCTTATTTTTAAGAGATAAAATATTTCAAAGTGTGATCCATAGAAACCAAGTTGCAAAGAAGAGTTATTTGTAATTTTAAAGTTTGGTTCTGATTGAGTGTAAGGATGGATCAATTTAGAAATTAGCTTGATTCAAGGCATTATGAAATTGTACATCACTTTCATTACTTCCATTATTTACATGTTTCCCTTTATTTTCCTTTGAATGACATTTAGCTGTTTATGAGATTCAATTTCTTTAAAAAATCAGAGAAATTTCTTTGCAAAATTAAAAATGTTTCAGCAAAATACATTTCAAACTCTATTGTGTTTACCGAAACAATACCAGATTGTTATAGGAGGTTTAGGAATAATGGGGAAAATATAATTCATAAGCTCACCACTGTAATACAACAAACATGATTAGTATTTTATATTTCTCGTAGACTTTTTCAAATGTATAGTTTTACAAAGTGTTAATCAATGAGTGAATACAATTTTGTGATTTATTTTCACATAAAATGAGAATACATAATATATAAATAATTTCATAGATTTTAACCTATTTTAATGGGTTATTAAACCTATCCCTTCTATGAATATGAAATAATTTATTTTTATTATTTTCTTATATTATTACTTGTTAATTATTTATTTTTGGAAAATTAGATTGCTATCCATTTTTTATTCTTTTATATATATATTCTAATGCACATAATTGTACATATATTTTATTAAAATTATTTGAATTTTGATTAAGTTTTCTAAAGTTCAGGAGATTTAAAATAAACACAACTACACTTAACATGGCCAACAGATTGTCCATATTTTATTTATTCCTCTTTTAAAATGACTTACCAGTATCATACTTTTCTTTTTCATGGGAAAACAAAATGAACAATATAGTCATAGATGCAGACACAAACACATCAAATTATGTAATTTTGAGATTGTACCATCTAACTCTAGATTGTGCTACAATTTGTTTCTTTTTTTTATGTGAAAGTGTATGATCATAAGTAGCTATTAATTGAAAAGAAAACTAGGCAAATACTATTTTTTTCTTAAGTATCAACAAGAACTTACTTGAAATTAATGATATCATAGTATATAATAGGTAGACAAATATAGTCTTTGCTTTCTTAAAGAGGACTTCAGGATTCACTGCATATTTAATAGCTAGTAATAATATTGCGACAGGAGTGAAAATAGAGAATCCTTAAAAAACTTTAAACAACAGAGGAATTTTTTACTGATTACATTTTAAAAGCCATACATCAGTTTTTTGAAAAGTTAAATATGAGAAAACAAAAACACTTCCTTATTCAAACATGTTTTCATAACGCTAAGCCATCTTTTTAGGTTTATTCATTTTGTTAAAAATTCAGTCAAGCAGTCAAGCACCTTATTTAAACAATATCAAGCATGTTATCTAAACAATATCTAAGAGTTTCAATGAAGTTTTGACAAAAGTAACTAAAAGATTGCTAGGCACAACCAAAATTTCTTAAGCTTCTGTACATTTTTCAAATGCTTTATGATAGAGTCAAAATTTCAGGACTACAATGGCAAAAATAGGACTTACCTATACATTTTAATCCTGAGTAATAAAGAGGTCCTTTTTTCTGCCTGTCCAACTGCTCTGAGATTTCCACTCAAATGAATGACTCTTGTGTGTTATATGTGATCTATGAAAGAACTGAAGACAAAGGAGGAAATCCCACACAATTAAAACCTAACTTGTTAAACAAGTCTGAAGGAATCAACTTGAACCAATCATGTGACTTGTGGAATGGAATCAGAAATAGACAGGAAATTTTACAAATCAGTAAAAATTTTATTTATACTGGTAACTTGTGATTACACATGATAACAGGTGATAGGTATTTTGTGAAAGCTTGAAACTACTCCACAGGCTGTAGTGTCATAGTTTTTAATTTAAAAAGGATGTGACACTCGCCCATATTATCATGTTGTCATACAACTTATTCTTTGCCACAGCAAGCCAAAGACTATCAGAAAATACTTTCCAGATATTAATTGGTGGTACTACCTTTGAATTCTCCCTTCTCTGTGATAAAATTCTGTTTTTCTCATAGCACTTGAAACAGAGATTCAGAGAAGTAATTGATTACATATACAAACTTGTGGGATAAGCAAGCAGAACAGTTGGAACTAAAATTCACTTTGTCTTTTTCACTATGCCTTTTAAAAAAAATATTCTAACTCAATACTGCTAGTGGATGAGTGGACAGCAGAGTATAGTACGAATATTCCATGTAGAATAACATGGAAGTGAGAAAGGACATTCCTGTTTATTGTGCTGGGAAGGACAGGAGATAAATTTGGAAGGGTATGCTGAGGTTACTTTGGGAGAAATAATGAACGCTAAATAATTGGAATGTGTAACAGAATTAGGAAATTTGAATTTTGGTCTCAACTTTTTCACCAACTAGTTGCAAAGCCTAAGCAAAAAATCACTTATTACTCTATGAGTCTCATTTACCTACTGAGAAAATGAGAAGCTGAATCACTTGGTTTTAGAGGACGTTTTTATCTCTAAAATTCTATGACTTTATCTTGTAAATCACTGATAGCTAATGTCTAATGAATTCACTCCAGGACTTCAACTCCAGAAGTGTTCAATTACTTATGCATTTTTTATATAATGTGCATACCATACAACAGGAACAGGAATGCATGGGCTCCTCCCTACCCTTGCCCCCTATATATTTTCATCAGATCCTATTTCTCATGCCTGATATTCTGACCTTTTTTTTTGTTTCGTTTTTAGTAAAAAGAATAAAACAATATATTAAAAACATTTGAACAAAGTTACCTAAACAAACCATTTTCATTTTATATGTTAACTTTTAAGTACTTTTCACATGTACAGCTCTTTTTCACAAGTTATATCATAGTATATAGCTTTGTATTGTGCTTTTTATTATGCTCAATGTTATTTCATAAGCATATTCTTGTGTTACTAATTTTTATTCCTAGTAGTTGTATATATTATTTCTGGTAGCTGTGTATCTGTCTAATGGCTGCATAGAAAGTATAACTTTTTATTTTGATATAATTTCAAACTTACAGAAAACTTGCAAATATAGTACCTAGATTCATCAATTATTAAGAATTTTAATGGCTGCATTTTAAAAGGTGAATCATATCACACTGAACAGATACATCATAAAATACGGAAACCGTCTCCTAATGTGAAGTATTTTGACCACCTTCACGAACGTAGTCTTTTTTTTTTACTCTGCTGCTGAATTTTTCATTGAAATAAATGAAAAAGAAAAAATGGCATACTGGGGCAAATTATTTAAATATTTTAATGACCTTTAAAAATTTGCTTTTATTTTAATAATTTTTTTAAAGATGTGAAGTATATTGTCTTCTGGTTTTTGTTGACAGTACTTTCCCCCAACTATGTGTGCTCTTTCTTCTCCATCTTTGTATTTCCTGGAGCAATCAGCAAAGCCCTTTTTAATGAGAAGGTACTTAGTCAACACACATTGTTTGAATGTCCAGTAACTGAATGAATTAATGCAGATCCTGGTTTCGCAACACTGTTCACAACAGAACTTGGGAATGCGTCAGGGGAGAGGCATGGGGTAAACTGCATTCAGTCTGAAAGCAACTTCCTGCTTTCCTGTGATGAGCTCAACACAGGAAGAGAGGTGGGGCATGAAATTATGCTTTGTGAAAGCAGAAATAGAGTCACAGATGTAGAGAACAAACTTATGGTTACCAAAGGGGAAAGGGGGGCAGGTAGGATGAACTGGGAGATTGGGATTGACATATATACACTACTATGTATAAAATAGGTAACTAATGAGAACCTGCTGTATAGCACAGGGAATCTACTTAATGCTCTCTGGTGACCTAGATGGGGAGGAAATCCAAAAAAGAAGGGATGTATGTATATATGTATAGCTGATTCACTTTTTTGCACAGCAGAAACTAACACAACATTGTAAAGCAACTATACCCCAATAAAAATTAATAAAAAATAAAAAAATTATGGTTTGTGAGGCAAAGGAATTGCTCTTAACACGGACTTATTCAAAAGATGTTGACTCTTAATTTTCAGATCCTCAGGGAGTGGCAGGATAGGCCTTGACCTTTTCTATTCTATAGGGGAAGCCATTGCAAGAATAAGGAATGTAGAATGACATTGTACAAAAAATATCAGAATCCTCTTCTTCCCTGCCATAGGCTTGATTTTATTCCTCCAGCTGTACATTCACAAAACCAAGACAATGTGACCTAAGACTGACAGGAACAAGCTTCAGGGAAATATCAATAGAAGAGATCATTTGTTGTGATGGAGTATAAATCATGTAGTGTAAACACTATCAAGATTGGTTCTTTTGCCTGCCTAGGCTGAGGGGGGAGATGATGGTAAAGACAATATCTCCAAATACACGAATGTCTGAAAATAGACCTAGCTTTAAAATAAGTATGAGTCATTCAGTGGAACCCGTCACAACAATATGAGCAGAAGAAAACAACCAAAAGGCAGATGATGTAAGAAGGCGTGGGCCAGAGTGTTTTCTTTGAATTTGGAGATTGTTTAGTCATCATGTCCAGGGCAGCACTGTCGTATGGCTATGGCTGGTAATGAATTTGTCATGACCTCCTTCACAGAGTTATTATATACATAGAAAAAGAAACATAATGGATGTGCCCACCATTTGAAAGTTGTAAAATGTTGTTTAAATAGAAATATTTACATTTAGTATAAGTGTAAATTTAAAAGTTGGGTAGTAATTGGATTTTCTAAGTGTGGCCAAGTCTATTTTATTTTATTTCTTACTATGTGCAGGTTCTTTTGTTTTTTTAATTAATTTTTATTGGAGTATAGTTGCTTTACAACGTTGTGTTAGTTTCTGCTGTGCAGAAAAGTGAATCAGCTATACATATATACATATATCCCCTCTTTTTTGGATTTCCTCCCCATTTAGGTCACCACAGAGCATTGAGTAGAGTTCCCTGTGCTATACAGTAGATTCTCATTAGTTATCTATTTTATACATAGTACTGTATATATGTCAATCCCAATCTCCCAATTCATCCCATCCCTCTTTCCCCACCTGGTATCCATACGTTTGTTCTCTATATCTGTGTCTCTATTTCTGTTTTGCAAATAAGTTTATCATTTTTCTAGATTCGACATATAAGCAATATTATATGATATTTGTTTTTCTCTTTCTGACTAACTTCACTCTGTATGACAGTCTCTAGTTCCATCCATGTCTCTGCAAATGGCACAGGTTCATTCCTTTTTATGGCTGAATCGTATTCTATTGCATATATGTACCACATTTTCTTTATCCATTCTTCTGTTGATGGACATTTAGGTTGCTTCCATGTCCTGGCTATTGTAAATAGTGCTGCAATGAACATTACAAGTGTCCTTTTGCATTATGGTTTTCCCAGGGTATATGCCCAGGAGTGGGATTGCTGGGTCATATGGTAGTTCTATTTTTAGTTTTTTAAGGAAGCTCCGTACTGTTCTCCATAGTGGCTGTATCAATTTACATTCCCACCAACAGTGCAAGAGGGTTCCCTTTTCTCCACACCCTCTACAGGATTTATTGTTTGTAGATTTTTTGATGATGGCCATTCTGACCGGTGTGAGGTGATACCTCATTTTAGTTGTGATTTGCATTTCTCTAATGGTTAGTGATGTTGAGCATTCTTTCATGTGTTTGTTGGCAATCTGCACGTCTTCTTTGGAGAAATGTCTATTTAGGTCTTCTGCCCATTTCTCGATTGGGTGGTTTGGTTTTTTGATATTGAGCTGCATGAGCTGTTTATATATTTTAGAGATTAATTACTTGTCAGTTGCATGATTTGCAAATATTTTCTTCCATTCTGAGGGTTGTCTTTTGATCTTGTTTATGGTTTCCTTTGCTGTGCAAAAGCTTTTAAGTTTCATTAGGTCCCATTTGTTTATTTTTGTTTTTCTTTCCATTTCTCTAGGAGGTGGGTCAAAAAGAATCTTGCTGTGATTTATATCATAGAGTGTTCTGCCTATGTTTTCCTCTAAGAGTTTGATAGTGTCTGGCCTTCCATTTAGGTCTTTAATCCATTTTGAGTTTATTTTTGTGTATGGTGTTAGGGAGTGTTCTAATTTCATTCTTTTACCTGTAGCTGTCCAGTTTTCCCAGCACCACTTATTGAAGAGGCTGTCTTTTCTCCACTTATATTCTTGCCTCCTTTATCAAAGATAAGGTGACCATATGTGCATGGGTTTATCTCTGGGCTTTCTATCCTGTTCCATTGATCTGTATTTCTATTTTTGTGCCAGTACCATACTGTCTTGATTACTGTAGCTTTGTAGTATAGTCTGAAGTCAGGGAGCCTGATTCCTCCAGCTCCGTTTTTCTTTCTCAAGATTGCTTTGGCTGTTCAGGGTCTTTTGTGATTGCATACAAATTGTGAAATTTTTTGTTCTAGTTCTGTGAAATATGCCATTGGTAATTAGATAGGGATTGCATTGAATCTGTAGATTGCTTTGGGTAGTAGAGTCATTTTCACAATGTTGATTCTTCCAATCCAAGAACATGGTATATCTCTCCGTCTATTTGTATCATCTTTAATTTCTTTCATCAGTGTCTTATAATTTTCTGCATATGGGTCTTTTGTCTCCTTAGGTAGGTTTATTCCTAGATATTTTATTCTTTTTCTTGCAATGGTAAATGGGAGTGTTTTCTTAATTTCACTTTCAGATTTTTCATCATTAGTGTATAGGAATGCCAGAGATTTCTGTGCATTAATTTTGTATCCTGCTACTTTACCAAATTCATTGATTAGCTCTAGTAGTCTTCTGGTAACACCTTTAGGATTCTCTATGTATAGTATCATGTCATCTGCAAACAGTTTCACTTCTTCTTTTCCTATTTGGATTCCTTTTATTTCTTTTTCTTTTCTGATTGCTGTGGCTAAAACTTCCAAAACTATGTTGAATAATAGTGGTGAGAGGGGGCAACATTGTCTTGTTCCTGATCTTAGTGGAAATGGTTTCAGTTTTTCACCATTGATGACAATGTTGGCTGTGGGTTTGACATATATGACCTTTATTATGTTGAGGTAAGTTCCCTCTATGACTACTTTCTGGAGGGTTTTTAACATAAATGGGTGTTGAATTTTGTCGAAAGCTTTCTCTGCATCTATTGAGATGATCGTATGGTTTTTATTCTTCAGTTTGTTAATATGGTGTATCAGATTGATTGATTTGCATATATAGAAGAATCCTTGCCTTCCTGGGATAAACCCCACTTGATCATGGTGTATGATCCTTTTAATGTGCTGTTGGAATCTGTTTGCTAGTATTTTGTTGAGGATTTTTGTATCTATGTTCATCAGTGATATTGGCCTGTAGCTTGCTTTCTTTGTGACATCTTTGTCTTGTTTTGGTATCAGGGTGATGGTGGCCTCGTAGAATGCGTTTGGGAGTGTTCCTCCCTCTGCTATATTTTGGAAGAGTTTGAGAAGGATAGGTGTTAGCTCTTCTCTAAATGTTTGATAGAATTCGCCTGTGAAGCCATCTGGTCCTGAGTTTTTGTTTTTTGGAAGATTTTTAATCACAGTTTTAATTTCAGTGCTTGTGATTGGTCTGTTCATATTTTCTATTTCTTCTTGGTTCAGTCTCGGCAGGTTGTGCATTTCTAAGAATTTGTCCATTTCTTCCAGGTTGTCCATTTTATTGGCATATAGTTGCTTGTAGTAATCTCTCATGATCCTTTGTATTTCTGCAGTGTCATTTGTTACTTCTCCTTTTTCATTTTTAATTCTGCTGATTTGAGTCTTCTCCCTTGTTTTCTTGATGAGTCTGTCTAATGTTTTATCAATTTTGCTTATCATCTCAAAGAACCAGCTTTTAGTTTTAATCTTTGCTATTGTTTCCTTCATTTCTTTTTCATGTATTTCTGATCTGATCTTTATGATTTCTTTCCTTCTGCTAACTTTGGAGGTTTTTTGTTCTTTCTCTACTTGCTTTAGGTGTAAGGTTATGTTGTTTATTTGAGATGTTTCCTGTTTCTTAAGGTAGGATTGTTTTGCCAGAAACTTCCCTCTTAGAACTTCTTTTGCTGCATCCCATAGGTTTTGGGTTGTCGTGTTTTCATTGTCATTTGTTTCTAGGTATTTTTAAATTTCTTCTTTGATTTCTTCAGTGATCTCTTGGTAATTAAGTAGTGTATTGTTTAGCCTCCATGTGTTTGTATTTTTTACAGATTTTTTTCCTGTAATTGATATCTAGTCTCATAGCATTATGGTCGGAAAAGATACTTGATATGATTTCAATTTTTTTAAATTTACCAAGACTTGATTTGTGATCCACGGTGTGATCTACCCTGGAGAATGTTCCATGCACACTTGAGAAGAAAGTGTATTCTGTTGGTTTTGGATGGAATGTCCTATAAATATCAATTAAGTCCATCTTGTTTAATGTATCATTTAAAGCTTGTGCTTCCTTATTTATTTTCATTTTGGATGATCTGTCCATTGGTGAAAGTGGGGTGTTAAAGTCCCCTACTATGATTCTGATACTGTCTTTTTCTCCTTTTAAGGCTGTTAGTATTTGCCTTTTTTATTGAGGTGCTCCTATATTGGGTGCATAAATATTTACAATTGTTATATCTTCTTCTTAGATTGATTCCTTGATCATTATGTAGTGTCCTTCTTTGTCTCTTGTAATAGTCTTTGTTTTAAAGTCTATTTTGTCTGATATGAGAATTGCTACTCCAGCTTTCTTTTGATTTCCATTTGCATCAAATATCTTTTTCCATCCCCTCACTTTCAGTCTGTATGTGTCCCTAGCGCTGAAGTTGGTCTCTTGTAGACAGCATATATATGGATCGTGTTTTTGTATCCATTCAGCCAGTCTGTGTCTTTCGGCCGGAGCATTTAAGCCTTTTGCTTTTAAGGTAATTATCGATATGTATGTTCCTATTACCATTTTCTTAATTGTTTTGGGTTTATTATTGTAGGTCTTTTCCTTCTCTTGTGTTTCCTGCCTAGAAAAGTTCCTTTAGCATTTGTTGTAAAGCTGATTTTGTTGGTGCTGAATTCTCTTAGCTTTTGCTTGTCTGTAAAGGTTTTAATTTCTCCATCAAATCTGAATGAGATCCTTGCTGGGTAGAGTAATCTTGGTTGTAGGTTTTTCCCCTTCATCACTTTAAATATGTCCTGCCATCCCCTTCTGGCTTGCAGAGTTTCTGCTGAAAGATCAGCTGTTAACCTTATGGGGATTCTTTTGTGTGTTATTTGTTGTTTTTCCCTCGCTGCTTTTAATATTTTTTCTTTGTATTTAATTTTTGATAGTTTGATTAATATGTGTCTTGGTGTGTTTCTCCTTGGTTTTGTCCTGTATGGGACTCTCTGTGGTTCCTGGACTTGATTAACTATTTCCTTTCCCATGTTAGGAAAGTTTTCAATATAATCTCTTCAAATATTTTCTCAGTCCCTTTCTTTTTCTCTTCTTCTTCTGGGAGCCCTATAATTCAAATGTTGGTGTGTCTAATGTTTTCCCAGAGGTCTTTGAGACTGTCCTCAATTCTTTTCATTCTTTTTCCTTTATTGTGCTCTGCAGTAGTTATTTCCACTATTTTATCTTCCAGGTCACTTATCCATTCTTCTGCCTCAGTTATTCTGCTATTGATCCCTTCTAGAGAACTTCTAATTTCATTTATTGTGTTGTTCATCACTGTTTGTTTGCTCTTTAGTTCTTCTAGGTCCTTGTTAAACATTTCTTTTATATTCTGCATTCTATTTCCAAGATTTTGGATCATCTTTACTATCCTTATTCTGAATTCTTTTTCAGGTAGACTGCCTGTTTCCTCTTCATTTGTTAGGTCAGGTGGGTTTTTACCTTGCTCCTTCATCTGCTGTGTGTTTCTCTGTCTTCTCATTTTGCTTAACGTACTGTGTTTGGGGTCTCCTTTTCTCAGGCTGCAAGTTCATAGTTCCCACTTTTTTTGTGTCTGCCCCCAGTGGCTAAGGTTGATTCAGTGGGTTGTGTAGACTTCTGTATGGAGGGGACTAGTGCCTGTGTTCTGGTGGATGAGGCTGGATCTTGTCTTTCTAGTGGGCAGGTCCACGTCTGGTGGTGTGTCTTGGGGTGTCTGTTGACTTATTATGATTTTAGGCAGCCTCTCTGCTAATGGGTGGGTTTGTGTTCCTGTATTGCTAGTTGTTTGGCATAGGGTGTCCAGCATTGTAGCTTGCTGGTCGTTGAGTGGAGCTGGGTCTTGGCGTTGAGATGGAGATCTCTGGGAGATTTTCACCATTTGATATTATGTGGAGCTGGGAGGTCTCATGTGGACCAGTGTCCTGAACTTGGCTCTCCCACTTCAGAGGCATAGCCCTGATGCCTGGCTGGAGCACCAAGAGCCTGTCATCCACATGGCTCAGAATAAAAGGGAGGAAAAAAAAAGAAACAAAGAAGATAAAATAAAATAAAATTAAAGTTATTACAATAAAAAATAATTATTAAAAAAAATTTTTAAAGTAATAGAAAAAGAAGAAAGAAAGAGAGAGCCACCAAACCAGAAAACAAATCCACCAATGATAACAAGCGCTAAAAATCATACTAAAAAAACCCCAAAAAACAAAAAAACAAAAACGGACAGACAGAACCCTAGGAGAAATGGTAAAAGCAAAGCTATACAGACAAAATCACACACAGAAGCATACACATACACACTCACAAAAAGAGAAAAAGGGAAAAAAATACACATATCGTTGCTCCCAAAATCTGCCTCCTCAGTTTGGGATGATTCATTGTCTATTCGGGTATTCCACAGATGCAGATACATCAAGTTGATTGTGGAGATTTAATCTGCTGCTCCTGAGGCCGCTGGGAGAAATTTCCCTTTCTCTTCTTTGTTCCCACAGCTCCCGGGGTTCAGCTTTGGATTTGGACCCGCCTCTGCGTGTAGGTCGCCTGAGGGCGTCTGTTCTTTGCTCAGACAGAACGGGGTTAAAGGAGCAGCTGATTCGGGGGCTCTGGCTCACTCAGGCCGGGGGGAGGGAGGGGTACGGATGCAGGGCGAGCCTGTGGCAGCAGAGACCGGCGTGACGTTGCACCAGCCTGAGGCGGCCGTGTGTTCTCCCAGGGAATTTGTCCCCGGATCACGGGACTCTGGCAGTGGCAGGCTGCACAGGCTCCCGGGAGGGGCGGTGTGGAGAGTGACCTGTGCTCGCACACAGGCTTCTTGGTGGCGGCAGCAGCAGCCTTAGCGTCTCATGCCCGTCCCTGGGGTCCGCGCTGATTGCCGCGGCTCACGCCCGTCTCTGGAGCTACTTTACGCGGCGCTCTGAATCCCCTCTCCTCGTGCACCAGGAAACAAAGAGGCAAGAAAAAGTCTCTTGCATCTTCGGCAGCTCCAGACTTTTTCCTGGACTCCCTCCTGGCTAGCTGTGGCGTACTAACCCCTTCAGGCTGTGTTCACGCAGCCAACCCCAGTCCTCCCCCTGCGATCCGATCCGACCGAAGCCCGAGCCTCAGCTCCCAGCCCCCGCCCGCCCCGGCGGGTGGGCAGACAAGCCTCTCGGGCTGGTGAGTGCCGCTCGGCACAGATCCTCTGTGCGGGAATCTCTCCGCTTTGCCCTCCGCACCCCTGTGGCTGCGCTCTCCTCCGTGGCTCCGAAGCTTGCCCCCTCCGCCACCCGCCGTCTCCACCAGTGAAGGGGCTTCCTAGTGTGTGGAAACCTTTCCTCCTTCACAGCTCCCTCCCACTGGTGCAGGTCCCATCCCTATTCTTTTGTCTCTGTTTTTTTTTTTTTTTCTTTTGCCCTACCCACGTACGTGGGGAGTTTTTTGCCTTTTGGGAGGTCTGAGGTCTTCTGCCAGCGTTCAGTAGGTGTTCTGTAGGAGCTGTTCCACATGTAGATGTATTTCTGATGTATTTGTGGGGAGGGAGGTGATCTCCACGTCTTACTCTTCTGCCATCTTGAATCTCCCCCTACCTATGTAGAACTTGGGTTTTTCCTGCTTTGGCCCTGGGAATGGTCAAAGCAAATTTCTTGATTTTGTTTTGTTGGATTTGTTTTTGTTGTCATTTTGAATAGGTTAATTTTCCATTTCTTTTTCTGTTTGTTTACTGCTAACTTCAAGGCAATCTATTGATTTTCCCCTCAGCTTTACTGAGATATAATTGATATATAACATTGTGTAAGTTTAATGTATATAATGTGATGATTTGATACACATATACATTGCAAAATATTTACCACAGTTAGGTTAGTTAATACATCCTTCACCTTACATAATTACCATCTCATTGTTGTTGTTGTTTTGGGAACATTGAAGCTCTGCTCTCAGAGCAACTTTCAGGTGTATAATACAGTATTGACTATAATCACTATGCTGTGTATTAGATCCTGGAGGTTATTCATCTCATAGCTAAAAGTTTGTACCCTTTCACCCAACATCTCCCCATTTCCCCTGCCCCCAACTCCTGGCAACCTAATGTTTAGCATAGTGACTATAGTTAATTATACTGTATTGTATACTTGAAATTTTATGAGAGAGTAAATCTTAAGCATTTTCACTCAAAAAAGAAAAAAAGTAACCATGTTAGGTGATGGATGTGTTAATTAACTTAATGTGGTAATAATTTCACAATGTATATATACAATCAAGTTATTGTGTTGTATACTTTAAATACATACAGTTTTTTCAATTATATTTCAGTAAAGCTGGAAAAGTGTTAATATCACCCAAAACACCCTCACAGAAACATCCAGAATAATGTTTAACTATTGATACATATCTGGGCACTGTGGCCCAGTCAAGATGACATGTAAAACTAACCATCATAGAGCTCAAATAACACACCCATAGTCACTCAGCTGGTAGGCTATGGAGCTGGGATTCAAATAAATTCTTTTTTTTTTTCTTTAAATAAATTCTTTTTAACTTCATATTGTTTACTTCTGTGTTTTGCTACTCACTATCCAGCAATTGTATGATTTGGTAGTGTAATCTTTTACAAACATTTTGAAAGATTTTTTAAACCTATATTTAATAATCCAGTTGATTCAAATGAGCATCAATGGCCAGGTTTTGTATTAGTGTTGAACTCTTTCACCAATCTGTGAAATATGTGATTGTAGGGAGGTACGTGAACAGAGTTTGAGGTCATTTGTAACCATGAAAGTGCATGATGACATCATTTTGACACAAAGATAACAATTCTCACTTACTGTTCGAAGAGAAAGTACTTGAGTTGTTTTTTTTAGTAATACTGGTGCATTTCCGTGATTTATCCTTATTTGTTTTCCAAGGCTTTTGAACAAGAACATTTAATACTATGATAGTTTTGAGGATTAGGAATAGTCTGTAGTCATGGAACAGGGAGAAGCTACCAGCTCACCTTGGAATTCAGTCTGTGTTTTTTTTTTAATGTTTGCTTTATTTGTCTTGTGCTTGAGTCTGTTAATCTGATTATTTTTTCAGAGACATCTAAATGAGAAGGAAATAAGGAATGTGGCTCAAATAGGAGATGGTATAATTATCTCCTATTTGATGGTTAGGTTCTTAAAATGGCCCAATGAAAGGCAATGTGAGGGCTAGGCTGTATTTAGAGTGGTTTTCATGGAAAGCCAGAAGTAAAGTTTATGCTTTTGCACCAAGAATACTGTCCATTGCCTCAGACACCATGAGAGAGAGGAAACAGAGCTGTGGTCAGCTGTGGCATGACTTCTGACCTAGAATGGTCTCCATCCTACTTCCCAGTTGTCCATCCAGGGAAAGCAGGAAGAGTGTTGGAGGCCTAGCTAAAGGTTTGTGCTGGACCACCATTGTGTAGTGTATCATGGAGCCAGATTATGTTACCACTTTTAGTACAGTTTCAAGAAGAGCACTGACAGGAACCCTGAATGTTCTCTCTATCCAGACATGATCCCAGCCAGAAAACTGATGACAGTTTTATAAGTGGGAATCTTCAAGGTTGGGCAAAAATATTTAAGGTCCCCCAGTGATTCATTTCATACTTTTCTGCCATGGTCACTTAAACAAAACAAAACAATAACAAAACTTTACATGGGAAGGAGGTTTGTCTGGAACCCCAGAGACAACTGTGTACTTTCTATAGACAATGACAGAAATTACTCCAGTCTCCTCCTCTAAACTCCCCCTACCTTCTGTCATTGAAATTGGACTTTGCTCAGGGACCAACATTATATATGATTCTCCAGGAAAGCATTCCCACAAAGGTAAAATACCTTATTTATTCAATATCAAGCACACTTTTAAGATTTAGAACTATCCCTTTGAGGGGGGCCAACATCATGTCTCTAGACTTTCATGGCTTGTTCTACCATGGTTACTGCCGCTGTCCTTTTTGGTGAGTTGCTTTTGCTGAAGTAGATAAAGCAAACCTGCCAGATGGCTCCTCTAATCCTGGAAGCCAGGTTAACAGAGATTGGTAAGGGAAATTTTTCCTTGGGAAATCTTGAGAATTTTGAAGTCATCTAGTTCCCAGGTTCCAACTAAAGCACATGATCCCTTAAAGGATAGCAGGAGAATCATGTGGATAATAGTGCCTCACTGAATGGCAGAACCTCCTGAGATGGCCCTGGGAGGCACAGGGTACATAGGTGGTCCACTCTATGAGGGCAGTGACCGCATAACTCAGTCAGAGACGTGCTCAGCTTAGTGTTTTTTCTGTACCATGTTGTTACCACAGTTGATCATTGTAGCCCATACAGAGTGTTCAACAGGTTATGCAGGAATTTTCAGGGGCCCTGTATATGACATAATATCATCTATATGCCTAAACCCATAACACCTATTTCAAGGCTAAACACAGTTTAGGGTAATCTGAGGAACTGCTGTTCATTTGTTTCTTTTCTTTTTTCTGACTCCTGAGAGCCTGCATTTTAATCTTTGATTTTCCCTCACTAACATTGAAGGTCTTCACTACCTTCATGAAGTTGTTAATCCCTATACTGAAGGTCTTCACTACCCTCATGAAGTTGTTAATCCCTGTACTGGACCTCTATCCTCACCATCACTATCAGTTTCCACAGAATTTTTAAATATAATTTTCAGCTATTCATTTAAGAAAGATACGTTGAGTTCCTCTTTTTTGCCTATACCGATTGATAAAAAGACTTTCAGCTTGGTAATTAGAAAACTCTCCTGTTGTATGTTTCCTGCAAACAACACAATTCAGCTACAGAAGAATTCCCTTATACTAACTCCCTGTGAGTCAGAACTCAATATTCCTTTATATTTTACCACATCCCCAAGGGCCTCTGAGGCTCTAGCAGCTTTTGTTAAAAAATAGAGAAACAGCGTTTATATTTAGAGAAATTTTAGGTTCACGGCAAAATTGAACAGAAAGTACAAAGAGCCCCCATATACCAGCTACCCCCTGATGTGCACAGCTTCCCCACTATCAACATCCTGAACCACAGTGGTACATTTTTTACAATCAATGGACCTACAGTGACACGTCATTATCACCCAATGTCCAAAGTTTATATTAACATTAACTCTTGGTTTTGATAATCTATGAGTTTTGACAACCATTAGAGTATTATACTGAATAGTTTTACTACCCTAAAAGTCCTCCATGCTCTACCTATTTATCCCTCCCTCCCCTCAATCCCTGGAAACCACTGATATTTTTACTGTTTCCATAGTTTTTCCTTTTTCAGAATGTCATCTAGTTGGAATCATACAGTGTGTAGCCTTTTCAGATTGGCTTCTTTCACTTAGTAACACACATTTAAGCTTCCTCCACGTCTTTTCATGGCTTGATAGCTCATTTGTTTTTATCACTGAGTAATGTTCCACTGTCTGCTTGTAACACAGTTTATCTATTTACCTATTGAAGGTTGTCTTGGTTACTTCCAAATTTTTGTAACTATGAATAAAGCTGCTATAAATATTCCTGTGCATGTTTTTGTATGGACATAGATTTTCAACTCATTTTGGTTAAGTACCAAGGAGAACAATTGCTGGATTGTATGTAAGAGTATGTTTAGTTTTGTAAGAAACTGCCAAACTTTCTTCCAAAGTGGCCATACCATTTTGCATTCCGCTGGTAGCTTTTTAGCACTTGAGAAATGTACAGGCCATAAGGAAGTGACACCACCGTAGTCTCCATGGTATCAAGATCAGGTGCAAATGTTCTGGCATTTGTGTAGCATCTTTAGGGATGCAGAATTTTTAAACTTAGGGAAGATTACTATGTAGAATATACTCTTTGATGTCCTTCTAGCCTGTGTTATGTTTTAAAGTTCTGTGGGACTGCTTTGAGGTGTTAGTAACTAATAATATTAATCTCATAACTTTCAGCTTCAATTTGCCTCATTCATTGACATCCCTCCTTTCTTCCTCAGCTCTCCCCTATGCCAATTAACTGCTCTCCCCTATGCCAATTAACTAAGACCCCACTATAGCTTATACCGACATATCCCAACAACATTAACCTGAGGCAGAAAACCCAAGTATGTGAAGAGGTTCCCAACTGACTTCTATTTTTGTCTACTGAAAAGTGTACAGGTTGGAGGAAGATGCTGTTGTAGCACCAACCTTAGAAATGTGCAAGCACCTTTGGGTTTTTCAATGGATAAACCTGAGATAGTCTCTTTAACTCATCCATCATTATTTTTGCAAATAATATTGTTACTCTAGTAAAATCAGCTTCATTTTTCCATTAGTTGGTCTAATAATTAGGTTTTGAATTTCCAAACTTTCCTTTGAACTTATTCTCTTTCAGACTTTCCTTGTTTCTGTCTAAGTGGATTTGTATTTAGATTCCTCTCCCCACTGGCTTTAATCTTCAGATTAAAAATCTATAAGATGTCTTTCGATTTGGCTTCTCCCTAAATCAGGACCTCAGAAATTCCAACTTTAGCTCAAAATACCACAGTTCATGGATAAGTTACTGAGCCTAAAATGTAGCATCTTTATTCAAGTTTAGATGTCCCAGGCATGTACTTATACAAGCAGTCTTGACACTCTTACTGTCTCTCCTCTTTTAGCCCATGAGCCCCTGATCATTTTCATTAGTATGTATTTAGATTTCAGTGCGACATTTGGGATTTTTTTCCCTTTATTTAATTTAGTGACTTCAGGTGTAGGAGGAGTCTCCTGAACTTGGAAAACAACAAAATCAGTTTTAAAAGGTTAATCAGTTAAATCTTGATTACTAATGGATATGAAAGGACAGGCTTATGGATAATTAAAATCACTGAACCAAATGTCATGTTTTTCATGAAATTCTAATCCTTTTATTTCTGTGAGCTTTCAAAAATAGATACTGTATATGAGTTTTAGTTTTATCTCCATTGTTTCCCATTGGGCAAATTCAACAAAGAAGGGCTTTGATCAGAAAAATATAACCATGGATATCTAACAAGGCTTTTTGGAAGTACCCAGACCTCTTTTGTGACGTCCATGAAAGAAAAAGGAGGAAAGGACTGTCCTTGTAGATCAAATAAAAACAAAAAAAGGAAATGAGAGATTTGCTTTTTGGCCTTATTTCCAAATATCCCTATGGGTTTGGAATGTGCTCATTTAAGGGATATAGGGAAAAGTTTTTGATTTAGAGGGGGTCCTGAAATGTCAGAGACTTGCCTTACTGTATTTTGATTGCTTCGGGTGTAGGCAGAGAGCAGGAGACCTTTAGAAACGTTCAAGAATATGCAAAGCAGGACCAGCACAGATTGGAAAGCAGTGTAAAAGAAGGTGACCTGGGGGAAGCAGTTAACAACTGAGAACTGAGGTGTCTTTCCTTCATAGAAATCATAATTAACCTCTATTAATTTATTCTTTCACTAAACACAATATATACAGCATATTGTCCTAAATACTGTAGGGAATACAAAAATGAGCAAAGCAGTCTTTAATGGAACTTAAAATGTTTGCAGAGATAATAAATTTACATATAAGCTGTAATACAGAGTAAAGTACGAGAAATGCTCTAGAAGAACAAAAACATTCAAAAAGAGTAATTTTGTCTGGGATAATAAAGGTATTCTCAGTAGAGGTGATATTTGAGCTAGATCTTGTAGAGTGAAGAGAACATTGCATGCCCCACTATATATGTGTTCAGGAAATAAAGAGTAACATTCAGTGTTATAAGAGCACTGAGTACAAGTGAAACAAAAATTTTATTGGTTGCTGGCAGATTGTAAAGGACCTTACAAGCTATGGTGAAGTGGATTTAGACTCTATTTGTCAGGCAAAGGGGAAATCAGTGAAGATTTGAGTGCGTGAGAATAGCATTATTCAATAGCATTATAATCTAGCTACAATTTTCTAAATGGAGTAGAGAGATGTTGAAGGTGGGGAACGCAGTGGGAAGAGGTGAGATAATAACAATATGGTGTTAATAATAGTGAATGATCATTCCAGAATGTGTTATAGGAACTGCAGATTCACAATCTGCACAAACTGACTTGTTAGATTGTGAAATCAATTTAGTTGGTGGGGCAAGCATTTAAAAAAATGAAATAGAATAGAAATATTAGATTTTATTGTATTTAATAAGGTAGGTATTGTTTTATGAAACTTCTGTTTCATTTTTTCATACATAGTATTTTGTTACATATTTATGGAGCTGTGATGTAAAATATATTTCTTGCTGTGGATTGTGGTCAAGATAGAGAAACTCTACTAGAGGGTATATTCATAGAAAACCTATCTTCATAGCAGTGGCTGATGGTTTTCTATGAATATACTGTAGGCAGGAGTATGAGAGAAACGCTAGGCACATTGTGTGTGGGAAGATCACTCTGTATTTGAAACAGCCACTGACTAGAGCATCAGTCACTTATTCTGCTGTTTCTTTTAGGAACATGATAGTGAACATACAGTTTGACCAGGAGACTATAGTTTTTGAATGCTCAGTGTCATAATTTTGAGATATCGCTGGCATTTCTGAAAATAATCAAATGTCTTTGGAACAGTAGATCTCAAAAGGGAACAAGTTCACCCCTTAGGAGACATTTGCCAATGTCTGGAGACATTTTTCGTTATCATAATTTGGTGGGAAGGAGTGTATTTCAGGCATCTAGAAGGCAGAGGTCAGGGTTGCTGCTAAAATTCTACAATGCATGGAGTAGCCTCTTAAAACAAAGAACTATCAAGACCAGAAGGTCAAAAGTGCCAAAGTTGAGAAATTCTGCTTCAGAGTGACCCAAACTAGTTTTTAAAAGAAATGTAATTTTTAACAGAAGTTGAAAGAAAGATTCATGCTATTGGCCTAACACAGATTCAATGATATTATTTGTAGAATGCTCTGATCACCAACTTTATTATTAGATTTTAAATGATATATCAGTATTTGTTTACATGTGACCCAGGATTAAGTGCTTCACAAAACAGTTTAGAAATATAAAGTTATAACTCTAAGATCATTTCTTGAACCTTAACACTAGAAATCAGAATTATATCTTGCCACCATAATATTGAATAATTTATATGCCTATGTGTATTTTTATATAAGAAAAAGCAGCTTTATCTTGAAGTGAGTTCAGAGAATTGGCAGCCAGCCCCCTAAGTGAATCACACCGTTTAAAATTCTTGAGTTTCTTACTTTAAAACAGATTCAATAGAACTCACTGAAATTTTTATACAGCTGATGATTCAATAAATATAGACAGTCATAAAGATACTTTGTAAGAAAAGGGCCTGTGAAATTTGTATCTGGGTTCTAGGCCCCCTGGGGATACAAATTACCTACAGCTTCACAAAGTTATTTACTTTTCCTGGCTTCAGTTCGCTGAACTCTAAGTGTACTGGCCCACATGACGTGTAGTCTCTCCTAAGCTTTAAAATTCTGTGAGTCTAAGTTATGGATCAATTTTTATGGTGAATAAATTTTAAATCTCTTTTAGATTATTTTAGGATTTTAAAAAAATTTTTATTTATTTAATTTATTTATTTTTGGCTGCGTTGGGTCTTCGTTGCTTTTAGGATTATTTTTATGCCTTATCAATAGCACATGGGGGAGACTGTTATAAAATAACTCAATTTTCTAACAGTTTGGTTTACATTTGGACTGCATGCGTAAACGACGCCCCACCTATAACCCTGATGTTTAGTCAGCATTGTCACACAGAGTAACAGTTTCCACAAAATCTTCATTTAATTGTATCATGGAATACATGAGCCTGACTCACCCAATGTCTTCATGAGACACTTAGGGGGTTCATTTAATCACTTTGTTCATGTGTTCTGTATGGTTGGTCCTCAAAATTTATATTTATTAAACTAAAACAAAAACTGTTGTTTCATGGTTGCAATAGTCAGGCTATTGCTGCAAGCCTTAGGAGGTAATTGGCTGCAGCAATACAAAGGAATAAACTTTTTCTTTCTGTGTGGAAGGATAATGCTCATTAATTCTTCAACATATTAACAAATTCTCATTTTTTTCTAGGCATTTAAGCTTACAACAGTAATGTACAAAGCTGCCTCCTGGTGGTCCAAACATGTAAACGCATCTATAAAATATCCAATTTTTGTGCCATTATTTTCGGACTGCTCATGAAGTTACTATCACCTTCCCCCAAATTTTTGTAACAAAAATACATCTTTGATTAGCTAATTACTGTATATATTCATTAAGCAGGCTTTTTCTGGGTATATCTGAAGGTAGGGATATTCTCTGTGCGTGTGTGTGTGTGTGTGTGTGTGTGTCTGTGTATGTATGTTAAAGAATCACTGAAAAATTAGGGAGATTTTGTAGCAGACAAAAGTTTTAAGATCTCTGGCTTGATTTATCACCATACTTTGTTTCCTAGGTATAACTTTTTTAAAAATTAGGATCCCTCCAATGGATTTATAAATAGAAAGTACAGAAAATTTCTTTGGAAAACCTGTAAGAACTAGAAAATGTATTTGTGACCTCTGGAGAAATGATAGAAAATTATATAAGGGTTTCCTAAACTCTGAGATTTCAAAAAGTTTCTCACTTAAGGGAAAAAGACACTCTAAAAATCTTACAGATTATCCTAAAAAATTTGCATTGCTCCTCTTTTATACTCTAGCTTGCTGATTTAAAGAGCACAGTATCTCTGCTGTATTTTTCAAGCCAGGCTAAACTGACCCACTACCTTATCAATTTAAATCCTTTACAAATTGGCTATGGGATTTTGATTGATTAAAGTGATTCTGAAATAAATCATATCATTTAATCTCACTTCATTGTACTACAACAATGTAGTACAATATATGGATTCTCATACATGTATGACCTGCATACAGCTCTCAATGTTTAACTTGTATAGTGAATTAGAGGCCCGTTCTTGAAGTAATCCAGTTTCGGTAATAAGCCACTTTTGTGTAGACTCCAGGTTTGTTCTTTTGCCCACAGTTATCTCCCCAGCTCACAATTCCAATGAGATACCAGGTATCTTTAAGATCCTTTCCAACTAAAGGTCCCCCAGAATCACCCTGAAAAGAAAAAAAGAAAAAAGAGAAAGAAAATTAGCTAAATGTAAAGCTTATTACTTAAGATATTTTGATGAACCACATATTTTATTATTAGACAGTATATGTATAGATTACCAATTCTAGGATAATTAGTTGAAACATGGGTTTCGAAAGTTATAAAAGCCTTAAAGTTCAATTTCCACATTTTATTTTTTTATTTTTTCAACTTTATAGATGTATAATTCACAGATAAGCTTATATATATTTAAAATGTACATCGTGATAATTTGACATATATACTTTGTGAAATGATTACCACAATCAGGTTAATTAACACATCCATCACCTCACAATACTTTGTGTGTGTGTGTGGGTGTATGTGTGTAGTAAGAACGCTTAAGGTCTACTCTTAGCAAATTTCAAGTACACAACACAGAAAGTCAATCTGATGTTAGTTTTTTCTGACTCCAAGTAAAGTGCCTGGGCTTCTGTTTTATCAGACAGACGAAGCACCTCCTGATGTACCCCAGTAGCAATCCCTGTATTCCTGCTTAGACCCCTGTGCCTGAGTCACTTCCTCGATAACTTCTCCAATTTTTCTATGACTAGAGCTTTGCCTTATTATGCACTGAACAGTCATGGGGCAGGAATCTTACCTCTGCTTCCCAGTCCAGTGAAAGCTCTTCATGACCACCAATCTTTCCAGAGGCTTATCACTGATCTCACTGTTCATCTAGATTCCCATTTTCAGTGTGTTCCTCTCACCAACTCCCACTTGCCTGTCATGGCATGAACCTCTCTTTGGATTCCCTGAATTCTAGATACCTCCTCCACATTCTCAGCAACCAGGGCTAGATTCTGCTCTTGCCCAGCGTGTATGCTGCAAAACTCCCTGCTATTTTTCTGACAGAGGTTGTCTATGTTGTGTCATTTGTGGGACTCTGGGCAGGGCTTTCTGCCACCTGATAACAATACAATTCCCATCATTTTAGCATGTGGAATCACCTCCTTGGAGTTTTCAAGAATCTCACATTATAAAGCAAGTGCCTCCAGGAAGAAACACACTTTACTCCTTTGTCCAAAAATATACATGCAGGATAGACGCTGGACAACACAGTAGGCCACTGGAAAGGGGACTAGATATTCACACCATTGCCTAATCCACCTTCTCAGCATTAACAGCTTCTCACCTCTCATCCTCCTTAGGCTGAGACCCAACATATTACTTGGAGTTGCCTCAAATATGAATTATAATTTCACACCTTCAGAATTTTAGCTATGCTTTTTCTCTTTTCTATAATAGTCTCCTCTTATTCTATAGGGTAAGTGCTCTTTATCCTTCTGGCCTCATTGAAGTATCATCTCTCTAATACTTGTTCCAAAAATGTTCCTTCAAGCTAAAAGTGTTTGTTCTCCACACTTGAAACTAACACAATATTGTAAATCAACTATACTTTAATAAAAAATTTTGTTCTCCATTATATAATTTATAACATTACACCGTAGTTCATTGTTGATGATTGTTTCCTTTCTAAATGTGAGCTCTTTAAGGAAAGGGACTCTGCTTTATGAACCTGTGGATTTCTGGTATTAAGAAAATTTAATTTTATTAGTTGTTTGATAGCATCAAAGAAACTCTTTGCTTATTTTGTTTTGCTTAATAAAACATTTAAAAATATGTTTGTGTTTGAGATTTGCATTTATAAATTTTTGAACGGACAAGATCTCTGTATTTTACTAAAATAAAGAGCATTTTGAGCCAGATAAATTTTTTGAGTTCATGATATCAAAATAATCTCTCTCCACCTACCCCACAGGCATCATAAATTCCTTCCAGATAGCCAGCACAAAACATTCCAAATTTTATATCTCTGCCATACATATGTGGCTGCTTGCACACATCATCACTTATGATTTTCAGTCTGGTTTCTCGAAGATCATTTTGGGATTCCCCTTAAGGAAAAACAAAGTAATTTTAGTGTTTACAATAAACATCCTTAGCTAGAATGAAGTGTGGACCTTTTCCTGATTTTTTTTTCATACTAAAATTGTTGATACAGAATGAGGTTAATGTAAGCAGTTCCTAAAGAAAAAAATTCTGTTTAATATCTGTCATATGTAAATGATAATCGTCCTTATCTCATTTTTATAAATACCTATACTAGCAAGAAAAACATTTTGTTTCTTTTTCTGGAAAACCTTTGTACCTTTACTTAAAAAACAATCAGTTAATGTATTTAGGAAGGCATTTTTAAAAAAATAAAGTTTGTATTTGTAGATTCCAGATTGTTCCCAGAAACTTTGCAGGCCTAGTTTGCTCCCCTGGCTTGATAAAATAACTATATACATTTATTTTATCCTTTACATTTTATGAAGAACTTTCACATACATAATGACATTTAAAGGCAATGATTTCATTACCTCTTACAATTTTGGGACTCCAGATCATAAACTAGATCCTGAGTTATAGAAACCAGTATTAATGCAGAAGACAACTATTTATGATGGAAAACAATAATATCACAAGCATTCACGGTTTCTTTATATCAACCATACGCTGATTGGGAAACTGACCGTGTAGTAGACAGAATTCTACTATGATCCCCAAGATTCCTATGTGATCTCCTTTCTCTGAGGTATGGGTGGGATATGTGAATATTATGGATGTCATCCTCATGATTAGGTTATGTTCTGTGGCACAGGAGAGGGAATTTTGCAGATTAATTAAAATGTAGTCAGTCTGACAGTGAGTTCATAAAATGGGAGATTTTCCAAGGTGGGCCTGACCTAATCCTGTGAACCCTTTTAAAAAGGGCTTAGGCCTTCCCTAAGTTCAGAGAGTTTTCCCTAATGGTGTTGGAGAAGCAAGATGCCATGAGCTCTGCAGCTGCAAGAAACTGAGTTCCATCAACAACCAGCTTGGAAGAGAACTCAGAGCTGTAGATGAGACCACAACCCCAGCCAGCACTTTGATTGCTGTTTTGTGAGACCCTGAAAATAGAACCCAACTAAGCTATGTCTGAACTTCTGACCCATGGAAACTGTGAGATAATAAATGTGTGCTCTTTTAAGTTGTTAAGTTTGTGGTAATTTGTTACACAGCAGTAGAAAACTAATATAGACACTAATTTCTGTAGAATGCCAATTCAGGATTTATTTCTGGACAGGTGTGTTCGCTAAAATGTTTAAAAAATGCTCAAATTATTCTGTTCTTTGAATATAATTGGTGTAATTTTTTTTGCCTACTACATTATCGATTAAAAATAATTCATGTCCAGTGCCGGGAAGGGTAAGATGAAATGCATATTGTAGGTGACAGTGTAAATTCGTAAATTTTTCATAAAACTAGTTGGCAAAAAGTTATAAAAAGTATAGTCTAACACAACATTGTAAATCAACTATACACCAATAAAAATTAATTAAATTTAAAAAAACCCATAGGAAACAAACAAACAAAAAGTATAGCCTATAAGTCCTATACATCCGTGAACTGTTTCTCAACTATTGTGGGAATGCTTAATGACATTTCTCAGAAAGTGTTGATTTTTTTCAAAGAATCAGCTTTTTATTTCATTAATTTTCTCTATTTTTTGCTTTTGATTGAATTCATTTTCACTCTTACCTTTATTATTTCCTTCTTCCTGTTTATTTTAGGTTTATTTTGCTCTTCTTTTCTAATTTCTTGAAATGAGAACTTATGTTATTGATTTGAGACCTTTCTTGTTTTCTAATGTATGCATTTGCTATGTTTCCCTCTCTCTTTACTGTTTTAGATGCATCCGGCATGTATTGATACTTTTTCATTTTCATTTTATTCTATGTATACTTACAGTTTTCTTCAAGGTTTTCTCTTTGACCTATGAATTATTTAGAAGTGTATTGCTTAATTTTTAAGCATTTAGAGATTTTCCTGTTATCTGTTACTCGTATCTAGTTTGATTCCATTATCATCAGAGAGCATACTATGTGTGAGTCCCATTCTTTTAAGTTTGTCGAAGATTGTTTTATGGACCTAGATATAGTCTGTCTTGGCGAATGTTCCATGGGTGCTTAAAAAAAGTAGGTATTCTGTTGCTCATTATAGTGTTCTACACAAGTTAGATTCTTTTGCTACTCAAAAACTATTATGGCAGGTATATTTCTATGCCAACCTCAAACTCCAGGCCAGAAGTGATTCTTTCCATCAAGCCAAAGGGAATCTGAGATGCCCCTCCCATCAAGCAAAGAATGCAACTCTATCTTAGGAGAAAATCCATCAGAGAGAGTGAAGACATAGTGGTGTCAGGCTCACAGCTCTACTAAGTCAACCTTAGGATTATTAAGCTATGGATAATAATTTCTGTGATTGGTAATATGACCTTAAAGAAAGCAATACATATCTCAGCTTGTATAATATGGAGTGAAACCACATGGGACATCTGGAGAAAATCTAGAGACCATCAAGCCCATTCTCAGCCACATTAGTGAAAGGTATTCCTGGTTCCTTAGTGGAGAATGAGAACTAAAGGCTTATTCTTTAGAGTTTATTGTATATAAATTGTATAGAGCTCTGTGAATGAATTTTTTCATTCTCAAAAAGTCCTTTTTTACCTTCTCAAGCCCAGAGTTAAAGAAACCCTCTGGCTGTTGTTACATGTATGCCCCTGGCCCAGATTTTAGAATCCAGAGTGTGTCTGACCAAATATGCCCCTAAAACATTAAAACATGAAGTTATTTTTATTTCTTAGGAGATTAAGTTAGTATATCAAGTTAAATCATTTTAGAGAGGTCAATGGAAGCTTTATTATGAGAGATGACATCTCTATACAGTATTCTTATCCCTGATAACACCTAATTAGCCTCTTTAGTTCTGAAGCAGATTTTGCTGCAACTGAAGATTGTAGCTGAGCAAAGAAAACATTTTTGAGGTGACTGAGGAAACTGAAAAAGTGATGGAGCAAACTAAGGGGAAGAGGAGATGAAAAAAGGGAGAGGAGGCTGACAGAGGTGGGGCTCAAAGTGAAAGAGTCTTGGAGTGGAGGTGGGCATGAGGGTCATAGCATAACCAATATATACCTGGCATTGCATAGAGAATGGTACATAGAGATAGATTTTAGTGTTGCTGAGGGAACCTCTTTTCCTTTATCTTCCTTGAAGCTTTCCCTTTGGAGCTGTCTTTCCCTTGTTCCATGTGATTCTGACTAGGCTGCCAATCACACACCTGCCTTTCTTGCTATAGGCGTAGGAGTGAGTATTTGAGTCAGCCAGTCAATCTGGTACTCCTGGACACAAGCTGGGCCAAAAGAGACCTTTTCAGGGATTAATGTAGTTCTGGCAAAGAGAAGGCACATGCTCTTCCCTGGCATTGACTAGGTGAAGATGTACACCCTGAGCTGCTGTTGGCTACCTTTACCACTATGTGGAGCTAGAATCCCTCTATATGAAGGTGACCTGGGGAAAACAGAACCAAGTAATGGAAAGACTCCGAGATTCAGAGCCTTATGACATCATACAAACTCCTGAATCCAACTGTATCTGAAGCCAGACTCATCTCATCTCTTGACTTCCAAATGACAAGGGCCAAATTTGCCATTTTATTATTATTTTTTACTTCAGTTAATTTGAGTTGAGTGTCTGTCACTTGTAAAACAAGAGCCCTAACTAATCCAACCAAACTGTGTGGAAAAGTCTGACAGAATAATATTGATGGACATTAAATCACACTGCCATAAATAGGGCTTAGTGCTCCATGATTCATTTTGGGATACCCACCACCATAAAAAAGTGCTCCAAATCCTGTGACATAGACAGTTGAATTTGGTTGGAAGGACACAGAGGCTTCTGGCAAACAAACTCTTCGGATCTCATCAGTAAAGGTGACGCTGGGTGATAATTGCACAACAGCAATGTCGTATTCTCTTGCTTGGGAGTGATACCTCTCATGGACAATAATTCTTTTGATATTTCTTTTCATTAATGGAGGGTTGATTGTTGTTCCAAAGCTAACAGTCCATTGATGTGGATTTGCTTTACTGGAAAAGGTTAGAAATGAACAGAATATATGAACTGCATTACAATAATTGCATGCAGGCTAATAAAGGAGAAAATTCCACCCTAAAACACTTGATTGCAATGATAGTTTTCTTTGACCATATAGTCTTTTGCTACTGTTTTGAAAGATAAAATATATACAAACGGCATCTTTGAGCTGAAATTCAGTATAGAATTATTGAATTTTAGAACTGTAAAGCACATAAAATATTATTCATTTATTTCTTCAGCAAATATTTGTTAAACATCTGCATGTTGAACCTTATATGAAGTTCCGGGGATAAAGTGGCAAACAAGATAGAAAGGTCCCTGCTGGTGGGTGTATTTAATTTCAGTGAAGGAAAAGGAGCAAAACAAATTAATGAATAGATAAATAATTTCCCACAGTGATAAGGACTATGAATAAAATAGGGCAATGGAATAGAGTACAAGGGGGTAGTTAGATAAGTCTCTTGAGATCATGGCATTTGGGTTGAGACATGGTTGATGAGGAGTCAGCTGTGAGAAGATGGGGTGACAAGTTTTCAGGCAAACATCTCAAGGGCTTAGACCAGACAGGCTGCAGTTCAGGACACAAGGGAATTATGGTGGGGGATGAGGTCGGCGAGGTAGGCAGGGACCAGATTTTAGAGTGTCTTATAGGTCATGAATAAAGTGCTTAGATTTTATTCAAGTGATATGGCAATTCACTGGATGATTTTAAGCCAAGCACAATGTAGTCTCATGTTAAAAAAAAATCACGTTGGTTCTTTCCAGAGAGTAGATTGTTAGAGGGCAAGAGTGAATGAGGCAAAGCTGTCAGAAGTCCTATGAGAGATGACCAAGTGTGGGTGACTTCTAGCTTATGGGCTTGAGCAGCTGGTAGATCATGGCACATACAGGGACTGGGAAGGTCATCTAGTAATGAAAGGTCCTCTGATAAAGGCTTTGTTTTATACTTAAGGAAAATAGGGCCTAGATGGTTTAAATTATATGCATAGTATCACATGTCTGTTTGTCTCTCTCTGTTCTTTATAGGATACCATCTCCCACCAAAATGTATTATTAATAATGAGATTAATGTTCCTTAACTAATTAATTGAACTAACATCATCCAAGAGGGATAAGCAAGGAGACAGATACTGCCTATGTAGATACTTGTTTCTCAACCTAATTCTTTCTTTTTTTTTTTTAAATTGAAGTATAGTTGATTTATAATGTTTCAGGTATACAGCAAAGTGATTCATTTTATATATATATATATTTATATATATATATTCTTTTTCAGATTCTTTTCCATTAGAGTTAATTACAAGATATTGAGTATAGTTCCCTGTGCTATACATAGGTTCTTGTTGTTTATCTATTTTACATATAGTAGTGTGTATCTGTTAATACCAAATTCCTAGTTTATCCCTCCTCCCTTTCCCCTTTGGTAACCATAAGTTTGTTTTCTATGTCTGTGAGTCTATTTCTGTTTTGTAAATAAGTTCATTTGTATCTTTTTTTTAGATTCCACATATTAGTGATATAATATGATACTTGTCTTTCACTGTCTGACTTACTTCACTTAGTATGATAATGTCTAGGTCCATCCATGTTGCTGCATGTGACATTATTTCATTCTTTTTTTATGGCTGAGTAGTAGTCCATTGTACATATATACCACATCTTCTTTATCCATTCACCTGTCGATGGACATTTAGGTTGTTTCCATGTCTTGGGTACTGTAAATAGTGCTGCAATGAACATTGGGGTGCATGTATCTTTTCGAATTAGAGTTTTCTCTGGATATATGCACAGGAGTGGGATTGCTGGATCATATGGTAGCTCTATTTTTAGTTTTTTAAGGAACCTCCATACAGTTTTCCATAGTGGCTGCACCAATTTACATTCCCACTAACAGTGTAGGAGGGTTCCCTTTTCTCCACACTCTGTTCAGCCACAGTTTCTTTATTTAAAACCTTAAGGACCTGATACTAGGATAATGACTACTACCCCTACTGACTTTCCAAATAAGTGTAAGTATAACACAATTTTAGAAAAGAAACTGAAAGAAGTTTTTCTCATTTTACCTCAGTAATATTTGGGGACATTGGTTATTACTCAGAAGATGATAAAACTCAGAGTTTTTTTTTTAAGCAGTAGTAGTAGCAGTAGTAGTAAGTTAACGTCAATCACTTACTTCTTAAAGCAGTGTGCTGCAGTAACAAGCCACGTATTACTAATCAGGGTGGCCCCGCATTGATGTGTGTTATTATGCTGAAGGGAAGCTTGCCAAGGCCAGGCAGACTTGACCACAATCTCTCCAGACATTATTCTGTTCATTATTAATGGAACAACTCGTTTACCACAACCTGAAAGAGATGAGATCATTAAGTTGTAAGAAACATCTCTATAATCCCTGATACAGAGAAACTAGTAGAGTACTGCAGTGCAATATTTGCATGTCATTATGTAAACATGTACAGTATTAATATCCATCCTCTGTATTTCCTGATAGTTGATATTTTGCTTACTCCCTCCCTTTATAGATGTGGATATATATTGCCTACTGAAGCTATGTAAGGTTGTAAAGTGTTGACACATCACAAAGTGTATGTCCTGAGGACCTGCAGTGTCAATTATCCAGATGTTCTGGGAGCTCCTACTAAGATTATTGTTTCCCAGTTTTAGATGTTCCCACCATGTTACTTTGACATGAAGTCCTCACCAGAAGAACTAGTCAGAGAAGTAATTGCTAATTCCTTGGAACTCCCACCCCCATACATTTTTCTGAGTGACTAGTTCCTAAAGTGAGCACAGGTTAATGTATCATGACCAGTCTCTTACTCTTTGGGATGGAGGGTTCTATGTTTCCACATAAACATCACATTCACTATTGGTAGGAATAAATATGTACTTTATTATGTGCATCAGATCAGAGATTAGTTTGATGCTTAGGGTTCCTGCTAAGAATTAAGCCTGTTTAAAGCATGGTGCTCATAAAGAAAACATGGTAGGTTCAATTCTTGTTCCAACAAATTAGGTATCAAAAAGGAAATTCACTTTACTGGTACTGATTACACTCCTTCTGTGGCCAGTCATTTTAGAAATCCCCATCACTCTGCCATCTCTAGTTTAGACTACCATTTTTCTCATCTGAAGGACTGCAATAACTTCCCTGTTCATCTACCTGCCTCCAGCTTTGCTCTTGCAGTCCGTTCTCCACACTGAAAACTGAGTGACCTTTCTGATGTGTGTAAAACCCTTCAGTGACTTCTCGTTGCCCTCCAAATGAAGTCGAAATGTTTCAGCATGGTTCTGGTCCTTGATCGTTATTAATCACACCCCTTTCCCATGCCCACCCCATTCTATATTACAGCCACACTGATATTTTTCAATGACAAGAAATGACCGTGTTCTTGCTTTTCTGAAGACATTTTTACATTCTGCTCCCCCTGCCTGAGACACTCATTCCACTTGTCACTTGATTTTCCATCCTTCCTTTCTCCTCAAGGATCACTTTCTGACCCCACAAGACCAGGTTAGCTGTCTCTGATTGACTCTCATAGCACTGTGCTCTGTCTCTGTCATAGCGTTTATCACACTGTTTTAACATTTCCTGATTTATTTATGTCTTCCCCTACCTTCAAACTCCTAACTTTAGAGGAGGAATCATGTCTTATTGACACTTGTATTCACTTTCTGGCACTTGGTAGATGTTAAAAAATTATTTATTGAATGAATGAATAAAATGTATAGTATGTTTGCAAGACACAGATGAAAATGAATGAACAACTTTCCTAAAATTCATCACTGCTATTATAAAATATTTCAAAATTTAGGTCACACTGATATAGAGTGAGTGAGTGGAGCTGCTGTCAACCATCAAGATGGGTATAATAAGTAAAATTTATAGGTCAGTCACAAATTATGGGGTCTATCTCTTTCCCATTTATCACTTTCTCATTTTATTTCTCAGCAGAAAGCATATTTCATAGCATTCAAAAAATTAGCAAGGCAAGTTCATTTATTGCAAACCAGAAATATATAATTTCTTCAAACTGCCCCCCAATTCCCACCACGTAAAATGTTTTTCTTGAACATTACAAAAAGGTCGGTCTTAGGGAAAAAAGTATTTTCATCTCTTAATTGTTGTTCTCTCCCAAAGAAAATGTGGGACATGGGTGGGAGATTATGAGCTAATATTTGAAGATATTATCCTCCCTGATATGGAAATTGAACTTGTTTTTATAAGCTAACTAGACTTACATGCTTGGACAGTTAGCTTCCCTGTCGATGAGCTCATTGCTGAAAAACAAAATAGAGCAAAGAATGATAATTTGATATTCTTCTGGTTGGTCTCAATGATCAGAAATTATCAGAGGATACTGACCGCATATGGATTCTAGAAACTTGAGCATATAGATCAGTCAGGAAAATGGTTATCTGATATAACAGAATATGTGTACAGTTTTTGTAGAGATTTATAGGCAACCGCTAATTAGGTGGGTAATACAAGCAGTAGGTGATTAAGGCACAAATATTGTATGATCAAAACCCACAAATCATTTGTATTAATACAGAACAGTGGTTTTCCAATGGTGCAGGATAAAGCTTCTTTGGATTTTATTTAAGGAAATAGAGAAAGTGGGGAAAGAGGGAGAAACTAGATGGGGTCTTCAGGTTCAAACCCAGGCTCAACCAGAACAGGTCTGCTTTTTCTCTTCTCTTTATTTAAGATTTCGCATAAGCCTTTCTTTGGTCAAAGGGTTTGGGAATGGAAAAAAAAAACTTTGAAAACTACCACATAAACTATATTTAAAATACTTCTAAAACACGGTTCCTAAATTATTAAAATGATTTTTTTCTGAGGAATAAACTACTGTATATTCTTATCAAACTCCTTCTGGATATTGGTAAAGGCCAATTATTGGACAGAATCTAAGAGTAAATTCTGTCATTTCCAACAAAGTTAGGAATCTGATAAAGGAAATACAAACATTTAAACTTAAGCTGATGGACGGTTGCATGAAAACTGTGATGGTTTTCAAAATAAAAGGGCTTAATGAGTAGAATGAGGGTAGATTGGTTTTACTTATTTCTACCAATGCCATGTTTCTCAGACTCATATTCTTTGTATCTAATTTCTCATTATGCACAATAAGAATGTTTCTTTCTACTTACCTTCTATAAATTTCACTTGGGAAACTAGTGATGATGAACTCTACAAAGTGGGAGCTCTTGAGAATATCCAATTCAGGGATACCCTTAAAGGCATACCTAAATCATTATATGGTGAAGAATCAATTTCTCAGGTCAGATTCTCAGTACTTACTTATGAAAGGAACTCAATTTTCAGTCAAATATAGTTTTAAGGTAGTAAATTTCTTATTTTATATTTTTAAATGTAGGCATACCTTGGAGATATTGTGGGTTCAGTTCCAGACCACTGCAATAAGGTGAATATTGTAATAAAGCAAGTCACAAATTTTTTGATTTCCCAGTGCAAATAAAAGTTTACTTTTACACTATACTGTAGTCCATTAAGTGTGCAATAGCATCACATCTTGAAAAAACTATATATATATATATATATATATATATATATATATATATATAATTAAAAAATACTTCATTGCTACAACATGCTAAAAATTATCTGACACTACAGGGTTGCCACAAACCTTCAATTTATAAAAACACAACATCTCTGAAGTGCAATAAAGGGAAGTGAAATAAAAAGAAGTATTTTAATATGCCACATGTTAGTAATAAATTAAAATGGAAAATAGTATAATGTTAGACTTCTTCAGTTAAAACTTCTTCAGCTGAGTTTGAGCAAGATGCAAATCACCCCTTTCCAGGAATGATACCAGGGTGAGTGTAATAGTTGGGAGTGTAATTGGATTTTTAAGGAAAGAGTTTTAGAGAGAATGATTACACCTGTAACTAAACTACCCCTACACAAGTAACTAGCTGTTTCACATTTCCAGTTTTGACCAAATACTTTTACTTTCCACATCTAGAAGTGAAAAGAAACATTAACACCTTAGTTTTGAAAGTGACCCTCTAACACACTTCTGAGTTGGGAGTAATCATATTCAGGTCAGTACATGCTACACGTAACATGATGATAACTGGAACCCACATCAACAACATGTAGGCGGTGAGCCGCTCTTCCACAGCCATGGTGTTTGCAATTCAAAGGAGCTGATTTTAATTTTGCTCCGACACATTACATCACATGAAAGACCCACACCACACACTTATTTGTCAAGCCAAAACACAGATCCTTGACAAATTATGGGTAAATCTTGGGCTGCAGTGTTGTATCTAGACTTGGTCTAGAATTTCTGCAGTTCTCCATTCATTTGAAGTCCCCCAAATTAAGTTTTGCTGGAAAGCAATGTTTTTGTCTGTAAGAATTGCCTTGAGGATTCTACTGAGCTTTCTACTAAATGGGCCTTTCCTAAGTGCTAGTAAACACTGCTCTTTTTATATTTGGAAATTTGGAAAACTTCAAGGTTATAGCTTTTTCTACCACCAGTTACTCACATTAATGCTTTCAGGTTTCCAACGCATATGCACAATTTGCTAGCTTTCTAAGAGGTAATGGCCTATAGGTTCCATATTCTATTTTCTATTTTCTTGTGTATCTTCATGCTATTTCTGTGACTTCAGGAATAACAAACATTATCATTGCAAGTTTATAGATGAGAAGATGGAGGCAAAGGCATGGGCCAATTACTTGGGTGTTCCTGCAGTGACTCAGTGGAGTTAGAATTAGGTAACTCTCAAATCAGGTTCTCCATCAGCACATCCTGCCCTTTAATCTACTATAGTCATTAAACTAAGCTGCAGGTCACAAACTGAACCTATAAGAAACAAAAAGCCCAGACAACTGATGACCATTTCATACTTCATTTCTGGTTTCAGATAGCTCAGGCTTTTAAGTTCCTGGCAAATTAACTGGTTGTTGGAAATTACATAGAACACATCATGTGTGTAATTTATCAGAGCTTCCACTATTTCACAACCTCGATTCATTTGTTTCCCCACAAACAAGAAAACAAAGAAGGTGGATTAAGCCCATGACAGGTTCTTCCCTCCTGGGTTGGGAGAGGTCCCCAGGTTTATTCCTTGACTGGCTGACTCTTTGTCTCATCAGCAAACTCCTGCCCATCCCATTCCTGCAGATTTTCACTTCCTGGTCAGGTTTCCTCTTAAAGGGTCAACCAGACCCTTGCAAGGGCAGGGCCTTCTGTTTCACATCTGATATTAATCACACTTACTCTGAATCTCTTCTGTGACCCATAAGTCTGGTGTCCCCTGGAATTTGTACGGGAAATCTGTACTTGTCTTCCAGAAATAGATGCTTGTGGAAGCAGCTTAATGTACACGGTTGAACAGGTTTCTGTTTAGCTGGTCTCCTCAGAGTCTTTAGTATGCTAATATAAGGGATGAATTTCCAAGAGGTGAATATCATAGACTGAATTTCTGAAATGCGTTTGACCACACCCTTTTTTCACAAGCCTTTCAAGAAATTAGTAATCTAGATTTGAATGTTTGCTCCTTTTAAAAAAAAAGTTATTTATTTATTTATTTATGGCTGCACTGGGTCTTCGTTGCTGCACGCGGGCTTTCTCTAGTTGCAGCGAGTGGGGGTTACTCTTCGTTGTGGTGCACAGGCTTCTCATTGCAGTGGCTTCTCTTGTTGCTGAGCACGGGCTCTAGGTGCACGGGCTTCAGTAGTTGTGGCTCGAGAGCTCTAGAGAACAGGCTCAGTAGTGGTGGTACACAGGCTTAGTTGCTCTGTGGCATGTGGGACCTTCCCGGACAAGGGCTCGAACCCATGTCCCCTGCATTGGCAGGCGGATTCTTAACCACTGCACCACCAGGGAAGTCCCGAATGTTTGCTCCTTTTAATTATTGGAGTCCTTAACCTTTTTTGCCCCTCTTTCACATCTATAAAGGTGAATTTGCCTAATTCATAAGAATATAGAAATTAGATGCTGCATGTAAAGGATATAGAGAAGTGCCTTGATAAAGATTACTTCTTTTTAGAGAAGCAATAATGGTATAATTGTTCCTATGATTTCTTTTCTAGTTTAGTGATTTTTAAAGCATTACTTATAAGAAGGCTTTAGTGGCTCCAAAGTTGATTTACCATTTTCTCAAATGCCCATAGGAAAAAAAGTTAACATAAACTTCATAATTTCACTGTTTACAGAAACTATTCATATTTTAAAAAGGCAACAAGTGAGTTTATGTTTTAGAAACAGAAAAACAGTTTTTGCTAAACACTTGGTATTTTCACTTGCTTAGTCATGGAGGAAGTGGCTGGCTCAAATTGACTCTCTGTTAGTGGTAAAGGTTTGATTTTATTTCTGGATGAGTGCCAGTCAGTTACTACAGAAAAAATCACTTGACAACTAACTTCAGATGTGCTTTCATCAGAGGATAATAAAACCTTTAAAAGTCACTTTTTTAACTTGAAATTTTTTCCATCTGAATTCTAGCTATTATTTGGAATGGAAATAATGGTAAATAAGTTTATGATTAGACATAAAATGGACTTAATAGAGAACTTCACATCCCATAGAAAGGTACCTACTTACCGTTAACTTCAACTGACGAGGCATTTATTGACAAAGCTCTGGTGTTACTTATCTTCTCATTTAAGATGCTATGGATTTTCCTTTTTCTCACTGCCCTTAACTCAGCAGAGGGGAACTGGAACACCATAATGACATCTGCTGTCACACCATCTTCCTCTGGACTGTGACACACAAGAGAAAGGTACTTGTTCAAAGAATACATCCAGTATTATCTAACTCTCTTTTCTGTATTGTCTTCTCCTGAATTATGCCTTAGTTGTTGAAAGTGTCAAGAACTAATCATCTCACATTGATAACTCATATATGTCACTTTCTGACTCAAGATCATTTCATATGTTCCCTCTTCAAGTTTTCATTATGTTCTGAGTGAATTTTCCCCATTAATTTGAAGGCTTGTTATAGCATTTGAGTAAGACTCAGACACCAAAATTTTATCATCAAAATTATAAACCCTGAGGATTGGAAAAATCTTTAATGGTGTTGTTGGCCAGTCCCTCGTGTGATACCTTCATCAGCTCTACAGCCTCCATGATAAGTGGTCATCTAACCCCAGCACAGTAATTAAAAAGATTTACTTCTCTAAAGAGGGTATTTCTCTTTGGTCAGCTCTGATTTTAAGAGAGCTCTTCACTTGGAGTTGAAATATGTCTCCCTAAAGCTTACGTTCCATAGGCTTAGGTCTACCACTTGGGACATACATAAAACATCAGTTCCCTCTTCCACATAAAATATTTGAAGACAGTGATATTCTTGGTGTCTGAGTCTTCTCCAGATTACACATGTCCAGTTCCTTGAACTTTTTTCATATACACAAGTTCAAGCCCCTTCACTTGTGGGGTTGAATTTTTCCATACTCTTAAGTAGGAAAACCAAACAATTAAAGAGCTTTAAGAAAAATGGAAACCTATGTGTTGATCTGCCATGTCTTTTATTTTAACATTTCAAAAGATCCAAGCTCTAAAAAGCACTGAAGCCCTATTTTCCTGAATTCTTTGATTTAAAAAAAGAGGGAATCATATCAGTTTGAAGGCATTTTATATATTGTGGTTCATTTAGGCTTTGGAATGTGAAGATATAAATAAACAGAATTTTATGTCAAATTGGTAAATATACAATCTAGTAATTTTCCCTCTTTTTAAATCAGAGGGAAAACATTGTTTACCAAGTGGGATTTCTCTGGACCCACACAAAGCTTACAAAATGATAGTGGCTACAAATTCAAAGGAGTTCATAAGGCTATGAAAATTTTGCTAGGATGCTATGGCAAGTCAGAATTTAAAAATGGAGGGCATGAAATCTAGAAAATTTCAGAAAATACATGCTTTTTATCTCCTAAATATTGTAAAATTTATCCAATATATATTGTAAAATCCTTCTGGAGGTCACTAGTTACTCGATAAAGGTATAAGGAAATTGGAGTAAGTCTGCCAATAAAGCATTAGCCTATTGATGAGAAAACCGATTATTATTTCCTTCAAATAGATCTGTCTGACTATATTCATTTTCTTCAAGAAGATGAGTCACACAGGCCCATATGTTTGTATCTGTTATGTATATGTTCTGCTATGAGCTTTCCAAATAACACAATTGAAACCTCTGAGCAATTTCTGCAAATGACAGGAGACTTCCCTCTCCACCACAACAAGCAGAAATTCATTAAAACAGGAACATCTTTTTGTTTGGGCATGGCTCCTGTAACTAGGGCTTCATTACAGGTAAGACTTATGATCCCATTTTGTAGTCAACCTTGCCTTCTTAATACTTTTGAAATGACATGTGTATTGAAAGAATACAACTTGGTGCATGCAGTGACATGCTGCTGGGTTTTCCCAAAGCTATGGTTTCTGGTAGTCCCAGGCCTTATAATCAGTTGATGGGATTTGAATCCTGGTTCTGTCACTTGTGGAATTTTGAACATATCACTTAACCTCCCAGAGTCTTAGTTTTTGTGTTTACAAACTGGTGGTCGGCCCTGTATCTCGAGACTGTTGTCGAAATAATATTTATAAGAAATCCTAGCCAAAAGCCAAGCTCATAGAGGCAACAGTATATGAGGGTTCCTATCTCTTTTGCCCTTTGTCACTCCAAGATGTGAATCCACCTTTGCCCAAACATACATACGTCAGTCTGACTACTTGGTTCTTGATATAATGCTTGTTCAAGGCCGAATCTATAAATATCTCATCCACCTGTTATTACAATAAGAGAGAAACTATGTGTTAATAAGATATTTTATAAGAAGAATATACCCCTGATTAAATGTTAAAGCGATAGAAAAATGTTTTAACATGAGTTATATCATGATTTAAACCAGTGGTTCTCAATTCCAACTGTGCAACAGAATCATTTGCAGAATTAAAAAAAAAAAAAAAGACTTAAGATGCTGGGGCCCCTCTCCCAGAATTTTGGTTATAAATCGTCTGGACAGAACCTAGGCATTTGTATTTGTAAAAATCTCCCCAGGTGACTCTAATGTGCTGACATAGGTATCTGGGGTAAAGGTTATCTTCCTAAAGCTCCACAGAAGGTGAAGCAGAAAGCTGCAGAGCAGAGATGGGACATGCAGGGAGGCCTTGAGAAGTGGTGGAGAGAACCGTGGCTCAGTGCTGGGTTTGAAGCCTGCTTATCCTGCTGCTCATGAACTGGTTGACCTTGGAAAAGTTGCTGAACCAAGCTGAACCTCAGTATCTTAACCTCTAAAACAAAGATATTGCTATGCTACTCATAGGGTTGTAAGGATTAAACACATATAAAATGCTGGGTATATTTTGGTAGTAGACTGCCAGTGGATCAGGTTAGTCCCCATCCTGGCATCACAGGTCTCAGATTTCTCTGCAGGTCTTTGGCTGTAAGTACAGGGAAGAGGCATTAGAGATTTAGGAAAGAGCTAACAATTTTCTAATTGTTGTTGATTCTGAGCCCTAGGGTAGGTCAGGAAGGAAGAAAGAGTAAGGTGGTTTTACAGGTTTAGGTCAAAGTTGTGTTCCTCAGTTTATGTCAACAGGGGAGGAGAACAAAAACTACTGTTTGGGGTCCATTTGCACAGAATTTTAATTGCCTGCCAAGACGTTATGATGCTGTGACTTTTCACACCTAGATTTTTGCTTGCAGTATCCCCTAGTGACCACTTGGTGGCAACAGTGTCATCTGAATGCAGGCACTGCATTTCATATTTGATAGTAGATGAGCCAAATGTGCAAAAATTATGTCCTAAATCCTTAAGAAAGAGACAAGAAAACCAACTCTCATTTTGAAAAACCCAAAGAATAGAAATAAAAAAGAAGACTGTTTCAGAGATCAAGGAACAAGTTGTGACTTCCTTAGCAGTATCAGGCATTTGTAAAAAGCTTAATTGGGAAACAAAATATATATCCCCCTTACTCCTTATAATAACTGTATGAAATAAGAATTATTTTGATTCTTATTTCATTTGAAGAGGAAACTGACACTCGGAGACATCATGTGAATTTCCCTAGCATCATGTGGATTAATAAACTGGGACTTAAATCTAGGTCTTCTGTCTCTAGGTCCATCTGTTATCAATCACACAACCTCCTTGTTAAATGTGATGTGCATTTTACTTCATTTTCTTTCATAGAACATATGACAATAAGTTATAACATAAACAGTCGATTGACTTAAAGTATAAAACTTTTAAACATAAATTTGGTAATATATTTTTGAACTTTAGATCAAAGACAGTATTTAGCAAATAGAGAAATTGCTTGTATCCAGAATATACACTTACTTGTATTTAAATAAGAAAAGCTTAAATGGGCTGAAGAAATGTGGGGTTTATATGTTAGAACTGAAATTATTTTGTAAGATACGTTTTTGCAAGACCGATAATTGTTTTAATCATTTCTCTTCCGACATACACAGCCAGTCCTATTACTCAGTATCTGGGGGAAATCCAAAAGAAAAGAAAAGACTAACCAAAACAAAGGGGAGAAAAATGACCAGTATTAAAAGGAAAAAAAGTAAATAGTGTTTGAGTATCTAAAGAAGTTTGGTTTGTAATTATCCCCTGAAATTCTACCCGCAATAGATCCCTTGGCTGTTTGTGACTTGTTGGTGAAGGTACTGGATTAAGTTTTTGACTCTGGATGACATCATTCATCTGGCAGAATGCCTGCTGAGAAGAATATCTAGCTCCAGCGTCCATTCCATCTTTGAATAGTTCAGGTGTCTGGGAAGATAGGAGCTGAAAGGATAACATAAGAAGAATCTAGGTAGAAGTAACTTTGGTCATCACAGAAATATAGACGTCTCTTCTCTATATTTCAAATTCCAGGACCGTGTCCCTATAAAGCCTCATTGGTTGGGTCTGGGGTGAAGCCCAGGATCTTTATGTTTTCCTAAAAAATGCTGGGGCACAGAGACTAGCTAACAGGGTTCCTACACTAAAGGGATTTAAAACAGGGGAAATTAGAGAAAACATGAATGTAAACTTTATTGCTGAATGGAGTTTATGTAAGAACTAGCTTTCTAGAGACCCCCCCCCCCAAAAAATGTTTCCCTGGCAGATTAAGGCGTATTTCATCAGAAACATTCTGCCAGCACTTTGGCATTCTAATTCTAAATTCTCAGAAGTTTCAAAGGACACTTTTTTTAAGCTGTGTGCCAGCTTGTTCTAAGTTGATTATTTACATATCTTAATAGAGTTAGTGATTTATAAATCTATCTTGCTCCCATTTGGAGCCATTTGTAGAGTTTTGTAGTTGGAGTTAGTCCCTCATATTGAACAAAAGACCTCCTTTCAAGGTAGTGCCTCTTTATGTTTGATGATTTTGAAATGCTGGAAGTTGCACTGAGACTAAGTTCTAAGAGGACAATTGAAGGTTAGTTGGGTGTTTAATGGAAGAGTTAGGGAGAGGCCTTCAATTCAAACAAACAGACGGGCCCAGCCATTTAACTCTCATTCCTAAACTACCTCTGTTCACACACATAGCCTGCATTTCAGTTTAGATGCTTCCCAGCTTGCTCCTCTCACAGCAGTCTTTGTATTCACATAGGGGTGTTTCAGAGCTGAGACCACAAACTTCTGAGAGATATGCCACTGAAGACTGGCCAATGGAATATGAAGGCAGTTTCTACCAACATCACACCAGATCAGAGTGCCTGAGAACTAAAAGTTTAGAGCCAAAACATGCCAAGAAAAAAATTCAGATCCTGTTGCTTTCTCCTAGTTATAATAAGGGTGGCACACAAAGGATGGTATAAGAGATGCTTTTTAAAAAACACACCTTTAACCTCAAATAAGGTTTAATTGAAGTTGCTTTACTCCAGGGCTGAACTCAAGGTAGAAATAGAGATTAGAGCACAATTGCATTTGAGCCTCTGGTCACAGAGTCATATGTTCAAGGGCCTCACCATCTCTCATTGATCCCCGCACCCACAACCCCCATCAACACCACCATTACCTTTCATGCTTGGTAGTGCTGTTTGCAGGCATGTCTTGTTTCCCTGTGTACTTGCCCTTCTCAGGCTATTCCTTTGGTCTGTAGTCCCCTCTCTGATTCTGCTGGCTCTGCTTTTCTGAATCACAACTCTCCTTCAAAGTCTATTTCAGATAAGACCTACTTTGGGTTTATTCCTTGAACCTCAGAGTAATCTTTCCTCTTCCTGTCCTAATTGTTCTTATTCCTCTTATATCTTCTACTCCTTAATATAGTTATTTATGAAAATATATTATCTCCTCTAGTAAACTGCAAACCTTTTATGGATAGGGACAGTCATTCTTCTTTTCATACTCTACAATATGTAAGAATTCAGCATGCTTTTTTGAATGAATTAATAAAAGGAAGTGAAAATTTATTTATCAGAAAGCCTTGCATTTATCAGGAAGATTTTATTAGTGTTTTTAATGAAATTTACATCAGATTGAGATCAGTGCTCCTAGAGAAAAAAGAAAACTGCCCATGAAGTATTTGAGGGGAATTTTTTCTCCTTGTTGACATTTTCAGTAACTTGATTCCTATGGACTAAGAGCTCCTACCCACTGATATGTACAAGCAACATGTAATGGTTACCCCTCTCCAAAGGCAGCCTATATTCTTTGCCCTCTAAAAATAAGGACCATAATCTTGATCGTTCTTATTGCAATCCTTTAAAGTTGTTATTCTATCTATTTAAAATCCAGATTTTTGGCAAAACCCAGGATTTAAGAAGTCAGCTGTGAATCATTATCCTAAGTTTATGTAGAACATGGCCAACCTGAGCACTGATGGTGCTCACAGGATTTTGAGGCTTATTGGTCTTTTGATCTCTTTACCCCTCAAGGAACTAGAAAAAGAACAAACTAAGACCAAGGCTAGCAGAAGGAAAGAGGTAACAAAGATAAGAACAGAAATAAATGAAATAAAGATCAGAAAAACAATAGAAAAGATCAACAAAACTAAGAACTGTGTTTTTGAAAAGATTAACAAAATTGACAAAGCTTTAGTGAGACTATCTAAAAGAAAAAAGAGAGAGAAGACTCAAACAAAATCAGAAATGAAAGAGTAGACATTATAACACAAAAATACAAAGGATCTTAAGAAACTACTATGAACAATTATAAACCAACAAATTGGATAATCTAGAAGAAATGGATAAATTCCTAGAAAAATACAACCTACCAAGACTGAATCATGAAGAAATAGAAAATCTGAGACCAATAATGAATAAGGAGATTAAATCAGTAATCAAAACCCTCCTCAAAAGGAAAAGCCCAGGACCAGATGGTTTCACTGGTGAATGTTACCAAACATTTAAATAAGAATTAATGCCAGTCCTTCTCAAACTCTTCCAAAAAATCAAAGAAGAAGGAACACACCCAAACTTATTTTGTGAGGCCAGCATTACCTTTATACCAAAGCCAGGTAAGGACACTACAAGAAAATAAAACTTCAGACCAATATTCCTGATGCAAAAATTCTCAACAGTGTATTAGCAAACTAAATTCAACAGCACATTAAAAGGATCATATACCATGATCAAGTGAGATTTATCTCTGGGATGCAAGGATGGTTCAACATATGCAAATCAATAAATGTGACACAACACATCAATAGGATGAAAGCTAAAAATCATATGACCATCTCAATAGATGCAGAAAAAGCATTTGACAGAATACAGTGTTCTTTCATGATAAAAACACTCAACAAATAAGGTGTAGAAGGAACATACCTCAACATAATAAACTCCATATATGACAAATGCACAGCTTACACCAAACTCAACAGTAAAAGATTGAAATCTTTCCCTCTAAGATCAGGAACAAGATAAGAAGGTGCCCACTCTCACCACTCCTATTCACCATGTTACTGGGAGTTCTAGCTAGAGCAATCAGGCAAGAAAAAGAATAAAAGGCATCAAGATCAGACAGGAAGAAGTAAAATTGCCTTTATTTGCAGATGATATAATTTTATATATAGAAAATCTTAAATATGCCACCAAAACACTGTTAGAACTGACCAATGAATTCAGTAAAGTTGCATACATATCAACAGAGAAATCAAACATATAGAATCAACATTCATAGTGTATAGAAATCAGTTGTGTTTCTATACAATAACAACAATATATCTGAAGAAGAAATAAAGAAAACAACCCGATTCATAATAGCATCAAAAACAATAAAATACTTTGGGATAAATTTAACTAAGGAGGTGAAAGATCTTAACAATGAAACTTCAAGACTTTGGTGAAAGGAGCACGGTTGGTGGGAGTGTAAATTGGCATAGCCACTGTGGAGGAAGTATGGGGGGTCCTCAAAAAACTAAAACTATCATCTGAGCCAGCAATCCCACTTCTGGGTATAGATCCAAAGGAAATTAAAACAGGATCTCAGAGAGATATCTGCACTCTCATGTTCATCACAGTATTATCCACAATAGGCAAGATATGGCAACAACCTAAGTGTCTGTCAAAAAATAAATGGATAAAGAAGATGTATATACATATATATACAGTTGACCCTTGAACAATGTCGTGGTTAGGGGTACTGACCCCTGTGCTGTTGAAAATCCCCATATAGCATAACATCCCTCTGTATCCACAGTTCCCATATGGTTCTCTGTATTCATGGTTCTGCATCTGTGGATTCAACCAACCATGGGTCAAATCATATAATCCTACAGTATTTATTAATGAAAAAAAATCTGCATATAAGTGGACACTTGCAATTCAAGCCCATAGTGTTCAAAGGTCAGCTGTATATTCCTCAGCCAGGAGAAAGAATGAAATTCTGCCAGCATGGATGGATTTTGAGGGCATTACACTAAGTGAAATAAGTCAGACAAAGACAAATACTTTATTCCAGTTTTATGTGGAATCTAAAAAGTGGAATTCATAGAAACAGATAGTAGAATGGTACTAAGGCTAGGGGATGGGAAAAATGGAGAAATCTTGATCAAAGAGTACAAACTTCTGGTTACAAATTAATAAGTTCTGGTATCCCATGTACATTGTAATGCTTATACTTAATGACACTGTGTTATATACTTGAAAGTTGCTAAAAGAGTAGATCTTGTGTTCTCACCGCACAAAAAAAATGGTAATTATGTGACATGATGGAGGTGTTATAGTGGTAATCATTTTGCAACATAAGTGTATCATATCATCACATTTTACACCTTAAAGTTACACAATGTTATATGTCAATTATATCTTAATAAAGCTGAAAAAATTGATACAAGGAAATGAAGAAACTAAGGATGAAGACATCTTTATATAATTAGTAATGTAATCCCAATGTGTTGGCTAAGTAAAAGTGGTCTGACAGAACATATAGATTTATAATCTTTATGGATTTAAAAATTAAATGGGAGAAGAATTGATGTAGAACTGAACTTTCTATTATAGCTTAGTCCCTTCCTGACAAAAAGAACAATTTAGTGGAGATAGCACCTGTTGGAGTTAACGTATATGGCTTCAAATCTCTCCTCCTTGATTTACCAACTGTGGACCTTAACTTCAGAGGCTTAGTTCTCTTATCTGTCTATAAAGTGTGAATAACAATGCCTCCTTTGCAGTGTTATATTGAAGATTAGACATGAAATATACAACAGTTAGCTTTTTCTTTCAGTATTCAAATTTAACACATTGAAGGCAGAGATTGTGATACACATTTTCCTCTTTTAGTCACACCTAATCTTCAGTTATGAAATGAACGTGAGTTTGAGCTCTCAAGTAAGAACTCAGTCACATTCTACACCCAATTTTTCTAATCTCTGAACACAAAGGTTTTTTTTTTTTTGCTTTTTAAAGTAATTGCTGCTTATTTTCTCTCTAAGCTCTCAAATTCATCTCTTCTCTAGGCATAGGACCATAGGCCTACACCAGGCATTGGGCCTCTTACTTCTCTTACATTATGCAACTCCAAACTTTAGGTAGTCTAATACCTTTGCTAAGTTGTTTACCTTGACCCAGTTGCCTTTTCTCAAGAGAAGAGCTTCCTGCTTCAGAGAGCCAAGTCTCTCACTGGTGTCTTCAAGTTCCTTTAGAGAGTGTTCCTAAACTACATTTTCTCCTTACATCACTTCTGTTTCCAAGTTCTTTGTCTCCACAACTCTAGACACATAATCTAAAGGGTAGTTTGAGGGTCATTTCAGGAGCTGTTTCTGGTGTTCTTGGGCACAAAGAAGACAAAATTTAGGACTGCTTTGGGCACAGGAGAAGTGGGTTTTTTTGGAGACAACACTAAGAAAATTCCTAACTGGTGCCATTGTTAATTCAGGTGGTGGTCACTGGCACATGCTAACACTATACAGTATTCAATGACCATTGAACTATGTGGGGGGTTGTGTCAAAAATCTTCATATAACTTCATAGTTGGCCCTCTGTATCCCTTGTTCTGCATCTGTAAATTCAACCAACCACCAATCATGTAGTACTGTAGCACATATTTATTTATTTATTTATAGCACGTATTTATTGAAAAGATTGCATGTAAGTGAACCTGCGCAGTTCAAACCCATGTTGTTCAAGGGTCAACTGTAACTGAAAGAGAATAATGTACCAGGGATAATTATTTGATTTCTGGTGTTTTGTGGGATGGTAGATGGGAAGTAAAATCACACAGATGACAAAAATGTATTAAGAAAATGTAATCTAAAACCCTAACTATATCGTTTACTAGCTGAATGACCTTGGGTAAATTAACTTCTCTGTACCTTGATTTTTCAATTTGTAAAACTGTGATAATAATTATACTTACCTCATAAGTTTGTTTTTGAGGATTAACTAAAATAATACAGATACAGTGCTTAATGTGCTAAGCTAATTGAGTGCTTGGCATTCAATATATGTTAACTAGTGTTATTGCTATAGTGTTACAAGTTTTTAACTTTCACATTTGTAATGATCCTATACTTTAAAAATATTTCTGAAATATATTTCTTCAAATGAAGTGCTCGTTCAGTCAGTGATCCTACTCAAACTTATAATAATAATAAAATTGACCTACCTATTTAGGAATATCATGGTGTCTGGTTACTGGAGTATTCTCTGAAGAATGGTATGAAAGATGAGATATGTCTGTGCTACTATCTCAAGGAACTGGAATGGGTTTTAGCAGTATCTGAGCATGAACTCATTTTATTTTTGCATCTCCATTTCCATTCAAATCAGTAAATCCCCAATTATGAGGAAGAACAGGACCTACAACCTGTATTTCTTGGCTGTCTAATTAGCACCCACATAAGTCAGAGAGAAGAATCTGGTTTCACTCATTGGGATTTAGCAACAATAAAAAGGAGTGGCTCAGGATGAGGCATGAGCACTTCCTGTAATTCTCCTGAAGGTAAATTGGTGGGGATGGGAGGGAAAGGGACATTGTCTCACTTAAACAGGGCTAAAATAATACACAGCCTTTCCTGACCATGTGAACCCTAGTTGATCTTCCTTTTCTTTGAAGTTCTTCTGCACTTATAGTCCTCAACATACAATTTAGTCCTTAACTATATCACGTCATGCTGTTCAGTTTCATGTGTGTTACTATCATCTCTCCAAGGAGATGGGAAGTAGTTTGAAGAGATGGATCATGGTTTTTTTTTTTCTGTAAGACTCAGGGGCTAAGAAGTGTCATAAGCTGAATAATCATACCATATATTGGTGAGACAGATTGTTTAGTTAATTACATTGGGAAAACTGGATCACTACCTGGGTTCCTACTTAATATCACATTCAAAGGTGGACTTCAGATGCATTAAAAACCTTCTGTAGAAGGTAGAAGTATAGTTTAATAGAAGAAAATACAGTAAAATAATTTTATAACTTAAAAGAGGAAATAACTTTAAAAAAAAAATTTAAAAACACAACCATAAGGCTGAGAAAACTGATAAATACGATTACTTTAAAATTATGGATTTTTGTTTTATGAAGGGCAATATGGTCCAAGTTAATAAAAGATGGAATGGATAAGTGCAATGTCTACTACCAACAAACTGTTCCTATCTAGAAATCATAAAAGTCAGGGCAGAAATAAATGAAATAGAGATGAAGAAAACAGAAAAGATCAATGAAACTAAAAACTGGTTCTTTGAAAAGATAAAGAAAATTGATAAACCTTCAGCTAGACTCATCAAGAAAAAGAGTGAGAGGGCTCAGATGAATAAAATTAGAAATGGAAAAGGAGAAAGTTATTATACAATGGACACCACAGAAATACAAAAGATCTTAAGAGACTACTATAAGCAACTATATACCGATAAAGTAAACACCTAGAAGAAATGGACAAATTCTTAGAAAGGTACAATCTCCCAAGACTGAACCAGGAAGAAATAGAACATATGAACAGCCCAATCACCAGTACTGAAATTGAAACTGATTAAAAAACTCCCAACAAACAAAGTCCAGGACTAGATGGCTTCACAGGCGAGTTCTATCAAACATTTATAGAAGAGTTAACACCTATCCTTCTGAAACTCTTCCAAAAAAATTGCAGAGGAAGGAACACTCCCAAAGTCATTCTATGAGGCCAGCATCACCCTGATACCAAAACCAGACAAAGATACCACAAAAAAAGGAAATTACAGGTCAATATCACTGATGAATATAGATGCAAAGATCCTCAACAAAATACTAGCAAACCGAATCCAACAATACATTGAAGGGGTCATACCCCAAGATCAAGTGGGATTTTTCCCAGGGATGCAAGAATTTTTCAGTATCTGCAAATCAGTCAGTGTGATACACCACATTTACAAACTGAAGAATAAAAACCATATGACCATCTCAATAGATGCAGAAAAAGCTTTTGACAAAATCCAACACTGATTTATGTTACAAATCCTTCAGAAAGTGGGCATTGAGGGAACCTGCTTTAACATAATGAAGGCCATATATGAAGAGGTGCGGCCTTTGGGAGGTGATTAGGTCATGAATGGGATTAGCACCTTATAAAAGAGACCCCGGAGAGCTCTTTAGCTCCCTGCTCTCCACCATGTAAGGATACACCAAGAAGTCTGCAGTCTGCAACATGAAAGAGGGTTCTTGCCAGAACCTGACCATGTTAGTGTCATGATTTCAGACTTCCAGCCTCCATTACTATGAGAAGTAAATTTCTGTTGTTTATAAGCCACTCAAACTATGGTACATTTTTAAACAAGGGATTTATAACACAAAGAATAAATTAAAAGCATGTGCTCTGCACAAAACAAGAAAATGCATTTTTGCAAGAATGAATACTAATAAAAGAATACATGTGAAATACAGTATGGTTGTCTGCAGGGGGAGGAGAATGAGAGTGTGGTATGAAAATAAAAGAGAAGAAATAAATAATGACAACTAGAGAAAGGCCTTGTAGGTCCTTATGATGATAATGTTTCATCACATACCTCAGCCTTTGTACCTGAGGTTCTTTCACACCTAAAAACGTGTGCTTTAGTGAAGCTTCAAAGTCCACCTTCAAACACATAATGTTATAGACGTACCTCTATAAGTGAATTTCTTTCACTTTTTTTTAAAAGACCTGCTTCATTCCTGTCCATTTATTTCAGTAGAAACAATGTCTTAGTTAGCCTAAAACAATGCCAACAATGTTGGCTGTAAAACATAAAGAAAACAAATTTTAAACTTTCCTGTTAAATTATAAATATTTTTTCAATGTTCAAAGAAATTGTATATCTTTTTAACTAAGATTAATTAATTTATTATTCATATTTTTAGATTGAGGAGGCTATGTGGAGTCAGGGTCAGAGGAATAAAAGAGATACTAAGGTATGTATCCAAGTTTTTTCTGCCATTCCTCAAGAAATGATCACAAACGCTATTTTCTAAGGTGCTCTGAATATAAAAGAATGGAGGCTATATATCAATCTATAAGTGTAATTCTTGATTTGGGGGGATGAGACTGCAAAATAAAAAAAATGTGCATAATTTAATGAGAATTGGAAATACAGATTAAAAACTCCATCTGTGATGTGGCTGTGAATATGCTGCAACTGGGTATGCATGTGGACAGATCAAATAGCGGCATGAAAAAAGGAAAATGGTTTGAGAAAGAAAGGAAATGTTTTGAGTAAAAAAAAGATTCTTTGACTAAAACAAACCAACACCTGACATTTCCACCCTTTTAAAATAATTTTATGCTCTGTGCTTCTTTGTCAAGGAAGTTAACTTGACCTTAGTTTTTGAGTGAGGGTTCGCACGCATCGTGAGCAGAGCTGTTATGCAACTGAGTTTACTTTTTTTTGGGGGGGGGTGGGGCAGTCTTGTATTTCAGTTTTAACAAAATCGTTAGCAGGTCATTTGAATATTGCACAATAGGTCTGGGTATTTTATCTTAATTAGTGTGTTTTTGAGATAAAATGAACATTTATAATCCTCTTTCTTCATGTATTTAACAAATATTTTAAGTCTTAAAATGTGGTCTAACAAAAAAAAGCATGTGGTTTTACAAATAACCACTTCTGGTATGTTTAAGCTTTTCAGTTGGGTAGTATTGTGGTGGAATGGGGGAGCGATGGGCTGGGATACCTTGGCTTCCGTTCTCTCACTTTTAAATGAGGTGGTTTAAAAAGTGGTTTATCAGAATCACCAATTTGCTAGAATGCAGATTCCCTTACTCCCCTCTCCCTCCCCACCCACCCCATCATACACTGATTCAGAAGATCTGGAGTGGGACCTGGGAATCTGCAAGATGATTCTAATGCAAATTGTCTGAAAATCATGTTTTAAGAAATAGTGGGGAAAATGATTTACAAAATCCCTTCCTCCTGCAATATTTTATGATAGAAACAATTTTATCTGACTTACCAAGTTTTCACTCATCTCCTGTAAGTCCTTAAGCTGGTGTGGGCTGCTTTGTCCAGAATTACTTTTGACTCGTAGATCTGAAATTTTAAAGGTGCCATGATAATACTCCATTTTCTGGTCTGTGATGAAAAAAAAAGTAGGAAATTAAGTGGTTTGAGGGTAGATTTTGGGATCTAAGACCCAACTATAATGGGGCTAATATGAAGTCTTGAATATATCTCTGAGACTTTAATTTAGTTTAATAATAAATATAATAAAAATAATGATTAATGTTGTATGTTAATAATAGTAGCTGGTATTTATTCAGTGCCTACTATGTGCCAAGCTCTGTTCTGGGCACTTTATATGTATTAATTCATTTGACTCTCACTAAGCTCTCTAAGACTGGCATCACCTTCATATTACAGATGAAGAAAGTGAGGCAGGAGGCATTAAGTAACTTGCTCTGTGCTATACAACTAGTTAGTGGCCTCTCCAAGTTTAAACCCAGACAAGTGTGGCTCTAGAGCTGGAATATTTAATTACTGTATTGCTTCTTGCTGTGGTGAAATGTATACCACCTTGTACTCTACTGGAAGTAGAGGTAAATAAGTGTTCTTGTAAATTTTGGTTTTTAATGGAAGAGCCAGGCACACTAAGAAAGGTGTGAAAAGAAAGGCAGGGAAAAAACTGCCTGAGGTTGGAGGTGAGAACAGTGTGTAAAAGGGATGAATCAATCAGATTTCTGCTCGTCTCTCAGGAAAGTTTATAAAAAACAGAGCAGTGGAGGAATGTGGTAATCTTAGGAGTATGGCCCTGGTGGGGCAAGAAATCTACAAAGAGTTAAAGATAGAAAATGGAGCAACCACAGAAGCACATCTCTCCTTGGGAAGCTGTGGATCTAGGAAAGAAAGAGGGCCTCAGGATAGTCTATCTCCTAGGGACATCTCTGGACTCTGTAGTGCTTTTTTGGTCCCCCCGATTACTAATCTATATAGTCCATTTGTAATTGAACCCTCTACTCATAGTAAAGGGACTTCTATACATTAAATTAGCTGACCTGAGAATCTTTTGCCATTGGTGTAAACTACAGATGGGGTCGTTATATGGGCCCCAGAACTATGTTCTTAAGCCCTTTAAAGCTCCTAAAAGAATCTTCACTCCCCCATCAAGTCTGAGGAAAGAGACAACAGATAAGTCTATTCAAATAAGTCCCCTGAACTAGTTGTCTTATCACATACATCTGTGTGAGATTGACATTGTGGACGTTTGTCAAAAATGTAAATGGTTTGCACTCTGCAGAGTGATGCAATATAAAAAGAGAATTCTGCAATGAATTTTTGTGGGATTATAAATATATCAGGCAATAGAAAAATAATCTCTCGATATTGTTCTGGAAAGAGTAAAATTTTTTCTCTAAAAATAAGTAATAATATTGTATCATATTTATACTTTACCAATAATTTCAAAATTCATTATTTCATTGGACATGTGCTTTTCTTTTTTCCCTAGAAATGTTAGTGGGCAGAAAATGCTGAGTAAAAGAGCCAATTTTAATAACTAATTCATCATAATTTTTCACTTGCATATACATGAATGATTAGAGTTTATTGTGATTACTAGTAAATTTTAGACAATTACTGTTTTGGTCTTTTGTATAGATTCTGAAAAGAATACTAGATTGTGAGCTCCAAGGAGGTGGGAAATTTATCTGCTTTGCTTAATGCTGTTTCTTGAGTGCCCTGAAAAGTACTTGGACATACTAAACATTCAGTAGTTATTTGTTGATGAAATGACTGAATAAATTAAAAAATTCAAAATGTGGACATTTACTGGTGAAAGTACATTATTTTTGGATGGAAATAAATTTATATTTATTCAAATGAAGCTTTACAGAAAACTGAAATCAAACTGAGCAAAATCCACAATTTTACCTACCAGAGACTAAGAAGTGAGCCAGAAGACCAGTGGCCACAGTTACCACTGTCAGTAATAACACAATAAGGGCAATCATCCATGGTTTCAAACCTCTGCTTTGGGTGCCAAATCCTACCGATCTGCAAAAAGGAAAACTCACCAGTTACTCTCATGTTGTAATGGTTACAGGCTTTCTGCTTCTTCTTGGATAAGTGCACGTTGCTTTAGCCCACCTTTCCCAGCAAGAAGACATTTGTCTTCAATTTTGGTCAAGGTCATCTCGGCATGAAGGGAGGTATTAAAAAGATCAGTATCTGGGAATCCATGCTATTGCTCCTGGTTTCTATTTCTAGAGGCATTGGGTGGATCTCTGTGGTGGCCAGTCCTGACTTCTCTTAGCAGTGTGGTCCGAAGTAGCACATATGCTTGAAAAAGAACCATTCCTTCTTTCTCCAACAATTTCTTTAAAAAAAAAATCTCTTTTATCTATCCTTTCAAAGTTTACAAAGTGATTTCAAATATATTGTCTCATTTATTCTTTATCTTTCATTTTTAACTATTATGAAATTTTTCAGACATAGAAATTTAGAAAGAATGGTATAGAACACCCCTATATTCATCACATCATTTTGTCAGTTGTTAACATTTTTGCTATAATGGCTTTATTCATTATTTTCTGCTGTATTTTAATGTAAAATAGGACTTCATGAGTTTTTACCAAATCATTATTATAAGCAATTAGGATATTTACAATATAACCACAATACCATAACAATCCTAAAAAATTAACAGTATTTTTCTAATCTTTTTATCTTCTAATACAAAATCCATCTTCAGATTTCCTTTATTGTCCCTATTTACAGATGGACTGTACAAATCAAGGACCTCATAGTACCTTGGTTGTTATGTCTTTTAAGTCTTTTTTAATATAAAAGAGTCCAGCTTGCTTTTTAACTTTTAATGGCATTGACTTGTTGAAGAGATCAAGCCAGTTTTTCTTGAGAATGTCCACCTTCTGGACTTGTCTGAATGCTTTCTTGTGATCTCATTTAACTTGTTCTATCCCCCTCATTTCTTATAAGCTTAAATTTAGATCTAAAGATTTGATTAGATTTAAATTCATTTGGCAAAAATACTTCAAAAGTGATGCTATATACTTTATATTGCATCACCTCTGGATTAGAGGAAATTTCCACAGTTTAGGAGAAAAAAAATAACTCTTTGCTCTTCCTCTAGTTATGCTCAACAATAGTGATAATCACATTGTAGTAACTTTATTTTCAAGTATATTAACCTATACATAACAGTGAACTCAATGGGTTAAACTAGTCATGTTCATCTTTTTATCATTAAGACCTAATAAGGTACCTGGTACAGAGTAGGAATTTTATAAATCCATGAGAATCAGGCAGGTATTATACCAACCTTACATATGAAACGACAGAGGCTGAGAGAGAAGATGCCTTCTTTGTTAGAGCCAGGAGACTTAAAAGGACCCAGGTCATCTAACTCATTTTCTAGTGCTCCTTCTCTGCAACTTGCCATTGTAGTCAACTTAATTTATCCCTTTCATTAGAATTTATCTTTGTGTGTGTGTATTGAAAAGCTAAATTCTTTCGGGGCAGAGGTATTTTTCATGTTTCACAAGATTTAGTGCATTGATTTACTCTAAGTAGACTTTTAATAAATATTGATTGATTTACAGGAATTTTTTTTTAATATAAAATACTTCTTTACATAAATACCAGCATGAAAGATATAAACTATTTGGACCTAAATAGTTAAGAAGGTAATAGTTTTGGCATCAGTAATACATTTAGCCAATAAACTACTTAATCCTGTATGAATAAACTTTCAACTTAATATCAACTTTTATGAATGTGAACAAGCAATGCATGAAAGCAAATATGCATCATCAACCTCCCATTCTGGAGAGGTCCTATTAGTGATTTGCATAATATCACTTCAGATTTGAAAGGAAATATACTTAGTAAAGCCTTTGGAATCTAGCCTGTTTATAGGTAGAGATGCTCAAGCATTCTTTTCCTGCTTTACCTGCACCCATAAAACAAACAATGGTATATTAATCTTCTGTTGCTTGCTGTGTAACAAATTACCACTAATGAAGCTTGAGAGACCTGAATTCTATTGTGTATGGAAAATACTGACAATGCACATTGACTGATTTAAAAGAATCTAGACAACTGGCTGTTGAAAGGCAGTTTTTGATGGAAAAGACCTAAGGTTCCAGAACATAAAAACAACAAACAGGAGGAGCTTCAAGATGGCATAAGAGTAAGATGCGGAGATCACATTACTCCCCACAAATACATCAGAAATACATCTACATGTGGAACAGCTCCTACAGAACACCTACTGAACGCTGGCAGAAGACCTCAGACCTCCCAAAAGGCAAGAAACCCCATGTACCTGGGTAGGGTAAAAGAAAAAAAAAAAAAAAGACAAAGAATAGGGACGGGACCTGCACCAGTGGGAGGGAGCTGTGAAGGAGGAAAGGTTTCCACACACTAGGAAGCCCCTTCACGGGCAGAGACTGCGGGTGGCGGAGGGGGGAGCTTCAGAGCCGCGGAGGAAAGCGCAGCAACAGGGGTGTGGAGGGCAAAGCAGAGAGATTCCCGCACAGAGGATCAGTGCCGACCAACACTCACCAGCCCGAGAGGCTTGTCTGCCCACCCGCCGGGGCGGGCGGGGGCTGGGAGCTGAGGCTTGGGCTTTGGTCGGATCACAGGGAGAGGACTGGGGTTGGCTGTGTGAACACAGCCTGAAGGGGGCTAGTGCGCCACAGCTAGCCGGGAGGGAGTCCGGGAAAAAGTCTGGACCTGCCTAAGAGACAAGAGACTTTTTCCTTGCCTCTTTGATTCCTGGTGCGCGAGGAGGGGGGATTAAGAGCGCAGCTTAAAGGAGCTCCAGAGACGGGCGCGAGCCGCGGCGATCAGCGTGGACCCCAGAGACAGGCATGAGACGCTAAGGATGCTGCTGCCGCCACCAAGAAGCCTGTGTGTGAGCACAGGTCACTCTCCACACCGCCCCTCCCGGGAGCCGGTGCAGCCCGCCACTGCCAGCGTCCTGTGATCCAGGGACAACTTCCCCGGGAGAACGCACGGCACGCCTCAGGCTGGTGCAACGTCACGGAGGCCTCTGCCGCCGCAGGCTCGCCCCGCATCTGTGCCCCTCCCTCCCCCCGGCCTGAGTGAGCCAGAGCCCCCGAATCAGCTGCTCCTTTAACCCCATCCTGTCTGAGTGAAGAACAGATGCCTTCAGGCGACCTACACACAGAGGCGGGTCCAAATCCAAAGCTGAACCCCGGGAGCTGTGCGAACAAAGAAGAGAAAGGGAAATCTCTCCCAGCAGCCTCAGGAGCAGCGGATTAAATCTCCACAATCAACTTCATGCACCCTGCATCTGTGGAATACCTGAATAGACAATGAATCATCCCAAACTGAGCAGGTGGACTTTGGGAGCAACGATATATATATATTTTTCCCCCTTTTCTCTTTTTGTGAGAGTGTATGTGTATGCTTCTGTGTGTGATTTTGTCTGTATAGCTTTGCTTTTACCATTTCTCCTAGGGTTCTGTCTGTCTGTTTTTGTTTCTTTGTTTTTTGGGTTTTTTTAATTACTTAAAAGTTTTTTTTTCTTAATAATTATTTTTTATTTTAATAACTTTATTTTATTTTACTTTATTTTATTTTATCTTCTTCTTTCTGTCTTTCTTGTTTTTCCTCCCCTTTTATTCTGAGCTGTGTGGAGGACAGGCTCTTGGTGCTCCAGCCAGGCATCAGGGCTGTGCCACTGAGGTGGGAGAGCCAAGTTCAGCACACTGGTCCACAAGAGACCTCCCAGCTCCATGTAATATAAAAAGGCGAAAATCTCCCAGAGATCTCCATCTCAACGCCAACACCCAGCTCCACTCAACGACCAGCAAGCTACAGTGCTGGACACCCTATGCCAAACAACTAGCAAGACAGGAACAAAAACCCACCCATTAGCAGAGAGGCTGCCTAAAATCATAATAAGTCAACAGACACCCCAAAACACACCACCAGACGTGGAACTGCCCACCAGAAAGACAAGATCCAGCCTCATCCACCAGAACACAGGCACCAGTCCCCTCCACCAGCAAGCCTACACAACCCACGGAACCAACCTTAGCCACTGAGGACAGATGCCAAAAACAACGGGAACTATGAACCTGCAGCCTGTGACAAGGAGACCACAAACACAGTAAGTTAAGCAAAATGAGAAGACAGAGAAACACAGAGCAGATGAAGGAGCAAGGCAAAAACCCACCAGACCTAACAAACGAAGAGGAAATAGGCAGTCTACCTGAAAAAGAGTTCAGAGTAATGATAGTAAAGATGATCCAAAATCTTGGAAATAGAATGGAGGAAATACAAGAAACGTTTAACAAGGACCTGGAAGAACTAAAGAGCAAACAAACAGTGATGAACAACACAATAAGTGAAATTAAAAATTCTCTAGAAGTGATCAGTAGCAGAATAACTGAAGCAGAAGAACGGATAAATGACCTGGAAGATAAAATAGTGGAAATAACTACTGCAGAGCAGAATAAAGAAAAAAGAATGAAAAGAATTGAGGACAGTCTCAGAGACTTCTAGGACAACATTAAATGCACGAACATTCGAATTATAGGGGTCCCAGAAGAAGAAGAGAAAAAGAAAGGGACTGAGAAAATATTTGAAGAGATTATAGTTGAAAACTTCCCTAATATGGGAAAGGAAATACTTAAGTCCAGGAAGCACAGAGAGTCCCATACAGGATAAATCCAAGGAAAAACATGCCAAGACACATATTAATCAAACTATCAAAAATTAAATACAACAAATATTAAAAGCAGCAAGGGAAAAACAACAACACACAAGGGGATCCCCATAAGGTTAACAGCTGATCTTTCAGCAGAAATTCTGCAAGCCAGAAGTGGATGGCAGGACATATTTAAAGTGATGAAGGGGAAAAACCTACAACCAAGATTACTCTACACAGCAAGGATCTCATTCAGATTTGATGGAGAAATTAAAAGCTTTACAGACAAGCAAAAAGCTAAGAGAATTCACCACCAAACCAGCCTTACAACAAATGCTGCAGGAACTTCTCTAGGCAGGAAACACAAGAGAAGGAAAAGACCTACAATAATAAACCCAAAACAATTAAGAAAATGGTAATACGAACATACATATCGATAATTACCTTAAATGTAAATGGTTTAATTGCTCCAACCAAAAGACGTAGACTGGCTAAATGGATACAAAAACGCGACCCGTATATATGCTGTCTACAAGAGACCAACTTCAGACCTAGGGACACATACAGACTGAAAGTGAGGGGATGGAAAAAGATATTCCATGCAAATGGAAATCAAAAAAAAAGCTGGAGTAGCAATTCTCATATCAGACAAAATAGACTTTAAAACAAAAACTATTACAAGAGACAAAGAAGGACACTACATAATGATCAAGGAATCAATCCAAGAAGAAGATATAACAATTGTAAATATTTATGCACCCAACATAGGAGCATCTCAATACATAAGGCAAATATTAACAGACATGAAAGGGGAAATAGACAGTAACACAATCATAGCAGGGGACTTTAACACCACACTTTCCCCAATGGACAGATCATCCAAAATGAAAATAAATAAGGAAACACAAGCTTTAAAAGATACATTAAACCAAATGGACTTAATTGAAATTTATAGGACATTCCATCCAAAAACAACAGAATAAACAGTCTTCTCAAGTGTTCATGGAACATTCTGCAGGATAGATCACATCATGGGTCACAAATCAAGCCTTGGTAAATTTAAGAAAACTGAAATCGTATCAAGTATCTTTTCCGACCACAATGCTATGAGACTAGAGATTAATTACAGGAAAAAATCTGTAAGAAATACAAACACATGGAGGCTAAACAACACATTACCTAATAACCAAGAGATCACTGAAGAAATCAAAGAGGAAATCAAAAAGTACCTAGAAACAGGTGGCAATGAAAACACGATGACCCAAAACCTTTGGGATGTAGCAAAAACAGTTCTAAGAGGGAAGTTTATAGCTATACAAGCCTACCTTAAGAAACAAGAAACATCTCAAGTAAACAACCTAATGTTACACCTAAAGCAATTTGAGAGAGAAGAGCAAAAAATCCCCAAAGTTAGCAGAAGGAAGAAATCGTAAAGATCAGATCAGAAATAAATGAAAAAGAAATGAAGGAAACGATAGCAATGATCAATAAAACTAAAACCTGGTTCTTTGAGAAGATAAACAAAATTGATAAACCATTAGCCAGACTTATCAAGAAAAAAAGGGAGAAGACTCAAATCATTAGACTTAGAAATGAAAAAGGAGAAGTAACAACTGACACTGAAGAAATACAAAGGATCATGAGAGATTACTACAAGCAACTCTATGCCACTAAAATGGACAACCTGGAAGAAATGGACAAATTCTTAGAAATGCACAACCTGCCGAGACTGAACCAGGAAGAAATAGAAAATATGAACAGATCAATCACAAGCTCTGAAATTGAGATTGTGATTAAAAATCTTCCAACAAACAAAAGCCCAGGACCAGATGGCTTCACAGGCGAATTCTATCAAACATTTAGAGAAGAGCTAACACCTATCCTTCTCAAACTCTTCCAAAATATAACAGAGGGAGGAACACTCCCAAACTCATTCCGTGAGGCCACCATCACCCTGATACCAAAACCAGACAAAGATGTCACAAAGAAAGAAAACTGCAGGCCAATATCACTGATGAACATAGATGCAAAAATCCTCAACAAAATACTAGCAAACAGAATCCAACGGCACAGTAAAAGGATCATACACCATGATCAGGTTGGGTTTATACCAGGAATGCAAGGATTCTTCAATATATGCAAACCAATCAACGTGATACACCGTATTAACAAATTGAAGGAGAAAAACCATATGATCATCTCAACAGATGCCGAGAAATCTTTTGACAAAATTCAACACCCATTTATGTTAAAAACACTCCAGAAAGTAGGCATAGAGGGAACTTTCCTCAACATCATAAAGGCCATATATGACAAACCCACAGCCAACATCATCTTCAATGGTGAAAAACTGAAACCATTTCCACTAAGATCAGGAACAAGACAAGGTTGCCTACTCTCACCACTCTTATTCAACATAATTTTGGAAGTCTTAGCCACAGCAATCAGAGAAGAAAAAGAAATAAAAGGAATCCAAATAGGAAAGGAAGATGTAAAGCTGTCACTGTTTGCAGATGACATGATACTATACATAGAGAATCCTGAAGATGCTACCAGAAAACTACTAGAGCTAATCAATGAATTTGGTAAAGTAGCAGGATACAAAATTAATGCACAGAAATCTCTGGCATTCCTATACACTAATGATGAAAAATCTGAAAGTGAAATTAAGAAAACACTCCCATTTACCAGTGCAACAAAAAGAATAAAATATCTAGGAATAAACCTACCTAAGGAGACAAAAGACCTGTATGCAGAAAATTATAAGACACTGATGAAAGAACTTAAAGATGATACAAGTAGATGGAGAGATATACCATGTTCTTGGATTGGAAGAATCAACATTGTGAAAATGACTTTACTACCCAAAGCAATCTACAGATTCAATGCAATCCCTATCAAACTACCACTGGCATTTTTCACAGAACTAGAACAAAAAATTTCACAATTTGTATGGTAACACAAAAGATCCTGAATAGCCAAGGCAATCTTGAGAAAGAAAAACGGAGCTGGAGGAATCAGGCTCCCTGACTTCAGACTATATTTCAAAGCTACAGTAATCAAGACAGTATGGTACTGGCACATAAACAGAAATATAGATCAGTGGAACAGGATAGAAAACCCAGAGATAAACCCACGCACATATGGTCACCTTATCTTTGATAAAGGAGGCAAGAATACACAGTGGAGTAAAGACAGCCTCTTCAATAAGTGGTGCTGGGAATACTGGACAGCTACATGTAAAAGAATGAAATTAGAACACTCCCTAACACCATACACAAAAATAAACTCAAAATGGATTAAAGACCTAAATGTAAGGCCAGACACCATCAAGTCTTAGAGGAAAACATAGGCAGAACACTCTATGACATAAATCACAGCAAGATTCTTTTTGACCCACCTCTAGAGAAATGGAAATAAAAACAAAAATAAACAAATGGGACCTAATGAAACTTAAAAGCTTTTACACAGCAAAGGAAACCATAAACAAGACCAAAAGACAACCCTCAGAATGGGAGAAAATATTTGCAAATGAAGCAACTGACAAAGGATTAATCTCCAAAACATACAAGCAATCCACAAGAGAAATCTTTCGACAAAATTCAACACCCATTTATGTTAAAAACACTCCAGATCCACAAATGGGTAGAAGACCTAAATAAACATTTCTCTAAAGAAGGTATACAGATTGCCAGAAAACATGAAAGAATGCTCAACATCATTAATCATTAGAGAAATGCATATCAAAACTACAATGAGATATCATCTCACACCGGTCAGAATGGCCATCCTCAAAAAATCTACAAACAATAAATGCTGGAGAGGGTGTGGAGAAAAGGGGACCCTCTTGCACTGTTGGTGGGAATGTAAATTGATACAGCCAGTATGGAGAACAGTATGGAGGTTCCTTAAAAAACTAAAAATAGAACTACCATATGACCCAGCAATCCCACTACTGGGCATACACACTGAGAAAACCATAATTCAAAAAGAGTCATGTACCAAAATGTTCATTGCAGCTCTATTTACAATAGCCAGGACATGGAAGCAACCTAAGTGTCCATCAACCGATGAATGGTAAAGAAGATGTGGCATATATATACAATGGAATATTACTCAGCCATAAAAAGGAATGAAACCTAAGTATTTGTAGTGAGGTGGATGGACCTAGAGACTGTCATACAGAGTGAAATAAGTCACAAAGGGAAAAACAAATACTGTATGCTAACACATATATATGGAGTCTAAAAGAAAAAAATAGTTAATGGTCAGAAGAACCTAGGGGCAAGATGGGAACATAGATGTGGACTTAGTAGAGAATGGACTTGAGGATACGGGGAGGGGGAAGGGTAAACTGGGACAAAGTGAGAGAGTTGCATGGACATATATACACTACCAAATGTAAAATAGATAGCTAGTGGGAAGCAGCCACATAACACAGGGAGATCAGCTCCGTGCTTTGTGACTATGTAGAGGGCTGGGATAGGGAGGGTGCGAGGGAGGGAGATGCAAAAGGGAAGAGATATGGGGACTTATGTATATGTATAACTGTTTCACTTTGTTATAAAGCAGAAACTGACAGACCATTGTAAAGCAAGTATACTCTAATAAAGATGTTAAAAAAACAACAACAAACAGAAGCTTCATGGGATATGACATTAATCAGCCTCTTAGTTGGCTTAAAACCTAGATTCAGAAGTGAAGCATAATTTACAGACTATTTAGTACAATGTAACACATTTTCCAGTTGGGGAAGCTGAGGCCTAGAGATGATTAAGTGCCTTCTCCAGTATAATAAAGCTAGTAGTCATCTCAAACTCATGTCTTCTAACTTATAGTATGCTATTTTTTCTCAGTGCCAGAGTACCTCCCCATTGATTGTATTTTAATTCTTAACTAGATTTATTATTTATATATTCATCTCTTCACTTATTCATTCTTCATTTATTTGACCATTTATTATCTTAGAGAATCTTATCAGTGTGTCTTCAAGTCATTCAAAACCAATAGTGGACCAGAGGAGAAAGGCTAGACCTCAAGCAGATTTATAAGCTTTCAGATCTATCTTCCCATGATAACACAGTTCCTCTGAGTAGGACAAATGGAGAAAGTAGACGCAGGAAGATCACATCCCCGCCACCAAGATGCACACAAACTCACACTATTACAGGCTGTGAGACACTAGGCAGAAGAGTGGTTCAACACTCACTGATACACTGCTTCAAGTGCCATGGCAGTCTTGTTCACAAATGGCATACAAGGAGCTGTTAACATCTAGCGGGAAATGGTGGCCAACAAACACCATTGATCAGCTGTCAGAGTGTTTCTGCTTTTGAGAAAACTTTTGGGGAATGTAACAGGTGCGCAAGGCCAAATTACAAAAGCTGCAAGAGCCATGGGTTAAAGCTGTAACTACTTAATCGTATATGAGTAAACTTGCAACTTAATATCAACTTTTATGACTATGAACAAGCAAGGCATGAAAACAAATATGCATCATCAACCTCCCATTCTGGAGAGGTCCTATTAGTGATTTGCATAATATCACTGTAGATTTGAGAGGAAATATACTCAGTAAAGCCTTTGGAATCTAGCCTGTATGTAGGTAGAGATGCTCAAGCATTTTTTTCCTGCTTTACCTGCACCCATAAAACAAACACTGGTTTATTAATTTTCTGTTGCTGTGTAACAAATTACCACAAAGTTAGCAGCTTAAAACAACAGTCACTTATTCGCTCACAGTTCTGTATGTGGCATGGTTGAGTTTTCTGCTCAGGATCTCAGGAGGGTGAAATCAAGGTGTCGATTGAGGCTGCAATCTCATCTAATGTATGTGACCCTCTTCCAGGCTCACTTAGGTTTCAGGCAGAGTTCAGTTCCTTGAAGCTGAATTGGGGTTCCTGTTCCCTTGCTGGCTGTCAGAGGCCTCTCAGCTCCTAAATGTCACCCACATTCTTTGCCATTGTAGCCCACTCCATCTTCAAAGCCAGCAATGGGGAATCTCCCTCCCATCAAATTTCTTTCACATTCGGAATCTCTTTCTCCAGGTAGAGCCTTGTTCTATTTTAAGGTGTCACCTGATTAGGTTAGGCCTAAAAATTAGAATCTCTCCATTTAAAAGTCAACTGACTTGAGACCTTCATTATATCTGCAAAATCCCCTCACAGCAGTACCTAGGTTAGTGTTTGAATAACTGGGTGAAGGAGTGTATACCCCAAGGGTTGGGAATCTTGGAGGATCTTATAAGTTTTTCACAACTGAAAATATTATGACTTTCATAAAAAGGGACAGAAATCTACAGCCTTCAAAGAAAAGCATGTGAGATTTAAAACCTTCTCTAATTTTTGTGGAGTTGGGGCAGAACTATTTCATTAAAAGGGAATTCTATTTTAAGCATAAAATTAGAAGACGACTGTTTTATTCAAGTAACAACTTGGGGGAATACAAAGTGAACTCTTCTAAATTAAAGTAGGAAAAAAGCTAAAAGTAATCCCTGATCATGACGTAATTAGCACTTTGCATTCCTTTAAGGAGAGGGCAAGTACAGAAGATATTTATTCAGAGTAACGTAACCTATAATCTGCGTGAAATCCAATTTATCATATCCATTACACCTTCATTAACTTTGATTATTCAGTGTTTAGAAGAGTGTATTTATGACATGATTTTTCCAAAGATGTTATCAATAAAAACATAGTGATAATATTAATAATTTTGTGACTTTGCTTTCTGCAATCTTGAAGACCGAAAGATATACACCTTGAAGAATATATAGAGCAGTATGAATTGTTAATGATCAGAGTTGGGATATTCATTTCCTTAGTAACAGAACTCTAAGCTGGGGACTTCCCTGGTGGTCCAGTGATTAAGACTCCATGCTCCCAATGCAAGGGGCCTGGGTTTGATCCCTGGTCAGGGAACTAGATCCAGCATGCCACAACTAAAGATCCCACACGTGGCAACGAAGATTCCATGTGCCACAACTAAGACCTGGCACAGCCAAATAAATAAATAAATATTTTAAAAAAGAAACAAAAAACAAAAAAAACCCCTCTAAGCTGATGACTTCTATATATGTGAGTTCAAAGATGACTTGAGTTAGCAGAAGACATCATGGACCCCCTATTCCACATGGATCTTCCTTTTCCTATAAAGACCTCCCTTGAAGGCAGTAACTTTGGCTCACTCCACAGTCAACTACATGCCCTTTATCATTTTGCTATAAGCTCCAAATCTTTCCTTTTCAGGATTATTTTTCTGCTTTCTTGTAGTTACATGTTACCATTATACAAATGTAGATACATGTGATTATTATAAAAATGCCAATTTACAGACAGGTTATGTTCCCATAAATCTTCATAGAGAGAGTTTTCTGGTGTTTAAGATATACTATCTGATTTAAAAAGAAATTATTGGTTAGTTTCCCCGGCCAACCTACAAGTCTACTGAACTCCTAATATAAACTGTCAAAGGTGCTAAACGCATTGAATTCCTGGGAGATAGTGCAGAAAATTTGCTCCTCTTTTCCTAGCCTGGCTCCCATCCCTGGAGGAAAGTTCTTATAGAACTAAAGTGCCAAACTCTCCTTCCACCAACGAAAATTGTCATTCCCTTTGAGTGGCTGAACTCAGTCATTTGTTACAGAAAAGCAACCTTTTGTGGTGACCTAATATACTCTGATATTCCTGTGACTATTTTAGAATGACCATTTAGTACTAAAAGTGATAAGAACAAGAGCTACTATTTAGAAAGTACTGACTTCGTAGGATGTGTTGATTTTATCCTTTAAATGCTCTTGTCAGTAGAATTATTTATCTTCATTTTACGGGTGAACAACTTGCTCAATTCATGCAGCCAGAAGCAGAGGCAGAACCTAGCTCTGGCCACTGTGACTCAGAAGCCCTTTTATTCTGTAGTATCATATATTTTCTTTTGAGAGTGATTTTTTTCCTTTTACAGAACAGGCTTCCTATTAATCCAAATGAATAATGTGTGGAACATCAAGAAGCATAAAAGGCAGGTGAACAGCTTTATGAAGTGAAAGCAGAGGTTGGTTTACTGACCAGAGGGACCACCCATGTCCATTGTGGTCAAGTCTTGAATTTGTTTTTGCTTTCACTTCTTCTTCCTTTCTACTGGCTTTAAATTCTTGTGAACTCTCAAGAAGTTAGCATTCCCTTATCCCTCTCCAGACAGTAGCAGAGGTCATCTAGAAGGGAGGAGGAGGAAGGAAAGAGGGCTGTGAAAGCAGGCATGTACGAGGAGAATTAATTACCATATTTGGGCTTGTCTGTAAACTTTGGAGGCTTTAATTTAATTTGACACTTTTTCCATGCTGCCACATGTTCCCTATAAGTTTTATTTCTTGAGATATTATGTGTACACCTATCTTCTTGCCCCAAAGTGTGGAAGATCTTGAATACAGTGAGTAAGTCATATACAGCATTGAGGCATTTCTCAAGAAGTGTTCCCAGGTAGTGGGGTAAAGGGAGGTTTCCCATATTTAAGTAGGTTTGGAAAAAAATGGGTTAAAGAAAGTTAAATAGGATTCTCACTTCTAGAAGTCTTAGAGCCTTTAATGGTTTTAAAAGGGAGTAAAGGTGAGGCAGTATTTCTGCCTTGGTTTTGCATATATCCTGTTCTCTGATACAACCCCAGTACCAAATACATTATCTGACTCTTGGTAAATACTTGAATACTATTTAATGAATTGGACTGAAATAAAAGTTTTCCAAATGTGCTCATTAAAAATCACCCTATCTAGTAGTATCTCATGGGATTCTGATGTTCCACAGAACACAGTTTTGAAAACATGGCTCTAGATGTATTTACACCAGTGTGCTAATCCATGGAATGCTTTATTGTCAGGAGGTTTAAAAAAAAAAAGAAGAAACAAAGAAAACTTCTGATATTCCTTCTATATTTAACTCCCAGATATGAATGGAGTGAGGGTTGGGACAAAGAGAGAGGGGCAAAATTGAATAAAATACCACTGTAAGTCTAGACCAAAGAACATCTTCTATAGAAAATAATGAAGAGTTTCAGGCTGAGCTGAATTCAGGGGACTCAGAAAAAGAAAATGAGGATGCCAGAAAAGACAAGACTCAACTTCTTCACGTATCTAGGGAAATGCCTTCACCCTGGTCCCAGGGGTGGAAATTAGGCACACTGGCAAAAAGGGAACATAACTGAGAATTTTGAGCTGGAAGAAGAAAACGTGACCCAAAGGGGATTGAGAATACCTCTCCTGGATTCCACATGGATGTACTTCTTTCTCTTGGAGGGATACTCCCACCCCTGACAGTTCCTGACAGGAACATAATTACTCACTGCTCATCACATCTGACCTTCTGGGCTGGATTTACTCCAAATCCTGGCAGCTCCATCTTTCCTCTAACATCTACCCAGCCCTAGTGAGTTAAATGAATTTCAGATTCTTATCCCTTCTAGGTTTCCCTGTCCTGATTCAGTAAGGAGGCATTCTCTAGCCTTATTCTAAGAAATGACTGGCATTTAATTCTCTCACCTTCATATATAAGCAAAATAGGGAGTCTTATTGTGCTAGTTTAGCACAAAGTCTTTCATTTTATTTTATTTTATTTTATATTTTCTTTATTTTTTTTTTTTTGGCTGCGTTGGGTCTTAATTGCAGCATGTGGGCTCCTCTTTGCAGCATGTGGGATCTTTTTGTTGCGGTGCAGGCTCTTTGTTGTGGCACACGGGCTTCTCTCTAGTTTTCTCTCTCTAGTTGTGGCATGCGGGCTCCAGAGCGCATGGGCTCTGTAGTTTGCAGCATGCGGGCTCTCTCATTAAGGCGCACGAGCTCAGTAGTTGTGGCACGTGGGCTTATTTGCCCCCGTGGCATGTGGGATCTTAGTTCCCTGACCAGGGATGGAACCCACATCCCCTGCATTGGAAGGCGGATTCTTTACCACTGGACCACCAGGGAGGTCCCACAAAGTCTTTCTTAAATGGTGTTGAACTTAGATTTTGCACTAGAGGTAGAGCATAGTCACATGTTAGTTTAAATTAATGCAACATGATTGAACTCACTTCTCCTGGGGGTGGTATAGTATTAAGGATAAGAGCCCAATCTCTGGAGCTGAACTACCAGAGTTCAAGTCCTAGCCCTGCCACTTGCTAGCTCTGTAATAGGTGGCAACATATTTGACCCTTTTTTGTTTTAGTTCCCCCATTTGTAAAATGGAGATGAAATTAATACCTACCTCACAGGATTTCCATGAAAATTAAGTGCATTAATTCATGTGAAATGACCAGCACATAGTAAATGCTATATAAATATGAGCTATTATCAGTATTTTTGTTCTTCTTAATATTACACACTTGTTAGAAATTCACCATGCTGAGAAAGTGGGCATTTCACCCTGAGAATATTCATGGTAGGTAATTTTTATACCAGTAGCATTTTGGAATTTAGGATCATCTTGGAGTGGCCCCACAAGAGAAAGCTTAGATAGGCAGTATGTTAGGAAATCCCCCAAATATTTAAAATGCAATGTTAATCAACAAAAAATGTGTCCTGGGTGGCCCTGAGTGACACAATGAAATGGAAATCCTGTTTTACAAGTACACTATTAATAAGGGAAAAAGAGATTCAGTAACAAAACAGAAATTTATTACAGAATGTTCTAATTTACTAGAAAGGGTAGACAGCACCAGATGTTATGGAGTTGTGTGATATGTGTGTTTGGTTTAGTTTAGCATGTTTTTGACACAAGGTGCAGTCCCACCTATTAAGGTTTGTAAAATATGTCTCAGGTTAGAGGTTAAGGTCTAGGCTAGGAGTCTATGCATGTGTGCAAAATGAGTTGTTTGTATACAAATGCCTGGATCACAGCCTTATATACTATAAATATGTCCTAGCAGACTACTGAGAATTAATCATATATTGCAATATTTCTTATTCCTCCTTTGTCCTTTAATTTGTCCTTTTATGTATCCATTCAACTATTCATCCATCTGTCCATTTACCCAACTATTTTTCTTTTCCACAACGTTTCATTGAGTCTTTATTATGTTTTAAGGAATCATGCAGGGCTTAGGGAGGCAAGGATGAATAAAATATGGTTTCTACCCTCATGTAACTCATGATACAACATATAATGCTTTTGTCTCAATCTGTGCCATATGGATGATAATAATTAAGTATTGTAAACTTCTTTTCTATAAATATTTAAAATATCACAAATAACAAATTTCCATTAAGGTAACAAAAATGAGAGTTAAAGATTATGAAATAATAGAAAATATATATATTGGTCTCTGCCCCCAGTTCCTTCTAAAACCCTTGTAATTTCCCAAGTGATGAAGAGCACTAGGAACGTCTTTTGTTCTAATATTTGGTCTTTGGCCCCAGTTCCTGAGATAGAGGTCTTAAAGCCCTTGGAGTTTCCTGGGTGATAGCAGTGTCTTTTATTCCAGTGAGATACTCTTGGTGGGCTCCTAGATGGCTTGAAGATGGGGGCTAGTCTTTCTGGGGGCCAGAAAGATGAAGCCATGATTAGAAGCTTGGAACTTTAAGCTCCACCACTGCCTTCTATCCTCTGGGAAGAGAAGGGGGCTGGAGATTGAGTTAATAATCATTCATACCTATGTGATGAAGCCTCCACAAAAATCCCAGTCGTATATGATGAAAGAGCTTCTGGGTTGGTGTACACAACTATGTGCTGGGAGGAGAGAGCATCTCAACTCTTTGAGGACAGAATCTCCTGCATTGGGGACCCTTCTAGACCTCACCATATATGACCTCACCAGCCTCATCTGGCTGTTTATACATATCCTTTAATAACCTTTGTAGTAAACTGGTAACCTAGTAGGTAAACTGTTTTCCTGAGTTCTGTGGTCACTCTAGCAAATTAATCAAATCGGAGGAGGGGATTGTAGGAAGCTCCATTTTATAGCCCGCCAGTCAGGAACACAGGTAACGACTGGGACTTGGGATTGACATCTGAAGTGGCGGCACGGGCAGTCTTATGGGACTGAGCCCTTAACCTGTGGGGCCTGCACTAACTCTGGTTACTGTCATAATTGAATTGAATTGTAGGATTCCCAGCCAGTGTTGGAGAATTGCTTGGGGGAAAACCCTACCCAGCTGATGTCAGAAGTATTGTGTGTGCTAATAGTGTGATAGTAAAGAAAAACACAGTTTTTCCAAGACAAAGGTTTTTTTTAAATTCCTTTAAGTTTTTACCTGCCTGGACAAACCTTCTCTAGGCCTATTTGTATTGCAGATCTGCCCTACCTTTTAGAGTCAAACGACTTTGGCTTCAGTCCATGCTTGTAACTCTTTAACATGTATCTTGAGAAGTTAATGAAACCTCTCTGAATTTCAGTTTTCTCACCTGTAAGATGGTGATTATAAATACTACCCAAGGATGTGAGGCAATGAAACGAGTATATGAAAGACTCTAGCACATATCAAATTCCTACTCTGGGTCAGGAGTTTTCATAGGAGCTATCTGATGTATTTGTTGCCACAGCTTGGTGAGGTGTGTCTTATCACCATTCACTAATGAGGAACTGAGGATCAGAGAGGAAAATCAACACAGGTTACAAAGCTAAGGGTAGGGCTTATCTTTCTGACTTCAAATCTATCAGTACCATTTGTAACCAGGCCACTCTGATAATGAATGTGAAAGCCTTTAGTAGTACGCTGTTCAGTTGTTGCTTATATTATTTTTGTATCCGTAGTGGGTCAATTTCCTGTCGTTGCCCAGATGTTTCAGAGGCACAGCTATGAATGTATTGGGGGTAAGATGTTGTGTATAGCTTGGGTTTAAAGCTCAATAACTCTATGATCTAGGGCTGCTTTCTTTTTCTGTAAAATAGGATAATAATAGCTAACTCATATGAGGATTGTAAATAAATGAGATAATATATGGAAAATGATGAATATTTTGTAAATAGGTAATAAATGGTAGATGCTATTACAGTAATTACAAATAAACTACCACCTACTATAGATTCATATATGCTTATCTGAGCATAAACTTCTATTATCTTGGTTTCCAAGTATTTTGTATACATATTTGCCAGCCTCCCTATTTTATCTACAAATACATTATTCTTTGTATGACAGACAATTGGAAAGAAGAAAAGCAAAAGAAAGAAGAGGATGCTATAAACTAGCCTTTAAATCTCAATGATATGAATACATATGTAGATAAAGCTTTACTGCATAACTAACATTATGAATCTCTTACTCAAATTTTAAATTAAAATGGAAAAATTGATTTTTTCTCTTGAAAAAGAAAAAAACAGGATATCCTAATAGTTAAGCTCAGGCTTGAGTTCTAGACTGCCTCAAATCCCAGCTTCCACTCATTAGCCTGTGATGTAGGGCTAGTTACTTTTTCATCTATAAAATGGAGATAATAATAGTACCTAATCATAGAATTGTTGTGAGAATTAAATGAGGTAATATAATGTGGTGCATATGTGGCACCCAGCAAGCACTATGGGTTTGCTAAAAACTAACAAAACAGTAACATTTAATTGATAATTTACACAAAGTTTAGTGATCAGTAAGTAACATGGAGGTTTTACCTTGTTATTTTGGCTTTAACTCTGAAGATATAGTTTTTGAGTATATTAGAGAATGAACTTGGCAAATTATCAAGTTGATTTAAATGAGTATTCAAAATGAAATTAAAATGTACAACATGAGTGCTTGCGAAGCATTTTCTCTAAATGAGGATAATGACAAGGAGAAATCTAATTTTTGCATTTATTAAGCAATGCTGAAAATAATGGCAATAGGAAGAGAGAGATGCCAGTCATCTGGGAACAGGACAGCAATCTCAGATGAAGAAGTCATTTGATATTTTATCTTTTATAAGAGAAATAATTGAGATTTTCCGTGAATATATCACCCAACTAATCAATTTATAGGAAAGAGTAGGGGTATGGATATTGCTAAAGGCAAATGCAAATGGATATTCACAGCAAAGTTGGAACACTAAATACTATCTCTGAAAGGTAGAGAGGAGGGTCAAAAACCCGTAGAAAAGAGATCCAAGTTTCAACAGACCAGAAACAACAAAGATATGAATCAAGTACATTTTGACACAGCTTCCACACTGAGTTTCTTGTTAGTGGAGAAGTAAGGATGGCCGACACGACTATAGAATGTACTGTAAAATTAGTGTAGGTGAGACATAGGGCGTCACAGTAATTATTAAACATTTGCTTTGCCTCAATCCTTAAGACTGCCTGGCCATCTCCTGCAAATCCTCCAAATCCTGGATTAATGTTCCATTACTTTATCTTAAAGAAACCATAAACATTCAGTGTTTCTCACTGTCCCCTTTCTTTGTCATGGATGTCCTGAACAATTGCACTGACCCCCAATATTACTCCTATAATTTACTTCCCTTAAACTGAAAACATTCCTCTAAACACATAAATATGCATTAGAAAAGAAGATTTTTGGTGTCCATAATCATGAGACTTGATTTTTTTAAAAGAATAATTTGGAGAATGTGAAATATGAAAGGTTGGAACTACTGCTCTATAATATCATGATTTCCATAGACATGGAATATGCATTTTCAAATTCAATGAATTTTAATGAGCAAAACACTAATGCTAGATATTTACATTTGCTTATTCATTAATTTGTTCAACAAATATGTGGAGTGCCAATTATGTGTGAAGCACTGTAGACCCTGCCTAAGGATGTCAGAGACCCTCTGGCAATTACTATTTGCTCACTAAAGGACTGATCCAAATGTGCATTTTATTAGTGGGGAAGGAAGCCCAGTGAAGTTCACTAATTTAGGGGCTGACCTAGTGTCAAGTTCTCGTCTCTGAAAGACCCCAGATGGAATCCTTGCCACCTAGAGAAGCTGCAAGAGTCCAGGAAGACTGGATTTAAGGAGTTGTGGGTTGCAGTGCTCTGATCTTGACATCACAACTCTGTCGATACAGAGAAGCCCCTTAAGATCTGTTTCTCTTAGATTCACCACTTTAAAATGGTAATTGGTAACTGTTTGCTGATCTTACAGGGGTGTCCTGACTATTAAATGAAATAAAATGTGTAAAAATGTTTTGAAAATGGCATACATCTAAGCAATCTTGAAATATTACTGTCATTGATGTTTAAAATCACTATTTTAATTGTATCAAAGTTTATGCCAAGAAATCTTATTTTTTTCCTCTCCTTTACATGTGGCAAACCTTACTTTGAAAAAAAAAAACTTGAAATAATTTATAGTTTTCTTTCCTCTTTAATATTTAACAGGAAAAAATTTAGAGAGTAAACAGTTTCCCTAATCAGGATGTCGTCTCCTTTCTCCCCCCAAGAAGTCCTGAAATATCTATGAAGGCGGGTGTCTCGGCAGATTTTGACCTCCCAATCTGCATTAGTTCCCAATGACTGACTATAAGGTATGAGGAAAAGGAACTGAAGGAAAGTGTTACAGAAGCTAAGTTTAGTCATATTACTGACAGGAGGCTTTTCTTAAAACAAATTAACACCTTTCTCCCCCATCCCCCTCCAAAATCAGAAGCAGTCAAAACAACAATGTAATATAGTTTTTCATTAACTTCTTCTAAAATCCCAACTGTTGAACTTGGTGACATGAAATAATGTTAATAATGATTTTTAATACAAAAATATTGATTTTAACTACAGAGATTAATTAATCCAGCTGCTATAATAATTCCACAAATTTCACAACATCCAATGCAGGCAGTCCTCCGACATTCTGGGAATCTAGCCACTGACAGACAGTAGAGCAAACAAGCCATTACTAAACAAAACTGAACTTACCGATACATCATCTGTGGGAGGAAGAATATGATCTTAGAGGTCTGCGCCCACTCAACCTGACTTTCTAATCAACTATATGACATCTCTAGATATATTAGAGGTCTATGGCTGGAAGACATAAGGGAACAAATTTCAAGTACTTGAAATGAAACTAGTTTGACAAGTCTGAACAGAGAAGCCTCAACCCATAGAATAGCTCCAGAGACAGCATAGTCCCAACAAGAAAGCAATATTTCTTTTTTTGGTATTGACTAATTTTGTTAAAGGAGAAGGAACTGGTTACAGGGATTTGAATGAGAAATACTTTAGGAATGCACTAGGATTAAGAGTTTAAAGAAGATTATTGGCAGGTATACAAATATCTTAAAGAAACCTTCACATAAAAAGCCCTCAATAAAAACAATCAGATATTCTTAAAACCGAGATTCATAATATGACTCAGGAAATACTCCTTAAATTTTTGTTGAACAACAGCTATCTCCATGTATCAGGGGTATAGTGAGTTTATTAATACATAATCATTTTACTTTTTACAAATACCTATTTCTCAGAGTACATACAAATAAATTCATATCAAACCAGATTTTTTCCCTAAATGACTTAATGTAATAAGTGTAATTTAATTTATATTTATGTAATATATATTTATACATATATATCTCTATATTTATATACATATATGTATGTATGTGTGTATGTATACACACACACACACACACACACACAGAGAAGGGGAGAGAGGGAGAGAGAGGGAGAGAGAGATTTATTATAATGAAGAAAACAAAAAGAGAAGATCAGGGAAACAAATAATATTTTCAATTAGACAACATGAATACCAACTCTTTGTGAATATTAAGACATAAGAAATGAGGCTGAAACTCTGTTTGACCATGTCCTAATCATGATTTATTTCTTTCTCCTCAGAAGCAACCATTGTTATTAGGGTCCATCTTTTCGTGGAACATACTAAGCATTTACGGACACAGACACATACACACACGTATTCATAGAAAAACATATATGAATGTTAATTAAACAATGTCATGATGCAAACACCCTTGGGCAACCTGCTCTTTCTCTACTTAATATTTAGAAGATCTTTCTGTGTTTGGAGACACAGATCTACCTACCTTATTCTTTTTAACAGCTACATGAAGTATTAAGTATTTACTTAATATTTAGAAGATCTTTCTGTGTTTGGAGACACAGATCTACCTACCTTATTCTTTTTAACAGCTACATGAAATATGAATATACTTAGTGTTTAGCCTTGATTATAATCAAGTTATGTGAACCTGGACAGGCTACTTAGATCTTTTGAGCATCAGTTTCCTTCTATATGAAATGAGCTGGTACCATTTATGTGCAACACTTTTATGAGAATTAAACAACATAATGTGTGTGGAACTGCCTAGCACGATATCTGGTAATAAATCACAGCTTCCATTGTTGGTGGAAGAAGGCCTGTTTGTTAGACAGAGCCCAGACTTGGAGGGAGATACACCTGACTGTAAATCCTGGCTCCCCACATAGCTGCTGCTTGGCTCTTCTGCATCTTAGCTTCCTCGTCTGTACATGAAATTAATAACAGCTTTCCAGGCTATTGTAGGAATGAATGTAACAGTACATGTAATATGCCACCCACACTAACTGGCATATATAAGAACTGAACAGAGAACTGTACTGAGATCAAAAGATGACTACTCTGAATGTCAGCATGGCAGAACATGGCAAGAAGTTTGCTTGGAACTTTTCTATAGGCCCTGACGTCATCTGGCTTCTTAGGTTTCTGGGCCTTTGTTTACTGGAGGGTAGAGGACTAACTGGTTGAATATGAAATACTGAAATATGAATACTAAAAACTATTATAATGCATAAGGATTATATCATGAGACAATAGCAATATACCTTTCTTGAGTGAGATGTAAGATATTTCTCTGAATGATATTTCTTTTCAAGTGATATTTTTGTCCTCTCTCTGCTAAGGGGAAATTACAGGACTGATACCAGGTGACAAACAAGTGTTGTCATGTTGGAAATGAACAGATGGAAAGCATCACATAGCTTAGGAGTCATTGTACATAGTAGCTCAGACTCCATTGTGTGATGGTTATTTCAGAGAAGCCTAACACAGTAACATCATGGCATTCAGTAATTCATTAAATAGATATTTTCCCAGTTCCTATGATGTGCCAGGGTATGTTTTGGGTACTTGGAGATTAGAGCAGTTAAAAAAATTTATTAAAATTACTTCCTTACAAACATCGTCAACTCCTTTACTTCTCTTTTACTTTGTACTCTCTTGATGAAAAGATAACTTTGGATAAAGCCAACTTTTTATGATTCCTCACCTGTACCCTTGTGCAGATAAACCAGCCTCTAGAAAAACACACAAACTGACTGATCTAATTTTAAATTCCTGTCCGTGATCCTAAAGTGGGCTCCTAGTGCTACAGACAGTCATTTTATAGTTTGTAGGCTGTTCCCTTTCCCACACTCCTGGTCAACAATTTCTCACCTCTCCTCTTTTCTCAAACCCCTTCACTTCTCACTCTTAGCTGATGACCTTGATTCCTACATCATTGTGTTAGGTTCCAGAGGCTGCTGTAACAAATTACCACAAACACAGAAGTGTAATCTTTCACAGTTCAGGAGACCAGAAGTCTGAAATTAAGGTGTCATCAGGACTGCACTCCCTCCAAAGGCTCAAGGGAGCCCTTCCTTGCCTCTTCTAGTTCTGGTGGCTCCAGGAGTTCCTTGGCTTGTATTTTAAAACTCCAATTTCTGTCTCAGTCTTGACATGGATATCTTCTTTGTTCTCTCTTTGTTCCCTCCTTTTCTGTCTCTCTTTTTGAATGTGATAAAATATACAGATCACAAAATATACCATCTTAACCATTTTTAAATGTACAGTTCTTTGCCATTAAGAACATTCACATTGTTCTGCAGCCATCACCATCATCCATCTCTAGAAGTTTTTCATCTTCCCAAACTGAAACTCTGTACGCATTACACACTAACTCCCCATTTCCCCCTTCCCCCAGCCTCTAACCACTATTCTACGTTCTGTCTCTATTAATTTGATGGCCCTAAGTACTTTATAGGTACTTCATGTAAGTGTAATCATATAGTATGTCTTTTTGTGACTGGCTTATTTCACTTAGCATAATGTCCTCAAGGTTCCTCCATGTTGTAGCATGTGTCAGGATTTCTTCTTTTTAAAGGTGGAATTATATCCCATTTTATGTACATACATATCACATTTTGTTTATTCATCTGTGAATGGACTCTTGAGTTTCTTCCACATTTTGATTATTGAGAATAATGCTGCTATGAACATGGGTATACAAATATCTGTCCCTTTTTGGAGATAGAAGGTGAAATCATTCATGATTCTAAGGTAGAAATTAATGATGTAGTTGTTTATTGCCCTAAACACTGATATGTGAGCTATTACTACATTTTAGATAAGAGAAATCTCTACTCTGTCGCTACTGGAGGTATTACATTGCCTATTCTGTACATTTTCTGTATGAAAATTTTCATGAGAAAGGTTATGTAACTGGTCACTCCTTTTGTTTTCCCTTACTATAAAGGAATGAAAAAAGACTGTTAATTTCTTGGCAATATTGCATCATTAGTCCTAGCAAAGTATGGTTTTATGGTTTTCTTACCTTACTTTCCTCCATTATTTTAGTGACCCCATTAATGATTTATTATAAGAAGACAACATGCTTTAATGGCAAAATCAAGAGAAAATAAGTCAGGATACTAAATTGCAACTTGATTTCACTGCAGAATGAAGCAAATCCTTTCCTCACTCAGCCTATCAGTTCTCTTCTAGAGGCTGTAAGTTCAGTGGTACCAAACTCATCCCCTGCTCAGTTTTTCAACCAGCTGTTCTGGATCACAGCGGAGAGCCAGGCATCTACTTGCTCACTCTGAAGCCAAAACAGAGTTTGCAAAATCCACGCACTGAAGTGTTGTTGTTTTACTAATCAATGACTCCTTACTCCATGGGTGTGTCTCATGCTTTAAACCCTAGTCTAACCAGCTGGGATGTCAGCTCTTCAAGCCTAGAGCAGATTCACAACCACACATTAGGTGCTTAATAAATAGCTATTGATTCAATAAGCTGAACTGAGAAGAGAGGAAGGGAGAAGGCTGCTGGTTGTAGTAATAGCAATGGTAATAACGAGTAAGAGAAGAGAGAAAAGAAGGTGTAACGGGAAAAAAGTACAGCTACCGGTTTCAAACTCAATAAAGGAAAAGAGTCCTAAACAACCTCCCAACCCTTGAAGGGTCAGTGTTTTAGAGAATATATAATAATCTGGACACCACAATGAACTTCCTCCATCTTTTATCATAAAGATTTTCTTCATGGAATATTACTCAGCCATAAAAAAAATGAAATAACACCAGTTGCAGCAACATGGATAGACCTAGAGATTATCATACTAAGTGAAGTCAGTCAGAAAGAGAAAGACAAATACCATATGATACCACTTATATGTGGAATCTAAAAGATAACGCAAATGAACTTATCTACGAAACAAAAACAGACTCACAGACGTAGAGAACAGACTTGTGGTTGCCAAGGGGGGGTGGAGGAGGGGTGGGTTGGGAGTTTGTGGTTAGCAGATGCAAACTATTATATATAGAATGGATAAACAGCAAGGTCCTACTGTATAGTACAGGGAACTATATTCAATATTCTGATATAAACCATAATGGAAAATAATATGAAAAAGAATATATATGTATAACTGATTCATGTTACTGTACAGCAGAAATTAACACAACATTGTAAATCAACTATACTTCAATAAAATAGATTTTTTTAAAAAAGAAAAATGAAAAACAAAAAAAAACCCAAAACAAATATCTGTTCCTGCTTTCAGTTCTTTTGGATATGTACCCAGAAGTAAAATCATTGGTCATATGGTAATTCTATGTTTCATCTTTTTGAGGAACAACTTGTTATGGACTGAATGTTTGTGTTTTCTCAAAATTCATATGTAGAAATACTAACCCCCAATGTGATGGTATTAGGAGGTAGGGCCTTTGGTAGGTGATGAGGTCATGAGGGTAAAGCCATCATGAATGGGATTAGTACCCTAATAAAAGAGACCCCAGAGAACTCTCTTACTTCTTCTGCCATGTCAGATCACAGCAAGAAGATGGCCATCTAAGAATCAGGAAGCAGGCTTTCACCAGTCATGGATTTGCCTGCACTTTGACCTTGAACTTCCCAGCCTCCATACTGTGAGAAATAAATATTTATTGGTAAACCACCCAGTCTATGATATTTTTGTTATAGCAACCATAATGAACTAAGACACTGCCATACCATTTTCCATTACAGTTATATCATTTCATATTCCACCAACAGTGCAGAAGTGTTCCAAGTTCTTCACACCTTTGTCAACACTTGTTATTTTCTGTTTTTTGTTTTTCGTATCCTGATGGATGTGAAGTGGTATCTCATTGTGGTTTTGATTTGCATTTCCCTAATGATTAGTGATGTTGAGCAACATATCACGTGTCTATTGCCATTTGTGTATCTTCTTTGGAGAAATAGCTGTTTAAGTACTTTACCCATTTTTGAATTTGAATTTAGTTGTTGAGTTGTAGAGTTTCTTTATATATTTCTGGCTACTAATCCCTTACAGATGTATGATTTTCAAATATTAACTTTCATTCTGTGGGTTGTCTTTTCACTCTGTCAATAGTGTTCACTGATACACAAATTTTTAAATTTTGACGTAGTCCAGTTTATCTATTTTTTCTTTTGTCACCTGTTCTTTTGGTGTCATGTCCAAGAAGTCATTTCCAAATTCATATCATGAAGTTTATCTTCTGTGCTTTCTAATCCACTACGACAGATTTAAATATCATATGTGTGCATTTGACCCACAAGTCTTTTAAAATATTTGTTATAATTCTTCTGACTTAAAGTTCTGCCTCCTGGAATAGTCCTATGTGGATCTGTTTCTGATATCTCAAATTCAATATGCCCAAACAAGATATTGTTCTCTAATTCCCCTCCATCCATTCCTGGGTCTCCCACATCCATTGAATTGTCATGACTTGCATTTATTCTCTTCAAAATCACCTTCTCATTATATAAGAATCTATACTCCAACTCTACTAAGTCACAAAATATAACAAATGTCCTCCTAAAACAAGGAATTACAATGGTTATTGGGGGTGGGGGAGACAAAGCAGTGGAACTATTTGCTCTAAATGAATTTTATGCTGAAGCTAAATACATGAAACAAATCACACTGAAGCAGTTCTGGCTGAGGTGAGCAGGGAATAACTGGAATCCCACTTACTTAGAATCTCCATCTCCTGAGAGATCGTCCCCATGAAAGCTATTGCCCTAGAGGTTTCAGGAGAATGTTTACCCTGTTCTGTGGAAAGGAAAGGACATGGCTTAGATTATAATCTAGGAATATCATAGGCATAGATATCATACTGTCTATACTTTGCATTAAGTAGAACAAAAAGAAGAAAATGTGTTAATGTATTTATTTCAATCAAAATTGCCAGTTAGTGCAGTTAGTTACAGGTATTAGTTATAAATATGAGAATCTATTTAAATTAAAAGAGTAATGTACAAAACCTTTCTCCTTCTACTCCCTGCACCACTGAGAGATGAAACATATGTCATTTATTTTGCACAGAATGCTAGGGTCATCCTTTGCTGCCTACTCTAACAACCTAGGGAAGTTTATTCTGAGAAAACACCCTCCGTCCTTCAACAATTACATAGAGATGGGTCATCAATTCTGAAGACTGTGAAGGTTGACAGCATTACTTGAGAATGTATGTTTTTCCTTCTGCTGTAAGTCTCCTATTCTCATAGCTAAACTATTATTAAATGAAAACTTCCTCTGTTCTTGATTTCTGGCTTGCACTTGAAATTATATGGGAAATTAAAACCTTTCCAGCTAATCTGATCTGAAGAAAATGTAGAAAGAAACAATTTGAAATTCACTTTGTGCATGATATGATAGATTATAGAATTTGGGGGTCAGAGGACATGTGTATACATAAGTTAACTAAAATTGACTGATAACATCCATAGTCATGAACGGTGTACATCCTTGCTTGCACTTTGCCATTATTCTACTTGCTTATTAGGTATAAAATGATGGCTTACTTTCATTTTCATTGTATTTCTCTGAACACTAATTCTTTGAGCATTTGTTTTATATGCTTACTTCTTTTTTAAAAATTGCCCTTTTGTATTTTTTGCCCAAATTTCTAATGTGGTTGTTCCTTTCCTTGTTGATTTGCAAGAGTATTTTGTATATTTTGATAAGGTTATCATTACCTTTTCAGTTTTAAATATTTTAAATATCTACTTCCATTCTATCCATACTGTTATTTACCTAACAGAAGCAGTGAATAGTCACATGTATTTTTTATTTTTTTTTGCCTTATAGTTAATATTCCCTGTGTTTTACTTTAACAATCTATTCCTTATCCTAGGTCACAAAGACATTCTTCTTTTTTTTTTGTAGTCGTCATTTTTTTTTCCCTCTCACTTATGTTTCTACTCCATTTCTGGAGTCTACCTTTGTGCGTAGTTTTAGGCAGGGATCCATGGTTGTGGTGATGGTGGAAGTGAGCTTCTGAGATCTCCCATCTAGGAGAATGTAACTGACAGATGGCCCCAGCTTCTGTGCTCTGAGCCCTCCACAGCACTCATACTGAGACCATGCTTCCTACAGTCTTCTCCTGGCCTTGGACCAACACAGCAGGCTTGTTAGGGCAGGAATATTCCTAGGAAATGTGGGGCTTCTTTGATGGGTGTCTTTAACTTGAGGACTCCCCATAGGCTTAGCCAAATTTTCTTGGACCTGCACTGCCATGTGAGACTCTTTCTAACTCTTCTCCCTTTCTCCTCTCCTGCACAAATGTTGGACTTGAACTGCATCCTGAGGGGTCTCTTTGCCTCCTCCAACACGTATCTCATTTTCTTCACAGAAATTTTCCCCAATAAATCTCTTGTACCTCAAATCCAACTTTGGGGTCTGATTGAGTGATCTCAGAAAATTGAGGACCAACAAACTCATTTCCCTGCCTATTGGGTAAAGAGGACATTCTGAGTGGCATGCAGGGCACAGATAATCCCTAGCATAAGGTGACAACTGAATTGCTAAAGACTTCACCAGTGGTGATCTGGGAAAACTTCCTGGTGGCGGGGACCCTGTTGCAGGGTGATGGTTCAGGCAATTAAAAGAGATGAGAAGGAAGAATGCCTACAAAGATAGTGGAATTGTCTGGTTACTGCTAAATTGTATTGTTGCCCCGCAGAGAGATAAGGAGAAACGAGGGTTGTTTAAAATCAGTTAAGGCTAAGCATGAGAACCAGTTGCAGAGAGATGCTTACCTCCTGCAGAGGAAGAGTAGACTAAAGATTTAACAGTTAGTTTCCCAGAGTTTGAATGCTTAGTCAAAGCAGATCTGCTATGCTTAGGTTGGGACCTGGTAGAGAAAAATCTGGGACCTTGAATTGTAAAATGGAGACAGGTGGATAGATACTGGTATTGGTCCTGCAGATTCCTTGAACCTCAGAGTTTGCAGAAGTAGTCCCTTGTTCCTTAGTAAGAGCTAGCCCTTCTCCCATGGTGAAAGATGCTGCAGAGCCCTCTCCCCAACAAGGCAACAGATGCCTCCTCAAGAGATATTCTCTCCTCCTCAATTGACAATCAGGCCAGTAACTCAGCTAGGAATGTGCTGAGCCTGAGAAGGGAGGAAGGAGACTACACACTGAAGAAATTGTAAGAATTAGTGAGTATGTGCTGACAGAGGAGTACTCCTGGTCCTGGCATTGGGTTTTGAGGGTGCATGATGAAGGAGGGCTGAATTGAAGTTGGAATAAGTAAGAATTTATTGACCTTCTTGAGGTAGGGAATTTAATATTCTGGGAAGAACCAAGGAGATTGGGCACACTTGCTGCAAGAGTTGATCTTAACAGCCTGGAAGAAGCAATAGTCAGGACTGAGTGAAGCAGAAGTTCCCTAGTTGCCCAGGCAGACATTGGAGGAAAAAATAGAGGCTGAGGGAAATGGGAATTCTGGAATGGGTATGTTATGTGAAGCCAGAAGACCTATCTGTGGATATGTACCAGGGACAGGCCCATGTTGTTTACCAAAGCCACTAGAAATGAGCTGGTGGGAGGGACTCGAGCATGACTGAGAAGCTCAGTGTTGGCTCTCCTCTGCAGGTGAAAGCTGACCGTGAGACTAACAGCTACAGAGCTGGGCTCTCAGGTGAAGAAGCACTGGGGGGGAACCATGTTCTTAAACTTGAATTCACCGGCCCTGGAGGTTTGGAGGAGTGAGGGTGAGGTAAAGAATACCTGAAAGCGGCTGATTAGTTGCTACCTTTTCTAGAAACTCCTCTCCTTTGTATGAATTTACCCTGATGCTTCCAAAATTGGTCGTCTGGATTGCTGAGTCTAGTCTGGTATGAAAAGCAGGTGAACGTTGTCTCAAGGTAATACAGGGCAAGTCAGGGTGCTGGGGGACAGAGTAAAACTTAAAAAGCTTTTCCTTCAACTATTCTCTCATTAAATTCTAGGCTTCAGCCACCCACCCTTCCTACATACTGCCATTCGAGATGGCCCCATCTCCCAGTGTCTCACTTTTGTTATGATTTCCTGATCTAGAATCCATGTTTACTTCTTTATTCTTAGTTTATCTGATTTGATTGATTTGGAGAAGGGAGTAAGTATCCTATGCTAGTTTACCATTTTGGCAGAAACAAAAGCCCAGATATACTCATGTGATTGTGTGTGTGTGTGTGTGTATGCACGCTATGTGAGTGTAAAAAATAATGCAATTTTTGAAAAATAAAATGTGGGTAAGCCCTTTATAAGCGAACAGATATATCTGTTTATGTTTGTATACAGACGGAATGATATGAAGGGATATATGAAATTTTAAACTTGGGTTATTTTAAGAGGAAATTGGAGAGAGGTCGCCAGAGTTTTCTTTATACTACTCTATGTTTAGAAAACAGCTCATGTAACTTCATCTCTTGAAATGAAATTACAATAAAATATATTTTAAAAATAACATGGACCAGGAGGTGGCAGCATATTAACACCTTTGGCCTAAGTTTCTTAGTGCCTTGCAGCATTTAAATGAACATAGGTGTGGGTCACAGTGATCTGTTGTTTCTGTATTTCCTAGATTCATCTATAATAAATCAACATTAACTGATTGCACAATCCAATCCTTGTTTTATTTGGGTTGGCTTCTTGCTTAAATTATCATTTGATATTTTTTACCTTTGTGACTAAGTCACTCTGATACTCCTCCACTATTTGCTACTCTTGTGTTTGGTTGTCATTAACATAGCTTTTGGGGTTACAGGAAATTCCCTGTTGATTTAAAAAGCAACCAAAAACACTCGTTGATTCATTAATATACCATTATTTGGGGGAAGTTCTGGGATCTTTGTCTGAGGGAGATAGAAAAAAACAATTTCTACCTGTGGGTCCTTGGTGGGCCTTCTGTAGCTCATACAGATCCCCTCTCCACTAGTGGACCAGCACCCCCAGAGGAAGGAGAGTCGAAAAGTGGTCATGCTATGCCTGGCTAACCACACTCTCCAAAGGGTCTGCTACTTTTAACAGCAGTTATCAAAAACACTTTTGGCTCCTTATGTAGTCTTGAGAAAGGACTCAGTTTTATACAAAACTGTATACCCATTGTCTAGAATACCCAATGTCTGACACATAGAGGTTTAAGAAATGTTTGTTAGATGAATAACTGATTATGCAAGTAGTTGCGTAGAATCCTCTGGGTCAGTGATGTCCAATAAAACTTTCTGCGATGATGAAAATGATGTATATCTGTGCTACCCAATATGGTAGCCACTAGCCACATGTAGTTATTTTGTGTTTAAAATGTGATTTGTATGACTGAAAAATAAATTTTTAATTGTATTTAACTTAAATTAATTTATATCTAAATAACCCCATCTAGCTAGTGGCTACCATATTGGACAGTACAGATTTTAGTATACAGTAATGCTACATGATTTTCTATTCTCCACTCTGAAATGTTAGTGAATGATGTACTGAGCCATTCTGCCTCAGCTGACTATGTAATACTCTTTCAAATAGTATCTGTTTATGCATTTTGAGGATACTGAATAGATAAACATGAGGCAATTATGCAGGATTTATGTACTTGACATATGTACTTGACATGAGGCAATTATGCAGGATTTATGTACTTGACATTTCACTAGCTACATATTTATATAGATATCTCTCTACATAATCTCTCTGTATCTCTATATAGGTAGATCTCTCTATCTGCATCTATATCTATCCATCCATCCATCCATACATACATACATTCATCCATCTAGAGATGAATTATTAGCTTGTAGCAACTCAGTCTTCAAACTGCCTCCTTTCTCCAACAAGGTTCAGTTTCCAAATGATCTTAATTTGGCTAGGATTTTTTTAGATACGAGTGTGATCATGATAGATGGTCTTTTAGCGTTCTCAGTGCATCAGCATTACATAAAAGGGGAGAAGAAAGATATTTTCAAACTCATGTAAGGAAATAGTGGGTGCAAAATTTTTAAGAGTGACTCTTTTCCTCTGAGTACTGACCCGATGCCAGTGGTTCTCAACTTGGGGTGATTTTGCCCCTCAGATGACATTTGGCAATGTCTGGTTACATTTTTTTTTTCTTTTTTGATAGCTGTAGGTTTTTATTGATCCCCTGTATGAGGTTGAAGAAGTTCCTTCCTGTTTCTTTGTTTGCTGAGGTTTTATCCTGAATGGGTTTTTTTTTTCTGAGTTGATTACATTTATTGATATAATAAAACTATGTAGGTATGCATAAAAACATTTATTAAAATCTGAATCAGAAAAGGTATGTCATCATTTTCTAAATTTGTTGACTGTTATGTTTTTTTGTCTGTTTTTTTTTTTGAATTTTAATTTACTTATTTTTTTATACAGCAGGTTCTTATTAGTTATCCATTTTATACATATTAGTGTATACATGTCAATCCCAATCTCCAAATTCATCATACCACCACCCCCACCACTTTTCCCCCTTGGTGTCCATACATTTGTTCTCTGCATCTGTGTCTCAATTTCTGCCCTGCAAACCGGTGCATCTGTACCATTTTTCTAGGTTCCACATATATGCGTTAATAAGAATATTTGTTTTTCTCTTTTTGATTTACTTCACTCTGTATGACAGTCTCTAGATCCATCTACATCTCTACAAATGACCCAATTTCATTCCTTCTTATGGCTAAGTAATATTCCATTGTATATATGTACCATAACTTCTTTATCCATTCATCTGTTGATGGGCATTTAGGTTGCTTCCAGGTGCTGGCTATTGTAAATAGTGCTGCAATGAACATTGGGATGCATCTGTCTTTTTGAATTATGGCTTTCTCTGGGTATATGTCAAGTACTGGGATTGCTGGGTCATATGGTAATTCTATTTTTAGTTTTTTAAGGAACTTCCATACTGTTCTCCAGTGTGGTTGTATCAATTTACATCCCCACAAACAGTGCAAGAGGGTTCCCTTTTCTCCACACCCTCTCCAGCATTTGTTGTTTGCAGATTTTCTGATGATGCCCATTCTAACTGGTGTGAGGTGATACCTCATTGTAGTTTTGATTTGCATTTCTCTAATAATTAGTGATGTTGAGCAGCTTTTCATGTGCTTCTTGGCTATCAGTATGTCTTCTTTGGAGAAATGTCTATTTAGGTCTTCTGCCCATTTTTGGATTGGGTTAGTTGTTTTTTTAATATTGAGGTACATGAGCTGTTTATATATTTTGGAGATTAATCCTTTGTCCATTGATTCATTTGCAAATATTTTCTCCCATTCTCAGGGTTGTCTTTTTGTCTCATTTGTTGTTTCCTTTGCTGTGCAAAAACTTTTAAGTTTCATTAGGTCCCATTTGTTTATTTTTGTTTTTATTTCCATTACTCTAGGAGGTGGATCCAGAAAGATCTTGCTGTGATTGATGTCAAAGAGTGTTCTTCCTATGTTTTCCTCTAAGAGTTTTATAGTGTCCGGTCTTACATTTAGTTCTCTAATCCATTTTGTGTTTATTTTTGTGTATGGTGTTAGGGTGTGTTCTAATTTCATTCTTTTACATGTAGCCATCCAGTTCTCCCAGCACCACTTAGTGAAGAGACTGTCTTTTCTCCATTGTATATCCTTGCCTCCTTTGTCATAGATTAGTTGACCATAGGTGCATGGGTTTATCTCTGGGCTTTCTATCTTGTTCTATTGATCTATGTTTCTGTTTTTGTGCCAGTACCATATTGTCTTGATTACCGTAGCTTTGTAGTATAGTCTGAAGTCTGGGAGCCTGATTCCTCCAGCTCCATTTTTTGCCCTCAAGACTGCTTTGGCTATTCGGGGTCTTTTGTGTCTCCCTACAGATTTTAAGATTTTTTGTTCTAGTTCTGTAAGAAATGCCATTGGTAATTTCATAGGGATTGCATTGAATCTGTAGATTGCTTTGGGTAGTAGAGTCATTTTCACAATGTTGATTCTTCCAATCCAAGAACATGGTATATCTCTCCATCTGTTTGTATCATCTTTAATTTCTTTCATCAGTGTCTTATAGTTTTCTGCATACAGGTCTTTTGTCTCCCTAGGTAGGTTTATTCCTAGGTATTTTATTTTTTTTGCTGCAATGGTAAATGGGAGTGTTTCCTTAATTTCTCTTTCAGATTTTTCATCCTTAGTGTATAGGAATGCAAGAGATTTCTGTGCATTAATTTTGTATCCTGCAACTTTACCAAATTCATTGATTAGCTCTAGTAGTTTTCTGGTGGCATCTTCAGGATTCTCTATGTATAGTATCATGTCACCTGCAAACAGTGACAGTTTTACTTCTTCTTTTCCGATTTGGATTCCTCTTATTTCTTTTTCTTTTCTGATTGCCATTGCTAGGACTTCCAAACCTGTGTTGAATACTATTGGTGAGGGTGGACATCCTTGTCTCCTTCCTGATCTTAGAGAAAATACTTTCAGTTTTTCACCGTTGAGAATGATGTTTGCTGTGGGTTTGTCATATATGGCCTTTATTATGTTGAGGTAGGTTCCCTCCATGCCTACTTTCTGGAGAGTTTTTATCATAAATGGGTGTTGAATTTTGTCAAAAGATTTTTCTGCATCTATTGAGATGATCATATAGTTTTTCTTCTTCAATTTGTTAATGTGGTGTATCACATTGATTGATTTGCGTTTATTGAAGAATCCTTGTATCCCTGGGATAAATCCCACTTGTTCATGGTGTATGATCCTTTTAATGTGTTGTTGGATTCTGTTTGCTTGTATTTTGTTGAGGATTTTTGCATCTATATTCATCAGTGATATTGGTCTGTAATTTTTTTTTTTTTTGTAGTATCTTTGTCTGGTTTTGGTATCAGGGTGATGGTGGCCTCATAGAATGAGTTTGGGAGTGTTCCTTCCCCTGCACTTTTTTGGAGGAGTTTGAGAAGTATGGGTGTTAGATCTTCTCTAAATGTTTGATAGAATTCACCTGTGAAGCCATTGGATTCTGGACTTTTGTTTGTTGGAAGATTTTTAATCACAGTTTCAATTTCATCACTTGTGATTGCTCTGTTCATATTTTCTGTTTCTTCCTGGTTCAGTCTTGGAAGGTTATACTTTTCTAAGAATTTGTCCATTTCTTCCACATTGTCCATTTTATTGGCATAGAGTTGCTTGGAGTAGTCTCTTAGGTTGCTTAGTAGTTCTACAGTGTCTGTTGTAACTTCTCCTTTTTCATTTCTAATTTTATTGATTTGAGTCCTCTCCCTCTTTTTCTTGATGAGTCTGGCTAATGGTTTATCAATTTTGTTTATCTTCTCAAAGAACCAGCTTTTAGTTTTATTGATTTTTGCTATTGTTTTCTTTGTTTCTATTTCATTTATTTCTGCTCCGATCTTTATGATTTCTTTCCTTCTGCTAACATTGGGTTTTGCTTGTTCTTCTTTCTCTAGTTTCTTTAGATGTAAGGTTAGATTGTTTACTTGAGATTTTTCTTGTTTCTTTAGGTAGACTTGTATAGCTATAAACTTCCCTCTTAGAACTGCTTTTGCTGCATCCCATAGGTTTTGGGCCATCGTGTTTTCATTGTCATTTGTCTCTAGGTATTTTTTGATTTCCTCTTTGATTTCTTCAGTGATCTCTTGGTTATTTAGTAACGTAGTTTTTAGCCTCCATGTGTTTGTGTTTTTTACGTTTTTTTCCCTGTAATTGATTTCTAATCTCATAGCATTGTGGTCAGAAAAGATGCTTGATATGATTTCAGTTTTCTTAAATTTACTGAGGCTTGATTTGTGACCCAAGATGTGATCTATCCTGGAGAATATTCCTTGCGCACTTGAGAAGAAAGTGTAATCTGCTGTTTTTGGATGGAATGTCCTATAAATATCAATTAAATCTATCTGGTCTATTGTGTCATTTAAAGCTTGTGTTTCCTTATTAATTTTCTCTTTGGATGATCTGTCCATTGGTATAAGTGGGGTATTAAAGTCCCCCACTATTATTGTGTTACTGTCAATTTCCTCTTTTATACCTGTTAGCATTTGCCTTATGTATTGAGGTGCTCCTATGTTGGGTGCATATATATGTATAATTGTTATATCTTCTTCTTGGATTGATCCCTTGATCATTATGTAGTGTCCTTCCTTGTCTCTTGTAACATTGTTTATTGTAAAGTCTATTTTATCTGATATGAGTATTGCCACTCCAGCTTTCTTTTGATTTCCATTTGCATGGAAAATCTTTTTCCAACCCCTCGCTTTCAGTCTGTATGTGTCCCTAGGTCTGAAGTGGGTCTCTTGTAGACAGCATATATATGGGTCTTATTTTTGTATCCATTCAGCAAGCCTGTGTCTTTTGGTTGTAGCATTTAATCCATTCACGTTTAAGGTAATTATCGATATGTATGTTCCTATTACCATTTTCTTAATTGTTTTGGGGTTTTTTTTGTAGGTCCTTTTCTTCTCTTGTGTTTCCCACTTACGAGATGTTCCTTTAGCATTTGTTGTAGAGCTGGTTTGGTGGTGCTGAATTCTCTTAGCTTTTGTTTGTCTGTAAAGCTTTTGATTTCTCCATCGAATCTGAATGACATCCTTGCTGGGTAGAGTAATCTTGGTTGTAGGTTCTTCCCTTTCATCACTTTAAATATACCGTGCTACTCCCTTCTGGCTTGTAGAGTTTCTGCTGAGAAATCACCTGTTAACCTTATGGGAGTTCCCTTGTATATTATTTGTCATTTTTTTCCTTGTTCCTTTTAATAATTTTTCTTTGTCTTTAATTTTTGTCAATTTGATTACTGTGTGTCTCAGCATGTTTCTCCTTGACTTTTTCCTGCCTGGGACTCTGTGCCCTTCCTGGACTTGGGTGGCTATTTTCTTTCCCAAGTTAGGGAAGTTTTCGACTATAATCTCTTCAAATATTTTCTTGTGTCCTTTTTCTCTCTTTTCACCTTTTGGGACCCCTATAATGTGAACGTTGTTGCATTTATTGTTGTCCCAGAGGTCTCTTAGGCTGTCTTCATTTCTTTTCATTCTTTTTTCTTTATTTTGTTCCTCAGCAGCGATTTCCACCATTCTGTCTTCCAGGTCACTTATCCGTTCTTCTGCTATTGATTCCTTCTAGTGTAGTTTTCATTTCAGTTATTGTATTGGTCATCTCTGTTTGTTTGTTCTTTAATTCTTCTAGGTCTTTGTTAAACATTTCTTGCATCTTCTCGATCTTTGCCTCCATTGTTTTTCCGAGGTCCTGGATCATCTTCACTATCATTATTCTAAATTCTTTTTCTGGAAGTTTGCCTATCTCCACTTCATCTAGTTGTTTTTCTGGGGTTTTATCTTGTTCCTTCATCTGGTACATAGCCCTCTATCTTTTCATTTTGTCTGTCTTTCTGTGAATATGGTTTTTATTCCACAGGCTGCAGGATTGTAGTTCTTCTTGCTTCTGCTGTCTGCCCTCCGCTCCTGGATATGTTTTTGTTTGTTACAGCTTGGTAGGGTTACCACTGGCACCTAGTATATAGAGGGAAGGAATGCTGCTAAACATTCTACAATGCAGAGGATGCTGCCGCTCCTCCACCACTGCCCCTGCCTCCTCAAGAAAGAATTTTCTCACACAGTGTCAGTAGTGCCAAGGTTGAGAAACCCTGCTTTGTAGTAAGGATTCAAAGAGAATGAGTTTGAATTTACCATTAGAAATATATTTTAATTTATACAATATAATATTATGTGGGGCAAGAGAGACTCCTACTTGATATGAAACTCAAAAAGTCTTAACATGGCAATTATTTCATTAACTCAATTAATTGTAAAAGGAGGGGGGAAGCAAATAAAGGTTTAGATGCACAGGTAAAGGTTAAGTTTTGCTGAACACTAATCCATGGTCATGTACAGTCCCAGAAATATGCATTTAAATATATATATGAGAATGACTATATAATTATTAAACCATTCCAAAGATGCTTTCTTATTTGAAAATTCTTTATAGATACAATTCTTCAAAGAATGACTACTATTTTTAACAGTAAATTTAAATATTATACAATAAGGTCTTTCCTAAACTCATATCAAACTTTCTATGAGTGTCTAATATTCTACTGGCTTCTAAGTTATTGATGAATATATAATTTATATTGGCTTCTCATTCTGTGGGTCCCTTAAGTGTTCTGAAATTGATTGAAAATAAAATGGTTGCAAGAGGAGCGGGCGACGTGGCGGGCGGGAGGCAGCAGGATGGTGAAGCTGACGGTGGAGCTGATTGAGCAGTCGGCGCAGTACACCAACACCATGCGGGACCATGAGCTGGACCTGCAGAGGTATAACATTCCTGTCATTGAAAGTCTAGGCGCTACCTTAGACCAGTTTGATGCCTTTGATTTTTCTGACAATGAAATCTGGAAACTGGGATGGTTTTCCTTCGTTGAGAAGACTGGAAACATTATTAGTGAACAACAGAATATGCCATATAGGTGAGGGACTTGACCAGGCTCTGCCCTGTCTGACAGAACTCATTCTCACCAACAACAGTCTTGTGGAATTGGGTGATCTGGACCCTTTGGCATCTCTCAAATCATTGACTTATCTAAGTATTCTAAGAAATCCTGTAACAAATAAGAAGCATTACAGACTGTATGTGATTTATAAAGTTCCACAAGTCAGAGTACTGAATTTCCAGAAGGTGAAACTAAAAGAGTGGCAGAAAGCAGAGAAAATGTTCAAGGGCAAACGGGGTGCACAACTTGCAAAGGATATTGCCAGGAGAAGCAAAACTTTCAATCCAGGTGCTTGTTTGCCAACTGACAAAAAGAAAGGTGGGCCATCTCTAGGGGATGTGGAAGCAATCAAGAATGCTATAGCAAACGTGTCAACTTTGGCTGAAGTGGAACAGCTGAAGGGCTTGTTTCAGTCCAGTTAGATACCTGGCAGAGAACACAGATCAGGCCCCACTGATGATGGTGAAGAGGAGATGGAAGAAGACACAGTCACAAATGGGTCCTGAGCAGGGTGGCCTCTAAGAATCTCAGGACATACAATAGTCCACTTCAGACAGGTCCTGCTTTTTGAATAGCCTTTTTTGTGTCAGCAAAGTAGAGTTCATAAGCATTGTTGAAATGCTTAAAACTGCTGGTAATTTTGTAATAAAAATTTTGAAATCTAAATGCCAATTTTCTACCAATAGTGCAAATAAAGGACACTCACTGTGCTGCGGATTGCACATCATTGGGGCCTGTATGCGGTGAGGCATGGATGTGTGGGAGTTGGAAATGCAGGAGGGCGGATCTTATGGGTAAGCCTCCTAGTCCTCATGAAATGTTTAGGTTTTTAAATTGATAATAAAACTTATGATTATCTGTGTGCTGCCAAAAAAGAAAGAAAGAAAGAAAATGGTTTAGCAAATAAACTGCATTAGGAAATAATTAAACGGAAGTGAAAAGTAAATTTGCACCAGAATTGGAACTTCTCTCATTTTTCAGGGATGGAAAGTAGCTTCTCTCACTGATTCTTTGCCTCTTCTCATTTCCTACCTGGCGAAAAGGCCAAGGAACTGCTTTTAATTTCTGAATAGTAAAAGGCATTTTTACATAATTTAGAACAAAATCCTGTCCTAGACAATATTTCCTGTTTTCCTACCGTCTGATCCAATTTATTCATTGCTCTCAAGTAAACATTAGTGCAGTTGTTTAAAGAGTTTAAAATCTGCACTATTGGGTGTAAATTTAAATGTTAATTTTTTTCAAGTTTCAGAGAGAGGTTAAATGCACATCTGAGGGCAAAGGGGAAAGGACTCACAGTAGTGCCACCTGTTAAGTCCTGGTTTCATTTCTAGTGCCCCTCCATCATTTGTGTTAGCATTGGCCAAAACTAATTACCTTGATTTGTCTGGTGCATTGCACTTACAGATTCTTTTTTTTTTTTTTTTTAATTTTATTTTATGGACTCTGTTGGATTTTTTATTTTTATTTTTTAAATTTTATTTATTTAATTTATTTATTTTGGTTGTGCCCGGTCTTAGCTGCGTGCAGCACGTGTGCTCCTTATTTGCAGCTCGAAGCCTCCTTAGTTGCAGCATGCTAACTCTTAGTTGCAGCATGCATGTGGGATCTAGTTCCCTGACTAGGGATTGAACCCATGTCCCCTGCACTTTGAGGTGGATTCTTAACCACTGCACCACCAGGGAAGTCCCTACAGATTCTTAATGAGGATTATTTGAGGAGGAAGCTAAAAACTGTGAAGTCAGGGAAGGACAGTATGCTCTGTCAGGAAAAAAAATAAAGAATACTTAGCCAGCTGATACTCAACTGATTAAACTGCTGGATTTTTCTAAAATGGGAAGTGTGTAGTAGGAACAGAAAGGTGAACCAGGAGGTAATCAGAGACACTTAGCAGCAATGGCAGATCTTTGTGGAGTCGGCAGTATGTTATATGCTCATGGTCAGTGAAACACTTTGGGTGATGTGAAAGAAAGCCTGCTTTCTTCATGTTTAAGGGGAGACTAGTCAGATCATGCTTACTTGCATCTTGAACTTGATGACAATATACATGGCAGCACATACTAAGCACAATTTGCTAGAGAGCACACATGGCATTTACATTTTGGATGTAGAAGTGGTTGTTACATTAGATGTTAGTTTTAGATTTAAGCCAGTCCTGATAACGAGTCACTTTGGTATAAACTCCAGGCTTATTTTCTTTTCCACAGTCCATTCCACAGCTTACTATTCCAATAAGATACCAGATGTTTCTATCACGTGCTATAACAAGAGGTCCCCCAGAATCACCTTGGAAAGGAGGAAGAAGAAAAAAATATCAGTGTAGTAAATAAAGGGGTGTCATAAATATGAGTTAATCAGAAAATCTGGATGTCTAATAAATTAATATTTTGAATTGAAGTATGGAAAACTAATTTTATTTTTACTTACCATTAACGTTAGTATGATAATTGAGCTTATTACTTATTACCCGTTATCTTATTATCTCTGTTTATTAATGTCTTTATCTGGAAAGTAGTGTGAATAAAGCTAAGGTTTCAGTTTTATCCTTATATAGTTTTTTAGTTTTGCTCCGTCTCAACAGAGAGAAACAAATTGAACCTAAGTCCAAGCATCCAGTTCTTACATAAATGTGACCTCAAGGCTCAACTAAATGTCACTTCCTCCACGAAGCCTCTCCTAACTCTGTTAGGTAGGAATAATTCTTGCTTTGAATTTGAATCTCACCTTGTTCCACTCACACCAGTTGATGGGAAGGTGTCTGGGGCATTGTATTACTGTGCAGCAGTAGGCTTGGGAGGAGGAAGATATGCAGAGTACATTCCAAATAAGTGTGTTCCATTTATTACACAAAGGATTTTGCTACCAAGTGAATTGGTTTGAGTGAATGAATCATGGGGACTTTCCTGATATATTTAGCCCTTAGACAAGTGATTTTTAATTTTATCTTTTAACAATGAAACTATTCACTTAAAAGAAGTATTATATGGAAGACCCTTACGGACTTTTTTTAAAAAATAAGAGAAATGATGCTGTTTGAAGTAGGCATGGGGTCCTAGAGTCTTGTGCCTTTAACTCTCTTCCCTTCACATGCTTCTTAGTACACTCCAGTGCTCAGTGGACTGAATACTCAATCTCTGAATACTCAGAGAATAAAAACCCTGGTCTACCAAAAGCAATCCCTGTCAGCTTTTTTCTCATAGTCCTAAATCCTAATTTAGGTTCTTAGTATACTAGAGGTGAGAGAAGCAACAGAGCATGGACCAACAGAATGAGAACATCTGCTCTCTTACAGAATAAACTCAAATACAACTCTCTATTCAACAGATTCATTTTTGTGGATTTGAGTCTATTCTAAACATAGAACTGCTAAACTGTTGGATTCAGTTTCAAATGCTATAGGTAGAATCTTTATTATTTTAGTTATTTAGTTTCAGTCCTTTAAATAGCCATATTATTTTTAAATGCTTAATAATTAAAATTAATGTTTTGTATGGTTGAGGGAAAATGCCATTTATTTAATTAGTTTTTATACATGATTTGCAAGGTAACACTTTAAAATGAATAAGTGTAGATATTTTCTTTCCTAAATAGTGTAATTCTATCTGATGTACACTGTTTAAGGTCGAAGGTTCAAGTGCTGGTGGGATGAGGCTCTGTTGGCCATGGAGATATCTGCAAATCCCATCCCACACTGCCTTACAATTAGAGGGATTAGATACGTAACTATAGGGTATGACTATGGCTTGAAGCAATGATTGTGTGTCTTTCTGATTTGGTTTCTATTATTTACTTTCAGTCCTTTTCTTTAATCAGAGCCCAAGTTTGCAGCTGGTGATGATTTTTTACATATGGCACTGGCCAATAGGGTGATAAACAAGAACTATTTCATATGGTTCTTCCATTCCCTGTTTTTTTTTTTTTTTTGATTTTCTAATGATGCCTATTTTAAAAAATTTTCTTCAAGTTTTAAAAAAATTTTTATTTTATATTGGAGTATAGTTGATTAACAATGTTGTGTTAGTTTCAGGTGTACTGGAAACTGATTCAGTTATAGATATACATGTATTCTTTTTCAAAATTTTTTCCCATTTGGGTTATTATAGAATACTGAGCAGAGTTCCCTGTGCTATACAGTAGGTTCTTGTTGGTTATCTATTTTAAATATAGCCCTATATTTTATACTCTCCTCTCTCCCCCACAATTTAATTTCATAGAGTCACACGAAGTGATATTGGCCTATGTAGAGGAAGGCCACCTCTATTAACAGATTCATTTAGTAGAACTAAGTCTATTCTTACCTCACAGACATCTAGTTTTCTTCTCAAGAATCCAGCACATATCATTCCCGATGATACAGCACCACAATATACACTAACTCGATTACATATATCATTACTTATGATCTCTACTTCAACTTCTCGCAGAGTATTGAGAAAGGGGCCTAAAGAGAAAAAATAAATAGATGAAGAACTTCCATATTATTGCTTATGACAGTTAATTGTTGTTTCTTGCAAAGGATGGACCAGTGATAAAACATGTTTCTTGAGGTTATAGAACTCTGGACTCGATGACAGTGTTCAGATTCAAGTTTCATTTCTAGGGTGTCTTCTATGTGCTAGGTACCATGCTTGGCACATTTACTCCCACTATCTTATTTAATCCTAGCAACAACCACCAAAGATAGATATGAGTATTCTCTTTTTCAGATGGGGAAACCAAAGCTCATCTGGTTTTGAGTCTTAGCCATGATCACATAGCTAAATGGGAGATAACATTAGATTTAAACCCAGGGCATTTCTCACCACTGGGATAATCTATGACAGTTCACCTCACCTTATCTGGAAATCTGCCTCATCACTTCACAAAGGACACAGCTATACAGGCATATCTTGGAGATATTGCAGGTTCAGTTCCTGCAATAAAACTAATATTGCAATAAAGCAAGTCACACAAATTTTTTGGTTTCCCAGTACATATAGAATGTTATGTTTATACTATACTGTAATCTATTAAGCGTGCAATAGCATTATGTCTAAAAATATATATATACACCTTAATTAAAAAAAAAAACTTACTGCTAAAAAATACTAACCACCATCTGATAAAGACTCGGATAAAAGCTATACTTTGAGCAAGTACATAAACAAGACTATAATGCCATAATAAGAGTCTACGATAAGAGTCAGAAATTCAAGGGTAGATTAAACCATATGTAATAAATCCAACCAAGAGACATAGGAACTGGAAACTCATATCAGGATCTAAAGGCCTATCTTTGCAGTTTATTGTATATTATTAAGTATAGTAAATGTCATATTTGTCAAAGTTATAAAGTCTTAGGCTCAAAAACTGTTCCATAGATACATGGATAAGAAGGGCCCCATTAATATTTAGCATCAGGAACACCATTCAAATTGCTTGCTTAAGGCTATTTCTGTTTAGCTGTATGACACATTACAGAAGCTTATTATTATTACTGCTCACAAATCACATATTTTAAGAATCATGCAACAATAACAGAATCTCAAACATGAAAGGCAGTAACAGAAAGAAAAAGATCATATGAAAAAATATGCTCCAATTATTTTTGAAAAGAAAGTTATAATTACATAGTTTCCAAAATACTCCATAAAGAAGATGGTGGAACATAGATAATATGTAATAGTAATACTAGTTTTCATAATTCACTATATTTGGGTTTATTTGTCGTTTTTGCCATATTTGTCATGGGGCATCTTGATTTCATCTCTTATTTTCTATATTTTGGTTTTATATCTTATTTTATAAATATATCTCCATTCCAGTGGGGGATGGGTTTTCATTTTTTTGCCTAGATATTTTTAGTGAGATACTCACCATTTGCTTTTAATGCTCCCCATCCAGTGACAAACACTTTACTCTCAGGCAAGGCTTCAAAAGTAGCATTTGGGAGATAGACTCCGTGCACCTCATCCGAAAATATGACGGGGGTGGAGAGCTTCACCACAGCGATGTCATCGTCATGCTTATGGGCAACATAGTTTTCATGAATGATAATCGACTGCACCTCTCTTCTCATTAGTGGAGGGCTTAGAGTTGTTCCGAAACTAGCCATCCAGAGTTTGGGGTTTTTGTAACTGATCACAAATTAAAAAGATTATGGTTGGTTTAGATCATTTCTGATCTAAAGTTGCCCAGGAATCTGGATTTGCATGGGACATTAGAGCAGGAGAAGGGCAAATTGTTTAAGGTGGTAGTTGTTTGGGATCCCCCCACCTTCTTATCTGAGGCTTCTCCCCCAGGACTGCTTTGCTTTCATTTTGCTGATAAAAAAACTGGGACAAAATGAGAGAGTGGCATGGACATATATACACTACTAAATGTAAAATGGATAGCTAGTGGGAAGCAGCCCCCATTCTAAAATAGCTTAAATTACTCTCCTTGAGGGGATGTTTGTATTTTTTTAAAAGAAAACTATATTATTGCCATTTTTGGTTGCAAAAGTAATTCAGATTAGTTGAGTATATAAGTAAATAAAAATTAGACATATGTACCTACATGTACACATACACATATACTCATATCTGTGCACAGTTATATAAATGCATGTATGTCTACAGAGAGAGAAAGGAGGGAGGGAAGAAAGGAGAGAAGGAGGGAGGGAGAGAGGAAGGGAGAGAGAGAAAGAGAGACAGAGAGGGAATGAGAGTGGAAGCCACACTTTATATATTTTCACATCCTTTCTTTTTGGTTAGAATTTATCCAGAATATTTTCCCATTTTATATGAATTTCAATAGGGTCACTGTATCTCTTTATTATCTCCAAGTGTCCCATATGTTAAATCACCAAAAAGCATACAAATAATAAAAGCATAGCACCAAAGATACTTATGTGGTATAATCAGATGTAAGTTTGTGGGTTAGGATACTATTATCTGAGTCTTTAAAAAAATTCACAATATATCTCAGGAAAACTGGTGAGTGTGTTTAACTTTTGGCGGTGTTGACTTGTTCTTAAAGTTGAGGTTGATGGAGAATATGTATTCAACTGGAGCTGAAAATACTCTAATTTTTTCTACTATTCTTCACCACCTGATATTTCTTCTAAGTCTCCTGGACAATTATGAACACCATTTTAGGGCCTAAGATGATCAATGAAAAAGGGATAAGAATTATAGGAAGTGAAGGTAAGAAAAAGAGATAAAATTTGTTATCTGGTTGGTACAGACTGAAGACTTACATTTCAAAGCAATGAGCAGCAGTCAGGAGCCACTCCTCACTGATCAAAGGTGCTCCACAGAAATGGGTGCCATCCACCTACAGGCTGGCTTGCCAAGGCCAGTCAACTTTCTTTGCAACACTACCATCGGCAATTCTTTCCATGGAAGGGAACTCCCTCCCTAAACCGCAAACTGTCAGAGGGAATAAGATGGTTATTATAGAGTTATAAATGTGCCAGAGTTAAAGATGGAAACATCTATGTTTGCCTTACTTTGCAAAATTAACAAAGTTATATGACAGAATAATGATTATTTACATTGAAAAAAGGATTAACTTTAAAAAAATATTTAACACACCCTTACAGCAATTTCACTTAAAAAAATTTTTTTATATAATTTTCTGAGTCACACTCTTATAGGCAGCAGTTTACCCCAGTGATATTTGACAATTTTGAGTGTGAAATGTACACTACTTATAGCAGCACTCTTTTAAAATACTTGTCTAGTATTATAATTATTATACTACTAGAGCACAAATGTCAAAGTTCACATATTAAAGTTAGTGGGTGTCATTAAATTCTAAGCAAAATTTCCTGCTTTAACAAAGTGAGCCAAATAAAAATAAATAAGATAAAGTGAAAGGGAATTGTAAAAAAAAGTCATCAGTGAAACTTTCTTTGAGGAAGAGCAAGTTTGTCCATATAGACATTCCCAATTATTAGTAGTATTTTTTTTCCCTTAGGGAGAGTTAAATTATGTATCCATTCGGAGATGTTATATACTTTTGGGAAAAAAGTAAACATGGGAATAGAGGTATTCCAAAAGTGTTTTGGGTTCTATTATTTGATTTATATACATCTCAATAATATTCTTTAACTTACAGCTGTTCAGAATGTGCTCTGCTTGTACTTTATTCATATCTGGAAAACAAAAACAAAATGATTGCTCAGCAATGGAACAGTTATAATTTAAAATTCTCTGCCTATATGACATGAATGTTTCTGGTTGGGAGGAACTGAATTGTCAATAAATTCTTAATTTAAATAAAATTCTACAAAAAGGAGAGGCCTAGATATAAATTACTGACACTTTACTAACTAGCCTTTATCTCCGCCCTTGGAAGACAAAAACTTTCTTTTGTCCTGCCATTTCTCCACAAATTTATTGTTCTTTGATGAAGATGCTGATGCTGAATTCTAAGCCACCTCTTTGATTTACTCATTTTTCCCTGGTTATCTCCCATGTATACATGTTTATAAATTTCTGTTTCTTTTTCTCTTGTTAATCTGTTTTTTTATTGCAGAGGTTTTAGCCCAGAACTCAGAAGGATAGAGGGAAAATTATTTTTCCTCCCCTACAAGTAAATTCCATGCACCTTTTCTTTATATTGTATATATTTAAATGATGAAGAGAAACAGAAATAGAGACATATTTTGGGATCAATAAAAGTTACTTAATAATTTCATACAAGGTTGTAACAGGGTAAAATTAATAATTGAAAATACACTTTCATGTAACATTGAAAATCTTAATTTGTTCTTTCAACTAATTATTTTCCTTTTCCTTTCCTTTCCTTCCTTCCCTTCCTTTTCTCCTTCCTCCATCCCTCTATCTCCCATTCTTTCTTTCTTCCTGTCTTCCTCCCTCCTTTCTTTCTCTCTCTCTTTCTTTCCTTCTTTCCTCTTTCTTTCTTTCTTTTTCTTTCTTTCTTTTTTTCTTTCTTTCTTTCTTTCTTTCTTTCTTTCTTTCTTTCTTTCTTTCTTTCTTTTTCTTTCTTTCTTTCCTTCCTTCCTTCCTTCCATCCTTCCTTCCTTTCAAACCCTAGTCTTCTTTCCTTCTTTTAAAACCTTGTCACTTGGAACTTCTGGAAAGAATTCCGACTTCTACAACATGAGAAGAAATTGTCACAAGGCTATAAATTTTAGAAAAACATTACCTAATTATACATGAACATTTAAAATTCTGCAATTTTTTTAAAGAAGATATACATTACATAGACAACTATTAATCAGACTTTCATTTTATAACCTCTGAAAGTTAAACTCAAAGCTTCTCCTTGAGCTTTATTATAATACTGTAAAAAATACTTTTGAAAGATTAAGCTTAATAGATTTCTGCTGGACCCAAGATGTTCTCAGCTAACTTCCAATATTTGTGTTTTGGGGCCATATGTGTGTTTAGTTTCCAAGCTCTCTTTTTTAGGAGACACGTTAATCAATTCTCTAACTTCCCAGGATCAGCATTGTTAAATATATCTGAGAAAGTCCATAAAATACTACATTACATTAATTTGTTTGTACTTGTACTTTTCAAAGCATTTTTACATTTTCCTAAAGAATACACTCTACTTACTATTTTCATTTTGCAAAACAGGAACTGAGACACAGAGATCCAGCAACTTATCCAAGGCTACAACTTTGGTTACTGCTGGGACACAGGTCTTCTAGTTTCTAAGTCTTGGTTTCTTTCCACTACCACCTACAGTCTTTCCTAGAGTGCATTCCATGCATATTCTCTTTATACTGTATGTATTTAAAGGATTTATCTTACCCTATGGAACACAACTTTTGGTTTTTAAATTTTATATATACAACCTCTCACTTTTTAAAGCATAGTTCTAAAACTCTACGTGGAAAAGGAATGATTTCAGGTTCCTCAGTGTTCTGTGGTATTTATTAATTTTAAAAGACTACTTTTGTTTCATGCTCACTTTCAAGACACTGAGTTAGTTTACAGAGTTAAAGACAGTTACTGTCTTTAACTGTCTTTAAATACCCTGTTCCTGCCCTTTGCTGAGTTCTGTGCTAATCTTGGGGATGTGATTATATCTACAGAAGACACATTTCCTGTATTCAAGGAATTACCAGTCTTTTGCAGAGAGAAGTAAAATTTTAAAAATATACAAATTAATTTCCAAGCTCTCTTGGGAATCACAGAAGTTTCTCAGGATAAACTATGAATCTGAGGAGACCTTTCCATGGGAATGAGGAATGTCTTAACAGTAATTTGCTTAGACAGGCAACTGAAGAGCTTGTGATCACCAGCAGATGCCTGCATGGACCAGTCCCCCACCCTGGTCCAGCAACACTGTATATGACCTAAGTCCCCTAACATCGCAGAGTGGGGATGAGGGTGGGGGATAGATCCAGAAATGATGGAGTTTAAGTTTCTAACATTTAGCTTAATGAGAGCTCAAAATCAAAATTAAATTTTTTGAAAATAAATATTTTTTACATACCTACATCTCTTCAACAAAATGTTTCCTTCAGGCAATCTTGTCTCTGCTATCTAAGCCCAGTGCATTGGATTCAGAGTCTACTCTATTCTATCTGCATGACTAGCAGAACCAAATGATGAGCATTACTCACAGAGACTTCAAGTTCTTATCTTCAGTCTATTTTTCTTCCTTCTGACTTCGGCCAAAACTGTGATGCAATTTTCTCCTCTTTGAACAGATTATAATATACCTGCTCTAGTACTCTAGAACAATTTGGCAGAAAAAGTACCAAGGGAAGACTTATTGGTAACTTGTCTGCTTTATCTGTCAGCTTTAGAATCTCATTTCACAACTTACACAGTCTGGTAAAATATGACAACTTTAAAGTTAATTTATAGACGGCTAACAGTTGTCTTCGAATTATAACGAGCTTTGTTTAATCTCAGACCCCAAACATTTATCACCCAGATAAATATCTGTGTTGTAAATGAGATGGTGTCTTTATGCCTGATACAAGTATACTACTGGGGCCTGTCATCTTTCTCTTCCTTCTATCCCCTTCATGTCCTTGGCCAATCCTATCCTATGTGCCTAGGAAGTGTTACGGGAGTAAAAGAAAAAATATCAGACTTCTTTTCACCGGAGCCAAATCAACGCTTGTGCCTCACATATTGTGATTTCTGTGTGCACACCACTCTTGCATTCTGAATTCAGATTTGAGAGAGTATTGCATCAGAAACAGCCGGGCACTATGGATTACTAGATCAGTAGCACAGTGTAGATTTTTATCACATGCATGCTTAATTAGTTCAAACAATTCTACTAAGATCTCTTTTTTAAAAAAGTAAGAAATACTACTATATTTAGATTATCATGTAATTCTTGTTTCATAATTGTTTCCATACAAACCAAAGGAAGATAAACTTTAGTGCTGATTGTGTGGAGATTTGTTTATTATCAAGTAAATAAGAGACTTAAAAATGAAAAGTGGTTTCATTTTAAGGGTAAAATAAAGATTTCTCTGTAGATGAGAAGATTGTTAAAATGATAAACTGTAACAAGGAAAGAAAAATTGTATTTCTTGCCTCTAAGATAAGGTAATGAAGTATCTAGCTTCAAGAACCTTTCATTTAATTTCAACTTCTGATGCAAAATGTTATCAGCTTGTCTTTTTATTGTGTCTGCATTGTTAGAAGCAAACTGAAATTTGAACAATACATCTGTTTTCAAACCATCATTACTTGACCTGAAAAACAAAAACACCAGAATAAATGAGTGAGGACCTAGCCATAGTAATTATTACTTTTATAACTTATTATTTAAGTATTAGTTATATTTCAAGAAAATACAACAAATATTTTATACCTTTATTGTCATGGATTTTTTTCCCTTTCTTTATCATATCGGTGTTAATACCTGAATTATTTCCTGCTTGTAAAACTTGATCATATTTAGGAAGGGGAGAGTATCTGAGGATTCTAGAATTTTTTTTTCTGAAAAAATAAATCAAAAGCACATGTTAAATTCATCAACTTTGTATTTTTTTTCTTGATTTTAAAAAATCCATAATATCTGTTCATTGTTTAAAATGTAAGTAAAATTGAGAAGAGTTTTCAATGATTGTAAGAATCTTTAACTGAAATGCAAAAAACTTTAAAAGGACAGCCAGTAGAATATATTTCATCACTACCCAAGTTACGACACTCTCTCCCTACAGGTACTGTGTACAGGAGAAATAACAATTAAATGTAATAATATTAAATTATTTTTGCTCTTGGTATAGCTAAGATTTTTAGATCCTATCAAAATGCAAATAATTGAAGAATAACTAAATAATACAAAGTTGCCTTTTCATCAAAGTAAGTAGCTGTAATTACGTAAGGTTGAAAGCATGTGACTTGATGTAATGACGATTTAAACTGGATCTTTGAAATATCTATCTGAGAAAAGAAAAATAATCAACAGTATAGAATTTTGTTAAATATGAATTTCACAATTTCTATATATCACAAAAATACCTCTATAAAATGTGCAGTGATTCAAATAGCATTTACTTCTAAGTTTGTTTATAACTATCCCCAGAAGGCTCATTTAGGCATAATCTGTTGTCATAAAGGTCATCCCTGTAACTGAATGTTGATATTTGAGTAACTTTTCACCCGGTCAAAGATGAATGATATAAAGAGTTGAATTAAGCTCGATATTTCAACAGCCAGTACAGAGACTGAGTTTCTTTGAACACTTGATAGGTACAGACTTATCAACGACTATCATTCAAGCTCAGTTATCATTCTCATGGATGTGATTAAAAGATAAGTTTCAAGGCTTTAGTGAAATTTTTCAGGCTGTGTTTTGATGCTGTGGTAAATGGGGAAGAGGAGGAGAATGAATATTTTAGGGGCACTTTTAAAAAATGAATATACTCATCAAGAAAAATGCATTAAATCTTTACTTAGAATAAGACAATATATGCCCTTCTTCATGTTGTCTCCATTTATACTCTAGAGGACAGAACCAGTACTAATGAACTGGCCATTTATTTGCTGGTCATCTCCTTGATAAGTATTTTATGGTCCTACCATGTGGTAGATACTGTGACAGGCACAAGAATAAGTAGACTTATCCCCTCAAAAATCCAGAGGGGCATAAACATATAAAATAATAATGCTGTAACAAAGTGGTAAGTGCTCCAGCAGAGGTGTATGAAAAGTTCTCAGAACAAGAAAGAGATGCTAACATTACTTAGACATTATTTTTCATACTTTTTATTCACAGCATAAACTAATCCTCAGAATAACTCAGGAAGGTAGATGAAATTGTCCCTATTTTGTAGTTGAAATTTTGAGGGGTCAAATAGCTTTCCCAAAGTTGCTAAGCTGACAAAGGGTAAAATTGGGATATGATCTAGATGTTCTGACTTAAAAGACTTGACTCTCTCTAATTCAAAATATAACTTCCTGTAACAAAATATTTTATATCCTGCCCTGATTTTTTTTCTCCTAATCATTTATTCCTTAGGATGTATTTTTGAAGAGGCATGCCAATCCCACTTGGTTGCATCCTTCAACTCATTTCATTCAGCTTCTGATTTTTGTTGGGAAAGGGTTAAAGAAGTACTTTTGAACCTGGCAAAGATCTGTCATCTTTAGTCAATGCTAGGCTCAGAAGCTGTGTATACAACTGAAGTCTTCAGTGAAAGAGCTAGTCTGTGTGTTTCTGTGGTATATTTTCAGGAATAAATGTTCAGTGTAAGTTGCCTAATGGGAAATGTATCAGGTCATACACACAGTAGGTGTTTAATATATAGTATGTGGTAATGTTGTTTGTGCCTGACTAACTTATGTCTCCAGATAACTCTAATACCTTTTTTTTTCTTTTTCTTTTTTGTATTTGAGCTATTTATTTTCTGTTGGGCTTATGTTGTTCAGTATATGGTATAATTATCCTTTGTCCAATGATTTTTCCAGTCTTCCTGAGATAATGTTGGTTAGCGTTGCCAGGATTAACAAATAAAAATACAGTTAAGTTTTAATTTCAGATAAACAATGAATGATTTTTTAGTATAAGCATGTTTAAAATATTGCATGAAATATATAGTCAGGAGGATCTGAAATTAAAATTTGACTGGGCATTCTGTATTTTTTCTGGCAACCCTAACATAGGTGCAATTTAGTGTGTTCTCAACTTGCCTCTTATTTTATTTTAAACTCCTTCACAATACTATTGTCAGGGTAGGAATGATGCCAGCAAAGCTCAGGCTTACCTCATTACTGATACTTTGTTTCAAGTCTGTCCTATTTTTTGAATGTTCCACTGAAAAATCAGGATTATATTCAATACTGGGGATCTGGAAGGAAGTTTGGTAATAGTGAAACTTCTGTTCTGGAAGGGAGAACAAAAATGGATGGTTTCTCTTTAGCTCATTTGAGTTGTATAAATATCAGAAGGGATGACATGCAAAATACTCCTATAACTGATGAACTGTTGAGAATTAAACACTTAACAGCTATGGCCAACACCTTTTTTAAGATCACACATTCTCACAGTCACATGGTTGTCAGTTGTATCCTGACACAATTATCACCTGTTAGTGATAATTCATAAATTTAAGCTGCTAATTAAATGATAATAATAGAATGTATTATATTCCCACAAGCTGACCTCAAAGTTAGAATTACTACTAAAATAATTTTTACTCTCAGTACATTAAATATTATTAAACCATACAATAACATATGTTATGAATCTATTTCACTGTTCAAGAGGAAATGTTATATGAATCAAGTCAAATTTTAAACAGTAGAAGTAATTTTTATACATAAAGGATGATCATTCCCCAAATGTAGACAAATTTATGCAAAGAAATATCAAATTGTACAAAGTATATATACATTATGTAAATTATTGCAATGAAAACTACATTTTAAGATATTACAAAAGGTTTTCTAAACTATTAAGATTTTGAAATAAATTGACTAGATCTTTAAAATTTCAAAATAATACAGTGAGATAGATTCTTACCAAATGCCAAAAAATAAACAAGGAGACTGATGATTATTGCTAGAACCAACACAACAGCTGCAATAATAAGGGCAATCATCCATGGTTTCAATGAACTTGTTCTTCTACCCAATGTTGATGGACTTTTGAGAAAGAATTGCATGTTAAAAAAAGACAGAACTTGAACACTAGAATCTCAATTTCACATAGTTTTGGTATAGAATGTTCTTTCTGAAATTCATGATTAGCCCTTACTGCACTTAGTAACATTTAAATATATTTTTCTATAAAAAATTAGAAAAAATACTGTTAAAAATCTCATTGACATTTGACTTTACATTTTAATTTTTAAAAGTCAGAATTATACTACAGTTGACAACTATTTCCTATGTTCCAGGTCCATTATACTAGATGTTCTGAAATATTTTTGTCTTTGTAAATGAACTAATACCATATATTTTGTTTATGTGCTTCAAATCACAATAAGCCTCAAAGACCGAGGGCCTCTGGGACACTCCTCTCATTCTAGCATGAACAGACAGAGTGATTACTAAATCCTCAAAGTTGGGTATGAGAGGAGCTGGAACTAGGATGTGGGCTTTGGGGCTCTTTTCACACCTCTTAAACCAATAATCCCCATTTATAAAACAAGTAATCTGTAATGCATATGAAGAGCATCTAAAATAGGACAGGTTTGAAGAAAAGAAAATAGAAGAGAAATATAAGAAAGAAATAATATGTGAACCAAGAGATATCATTAATATAATAAATAAATAGTTATAGCTCAGGTTTTTGGACCCAGGAACTCAGTGGTGTGAGAACCACTGGTGGTATATAATGAGCATCTATTTCATAAGGTTATAAGATTTCAAACCTGACTTTTATAGATAATATTGCACAGGATAAGGCCATATTTATTTGAGTAAATAATCAATTTAAAGAAAAATATTAAGGCAATAATAGTATCAGCAGTATACAAATATAACAAAAAGTATGAAAGTGGAATGCAAATGACTGATGTTTTGGGAAACTTTGTGGAATGAGGGAAATGTGACAAAGCTCTGTCTCCAGCCCAGTGTCAGGGCCCACAGTCTAAAGAACAATTCTGAACAATTATAGAGTTGAGACGGACATGGCCTGTCCAGCAGGATCTAATCCATGGGAGAACTGAACAGGAATATTCTTTTGAAAGTTAAAGGTACCAGTTCTTGTTCTGTTAAAAATTACACATGGAAAAGAAGAAGGAATTATCTTCCCTGGGATTGGTAGCTGGTAGTGGTAAAGTGGAAAATAGGCCCCAGTTAAAAAATTAAAGATATCAACCGGGGCTACCTTTCGTCATCAATGGTCTAGAAGGATTAGGGATGCTCCTGTATCCTTGTATCTGGGCAAGAAGGTAGAGGCAGTTTCCCCACCCCAGAAACATCAACCCGACCTCTGATAAGTATCTCAGGTAGCACTAATTCTGAGTTCTGCTGTGTTTCTGGAAGGATCTAAAGTTACTCTGGCCTGCTACTCTTTGGTTGGTGGCAAGACAAGAGTATTACATGTGCAAACACCTGAAGTATCCTTAAAAGAGATGGGATCCTGCTGGGGCACAGGCAAGTGCTGATGAACATAATCATCACCTTTATTAATAGAAGACCACGAACTCAGTCAGTTGAAATTTAATGAGTTTCTTCTGTGTGCCAAACACTTTCTGCTTGACACTCAAAAACGAATAATACATAGGCTCCCCTCTTCAAGGATATGTGATCTAGAGATGTATTAAGTAACTACTATAATAAAGTGATAAATGTCATAATGGAATTATGCCCAGTATGCTATGGGGGCTGAGTGGGTACATGGTTTTGCCTTAGAGAAGTCCTTTGAACTGGGCCTTGAAGGCTGAGGAGGAGGCATTGGGAAGAATGACATGTGCCACAGGCAGAGAGAACAGCATAAATAAAGAAAAGGAGACATGAGACAAGGACAAGAATTTCTTAGGAACATATTAGAGAAAGTAGAGTTCATGAATGAGAATGAAGGTGAAGTTAATTAATGCAGAGTAATTAGTTAACTCAGTAGATATTTATTGAGCATTACTATGTATGAAACACAGGGGAGCATAGAAAAGAACCTTCAATCAGTCTTCATCTCAAGGAACTTATGGTCTTTTAGAGGAGAAGCACAGTGCACACAAATTGTACCAGATTTGCAGAGCATTTCTAAGAGAATTTCAGAGAAGAACTAATGATTTCTCTTTGGAGGAAATAATGGCTGAAAAATAATGATACTTTTTTAAAACTTGAAAATGCCAGACCTGGGCTTCCCTGGTGGTGCAGTGGTTGAGAATTTGCCTGCCAATGCAGGGGACACGGGTTCGAGCCCTGGTCTGGGAAGATCCCACATGCCGCGGAGCAACTAGGCCCGTGAGCCACAACTACCGAGCCTGCGCATCTGGAGCCTGTGCTCCGCAACAAGAGAGGCCGCGACAGTGAAAGGCCCGCGCACCGCGATGAAGAGTGGCCCCTGCTTGCCGCAACTAGAGAAAGCCCTTGCACAGAAACGAAGACCCAAAACAGCCAAAAATAAATAAATAAATAAAAAGAAAATGCCAGACCCATCTTCTCACTCTGCTCCCCTCTGCATCAGATACAGAAAACCATTCATAAAGAGGGAGCTTGTTTTGCAACAAAATTCTTATCATCAAAAGAATGTGGTTTCCTGTTGAACTGTTCTAACTCCAGAAACATCACTGTGACTGGATTACCATTTTATGTATAGGTCACAAGTGAAAAATTGTTTGAGTTCATTTCCTTAACCATGCAGACATGCCCTAAAATATTCATTACTACATGTTTTTCAAAAAAATAAAAGAATGTTTTCTCCCTAATTTCTTTTACTCCTAACCTAACTTTAACTTAAACATTGACTAATTTCAGTGGTTGTTCCATATTGGTGGAGCTTATACCTCATAGGTACTTGGTAAATATTTGTCTACTAAATAAAATATTGTGTTATAAAGTAGTAGGAAGCCCTAAACTACTTGCAACACAAAAACTATTTTTAGTAGAGAGTTCTGCTAGAGATAAATTGCTTCAAACACAGCAGGAAGAGAAATGAGATTAAGCTTTTATCTGGAATCAAGATACACTTACAAATTTTGTACTGCTAAAGGGCAACTCTCTCCTCTTTCCTTCCTTGTTTCTCCCTCGAAACCAAGAGTCTGTTGGTAAGACTATTCCAACAAGATGACTAAACAGGTTCACTGTAGTGTAGGAATATCCAGCCTTAGAGAAGGCTTTGGCATCCAAACAAAAGAAAATTTTAAGTGACCTCACCTTTAAGGTATTCACACCAAAATGAAGATGAGCAGTGACAAAAGCTATCCGTTCAGCAGGTCAGTCTAGAAAACCTTTCACAAAGAATCAAAACATTTTTGAAAAATGTCATCCTTTTAATCCCTCCCTTACTTTCGTTTAAATTCTGAGGGGCTCATTATCCAGACTGTCTCATGGGGAGGTATTGAACCAAAACTCAGAATAGAAAGAACTCTTCTTGCTCTTTTCAATGTCAACCATTTTCTTTCAATGTTACAATTTTTACCAAGGTACATCTTCAGGTTTTTTCACCTTAGCTCTCTGAGCATCTGTTATTTTTATTGGCGCTTTTTCAAATGCTTTATTTAATCAAAATGTTGTCACTCAATGATTCAAAAATGAGGAATAAAGTGATTTCTTTCTGGCACAGCAATGGCCGCATGATTTGAAGGGCTCATGGTCTCTGAAAGAGGTTGCCCAGCATAGTGGTTAAGAGTGTGGGTTCTGCAGCCAGCCTACCTGAGTTCTTATCCTGGCTCCCCACTGCAGGACCTTTGGCAGTCATTCAACTTATTTGTGCCTCAGCTTTCTTATCAGTAAAATGAGAGTAATAATACACACCTTGTGGGATTTACTGAAAAGATTAAATGAGTTAATATATGAAAGGGCACTTAGAACAGTAACTAAAACATGGTGAGGACTTAGGAGTTTTGATTATTTCATTATTTTTATTATCAAAAGCAACTGAGAAAGACTAGCAAGGAGTTTGTGCATAGATGGAGTGGAGTGAGCTGGTGGAAAGTGCATGCTGGATGGTGGATGTGCTTCTCAAAAGAGGTGAGGACTTGTATCCAGGACCTCGGAATCTGAGTGGCAACACTGGACACAAAATACACAGAGATAGGGAAGCAGCTTGGGAGCCTAGCAAAGCCCTGCTTAGCCCCATGGAGAGTTCCAGCAGATAAAATAATTCCAAGCTTGGGGGGAGGGAAGACAGCAGAGCCTTCAAGAGTAATCACAGGATTCAAAAGTAGACATTATGTGGTGAGCACATGGTGGAGCATCCACGGGGAAAGAATTACTGGACAAAAATAGTGGGTATGGGAAAATTTAAGGCAAAACAATATGGGTCAATCATCTAGCTGGGGTTTTAATTCATTGCCTAAGGACGACAGAATAACTCTGGAAGAAAGCTGTGGTTATGCAAATATCAGGAGGTGGTGGTGGTATTATTCATAACAAATATTTAATAATATTTCATTAAATCTGTGATGTGGATAGAAATATTCAAAGTTGTGCAAAAGATTAAATGAAGATTTGTGCTTCCTTTTATGTTTCATGTTCTGACAAGCTGTGTGTCTTGTTTCCATAACCCCATATTATGCAAATAAGAAAGACATAATGTTTCATAAATGAAAAGTTGATGGATGTCATAATTAAAATATAATTAAAATAACTGGTGTTTTAGTTCATAAGAGTTCAGAAGGAATAAACAGATTCAGAGAGTGCTACTCTTCAGAGCTCTGCTCATTAATGCAAATTTGTATGGTGAAATTCCATGAGAAGTTGTTCCTTGAAAGGAATTTTAGAATACTGAGGTAATTAAAACCTGATGAGGACCAAAAAGAATGCATATGCCATTGACCTGGGCTGTTGAAGATGATTAGCCAGGGCAGTACTTCCCACCCACTTTGGCTTCAGTTCTTTTGGGTACAGTTTCCTACTTTCTTACTCATGTTTTCAATCAAGCATCATTTATCTTTCATTATGTCTCTTCCCACTGCTACTTAACAACAAATTTTGACCTCCACAAGGACACAGGACTTCTTTGAACACTGAAACGTGCACTAAAGTATTAGCTACAAATCTTTTCTAATGAACAAGTTCTACTGTCACTGTATCTGACCATTGGGGGGTAGTTTTATTTGAAAAAATAAAATTTAAAATGCAAAAAGAAAATTAACTAAGGCTTTTCTTGAGTCAGAAAGAACTATTGAGAGAACTATTTGATACTGCTGTAGAAGTCACATGAGTGCCAAATGGGGAGGATAATGATAGGTAGGTGACTGACAGCTTCAGTGAACAATAGCTGTCAAGAGCTTTTTACATTTAATGAAAACACACTTTTGAACTTCTAGAACCTTTTGATGTCTTCCCTCTGGCCTTTCTTCCTTCCTTTTATCTCTTTCCGTTCTTTTTTCTTTAAGAGCTTTATTGAGATATAATTAACATACCATACAGTTCACTCACTTAAAGTATACAATTCAATTCTTTTCAGCATATTCACAAAGTTGTGCAACCATTATCATAATTAATTTTCAAACATTTCATCATCCCAAACAGAAACCCCATACCCATTAATAGTCATTCTCTGTTTTCCCCTAACCCCTTAACTCTACACAACTACTAATCTACTTTCTGTCTCTGTGGATTTGTTTATTCTGACATTTCATGTAAATAGAATCATATAATATATGGTCTTTTGTATCTGTCTTCTTTCACTTAACATAATATTTTCCAATTTCATCAGTGTGATAACATATATTACCTCCATACTGTTTTCCATAGTGGAAGGTAAGACTTCATTACTTTTTATTGCCAAATAATATTCCGTTTTATGGATATACTATAATTTATTTATGCATTCATCAGCTGATGGACATTTGAATTTTTGGATTTTGGATTTTTCTACTTTGGGCTATTATAAATAATGCTGCTATGAACATTAATGTTCAGTTTTGTATGGACATGTATTTTCATTTCTTTGCATATATATCAAAGAGTGGAATTTCTGGGTCATATGATAACTCTATGGTTAACATTGAGAGGAACTGCTAAAGTTTTGCATAGTATCTACATAATTTTACATTCCCATCAACCATTTAAAAAGTTATAATTTCTCTACATCTTCACTTTTTTTTTTTCTTTGCCGTCCCATAGTGGTTTTCATCTTCCTTTTGTTGCTCTGCCTCATTCTTATTATATCACTCTCTTTCCACCTGAGTCTCTTCATTTCTTATTCCCCTCACCCTTACTTCCCATTAACTGTTAATCAAATTAAACAGACAAACATATGTATTAATAGGATTATTCGCAATTTTCTAAATTTTCAATTTACCCATTCTCTGAAATCACAGATCTCTCCCTCCCCTCAACCCCTTCACCTAATCAGTCTACCTCTGAGTTGTCTTTCCTATTTGTTCTCTTTCCGTTTCCTTAATACCATCCTATCTTAGGCATTCAAAGTGTCTTACCTGAACAAGCACAGTAGCCATTAATAGATCTCTTTATCTCCAGATAAATTCCCCTCAAATACATTCTACAATGTTACAGCTAGAAATATCTTCTAAATATACAGTTCTGATGTGATCCTCTAGTGCAAAAACTTGCAGATATTTATTGTTACATAGACTGACTCTTTATTTTTTATTTGATTTTTTAAAAACATTTTATTTTATTTTTTTAACATCTTTATTGGAGTATAATTGCTTTACAATGGTGTGTTAGTTTCTGTTTATAACAAAGTGATTCAGTTATACATATACATATGTCCCCAAATCTCTTCCCTCTTGTGTCTCCCTCCCTCCCACACTCCCTATCCCACACCTCTAGGTGGTCACAAAGCACCGAGCTGATCTCCCTGTGCTATGCGGCTGCTTCCCACTAGCTATCTATTTTACGTTTGGTAGTGTATATATGTCGATGGAACTCTCTCACTTTGTCCCAGCTTACCCTTCCCCCTCCCCGTATCCACAAATCCATTCTCTAGTAGGTCTGTGTCTTTACTCCCGTCTTGCCCCTAGGTTCTTCATGACCATTTTTTTTCTTTCTTTTTTTTTTTTGATTCCATATATATATATTAGCATACAGTATTTGTTTTTCTCTTTCTGACTTACTTCACTCTCTATGACAGACTCTAAATCCATCCACCTCACTACAAATAACTCAATTTCGTTTCTTTTTATGGCTGAGTAATATTCCATTGTATATATGTGCCACATCTTCTTTATCCATTCATCTTTTGATGGACACTTAGGTTGCTTCCATGTCCTGGCTATTGGAAATAGTGTTGCAATGAACATTGTGGTACATGACTCTTTTTGAATTATGGTTTTCTCAGGGTGTATGCCCAGTAGTGGGATTGCTGGGTCACATGGTAGTTCTATTTTTAGTTTTTTAAAGAACCTCCATACTGTTCTCCATATTGGCTGTATCAATTTACATTCCCACCAACAGTGCAAGAGTGTTCCCTTTTCTCCACACTCTCTCCAGCATTTATTGTTTCTAGATTTTTTGATGATGGCCATTCTGATCGGTGTGAGATGATATCTCATTGTAGTTTTGATTTGTATTTCTCTAATGATTAATGATGTTGAGCATTCTTTCATGTGTTTGGTGGCAATCTGTATATCTTCTTTGGAGAAATGTCTATTTAGGTCTTCTGCCTATTTTTGGATTGGGTTTTTGTTTTTTTGATATTGAGCTGCATGAGCTGCTTCTAAACTTTGCAGATTAATCCTTTGTCAGTTGCTTCATTTGCAAATATTTTCTCCCATTCTGAGGGTTGTCTTTTCATCTTGTTTATGGTTTCCTTTGCTGTACAAAAGCTTTTAAGTTTCCTTAGGTCCCATTTGTTTATTTTGTTTCTATTTCCATTTCTCTAGGAGGTGGATCAAATAGGATATTGCTGTGATTTATGTCATAGAGTGTTCTACCTATGTTTTCCTCCAAGAGTTTGATAGTGTCTGACCTTACATTTAGGTCTTTAATCCATTTTGAGTTTATTTTTGTGTATGGTGTTAGGGAGTGTTCTAATTTTACTCTTTTACATGTAGCTGTCCAGTTTTCCCAGCACCACTTATTGAAGAGGCTGTCTTTTCTCCATTGTATATTCTTGCCTCCTTTATCAAAAATAAGGTGACCATATGTGTGTGGGTTTATCTCTGGGCTTTCTATTCTGCTTCATTTATCTATATTTCTTGTTTTGTGCCGGTACCATACTGTCTTGATTACTGTAGCTTTGTAGTATAGTCTGAAGTCCAGGAGCCTGATTCCTCCAGCTCCGTTTTTCTTTCTCAAGATTGCCTTGGCTATTCAGGATCTTTTGTGTTACCATACAAATTGTGAAGTTTTTTGTTCTTGTTCTGTGAAAATGCCAGTGGTAGTTTGATGGGGATTGCATTGAATCTGTAGATTGCTTTGTGTAGTAGAGTCATTTTCACAATGTTGATTCTTCCAATCCAAGAACATGGTATATCTCTCCCTCTATTTGTGTCATCTTTAATTTCTTTCATCAGTGTCTTATAATTTTCTGCATACAGGTCTTTTGTCTCCTTAGGTAGGTGTATTCCTAGATATTTTATTCTTTTTGTTGCAATGGTAAATGGAAGTGTTTTCTTAATTTCACTTTCAGATTTTTCATCATTAGTGTATAGGAATGCCAGAGATTTCTGTGCATTAATTTTGTATCCTGCTACTTTACCAAATTCATTGATTAGCTCTAGTGGTTTCCCGGTAGCATCTTTAGGATTCTCTATGTACAATATCATGTCATCTGCAAACAGTGACAGCTTTACTTCTTCTTTTCCGATTTGGATTCCTTTTATTTCTTTGTCTTCTCTGATTGCTGTGGCTAAAACTTCCAAAACTATGTTGAATAATAGTGGTGAGAGTGGGCAACCTTGTCTATTTCCTGATCTTAGTGGAAATGGTTTCAGTGTTTCACCATTGAGGACAATGTTGGCTGTGGGTTTGTCATACATTGCCTTTATTATGTTGAGGTAAGTTCCCTCTATGCCTACTTTCTGGAGGGTTTTTATCATAAATCGGTGTTGAATTTTGTTGGAAACTTTCTCTGCATCTATTGAGATGATCATATGGTTTTTATTCTTCAATTTGTTAATATGGTGTATCACACTGATTGATTTGCGTATATTGAAGAATCCTCACATTCCGGGTATAAACCCAACTTGATCATGGTGTATGATCCTTTTTCTGTGCTATTGGATTCTGTTTGCTTGTATTTTGTTGAGGATTTTTGCATCTATGTTCATCAGTGATATTGGCCTGTAGTTTTCTTTCTTTGTGACATCTTTGTCTGGTTTTGGTATCAGGGTGATGGTGGCCTCGTAGAATGAGTTTGGGAGTGTTCCTCCCTCTGCTATCTTTTGGAAGAGTTTGAGAAGGATAGGTGTTAGCTCTTCTCTAAGTGTTTGATAGAATTCGTCTATGAAGTGATCTGGTCCTGGGCTTTTGTTGGAATATTTTTAATCACAGTTTCAGTTTCAGTGCTTGTGATTGTTCTGTTCATATTTTCTATTTCTTCCTGGTTCAGTCTCAGCACGTTGTACATTTCTAAGAATTTGTCCATTTCTTCCAGTTTGTCCATTTTATTGACATATAGTTGCTTGTAGTAATCTCTCATGATCCTCTGTATTTCTGCAGTGTCACTGTTATTTCACCTTTTCTTTTCTAACTTAATGATTTGGGTCCTCCCCTCTTTTTCTTGATGAGTCTGGCTGATGGTTTATCAATTTTGTTTATCTTCTCAAAGAACCAGCTTTTAATTTTATTGATCTTTGCTATCATTTCCTTCATTTCCTTTTCATTTATTTCTGATCTGATCTTTATGATTTCTTTCCTTCTGCTAACTTTGGGGTTTTTTTGTTCTTCTTTCTTTAATTGCTTTAGGTGTAAGATTAGGTTGTTTATTTGAGATGTTTCTTGCTTCTTAAGGTAGGATTGTATTGCTATAAACTTCCCTCTTAGAACCACTTTTGCTGCATCCCATAGGTTTTGGGTCGTCGTGTTTTCATTGTCATTGGTTTCTAGGTATTTTTTAATTTCCTCTTTGATTTCTTCAGTGATCTCTTGGTTATTAAGTAGTGTATTGTTTAGCCTCCATGTGTTTGTATTTTTTACAGATTTTTTCCTGTAATTGATATCTAGTCTCATAGCATTGTGGTCGGAAAAGATACTTGATACAATTTCAATTTTCTTATATTTACCGAGGCTTGATTTGTGACCGAAGATATGAACTATCCTGGAGAATGTTCCATGAGCACTTGAGAAGAAAGGGTATACTGTTGTTTTTGGATGGAATGTCCTATAAATATCAATTAAGTCCATCTTGTTTAATGTATCATTTAAAGCTTGTGTTTTCTTATTTATTTTCATTTTGGATCATCTCTCCATTGGTGAAAGTGGGGTGTTAAAAGTCCTCTACTATTATTGTGTTACTGTCAATTTCCCCTTTTATGGCTGTTAGTATTTGCCTTATGTATTGAGGTGCTCCTATGTTGGGTGCATAAATATTTACAATTGTTATATCTTCTTGGATTGATCTCTTGATCATTATGTAGTGTCCTTCTTTGTCTCTTGTAATAGTTGTTGTTTTAAAGTCTATTTTGTCTGATAAGAGAATTGCTACTCCAACTTTCTTTTGATTTCCATTTGAATGGAATAACTTTTTCCATCCCCTCACTTTCAGTCTGTATGTGTCCCTGGGTCTGAAGTGGGTCTCTTGTAGACAGCATATATACAGATCTTGTTTTTGTGTCCATTCAACCAGTCTGTGTCTTTTGGTGGGAGCATTTAATCCATTTACATTTAAGGTAATTATTGATATGTATGTTCCTATTCCCATTTTCTTAATTGTTTTGGGTTTGTTATTGTAGGTCTTTTCCTTCTCTTGTGTTTCCTGCCTAGAGAAGTTCCTTTAGCATTTGTTGTAAAGCTGGTTTGGTGGTGCTGAATTCTCTTAGCTTTTGCTTCTCTGTAGAGGTTTTAATTTCCACATCAAATCTGAATGAGATCCTTGCTGGGTAGAGTAATCTTGGTTGTAGGTTTTTCTTCTTCATCAGTTTAAATATGTCCTGCCACTCCCTTCTGGCTTGCAGAGTTTCTTCTGAAAGATCAGCTGTTAACCTTATGGGGATTCCCTTGTGTGTTATTTGTTGTTTTTCCCTTGCTGCTTTTAATATTTGTTCTTTGTATTTAATTTTTGATAGTTTGATTATATGTGTCTTGGCATGTTTCTCCTTGGGTTTATCCTGTATGGGACTCTCTGTGCTCCTGAACTTGATTAAGAATTTCTTTTCCCATGTTAGGGAAGTTTTCAACTATAATCTCTTCAAATATTTTCTCAGTCCCTTTCTTTTTGTCTTCTTCTTCTGGGACCCCTATAATTCGAATGTTGGTGCATTTAATGTTGTCCCAGAGGTCTCTGAGACTGTCCTCAATTCTTTTCATTCTTTTTTCTTTATTCTGCTCTGCAGTAGTTATTTACACTATTTTATCTTCCAGGTCATTTATCTGTTCTTCTGCTTCCGTTATTCTGCTATTGATCCCTTCTAGAGAATTTTTAATTTCATTTACTGTCTTGTTCATCACTGTTTGTTTGCTCTTTAGTTCTTCCAGGTCCTTGTTAAACATTTCTTGTATTTTCTCCATTCTATTTCCAAGATTTTGGATCATCTTTACTATCATTATTCTGAACTCTTTTTCAGGTAGACTCCCTATTTCCTCTTCATTTGTTAGGTCTGGTGGGTTTTTATGTTGCTCCTTCATCTGCTGTGTGTTTCTCTGGCTTCTCATTTTGCTTAACTTACTGTATTTGGGGTCTCCTTGTCACAGGCTGCAGGTTCGTAGTTCCCATTGTTTTTGGTGTCTGTCCCTAGTGGGTAAGGTTGGTTCAGTGGGTTGTGTAGGCTTCCTGGTGGAGGGGACTGGTGCCTGTGTTCTGGTGGATGAGGCTGGATCTTGTCTTTCTGGTGGGCAGGTCCACATCTGGTGGTGTGTTTTGGGGTGTCTGTGGCCTTATTATGATTTTAGGCAGCCTCTCTGCTAATGGTTGGGGCTGTGTTCCTGTCTTGCTAGTTATTTGGTATAGGGTGTCCATCACTGTAGTTTGCTGGTCGTTGAGTGGAGCTGGGTCTTGGCATTGAGATGGAGATCTCTGGGATATTTTTGCCATTTTATATTATGTGGAGCTAGGAGGTCTCTTGTGGACCAGTGTCCTGAACTTGGCTCTCCCACCTCAGAGGCACAGCCCTGACACCTGGCTGGGGCACCAAGAGCCTGTCATCCACATGGCTCAGAATAAAAGGGAGAAAAGAAAGAAAGAAGGAAAGAAAAAGATTAATTGAAATAAAGTAAAATAAAGTTATTAATATAAAAAATAATTATAAAAATAAATTTTTTAAAGTAATAAAAAAAAGGAAGAAAGAAGAGAGCAACCATACCAGAAACAAATTCACTGATGATAACAAGTGCTAAGAACTATACTAAAAAAAAAAAATGCGGACAGGCAGAACCCTAGGACAAATGGTAAAAGCAAAGCTATACAGACAAAATCACACCCAGAAGCATACATGTACACACTCACAAAAAGAGAAGGAGAGAAAAAATATATATATATCTTTGCTCCCAAAGTCCACCTCCTCAGTCTGGGATGATTCGTTGTCTATTCAGGTATTCCACAGATGCAGGTACATCAAGTTGATTGTGGAGATTTAATCCGCTGCTTCTGAGGCTGCTGGGAGAGATTTCCCTTTCTCTTCTTTGTTCGCACAGCTCCTGGGGTTCAGCTTTGGATTTGGACCCGCCTCTGCATGTAGGTCGCCTGAGGGCGTCTGTTCTTCGCTCAGACAGGACAGGGTTAAAGGAGCAGCTGATTCGGGTGCTCTGGCTCACTCAGGCCGGGGGGAGGGAGGGGCACAGATGCGGGGCGAGCCTGTAGCGGCAGAGGCCGGCGTGATGTTGCACCAGCCTGAGGCGCGCCATGCGTTCTCCCGGGGAAGTTGTCCCTGGATCACGGGAGCCTGGCAGTGGCGGGCTGCACAGGCTGTCGGGAGGGGAGGTGTGGACAGTGACCTGTGCTCGCACACAGGCTTCTTGGTGGCAGCAGCATCCTTAGCGTCTCATGCCCGTCTCTGGGGTCCGTGCTGATAGCCGCGGCTCACGCCCGTCTCTGGAGCTCCTTTAAGCAGCGCTCTTAATCCCCTCTCCTCGTGCACCAGGAAACAAAGAGGCAAGAAGAAGTCTCTTGCCTCTTCAACAGCTCCAAACCTTTTCCCAGACTCCCTCCCAGCTAACTGTGGCGCACTAGCCCCCTTCAGGCTGTGTTCACGCTGCCAACCCCAGTCCTCTCCCTGGGATCCGACCTCCGAAGCCCGAGCCTCAGCTCCCAGCTCCCGCCCGCCCCGGCGGGTGAGCAGACAAGCCTTTCGGGCTGGTGAGTGCTGGTCGGCACTGATCCTCTGTGCGGGAATCTCTCCGCTTTGCCCTCCGCACCCCTGTGGCTGTGCTCTCCTCCGTGGCTCCGAAGCTCCCCCCTCTGCCACCCGCAGTCTCCACCCATGAAGGGGCTTCCTAGTGTGTGGAAACCTTTCCTCCTTCACAGCTCCCTCCCCACAGTGCAGGTCCGGTCCCTGTTCTTTTGTCTCTGTTTTTTCTTTTTTCTTTTGCCCTACCCATGTATGTGGGGAGTTTCTTGCCTTTTGGGAAATCTGCGGTCTTCTGCCAGCATTCAGTAGGTGTTCTGTAGGAGTTGTTCCACCTGTAGATGTATTTCTGATGTATTTTTGTGGAGGAAGGTGATCTCCACGTCTTACTCTTCTGCCGTCTTGAAGCTCCTCCTGGACTGACTCTTTAGATTAGTGTTCATTCATTTATTCATGTATTCATTCAAGAAATATTTATAGAAATCCCATTTTGTATTAAAAACTGATTCTGTTGCTGCAAAAACTGTGGTGAACAGACATACAAGTTTCCTGTTCTCATGGGGCTCGAAGGCCAGTGGAAGGAGACCGAAAATAAACAAACCAAAGAATAAGCTTCAACTCATGAAAGTAAAACACACTGATGAATAGAGAGTGACTGGAGGCCAGGGAGAAAGGGTGCTTAATTGGGTAGGAGGGAGTCATCCCCAAAGAGATGCCATTAGAAGAACTAGGGAAAGAGCAACCTAGTGGCAACAACTTCCTAGAGCTGGAACAAGAGTGAGTTTTTTGAGTTCCTGAAAGAAGTGACGATAGTGTGCTGGATCACGGTGGGTCCAGGGAAAAGTAGAGAAGGTTCATCCAGAGAGACAAGCAAGGACCAAATCATGGGGTCCCTGAAGCCCATGGCAAGGTGTTATTAATTCTAAGGGTAATAGGAACCCACTGGACAAATTTAAATATGGGAGGGATGTTGATATAATTTACATTGTTAAAAGAAGGGTCTTTCATTTGCTGTGTCTAACTCACTTTTGGGTTCTTAATGTCTAGTACTTCGCTTCACATGTGCTATTCTATTCCTTACAGCTACCCACCCCTGTTTTGCTCACAACATCCCCCCTGCCTAAAATGTCCTCTCTTCCTCTGTATTTCTAACCTCCTTTTCCCCAGTGGCTGGAATTTCCATTTCTGAAAACCTTTCAGTGTGCTGCTCTCAAGTCTTCTTTAAGGGCCAGTTCTCTTCACAGCTATCCCACCCTAGTTAGTAACTATCTTGAAGTTTCCTATACTGCTTTGTTGCTGTCTATTTTGTTGTATTGATCATGTTCTGTTTTATGTTCTGACTGTTTGTGCCAATGATCTTGTCCTTCTCTCTACCTCAGCTGCACACTTTCATAGTCAGGCTCTATATCTTGTCATTACCAAGAGCTTCAATTTCTCCATAATCTAAATTTTAATCATCTAACTCTTCAACTGCCATGACACATCCTTCCAGCTCACTGCCTTAATACCCTGAGTTCAGTCCCACTGGGATTTATAATCTGTGGATCCTACCATCTTTTCACTGTCTCCAATTACCCTAATGTTGGCATTGGTCTCTTACCCACCGTAAATCCTATGAACCCTCATTATACTCATTCACTGGTGTACACCCTCAGTCCTGCAGTCCTCTCTTACTTTGTCATAATCATCTAGCAAAACTCCAACCCTAGTGAAATACAACTTTCTACCTACTTTGCATTTGCACAAATGTGGCTGGGGAAAAATGCTCAACTATGCTTATGAGTCTCATTTTAAATGCAGGACCGCTAACATCAAGTTGGCCCTCAGGGCTTCCTGGCCATATTAATTTCGTTACTCTCTCTTTCTCCTAGTATAAGGAATAAACAATTATTTCATACTTTCTGTTCTCAAATCTCCAATACCTCCTTTTCATCCTCAGCCTCAGCTGATGACCTTGTTTTCATTTCACTGAGAAAATAGAAATAATCAGAAGAGAACACCCACAAACTCCCACTAACCCATCTGCCATCCCTGTTGTGCCTTTTTTATGTCTTATTTCTGTGTCCGTGTTCTCTGCCTTTCTTGTTTTAACAATAATGCTTGACACAGTGTTTGGTGCAAGTTGGGCAATAAATTCTGGTTTTGTTGAAATGGTAATGCTGTGTTTTCTGTAGAGACTGTGAAATTTAAGTGAAGAGAGTATAGGATATGGAGTGAAAAGATTGGATTCTAGGCTTATGCTCCTACAATTTGTCAGAATCATTTTGAGAAGAGGAAATCAAGAATTAAGACAATTATCTAGATAATTAAGAGGAAAATCTCCTACTTTCTCTTAACTGCCCAGGTAGTTTTCTCAATTTCCCATTCACCTGCATAACCTGGCTTGTATGTGATCTATCACATAATAAGAAAGTTTCCTCTAGGTTGCTGTTACCTCATGGGCAAGAAAGAAGCTGATAGTTACCTGTTTATTGGGTTTCATCTTAATGCATGCATTGTACACTATTATGGGTCAGGATCTTAAGAAGGTGTTCGAAGACAAAGTCGTGATACACTATTTTATGCATTTTTACATGATTTTCTACTTCTTCTAGCCATCCTGCTTAACTCATATAGTCTTGAACAGAAAATAAACAATATTTCTCTCACATTACTTTTTTCTTAAGAGGTTGCTTTGGTTACAGCAGCCCCACTGGCTCTCTGAAGAGAAGTGGCATGTATGGTGGAAAGAGCCTGGTTGTTTTCAGACAGAATGCTTTTGCAGTCACTAGTCATGTGACCTTACCTCATTTGTTAAAGCCTGAGTTTATTAATCTGTAAAATACAGATTATCCCTACAGAGATATTAGGAGAATTAAAAGAGATAGTAAGTGGTCACTTGGTTTAGCTATTGTTTTCAGACATGATCAAAGAAATGGCTGTGACTGGCTGACCTTGCTGAACAAAATTAGATGGTTTGAAAAGTACAAACACTCTGCTGTGACCAAGGCAGTCCAGTCACTGCATAGAAATTGCACACGTTTGGAGATTCCTGTCCATATGGTAACCAAGGGATCCCTGTCCAGTTCTTTTGTCCCCAGTTTCTTACTGCTCACCCTCACATTTCAGTGGAAAAATACATGCCACAGGGTGACTATATTACTTCAGTTAAATATAAATGGCATTTGTATATACCTGACGAGCTATCTTAATTGTTGGGAGTCCTTTCTGTCTGTGTTTGATAAATTTGCACAGTGTAATCAGAGCCTCATGAGGGTGGTTCTAGAGAGTCTTAGGGCCCCTGTAAAGGTAGGGAGTGGTCTTTTACTCAGGGTTGTCCCACCTTATTCCAAACAGTTTTGGGAGAGCAAAGGGTGAAGTCCAAGGGTGTAAGGGTGAAGCACAGGTCACCCCAACAATAGTGATGATTATGATAATAGTTTTCATTTATATAACATTTTATAGCTTTTAAAGAGCTTTAGCATACGCTGTAACACTTGATCCACCCAACATCTATGTGGGGTTCACATGGTGAATATTATTAGGCTCATTTTAAAGTGTGGCTAAAGGGATTTGCCCAAGAACATAAAAGACTAGTCAATTGAGCCCACAATAATAATAACAATGAAACTTAAAAATAAAATTATCTGTAGAAATTTTCCTGCCTTGTTTGTAATATATTTTATGACTGCTGAAGCATGTAAATACCTGCTATGATAAACACATAAAACGAATATTTGTTTTAAAACGAAGGGCTTGTAATTTGCATTTTTCTTGAGGATGTCAACCTGGTCAAAAGCAAAACAAAAAAGAACAAAACACCTATTACATGAACTAAGGAAGCATTCTGCATTGTTAGTCTAATAATCCCAGTCTACAATTGCCCTCTCCTATTTCCCTACTTACAAGAAATATACTTATCTCTAAGACCTCATCCAAGTGTTCTATTTGAAGTGTTGATTTTCTGTCTTGCTTGAAACTAACTATTCTTTCTTTGAGTTGCTAAAGTTTTTTCCAAATTTCAGTTGCAATCATCACAATTTTTGTCATAAGCACTAACACCTCTAAATTGATTTTCTTAAATTTTTAAATGGATCCACTTTTATCGAAAGCGTTCTCTGCATCTATTGAGATGATCATATGGTTTTTCTCCTTCAATTTGTTAATATCATGTATCACGTTGATTGACTTGCGTATACTGAAGAATCCTTGCATTCCTGGAATAAACCCCACTTGATCATGGTGTATAATCCTTTTAATGTGCTGTTGGATTCTGTTTGCTAGTATTTTGTTGAGGATTTTTGCATCTATGTTCATCAGTGATATTGGCCTGTAGTTTTCTTTCTTTGTGACATCTTTGTCTGGTTTTGGTGTCAGGGTGATGGTGGCCTCGTAGAATGAGTTGGGGAGTGTTCCTCCCTCTGCAATATTTTGGAAGAGTTTGAGAAGGATAGGTGTTAGCTCTTCTCTAAATGTTTGATAGAATTCACCTGTGAAGCCATCTGGTCCTGGGCTTTTGTTTGTTGGAAGATTTTTAATCACAATTTCAATTTCAGTGCTTGTGATTGGTGTGTTCATATTTTCTATTTCTTCCTGGTTCACTCTCGGCAGGTTGTGCATTTCTAAGAATCTGTCCATTTCTTCCAGGTTGTCCATTTTATTGGCATAGAGTTGCTTGTAGTAATCTCTCATGATCGTTTGTATTTCTGCAGTGTCAGTGATTACTTCTTTTTCATTTCTAATTCTATTGATTTGAGTCTTCTCCCTTTTTCTCTTGATGAGTCTTGCTAATGGTTTATCAATTTTGTTTATCTTCTCGAAGAACCAGCTTTTAGTTTCATTGATTTTTGCTATTGTTTCCTTCACTTCTTTTTCATTTATTTCTGATCTGATCTTTATGATTTCTTTCCTTCTGCTAGCTTTGGGGTTTCTTTGCTCTTCTTTCTCTAATTGCTTTAGGTGCAAGGTTAGGTTGTTTATTCGAGATGTTTCCTGTTTCTTGATGTAGGGTTGTATTGCTATAAACTTCTCTCTTAGCACTGCTTTTGCTGCATCCCATAGGTTTTGGGTCGTCGTGTCTCCATTGTCATTTGTTTCTAGGTATTTTTTGATTTCCCCTTTGATTTCTTCAGTGATCACTTCGTTATTAAGTAGTGTATTGTGTAGCCTCCATGTGTTTGTATTTTTTTCAGATCTTTTCCTGTAATTGATATCTAGTCTCATAGCGTTGTGGTCAGAAAAGATACTTGATACGATTTCAATTTTCTTAAATTTACCAAGGCTTGATTTGTGACCCAAGATATGATCTATCCTGGAGAATGTTCCATGAGCACTTGAGAAAAATGTGTATTCTGTTGTTTTTGGGTGGAATGTCCTATAAATATCAATTAAGTCCATCTTGTTTAATGTATCATTTAAAGCTTGTGTTTCCTTATATATTTTCATTTTGGATGATCTGTCCATTGGTGAAAATGGGGTGTTAAAGTCCCGTACTATGATTGTGTTACTGTCGATTTCCCCTTTTATGGCTGTTAGTATTTGCCTTATGTATTGAGGTGCTCCTATGTTGGGTGCATAAATATTTACAATTGTTATACCTTCCTCTTGGATCGATTCCTTGATCATTATATAGTGTCCTTCTTTGTCTCTTGTAATAGTCTTTATTTTAAAGTCTATTTTGTCTGGTATGAGAATTGCTACTCCAGCTTTCTTTTGATTTCCATTTGCATGGAATAACTTTTTCCATCCCCTCACTTTCAGTCTGTATGTGTCTCTAGGTCTGAAGTGGGTCTCTTGTAGACAGCATATATATGGGTCTTGTTTTTGTATCCATTCAGCCAGTCTGTATCTTTTGGTGGGAGCATTTAATCTATTTACATTTAAGGTAATTATCGATATGTATGTTCCTATTCCCATTTTCTTAATTGTTTTGGGTTTGTTATTGTAGGTCTTTTCCTTCTCTTGTGTTTCCTGCCTAGAGAAGTTCCTTTAGCATTTGTTGTAAAGCTCTTTTGGTGGTGCTGAACTCTCTCAGCTTTTGCTTGTCTGTAAAGGTTTTAATTTCTCCATCAAATCTGAATGAGATCCTTGTTGGGTAGAGTAACCTTGGTTGTAGGTTTTTCTCCTTCATCACTTTAAGTATATCCTGCCACTCCCTTCTGGCTTGCAGAGTTTCTTCTGAAAGATCAGCTGTTAACCTTATGGGGATTCCCTTGTGTGTTATTTGTTGTTTTTCCCTTGCTGCTTTTAATATGTTTTCTTTATATTTAATTTTTGATAGTTTGATTAATATGTGTCTCGGCGTGTTTCTCCTTGGATTTATCCTGTATGGGACTCTCTGTGCTTCCAGGACTTGATTAACTATTTCCTTTCCCATATTAGGGAAGTTTTCAACTATAATCTCTTCAAATATTTTCTCAGTCCCTTTCTTTTTCTCTTCTTCTTCTGGGACCCCTATAATTCGAGTGTTGGTGCGTTTAATGTTGTCCCAGAGGTCTCTGAGTCTGTCCTCAGTTCTTTACATTCTTTTTTCTTTATTCTGCTCTGCAGTAGTTATTTCCACTACTTTATCTTCCAGGTCACTTATCCTTTCTTCTGCCTCAGTTATTCTGCTATTGATCCCGTCTAGAGTATTTTTAATTTCATTTATTGTGTTTTTCATCATTGCTTGGTTCCTCTTTAGTTCTTCTACATCCTTGTTAAATGTTTCTTGCATTTTGTCTATTCTATTTCCAAGATTTTGGATCATCTTTACTATCATTATTCTGAATTCTTTTTCAGATAGACTGCCTATTTCCTCTTCATTTGTTAGGTCTGGTGTGTTTTGACCCTGCTCCTTCACCTGCTGTGTGTTTTTTTGTCTTCTCATTTTGCTTATCATACTGTGTTTAGGGTCTCCTTTTCACAGGCTGCAGGTTTGTAGTTCCCGTTATTTTTGGTATCTGTCCCCAGTGGCTAAGGTTGGTTCAGTGGGTTGTGTAGGCTTCCTGGTGGAAGGGACTAGTGCCTGTGTTCTGGTGGATGAGGCTGGATCTTGTCTTTCTGGTGAGCACGTCCACGTCTGGTGGTGTGTTTTGGGGTGTCTATGGCCTTATGATTTTAGGCAGCCTCTCTGCTAATGGATGGGGCTATGTTCCTGTCTTGCTATTTGTTTGGCATAGGGTGTCCAGCACTGTAGCTTGCTGGTCGTTGAGTGAAGCTGGGTCTTGATGTTGAGATGGAGATCTCTGAGAGATATTCGCCATTTGGTATTACGTGGAGCTGGGAGGTCTCTTGTGGACCAGTGTCCTGAATTTGGCTCTCCCACCTCAGAGGCACAGCCCTGATGCCTGGCTGGAGCACCGAGATCCTGTCATCCACACAGCTCAGAATTAAAGGGAGAAAAAATAGAAAGAAAGAGGATAAAATAAAATAAAATAAAGCTATTATAATAAAAAAATAAGAAAAAAATTATTAAGAATAAATTCATTAAGAAAAATTTTTTTTTAATTTTTAAAAATAGATTTATTAATTTTTTATAATAAAAATAAGAAAAAAATTATTAAGAAAACAATTTATTGAGAAAAAAAATTTTTAATTTTTTAAAATAAAAAATATGAAAAAACTTATTTTAAATTTTTTTTTAATTTTTAAAAATAGAAAATAAGGAAACAATTATTAAGAAAACATTTACTAGGAAAAAAAAATTTTTTTACGTAAAAAAACAAAAAACAGACGGACCTAACCCTAGGACTAATGGTGAAAGCAAAGCTATACAGACAAAATCTCACCCAGAAGCATACACATATACACTCAGAAAAAAAGGAAAAGGGGAAAAATTAATATATCCTGCTCCCAAAGTCCACCTCCTGAATTTGAGATGATTCGTTGTCTATTCAGGTATTTAACAGATGCAGGCACATCAAGTTTTTTGTGGAGCTTTAATCCGCTGCTTCTGAGGCTGCTGGGAGAGATTTCCCTTTCTCTTCTTTGTTTGTACAGCTCCCGGGGTTCAGCTTTGGATTTGGACCCGCCTCTGCATGTAGGTCGCCTGAGGGCGTCTATTCCCCGCCCAGACAGGACGGGGTTAAAGGAGCAGCTGACTAGGGGGCTCTGGGTCACTCAGGCCAGGGGGAGGGAGGGGTACGGATGTGGGGCGAGCCTGCGGCGGCAGAGGCCGGTGTGACGTTGCAGCAGCCTGAGGCGCGCTGTGCGTTCTCCCGGGGAAGTTGTCCCTGGATCACGGGAGCCTGGCCGTGGCGGGCTGCACCAGCTCCCGGGAGGGGCGGTGTGGAGAGTGACCTGTGCTCGCACACAGGCTTCCTGGTGGTGGCAGCAGCAGCCTTAGCGTCTCATGCCCGTCTCTGGGGTCCGTGCTGATAACCGCGGCTCGCGCCCGTATCTGGAGCTCCTTTAAGCGGCGCTCTGAATCCCCTCTCCTTGTGTGCCGCAAAACAAAGAGGCAAGAAAAAGTCTCTTGCGTCTTCGGCAGCTGCAGACTTTTTCCTGGGCTTCCTCCCGGCTAGCTGTGGTGCACTAGCCCCTTCAGGCTGTGTTCACGCCGCCAACCCCAGTCCTCTCCCTGCGATCCAACCCGAAACCCGAGCCTCAGCTCCCAGCCCCCGCCCGCCCCGGCGGGTGAGCAGACAAGCCTCTCGGGCTGCTGAGTGCTGCTTGGCGCCGAGCCTCTGTGCGGGAATTTCTCCGCTTTGCCCTCTGCACCCCTGTGGCTGCGCTCTCCTCCGTGGCTCCAAAGCTTACCTCCTCTGCCACCCGCAGTCTCTGCCCGCGAAGGGGCTTCCTAGTGTGTGGAAACCTTTCCTCCTTCACAGCTCCCTCCCACTGGTGCAGGTCCCGTCCCTATTCTTTTGTCTCTGTTATTTCTTTTTTCTTTTGCCCTACCCAAGTACATGGGGATTTTCTTGCCTTTTGGGAGGTCTGAGGTCTTCTGCCAGCGTTCAGTGGGTGTTCTGTAGGAGCAGTTCCACGTGTAGATGTATTTCTACTGTATCTGTGGGAAGGAAGGTGATCTCCGCGTCTTACTCTTCCGCCATCTTGCCCAGACCCGGATCCACTTTTAATATAGCCAGTCCCTAAGCAATGACATCCACCAAATACTGAGTTTGACATAGTAGCTTTATTTTTTAGGTAATGCTGCTAAAGTACATTGATTATACCTGTGCTTAACATTTATTAAGTTCTAAATAGTATCATATTTTTTACTACTTATTGTTCTCTCTCTCTTCCCCTTAACAGACACCAGGTTTCTTTTATCCTTCTACCATGTGTTCAGTTACAATTCTCGTCCTTGGCAGTAATTGAGTACCTTTTTGTGTTATTGTTGAAATGAAATAGCACTGAGCTCATCTTAGTGTTATTTAGATTCTTGGCTGGCATAAGAAATATTCTCAGTATTCACTCACTATGATCCTTATGTATGACCTGAAATTGTCTGATTCATTTACCAAACCTCAGAACTGAGATTGCATTTTAACTCAGTAATATGTCAATACCTAGGAAATTTGGCAGTCATTTCCCCTTAGATGATTAATGATCTGGTAAAAAGAATATAGCCTGTACTGTGAATTTGTGAAACAAGATTAATTGTGGATGGATTAGGCAATAGTAATTTCAGGCTACAAACTACTCTTTTATACATCTATAAAATAAAATAATTATTGCACATTACTTATTCCCACAGGGACATTTAAGTAGTGTACTATATCAGCGCTATTCACAAAAACTAAAAAATATTGTGTCCTACTTAAATACCACATGAGGAGGAAAACTCCCCTTTTAAAAACTGCCTTATTTGTTTAAGTTGTCTATTTTTACTGTTTTAGGTTATTTATTGCCTTTGCTTATAAACTCCTTGGAGCTAAGAGATTAGAAAAATTAATTCCACTTTATCTTGGCTTAGTTTCACTCTTTGCTATCTTATTTATGAATGAGATCTCCACTTCCTAAAAATGACATATGGAGGCAGAAGTTACCAAGGGAAAAATTAATAATTCGACTACTTAAAAAAAAAGGGGGCAGGGAATCTAATGATAGCATCAAATCTTCTATATATCAACTTTTCATAAATAAAAATCAAATGACAAATTGGAAGTTATATATTACAAATATAAAAATGAGTAGGTTAATTATCAACATGAATAAAATTCCATTAAATATGCATTCCTTTCAATCTAGCAATTTACTTTACCATTTAAAAATGTCAGGTACTGTGTCAAATTCATCATTGTATTTTTAGCACCTGGAATATGGTAGATGCTAAAGAATATTTTTTAATTGAAATAATAGGAAAGGAGGAAGACTCAAGAGAAGAATCCTAAAGAGGGCTAATATTTAAGATATAGGCAAAGAATGAAGATTGGCAAAGAATGAAGAAGGCTGAAAACCACAGAGTAAAATACAGAAGAAATAAGGAGGAAAATATGTGTGATATGATAACAAAGGATAAAAGATATTCAAGGAGACATTGATCCACAGTGTCAAATGTGGTTGGGAAATCAAATATGATAAAAATTTATTATACCCATTGGATTAAACATAGTGAATCATGGTGATTCAGTGAATAGGAAAAGAAACAGAGCAGTGGAGTTACAAACCAAATGTCAGGGGTTTGAGGAATAATTGGAAGAAAGGAGATGAGACAATGGATCTCAACACATTTTTTATGAGTTAGATTATAGATGGGAAGAGAGAGAAATTATCAAGGTGTATGGGGTTGATGAAAGTTTTTTTTTCTTGTGAATGGAAAAGTTTGGGTATACTTACAGTGGTATAAACTAGGCAGTAGAGACCCTGAAGTTGGGAGGAGGATTAGATAGAGAGCATATTTGAAGGATCATGAATTTTTTTTTTTTTAGCTGATGGTCATTTGACTGGTGTGAGCTGAAACCTTTTTGGAGGTTGGATTTGCATGTGGCTAATAATTCCTTATACTGAGCTTTAGGCATGTCCTTTGTTTTCTTTTCCTTTTTTTTTTTTTTTCATTTTCCTTCTTTTTTTTTTTATTTTTTAATCAGTCATCAATTTTATACACATCACTTTACACATGTCAATCCCAATCGCCCAATTCAGCACACCACCATCCCCACCCTACTGCAGTTTTCCCCCCTTGGTGTCCATACGTTTGTTCTCTAAATCTGTGTCTCAAACTCTGCCTTGCAACCTGGTTCATCTGTACCATTTTTCTAGCTTCCACATACATGCGTTAATATAAATATTTGTTTTTCTCTTTCTGACTTACTTCACTCTGTATGACAGTCTCTAGATCCATCCACGTCTCAACAAATGACTCAATTTCGTTCCTTTTTATGGCTGAGTAATATTCCATTGTATATATGTACCACTTCTTCTTTATCCATTCGTCTGTTGATGGGCATTTAGGTTGCTTCCATGACCTGGCTATTGTAAATAGTGCTGCAATGAACATTGCAGTGCATGTGTCTTTTTGAATTATGGTTTTCTTTGGGTATATGCCCAGTAGTGGGATTGCTGGATCATAAGGTAATTCTATTTTTAGTTTTTTAAGGAACCTCCATACTGTTCTCCATAGTGGCTGTATCAATTTACATTCCCACCAATGGTGCAACAGGGTTCCCTTTTCTACACACCCTCTCCAGCATTTGTTCTTTGTAGATTTTCTGATGATGCCCATTCTAACTGGTGTGAGGTGATACCTCATTGTAGTTTTGATTTGCATTTCTCTAATAATTAGTGATGTTGAGCATCTTTTCATGTGCTTCGTGGCCGTCTGTATGTCTTCTTTGGAGAAATGTCTATTTAGGTCTTCTGCCCATTTTTGGATTGTGTTGTTTGTTTCTTTAATATTGAGGTGCATGAGCTGTTTATATATTTTGGAGATTAATCCTTTGTCCGTTGATTCATTTGCAAATATTTTTTCCCATTCTGAGGGTTGTCTTTTCGTCTTGTTTATGGATTCCTTTGCTGTGCAAAAGCTTTTAAGTTTCATTAGGTCCCATTTGTTTATTTTTGTTTTTATTTCCATTACTCTAGAAGGTGGATCAAAAAAGATCTTGCTGTGATTTATGTCAAAGAGTGTTCTTCCTATGTTTTCCTCTAAGAGTTTTATAGTGTCCAGTCTTACATCTAGGTCTCAAATCCATTTTGAGTTTATTTTTGTGTATGGTGTGAGGAAGTATTCTAATTTCATTCTTTTACACGTAGCTGTCCAGTTTTCCCAGCACCACTTATTGAAGAGACTGTCTTTTCTCCATTGTATATCTTTGCCTCCTTTGTCATAGATTAGTTGACCATAGGTGCGTGGGTTTATCTCTGGGCTTTCTATCTTGTTCCATTGATCTATGTTTCTGTTTTTGTGCCAGTACCATATTGTCTTGATTACTGTAGCTTTGTAGTATAGTCTGAAGTCAGGGAGTCTGATTCCTGCAGCTCCTTTTTTTTCCCTCAAGACTGCTTTGGCTATTCGGGGTCTTTTTTGTCTCCATACAAATTTTAAGATGATTTGTTCTAGTTCCGTAAAAAATGCCATTGGTAATTTGATAGGGATTGCATTGAATCTGTAGATTGCTTTGGGTAGTATAGTCATTTTCACAACGTTGATTCTTCCAATCCAAGAACATGGTATATCTCTCCATCTGTTGGTATCATCTTTAATTTCTTTCATCAGTGTCTTATAGTTTTCTGCATACAGGTCTTTTGTCTCCATAGGTAGGTTTATTCCTAGGTATTTTATTCTTTTTGTGGCAATGGTAAATGGGAGTGTTTCCATAATTTCTCTTTCAGATTTTGCATCATTAGCGTATAGGAATGCAAGAGATTTCTGTGCATTAATTTTGTATCCTGCAACTTTACCAAATTCATTAATTAGCACTAGCAGTTTTCTGGTGGCATTTTTAGGATTCTCTATGTATAGTATCATGTCATATGCAAACAGTGACAGTTTTACTTCTTCTTTTCCAATTTGGATTCATTTTATTTCTTTTTCTTCTCTGATTGCCGTGGCTAGGACTTCCAGAACTATGTTGAATAATAGTGGTGAGAGTGGACATCCTTGTCTCATTCCTGATCTTAGAGGAAATGCTTTCAGTTTTTCACCGTTGAGAATGATGTTTGCTGTGGGTTTGTCATATATGGCCTTTATTATGTTGAGGTAGGTTCCCTCTATGCCCACTTTCTGGAGAGTTTTTATCATAAACGGGTGTTGAATTTTGTCACAAGCTTTTTCTGCATCTATTGAGATGATCATATGGTTTTTATTCTTCAATTTGTTAATATGGTGTATCACATTGATTGATTTGCGTATCTTGAAGAATCCTTGCATCCCTGGGATAAATCCCACTTGATCGTGGTATATGATCCTTTTAATGTGTTGTTGGATTCTGTTTGCTAGTATTTTGTTGAGGATTTTTGCATCTATATTCATGAGTGATATTGGTCTGTAATTTTCTTTTTTTGTAGTATCTTTGTCTGGTTTTGGTATCAGTGTGATGGTGGCCTCATAGAATGAGTTTGGGAGTGTTCCTTCCTCTGCAATTTTTTGGAAGAGTTTGAGAAGGATAGGTGTTAGCTCTTCTCTAAATGTTTGATAGAATTCACCTGTGAAGCCATCTGGTCCTGGACTTTTGTTTGTTGGAAGATTTTTAATCACAGTTTCAATTTCATTACTTGTGATTGCTCTGTTCATATTTTCTGTTTCTTCCTGGTTCAGTCTTGGAAGGTTATACCTTTCTAAGAATTTGTTCATTTCTTCCAGGTTGTCCATTTTATTGGCATAGAGTTGCTTGTAGTAGTCTCTTAGGATGCTTTGTATTTCTGCGGTGTCTGTTGTAACTTCTCCTTTTTCATTTCTGATTTTATTGATTTGAGTCCTCTCCCTCTTTTTCTTGATGAGTCTGGCTAATGGCTTATCAATTTTGTTTATCTTCTCAAAGAACCAGCTTTTAGTTTTATTGATCTTGGCTATTGTTTTCTTTGTTTCTATTTCATTTATTTCTGCTCTAATGTTTATGATTTCTTTTCTTCTGCTAACATTGGGTTTTGCTTGTTCTTCTTTCTCTAGTTTCTTTAGGTGTAAGGTTAGATTGTTTACTTGAGATTTTTCTTGTTTCTTTAGGTAGGCTTGTATAGCTATAAACTTCCCTCTTAGAACTGCTTTTGCTGCATCCCATAGGTTTTGGGTCGTCGTGTTTTCATTGTCATTTGTCTCTAGGTATGTTTTGATTTCCTCTTTGATTTCTTCAGTGATCTCTTGGTTCTTTAGTAACATATTGTTTAGCGTCCATGTGTTTGTGTTTTTACATTTTTTTCCCTGTAATTCATTTCTAATCTCATAGCATTGTGGTCCGAAAAGATGCTTGATATAATTTCAATTCTCTTAAATTTACTGAGGCTTGATTTGTGACCCAAGATGTGATCTTTCCTGGAGAATGTTCCATGCGCACTTGAGAAGAACATGTAATCTGCTGTTTTAGGATGGAATGTCCTATAAGTATCAATTAAATCTATCTGGTCTATTGTGTCATTTAAAGCTTCTGTTTCCTTATTTATTTTCATTTTGGATAATCTGTCCATTGGTGTAGGTGAGGTGTTAAAGTCCCCCACTATTATTGTGTTACTGTCAATTTCCTCTTTTATAGCTGTTAGCAGTTGCCTTATGTATTGAGGTGCTCCTATGTTGGATGCATATATATTTATAATTGTTATATCTTCTTCTTGGATTGATCCCTTAATCATTATGTAGTGTCCTTCGTTGTCTCCTGTAACATTCTTTGTTTTAAAGTCTATTTTATCTGATATGAGTATAGCTACTCCAGCTTTCTTTTGATTTCCATTTGCATGAAATATCTTTTTCCATCCCCTCACTTTCAGTCTGTATGTGTCCCTAGGTCTAAAGTGCGTCTCTTGTAGACAGCATATATATGGGTCTTGTTTTTGTATCCATTCAGCAAGCCTGTGTCTTTTGGTTGGGGCATTTAATCCATTCACGTTTAAGGTAATTATTGATATGTATGTTCCTATGACCATTTTCTTAATTGTTTTGGGTTTGTTTTTGTACGTCCTTTTCTTATCTTGGGTTTCCCACTTAGAGAAGTTCCTTTAGCATTTGTTGTAGAGCTGGTTTGGTGGTGCTGAATTCTCTTAGCTTTTGCTTGTCTGTAAAGCTTTTGATTTCTCCATCAAATCTAAATGAGATCCTTGCCGGGTAGAGTAATCTTGGTTGTAGGTTCTTCCCTTTCATCACTTTAAGTATATCATGCCACTCCCTTCTGGCTTGTAGAGTTTCTGCTGAGAAATCACCTGTTAACCTTATGGGAGTTCCCTTGTATGTTATTTGTCATTTTTCCCTTGCTGCTTTTAATAATTTTTTTTTGTCTTTAATTTTTGCCACTTTTATTACTATGTGTCTCAGCGTGTTTCTCCTTGGGTTTATCCTGTATGGGACTCTCTGCGCTTCCTGGACTTGGGTGGCTATTTCCTTTCCCATGTTAGGGAAGTTTTCGACTATAATCTCTTCAAATATTTTCTCTGGTCCTTTCTCTCTCTCTTCTCCTTCTGGGACCCCTATAATGTGAATGTTTTTTCATTTAATGTTGTCCCAGAGGTCTCTTAGGCTGTCTTCATTTCTTTTCATTCTTTTTTCTTTATTTTGTTCCGCAGCAGTGAATTCCACCATTCTGTCTTCCAGGTCACTTATCCGTTCTTCTGCCTCAGTTATTCTGCTCTTGATTCCTTCTAGTGTAGTTTTCATTTCAGTTATGGTATTGGTCATCTCTGTTTGTTTGTTCTTTAATTCTTCTAGGTCTTTGTTAATCATTTCTTGCATCTTCTCAATCTTTGCCTCCATTCTTATTCCGAGGTCCTGGATCATCTTCACTATCATTATTCTAAATTATTTTTCTGGAAGGTTGCCTATCTCCACTTCATTTAGTTGTTTTTCTGGGGTTTTTTCTTGTTCCTTCATCTGGTATATAGTCCTCTGCCTTTTCATCTTATCTGTCTTTCTGTAAATGTGGTTTTTGTTCCACAGGCTGCAGGATTGTAGTTTTTCTTGCTTCTGCTGTCTGCCCTCTGGTGGTTGAGGCTATCTAAGAGGCTTGATGGGAGGCTCTGGTGGTGGGTAGAGCTTACTGTTGCTGTGGCAGTCAGAGCTCCGTAAAACTTTAATCCACTTGACTGTTGATGGGTGGGCCTGGGTTCCCTCCCTGTTGGTTGTTTTGCCTGAGGCAACCCAACACTGGAGCCTACCTGGGCTCTTTGGTGGGGCTAATGGCAGACTCTGGGAGGGCTCACGCCAAGGAGTACTTCCCAAAACCTCCGCTGCCAGTGTCCTTGTCCCCACGGTGAAACAGAGCCAGCCACCGCCTCTGCAGGAGACCCTCCAACACCAGCAGATAGGTCTGGTTCAGTCTCCCCCAGGGTCACTGCTCCTTCCCCCAGGTCCCGATGTGCACAGTATTCCATGTGCACCTTCCAAGAGTGGGGTCTCTGTTTCCCCCAGTCCTGTCGAAGTCCTGCACTCCATTCCCACTAGGCTTCAAAGTCTGATTCTCTATGAATTCCTCCTCCCGTTGCCAGACCCCCAGGTTGGGAAGCCTGACGTGGGGCTCAGAACCTTCACTCCAATGGGTGGACTTCTGTGGTATAAGTGTTCGCCAGTCTGTGAGTCACCCACCCACCAGTTATGGGATTTGATTTTACTCTGATTGCGCCCCTCCTACCGTCTCACTGAAGCTTCTCCTCTATCCTTGGACATGGGGTATCCTCCTTGGTGAAGTCCCGTGTCTTCCTTTCGATGATTGTCCAGCAGCCAGTTGTCATTCTGGTGTTCTTGCAAGAGGGAGTGAGAGCACGTTGAAGGATCATGAATTTTAAACTATTAAGTTCACACATATGAAATTGCCATTTGTGTAGGACAAAAGTGGTCATATACTGACAATTTCATACAGTTCAACCTAATGGATTGGAGAGCTTGGATAAACGGTAGTCATCCTCTTGAGAGTATGAATGGACATAGGTAGGTTTGTTAGTTTGACGTCAGGAAGTTGAAGGAATTCTCATGTAATTGATCATTGATTTGAAGTAGTAGAAACATGAGAGCACAGGTGGTGAGAACTGGAAGTTTGAGAAGTTGAAAACGAGAAATTGAAAACAGTCATAGAAAGCCGGAGTATAGAGTAAGGGGATGTAGTAGAAATAGTAGTTAGTGAGCTGGGGACTCAGATGAACTGGTACTTCGTGCACATTTGTTGCATTACTCAGTGGTCTGTCTGGGCAGAGGTAAGCCATTTTTCAGATAGTTATGTTCTCTCTAGAATTTATCCAGGTATGAATGATGAAGGAAATACGGGACAAGAGAATTTAGTAGAGTTTAAGACATCATTGAAAAATTTTTTGGAATGGTGAACCTAAGGATCATGACAGAAAAAAAGATGATTGTGTGTGTATGTGTGTTTGGTGGAGGTAGCAACTGAAGGATATGAAGAATTCATTGACTGGAAAAGCCAATGAATAATAATTTTTTTAAAAAAGGATGCATTATGCACTAGAAGTAACTAAGACTGTAAGAAGGAAGGTTAGGATAGTTATCATTGTCCAAAGTTATGATTCAGAGAGAGTAATTCCAAGTCATGACAAAGTCTAGGGTGTGGGCATGAGAGTAATATTTGAAGAGAAGATTATAGTGATGAGACAGTTAAGGAAACAAATGATTGCAATGTTGGAGATCAACCACACGGACACTGAAGCTACGTAGGGTAAATATAGGACTTGGAATAGAGAACGAGATGGGGAAACAAGTTTCAGTCTTTAATAAATGGAAGGCATGATCATAGATCCACGAGGACAGTGATAAGGAAGGAAAGGGGTAGAGAGCAGAATTGTGCGAGCCTCAAAGGAACAAGGCAGTTTACAGGGCCGTGGAAAGTAATGATCCAAGGTGACAGTAAGGAGTGAGGAGGACAAGACAATCTTTGATAATAAACTCATACTTGAGAGGGCTATAAAAAATGCTGTGTCCATAGGAAAGAACTGTATTTGAATTTTGCAGGCGTATATTGCAATATTCAGTGAAAAAATATATTTGGGACATAGAGTAGTTTGTTAATCATGGGATGGCACTCCAGAAATTGTGAAAGTGCAGAAGATAATTTATCCTAAGGAAATAATTTTACATGTATGCAAACATTAGCCAGAGGGATGGTCATTATTGCAGTGTTTCTTATAATATGGGTGTCAATTTTACCAAGATTAAAAACATTTTAAAACAGAAGAGATTTAAATTAAAGACAATCTATCATGATATTTTCCTGTAAAAATACTTAATAGATAAAACAGATATGTTTGTATCTTAAGTCTTATTTTTAAAAATATGTATGATTTTAAAAGTTCTGGTAAAGCTTTAAGTGCATTTTAAAACTTGAAATTATGTTACTTCAGAGATATTAATTTACTCTTACTCAGTTTGGGGACCACCTGTCGTCTCATTTTTTTGGTATCTATTCCTAGTCCTACACTGACAATGCTGAAGTCCTAGAGCCTAAGACACTATTACAGAAGCTGAGGGAAACCTCTCATTTAAACGACAAGTTTGGTTTTCAAATTAAAATCATTAGGCCCTGATTTCTACTTTGATATGTTTTCACTTGGCAGAGTTCTTTTATGCCTATTGGAATAAAACCCAAAATTGATTTAAACAATCAATTTTAATTTATTTTAAATAACTTAAAATCCACTGACAGGTGTTACTACATGAAAAGAGACTCTAGGTGGTTGCCAGAGGTGGGGGTGGGGGATGGGTGAAGGGGGTCTAAAGCTAAAAACTTCTAGTTATAAATAAATAAGTCATGGGGATGTAATGTAGAGCATGGTGATTATAGTTAATAATACCGTATTTTATATTTGAAAATTGCTAAGAGTAAATCTGAAAAGTTTTCGTCACAAGAAAAAAAATTGTAACTATGTATGATGACAGATGTTAACTAGACATTGTGGTGATCATTTCACAATATCGCATCATTACATTGTACACATGAAACTATAAGGTTATATGACAACTATATCTTAATTTTTTTAAAAAAGAAAAGAAACTCATATTTCTGTGTGAGGTAAAGAGAAATGTAATATTATTCAGAACCTCACTGTAGGAATGCAATAATCCAAGAAATATATTTCAGAGTAGCTCATTTTTAGGAAAGAAAAAGGGACTAAATATTAGAAATATATTTACACCTATATATATCATTATATCTAAATACAGAGTGGCTTACTAGAAAAGTAGTCAAAATATTTCTGTGTACAAAGGAGTCTTTAAAAGTAGTATGAAATCCAGTTAAATGGATTTTAAGATAATAGAGAAATCCAAACAACCAGTAGCTGATGAGTTGTTAGTTGGAAATTAGCCCCAAATAAATCTGAAGAACAATTAAATGGTTCAACTAACATATTATGTGCCCGGTGTTCTACTTGGTCCTGGCATGCACAACAACAAATAAGATATATTTTCTTCACTTTAGTCATGGGTGACGAAAACTAATAAATAAATGTTTATTTGTGTAGTATTCCAAATGGAGAAAACCCTGAGACTTAACTACACTGGGGTGTGGATCATCAATGGAAAGAGTAGAGATAGCTTTTTAACAGCACCTCTTCCACTCATCCCAGCACCCTCATCCCTTACTATTCCTGTGAGCCACAAAGCCAAGGAAGCCAAAGTCAATTTGTCAAAAACCTATTGAGTAGGCATACTGATGTGTCTGAATAGGGAATGGGACCATTGGATTTTTAAAGATTTTGGACCTGGCGGGGAAAATTTTGAAAATCTTGAAAAGGAAAAGTAATAAGAATGGAGAGGTCTAAATGGTTTCTTAGTCTGTTGACCAGATGTAAGTCTTTTGCTTTTCTCAGATTTTTACTTCAGCCTATTTTTCCTGTCTCTTTTTCTTTATGTCACTTTCATTTCTCTCCTTATCTTTCCAGTAGATTTCTTTTGCCATTAACCAGCTATAACATTTAACCAGAATTGATATTTACATAAGCCTTAAAATAAACTGAATTAAAACTTTATGTTTATTTATCCCCATCCCTTCAATGCCAAAAATGGTGACTGGTGCATGGTAGTTCTTGAGTAAATACATGACTATTAAAGATATTGAAGTTTAAAAAATAATTGGATTAATTGAATTACCTTTATTGGTGTGGAGTCACCATTTTTTTTCCTACAGGTTAGAAACACTTTGAAGTAAAAATAAAAATAATGTTAAGAGTAATCATCCTGTTTATATTACTGTCCATCTGAAAAGAAAATCCTAGTGTGTGCCAGTTCTAGAAATACAGGCAATTAAGTGTGAAAGTTGTTTTTGTTTGATTTGTTATGTTTCTTAACAACCTAAACCTTAATTTGTGGCTCTAAGGTGAACAGGGGAAAAGGGGAACATTTTGAGTGATTGTAAATAATTTGTTGGGGGGGGGGTGTGGTCCAGAAATCAATGTGTTTGAGATTTATATACAATTATTAGCAATGAAGAAAAGAGTGCAACTCTAGTTAAAAGTCATTAGAAAAGACATTTGTAATTCCCTTATTACCTTGAGCAGTTTGTACTCATTGACATCATATTTGTTTATGAAGAATTAATGTTCCAAATGTAGAAAAAGGAAGAATAGATCACACAGAGGAATGGGGGTTAAAAAGATTTAAGATTTATCTATAGACTTCCTTTCAAATGTATTAAAAAACAAAAATTTTAGAATTATTTATTTGCTTCTCACTTTTTTTTGCTTCTCACTTTTTAGTCTTATGTACAAATTATTCTTATATTCTTTCTTTTTTCATGTTTCAACATTGTATTGGAAGTTCTTTTTTTTGAATTTTATTTTATTTTTTATATGGCAGGTTCTTATTAGTTATCTATTTTATACATATCAGTGTATACATATCAATCCCAATCTCCCAGTTCATCACACCACCACCAACACCCCCCAGTCTTCCCCCCTTGGTGTCAATACGTTTCTTCTCTACATCTGTGTGTCTATTTCTGCCTTGCAAACCGGTTCACCTGTACTATTTTTCTAGATTCCACATATATGCGTTAATATATGATATTTGTTTTTCTCTTTCTGACTTACTTCACTCTATATGACAGTCTCTAAATCCATCCACCTCACTACAAATAACTCAATTTCATTTCTTTTTATGGCTGAGTAATATTCCATTGTATATATGTGCCACATCTTTTTTTTGGGGGGGGGGCCACATCTTCTTTATCCATTCATCTGTCGATGGACACTTACGTTGCTTCCATGTCCTGGCTATTGTAAATACTGCTGCAATGAACATTGTGGTACATGACTCTTTTTGAATTATGGTTTTCTCAGGATATATGTCCAGGAGTGGGATTGCTGGGTCATATGGTAGTTCTATTTTTAGTTTTTTAAGGAACCTCCATACTGTTCTCCATAGTGGCTGTACGAATTTACATTCCCACCAACAGAGCAAGAGGGTTCCCTTTTCTCCATACCCTCTCCAGCATTTATTGTTTCTAGATTTTCTGATGATGCACACTCTAACTGGTGTGAGGTGATACCTCATTGTAGTTCTGATTTGCATTTCTCTAGTAATTAGTGATGTTGAGCAGCTTGTATTGTGCCTTTTGGCCATCTGTATGTCTTCTTTGGAGAAATGTCTATTTAGCTCTTCTGCTCATTTTTTAATGGGGTTCTTTGTTTTTTTAATATTGAGCTGCATGAACTATTTATATATTTTGGAGATTAATCCTTTGTCTTTTGATTCATTTGGAAATATTTTCTCCCATTCTGAGGGTTGTCTTTTCATCTTGTTTATAGTTTCCTTTGATGTGCAAAGCTTTTAAGTTTCATTAGGTCCCATTTGTTTATTTTTGTTGTTATTTCCATTACTCTAGGAGGTGGGTCAAAAAATATCTTGCTGTGATTTATGTCAAAGGGTGTGCCCTATGTTTTCTTCTAAGAGTTTTATAGTGTGTGCCCTTACATTTAGGTCTTTAATCCATTTTGAGTTTATTTTTGTGTATGGTGTTAGAGAGTGTTCTAATTTCATTCTTTTACATGTAGCTGTCCAATTTTCCCAGCACCACTTATTGAAGAGACTGTCTTTTCTCCATTGTATATCCTTGCCTCCTTTGTCATAGATTAGTTGACCATAGGTGCATGGTTTTATCTCTGGGCTTTCTATCCTGTTCCATTGATCTATATTTCTGGTTTTTTGCCAGTACCATATTGTCTTGATTACCGTAGCTTTGTAGTATAGTCTGAAGTCAGGGAATCTGCTTCCTCCACTCCATTATTTTCCCTCAAGATTGCTTTGGCTATTCAGGGTCTTTTGTGTCTCCATACAAATTTTAAGATTTTTTTGTTCTAGTTCTGTAAAAAATGCCATTGGTAATTTGATAGGGATTGTATTGAATCTGTAGATTGCTTTGGGTAGTAGAGTCATTTTCACAATATTGATTCTTCCAATCCAAGAATATGGAATATCTCTCCATCTGTTTGTGTCATCTCTGATTTCTTTCATCAGTGTCTTATAGTCTTCTGAGTACAGGTCTTTTACCTCCTTAGGTACGTTTATTCCTAGGTATTTTATTCTTTTTGTTGCAGTGGTGAATGGGATTGTTTCCTTAATTTCTCTCTGTGATCTTTCATTGTTAGTGTGTAGGAATGCAAGATATTTCTGTGCGTTAATTTTGTATCCTGCAAATTTACCAAATTCTTTGATTAGCTCTAGTAGTTTTCTGGTGGCATCTTTAGGATTCTCTATGTATAGTATCATGTCATCTGCAAACAGTGACAGTTTTACTTCTTCTTTTCCAATTTGGATTCCTTTTATGTCTTTTTCTTCTCTGATTGCCATGGCTAGGACTTCCAAAACTATGTTGAATAATAGTGGTGAGAGTGGACATCCTTGTCTTGTTCCTGATCTTAGTGGAAATGGTTTCAGTTTTTCACCATTGAGAACGATGTTGGCTGTGGGTTTGTCATATATGGCCTTTATTATGTTGAGGTAGGTTCCCTCTATGCCCACTTTCTGGAGAGTTTTTATCATAAACGGGTGTTGAATTTTGTCACAAGCTTTTTCTGCAACTAGTGAGATGATCATATGGTTTTTATTCTTCAATTTGTTAATATGGTGTATCACACTGATTGATTTGCATATATTGAAGAATCCTTGCATTCCTGGTATAAACCCAACTTGATCATGGTGTATGATCCTTTTACTGTGCTGTTGGATTCTGTTTGCTAGTATTTTGTTGAGGATTTTTGCATCTATATTCATCAGTGATATTGGCCTGTAGTTTTCTTTCTTTGTGACATCTTTGTCTGGTTTTGGTATCAGGGTGATGGTGGCCTTGTAGAATGAGTTTGGGAGTGTTCCTTCCTCTGCAGTTTTTTGGAAGAGTTTGAGAAGGATAGGTGTTAGCTCTTCTCTAAATGTTTGATAGAATTCACCTGTGAAGCCATCTGGTCCTGGACTTTTGTTTGTTGGAAAATTTTTAATCACAGTTTCAATTTCATTACTTGTGATTGCTCTGTTCATATTTTGTATTTCTTCCTGGTTAAGTCTTGGCAGGTTATACCTTTCTAAGAATTTGTCCATTTCTTCAAGGTTGTCCATTTTATTGGCATAAAGTTGCCTGTAGTAGTCTCTTATGATGCTTTGTATTTCTGTGGTGTCCATTGTAATTTCTCCTTTTTCATTTTGAATCTGGTGAAAGGTTTATCAATTTTGTTTATCTTCTCAAAGAACCAGCTTTTAGTTTTATTGATCTTTGCTATTGTTTCCTTTGTTTCTATTTCATTTATTTCTCCTCTGATCTTTATGATTTCTTTCCTTCTACTAACTTTGGGTTTTGTTTGTTCTTCTTTCTCTAGTTCCTTTAGGTGTAAGGTTAGATTGTTTATTTGAGATTTTTCTTGTTTCTTTCGGTAGGCTTGTATAGCTATAGACTTCCCTCTTAGAACTGCTTTTGCTGCATCCCATAGGTTTTGGATCATCGTGTTTTCATTGTCATTTGTCTCTAGGTATTTTTTGATTTCCTCTTTGATTTCTTCAGTGATTTCTTGGTTATTTAGTAATGTACTCTTTAGCCTCCATGTGTGTGTGTTTTACGTTTTTTCCCGTAATTGATTTCTAATCTCATAGCGTTGTGGTTGGAAAAGATGCTTGATATGATTTCAAGTTTCTTAAATTTACCGAGGCTTGATTTGTGACCCAAGATGTGATCTATCCTGGAGAATGTTCCGTGTGCACTTGAGAAGAAAATGTAATCTGCTCTTTTCAGATGGAATGTCCTATAAATTTCAATGAAATCTATCTTGTCTATTGTGTCATTTAAAGCTTGTGTTTCCTTATTAATTTTCTGTCTGGATGATCTGTCCATTGGTGTAAGTGAGGTGTTAAAGTCCCTCACTATTATTGTGTTACTGTCGATTTCCTCTTTTATAGCTGTTAGCATTTGACTTATGTATTGAGGTGCTCCTATGTTGGGTGCATATATATTTATAATTGTTATATCTTCTTCTTGGATTGATCCCTTGATCATTATATAGGTTCATTCCTTGTCTCTTGTAACATTATTTTAAATCTATTTTATCTGGTATGAGTATTGCTACTCCAGGTCTCTTTTAATTTCCACTTGCATGGAATATCTTTTTCCATTCCCTCACTTTTAGTGTGTATGTGTCCCTAGATCTGAAGTGGGTCTCTTGTAGACAGCAAATAGATGGGTCTTGTTTTTATATCCATTCAGTAAGCTTGTGTCTTTTAGTTGGAGTATTTAATCCATTCACATTTAAGGTAATTATCGATATGTATGTTCCTATTACCATTTTCTTAATTGTTTTGGGTTTGTTTTTGTAGGTCCTTTTCTTCTCTTGTGTTTCCCACTTAGAGAAGTTCCTTTAGTATTTGTTGTAGAGCTGGTTTGGTGGTGCTGAATTCTCTTAGCTATTGCTTGTCTGTAAAGCTTTTGATTCCTCCATCAAATCTGAATGTGATCCTTGCCGTGTAGAGTAATCTTGGTTGTAGGTTCTTCCCTTTCATCTCTTTAAATATACCATGCTACTCCCTTCTGACCTGTAGATTTTCTGCTGAGAAATCAGCTGTTAACCTTATGGGAGTTCCCTTGTATGTTATTTGTCGTTTTTCCCTTGCTGCTTTTAATAATTTTTCTTTGTCTTTAATTTTTGTCAATTTGATTACTGTGTGTCTCGGCATGTTTCTCCTTGGCTTTATCCTGCCTGGGACTCTCTGCCCTTCCTGGACTTGAGTGGCTATTTTCTTTACCATGTTAGGGAAGTTTTCAACTATAATCTCTTCAAATATTTTCTCTGGTCCTTTCTCTCTCTCTTCTCCTTCTGGGACCCCTATAGTGTGAATGTTGGTACGTTTAATTTTGTCCCAGAGGTCTCTTAGACTGTCTTCATTTGTTTTCATTCTTTTTTCTTTATTCTGTTCTGCAGCAATGACTTCTACCATTCCGTCTTCCAGGTCACTTATCCGTTCTTCTGTCTCAGTTATTCTTCTATTGATTCCTTCTAGTGTATTGTGCATTTCAGTTATTGTATTGTTCATCTCTGTTTGTTTGTTCTTTAATTCTTCTAGGTCTTTGTTAAACATTTCTTGCATCTTCTCGATCTTTGCCTCTATTGTTTTTCCGAGGTCCTGGATCATCTTCACTACAGTTATTCTGAATTCTTTTTCTGGAAACTTGCCTGTCTCCACTGCATTTAGTTGTTTTTCTGTAATTTTATCTTGTTCCTTCATCTCGTACATAGTCCTCTGCCTTTTCATTTTGTCTTTCTTTCTGTGAATGTGGTTTTCATTCCACAGGCTGCAGTGTTGTAGTTCTTCTTGCTTCTGCTGTCTGCCCTCTGGTGGATTAGGCTATCTAAGAGGTTTGTGCAAGCTTTCTGATGGGAGGGACTGGTGGTGGATAGAACTGGGTGTTGCTCTGGTGGGCAGAGCTCAGTAAAACTTTAATCCACTTGTCTGCTGTTGGGTGGGGCTGAATCCCATCCCTGTTGGTTGTTTGGCCCGAGGTGACCCAGCACTGGAGCCTACAGGCCCTTTGGTGGGGCTAATATTGGACTCCGGGACGGCTCAGGTCAAGGAGTACTTCCCAGATCTTCTGCTGCCAGTGTCCTTGTCCCCTCAGTGAGCCACAGCTGCACCCCCCCACCTCTGCAGGAGACTCTCCACCACTAGCACGTACGTGTGGATGAGTCTCCTATGGGGTCACTGCTCCTTCCCCCTGGGTCCTGATGTGCACACTACTTTGTGTGTGCCCTCCAAGAGTGGAGTCTCTGTTTCCCCCAGTCCTGTCAAAGTCCTGCAATCAAATCCCGCTAGCCTTCAAAGACTGATTCTCTGGGAATTCCTTCTCCCGTTGCTGCATCCCCAGGTTGGGAAGCCTGACAGGGCGCTCAGAACCTTCACTCCAGTGGTTGGACTTCTGTGGTATAATTGTTCTCCAGTTTTTGAGTCAGTTACCCAGCAGTTATGGGATTTGGTTTTATTGTGATTGTGCCCCTCCTACTGTCTCATTGCGTCTTCTCCTTTGTCTTTGAATGTGTGGTATCTTTTTTGGTGAGTTCCAGTGTCTTCCTGTTGATGATTGTTTAGCAGCTAGTTGTGATTCCAGTGCTCTCGCAAGAGGGAGTGAGTGCACATCCTTCTACTGTGCCATCTTGAACCAATATCTTTAATATTGTTCTTTAATTTTTTATTTTAAAAGGCAAAGAATTTCTCAAAGGACATTAAAATCTTATTATTTTTTGACATTTTGATTATATTTATGAATTTCAGTAGGCGGGTTAAAATATAATACTTCTTATACAACTTATATATTTCTTCTATTTTCAGTGTATCAACTAAATGCATAATTTAGAAAGATCACACACAGCATTATATATTCTAAACTGGGATGAGGGTGAGAAAACACTTTCTTACTTGCTCCATCTTTCTATGCCTGCAAACTTACACAATTTTACCTCAAGCTCTATGTTTTTCCTCCCTTTCTCTGTAATTATGTCATTTTCACATTAAATTTTCCAATTAAAATCCAACATGTTAAACTTTTCAAATCTTAAATAAAAAATTGTTAGCATGGTTTCCTGAAATAAAGAATATTAACATTACCAAGTTAATATTTTCTCCAGTGGTAGAGAAAAAAAAAAAACTCTTAAATTCACTACTCAGAATAATTTCCGGAATTGGAAACCACAAATCTGAAACAAATGTTTTAAACATGAAATAAAATTAAACTTACTGATACATCATCCACTGTTGAGAATGCACACTCTTCCACCTCTGTGCTTCTTTGTGATTTCTCATCAAATGAGTAGCATGTGGACATTCTTTCAGACTTGTAAGGTGACTAAAGAAAGAATATACTTAAGGATTTAAAGTAAACCAGTTTAACAAGTTTGGATGGTAAACTTTAACCAATAGTATGGTTTGAGGTGAAGAATCACTTGATAATCTTTGTTGTAGGAAGTAAATATTTCCTGGTTCTGGCTAATTAAATGAGAAACAATATAATGTCCAAAACCTAAGCAAAACCCTTGAATACTTGGAGCAGTTTTGTGTTTGTCTTTCAAGAGATGGCACTCTTTGTTCTGAGTCAGTACGTTCTGGTCTTCAGGCCCTGCCTTTTTTCCTTTTAGAGGCAAGTGTGAAACAAGATCAGAGATTTTCATAAAAGGTTTGATAGCCCTTGACTTGCTTTTCTTAGTGCAATGGTACATGTCTGGGTCTGGCCCAGTAATTCTTTTGTATCTGCTTAAAGGGGAATCCAACTTTAAGGTGGGAAAGTGAAAATGTATTTGTGCCAACTGCCATTTTCAAGGACTTCCCCAACTCTCCTTGTGATTTCCTTTGTAACTACAGCAGTGCCTACTTTTATTGACTTTGAGTTTTCTTTTCTGTCCATCAGATCTTTTTTTTCCCCCACTGGGTCTTTGCCCACATGCCTAGAATATTGTTTTCCTTCTCTGTAATACAGTTCTCAATTAAAAATCCACCTCACTGTAAGATTCAAGACATTTAGTTAGAATCTTATTACACAGGGTCCCTAGACTCTGAAAGCCTATGCTCTAAGATAACTCCTCCTGGATGTTTTCCTGTAATTTCCCTACTGTCCAAATAGCCCTTGACCCATGCTTTCCCTTCAAGCAGGAACCTAGTTTTAGTTTTCTTTATTTTCAAAATATTCCTCCTTTTAGACAGTGGAAGATTTGAGGCCAGAAACTGTGACACCTTTGAATGAATGAACTTATTAGCACCTCTGTAAATACTTTGATATTCAATGTTTACTGAATCTTTCTTTTAGTCAATTTGACAGTCAACATTTAAATTCATATTTCAATTCCTCTTTTGTTTTGAGAAGAAGTTTTTGGCAAAACAGGCACATAAAATTACAATGAATAAATGAACATATGGGAAAATGTTCAAATTGGCTAATAAATAAAAATTCTATACCTTTGTCAACTTTTTATTAATGTATGACAAGTTACTACAATCTTAACCACTTAAAATGACAGCTATTTATTATTTGTTTTTATTCTGTTTGTCAGAAGTCCAGGTGGGCCCAACTTTGTTCTCTGCTTAGTGTTTAAAGGCTAAAAGCAAGATGTGGGCTCAGTTGGGTTTCTATCTGGAGGCTGTGGTAAAGAATCACTTGCTAGCATATTTAGTCTGTTGGTAGAATTAAGTTCATTTCAGAAGGACTAAGGTCCCTGTTTTTTTGCTCCGTATCATCTTGGGCTTCCCTCAGTTTCTGGAGGCTAACTGAATTCCTTGGTAAATGGTCCCATCCATTTTCAAGCCAACAGCGGTGCATCTTCTCACACTTGGAATCTCTGATTTTTCTGCTACCAAGAAAAGAAAACTCTCTGCTTCTAAGGGACTCTACTTCTAAAGGATTAGACTTAAACCCACCTGGAAAAATCTCCTTTTTTATTAACTCAAAGTCAAGTGATTAGTAACCTTAATCATATCTACAAAACTCCTTTTGCCATGTAATGTAACATAAGCATGGGTATGATTTCTCATTATAATTATAGTAAGATTAGGGCAGAAGATCTTGGAGGACGATTTAAAAAAAAAAAGAATTCTGTCTACCACAATACTGAAAAAAAAATGATTGTTTTCCCCCTTTTAAACTATATGTTTAATAATGTTAGATATTTAGTAAAAATTCAACATTCACATACTCTGGGGGTATAGTCAGTTGGTACAACTCTTTCAAGAATGCAAACTTATTAAAGTGATAAGGAGGGAAGAACTTTTATGTGAAGGGATTCATGTGTACATGAAACATTATAGTGTGTTTAGAGCACTAGAATACCTCTTTAAAAAATGAAAATTAAGAAGAATAGCAAAAGGAAAGAAGCCAAGATGAGAGATTAAAATGAAAAATAGGAAGGGGATAATCATGGAAGTTTTGTACATCTAGAAACTATGTTTTGTCTTTACCCTATAGGTTAAGGTCTCTTAATTTCTTTTTATGCCATGTCCATGGTCATCTTTGGCTGTCTGGTGAAGACTATGGACCCCTTCTCATAATGATGTTTTTAGAAGCATAAAATAAAATACATAGAATTATACTAAAACAAATATATGGTGATGTAGTTATCAAAATAGTTTTGAAATTTTTGAATAGAAATAAATATGCTTCTCTTTTAACATATTAAATAACAGGATTTAGCAATGAGTCTAATAACATAATTTCAAAGTTGCAATGAGAATAAATATATTTTGATACATATGCAACAACTATTAAATGAAATTAAAATATCTATGATTTCTCTTGGTGACAAAGTCACTGATACAACTTATGTTACTGGGTTGTTGGGGGTTTTTTTGGCCTATTTTATAATGGAAAGAAATAGTAAGTTTCTGTTAAAAGTTAGTGAAGATAAAGAAGATTTTTTTCCTTTCCAAGTTGTGCTCTAGATTAAGTACATCTTCTGTAGGAGTTTTCTAGATTAAGTACATCTTCTGTAGGAGTTGGTGAAATTAGAGGTATTTGAAATTAGATATGCAGGGACATGGACTATAGGACTTCAAATTTAGAGAAAGAAGATCATTTTGAGGTTCTTCCAACAGTTCAGAAGGAGATGATGGAAGTGGAAAAGAAGTTAAGATAATTTGGATTTATGAGTTCAAAGAATTGAGGCTAGGTGTGGATTATCTACTTGGATGTTGAAACTGACAACAATGAAGATAGGAGTCAGATACATAGGTCCATTCTGAGCAGGTGCCTAGTACCTCAGTTAATGTGGGGGGTGTCCAGAGCTTGGAAGTGATTAGGAGGGGCAATATGTGGTACGGTTAGAGGCATGAGCCTATATACTAAAAATAGTTTATATTTTTATACTATTGTGCAGCAGTAATTGTTGGAAGACTACACGAATATTTGGAAGCTTTTAAATGGGTGTTGGAAGAATTTTGACTTAGTATTAGAGCCAGGGAGAAAGAGCAATCACTTGAGAGGGTTACAATGAAAGGGTGTGTTAGGGACATCCAGACTTGAGTAAGAGGTTGAGGGAGCATTCTGTGAAAGGTTGAAGGTATAGGAACATTTTGATTAAAAAAAAAAAACAAAAAAAACCAAGAAAGATTAAGTGGAATCAGCTGAGAAAAAGGGTAGTAGTGAGGTGTTAAACCAGTGGGAAAGACAAAGAGCAGTGTAGTGAGAGGGAGAAGAAACCACAGGCATTATGAGAAAGAAGCAAAGCAGAGGTAAGGATAGGTGATCACAGTGGTCTTCATTTGGTGCAGTGCAAGAGGATTCATGGAGTGAGGAATGGTAGGACACCATACCTTATGATTCATGACCCTGGTATAAAATTTAGTTGCTAGCAGGCTATCCTAATGTTCTGGGCAAGGTCTATGTGGTGTAACTATTTAATGTATCAACTCAAAGATAGCCATTAAAAATGATAATAATACCAAACATGTGGTCATTGGAAAATATATAGTGTCAGATGGAGAAATACATAATTTTATATATGCTATTATGTCAATTTTGTCAAATATATGTAGGTATATATACAAGAATAGGAAGGTAAAAAAAAAAAAAGTTATAAGTTGATACAATTGTGTGCCCTCTCCCTCTAAAAAGTATTAGTTATAATGTTCCCACAGGGTTTTTGTGTGTGTGTGTGTGTGTGTGTGTGGTGGGATAAGTAAATCCCATTCATTTCCTTTAATTAAAAAAAAACTTTTATTCTGTAATGCCACTATTTTTTTTCCTACGAAACTTTTATAAAGTAGCTGCGGCTTAATATTTGTCTTTCCAATGGCTTTAACTTTCAGATTCTATTTATTTCTCCTCTCCACTTTTAAATTCTTCTTTTCTTCAAAGTGCCTTTCAGCCTATTCATTCAACTTCCTAATCCTCTTTCCCTAAGGATTATAACTTGTAGGACAAACACTAGAGGATTTAAAAAATTATCCCAAGAATTCAGTAATCTCCACCTAGATCTAAACAGGAAAATATGGGTTTGAGGTTCAGCAGAAAGTACTTGTTTTTAACACAGATGAAGGGTAGCTGAAACCATTAGGAAGGTAATCCTATGCATTTCTGAAATTTCTCCTCCTGAAAACATTTCTTAGGGGGGCATCTGAACATCTTTCATGGAGAGCACTGACATTTGGGAATGGAAAGAGAAGAAAGATCTAACAGGATGATCTCCTCATCTCCAAAACTAAATTTTAAATAAAAGTTGGGACATAGATTCTGACAATGGAACAAAATGTATAAAAATAGAACTTCACAGGAAACCTATGACATCTGGTTAGCATACTCACAATTACATAGCTCTGTGACTTAAGTTAAAGAATCTTTAATAATTCAGAATGTAGACTAAGATATTACTAAGCAGAGTCTTTAAAATATACTTTGTTAAATTCTGACTTTGGAATGATTTTGGTATTTTCCATTGTCAGCTATGTAATAGCTTTAACAATGTTCCCAGTTGATTTTTTCTTTTTTAAAATTTTTATTGGAGTATAGTTGATTTACAATGTTGTGTTAGTTTCAGGTGTACAGCAAAGCAAATCAGTTATACATATATATAATATATTACATATATTATATATAAATATTTCCACTCTTTTTTAGATTCTTTTCCCATATAGGTCATTACAGAGTATTGAGTAGAGTTCCCTATGCTATACAGTGATTGATTATAGAGTTCTCCAACAAGTTGTCGTAAAATATGCTGTAAATAAAATGAATTGGGACTATATTCAGTCTTAAAGCTATCAGGTGAACAACAATTAATTTGATTTGCTTGGTACTTTTCTTTTTGTGATAAATTAATATTAACCATATGAGCTATATTATATATTATTTCTCTTCAAGAAAATGCTAAATATAATTTCAACAAAACAGTGGTATTTGCAAAATACATAAAGCAATACTAATGATAATGAAAATGCTGACATTGTATAAAAACAATGACAATCTTAGTGCATGTGCAGCATCAGCTGTGCTGATACCAATTTATAATAATATACTTACTTTGCACTTTTCAAACAGTTTGAAACATTCTCTGAATTTGGACTTTAGTTTATTATTCAAGAGGAAAGCCTCAAACATCGTGAGGAGATAGATTAAGTTCCCTTTGACAGGATAAGGGCAGTTGGGAGTAAAGATGTATTTCTCTTCTTAATTGTGTGACAAGATTACATTTTTCTCATTTCTTATTAGCCATAGTTAAAACTTTCAGGCAAGAAAAATACTGAAACCTGTAAAAGAATGTTTACTGTAAGTATTTACAAGATCATCTTAATCAAAACTTTTTAGTTTGCTGCATTTTAGTGTGCTTCCTGTAGTTTTGTTTATAAAACAGATGTTCTAATAAGGCATTAAAAAGAGCAAAGTTCAAAACAAACTTTTGTTGTTTCAGCAGGGTTTGAACTATTTTGCTGCTCCTCATTTTAAAATATGGTATATAATTTATACTACATCAAGTCTTTAAATTACATCATAATTATAAAGCTTAGTGTGGAGGGTGAGAAAGGGATGGGGTAAGATATAGATTTGGAGGGTAAACTTTCCATGGAGTGTTCTGACCTGCCGATTTAATTGGCTCTGCAGCTTTGCCTATGTTAAAATCATCCTTCATTTCCTTAGGTATAGTTGGATATAGTTTTAAGTGGTATTGTTTGTCTTAACCATAAAACTGGTTTGGTTAAATGGTGTACTTTGCTAAACACCATGCGAGTTTAACTTACATTTTTTCCAAGGAGAAACGTCAGTTTGGCAACAATCAGTTAATGCCAGTGACTTCTAGAGCTGCAATATCCCTGGCTAGTGAATGTGCACAACACAGAGTAGTGGAGAGAAGACTGAACTGGATGAAAGAGCTCCTGGATTCTGTTCCTCTACTGGCTATCACCTACTGTATTCTTTGGGGAAATTCTCTTGGCTTTGATTTCACATGAGTCAAAAAAGGAGGTTGATATAGACAGTCTTTTAGGTCTCTCCCAGCTCTAACAGCTATAATTCTAACATTAACTTCAATAATTTGTAACAAGTTTATTTTTCATTTCCATGATGGCACGAAGGAATGCCTTGCACACATCCCCTCTCTGTCAAATAAATATATGAACAAAGCAATAAGTTCACTGGGTGATTGCTATTAATATATTTTTGTTCTTATTGTTATTGAATCATGAAGATTTAACTGAGAAGTGGTTAAGCATTGCAAAAAATTTGGTTCAATTCTTACTCTAGTATTAAAAACTAACCCTTTCTTTCTCATGGCACCCCAAATTCTATCAAGATTCCACAGAGATTATGTGCTGTATCATTTACTGTCAACCTAATGGATTTGACCTGTCTTTTAAAACGAGTCAGACAAATTGTAGGGTTTTTTCCCTATGAAAAGATATATCATTATAGCATTCACAGAATAAGAGACAAAACCCAGGTTTTTTTTTTAACCACAATATATATGTAAAATTCACCAAGCAATACTACTGATAAATAAACATGCTAACACTAAAACAAAAAAGTCACCTTCTTTATAATCTGTACTGATATCAGTTTGCAATAATATACTTTGCATTTTTTGAGCAGGTTTTAAATATTTGACTTTTCAACTTTATTATTCAACAGGAAAGCCTCACAACAATGCCATGGGGTAAATAGCTTAATGTCCCTTATGGTAGATGGAAAACATGAGTCAAAAGTTATCACATGATTCCCATAACACCGCTCAATAAGTCAGGATCAAACTAGAAATAGGACACATAAATCCTATTTTAAAATCTACTTTTCCATTTCTTAGATTTTCCTGTAGCCTTTTGCATTTCTCATTTGTGTTAAAATGTCACTGAGTTGAATTAAAATAATCATATAATTATTTAAATAAGTATATATAGTTTCACAGACATTTGCAAAAAGTTATCACAGTCTTCTGAAATATAAATAGAGGTACACAAAAGCATATATCCATTCTTATAGAAATTAATTAGTAGAAAATAATTTTTTTGTAGACAGATTTGTTTTCTTGTTTTTACCAAATGATGCATTAGGCTTTAACATAAAAAAAGATATATCATCAGTCAAACACATCTTGAATATGTTACATATTCTCCAGAAAGCTTTGGCTGTTTCTCTACGTACAAAAGGAAGCATAAGAATTTAAATTTTTACTCTGTTTTTCCTATTGATATTTAATTGTTAGTAGTCATCAACTCAGAAATTTGGTGACCTTTTCTTTTTGAAAGTGTGTATAATGACCCTTTCATGTTTATTATATCTTAATATTGATATTAAATAATAACTAGGAGTTTTTTAGTTATACTTATCTTGTTTGCATATACTACATATAACACATATATATGTAAATTAAAAGTTTTAGTTATTAAAGAAACTAAGAGGCTAAATTTTTGTCCGATAAATCAGAACAACAAGTCTAGTGTTTGAGGTCTTACATTTGAGACCTGGATGTGAATACAGCTGCATCTGTAGTCACAACCCTGGTGACAGATGACCTTGTATCCTATGACTACTTGTGTATAAGAAGCCTTGGTTCAACATACATTAATGAGACATAAAAAGTGATTTTGAAAACCTAGTAATTCACCTAATTTTTTTTTCCAATGTAATTTAAAGTATTCTGAAATCAAGTACATGATTTTAAAGAAGAAAGATACAGTTTTAAAAAAGTATATTGTTTTATTGAGTCCTAAACAAATGAATAATAATTGATAGCAGCTAGTCTATATTGAGAGCCTGCTGTGTACAGACACTGTTCCAAGTAATTTATTTGTAAGCATGCATTTAATCCTCATGATGATCTGAGGTAGGTACTATTTTTATTCTCACTGCAGAAATGAAAGAACTAATGCACAGAGATGTTAAGGACACACAACTTATACGTGGCAAAGCCAATGTTCAAGCTCAGGCAGCCTGGTGCCAAAGCCTGTGCTCTCCACCCCTAGACCTGGGGCTGGTTTAAGCCCCAACATCATTCACTCATTTGACAAATTAAGTTTATTTACCTTAAAACTCATAGAGGCATTCCTTTCCATTATAACAAACCTTTATATAATGTACAATATATGCCAGGCACTATCCTAAGTGCTTTGTACAAATCAACTCTCCTAACCTGACATTCTGGTAGGCATCTGACTTGTCAGAGAACTGAAGACTTATAAAAGCACCATATGCTAATGTAGGTATATCTAAATAAATAATTGGATGTCTCCTTCCATCAAAAATCTAGAGTGCTTGTTTTGTTATTAATCATTTGAAACTCAACTCTTCTAGCCTAGGTCCCATTGGTTCCTTTTATCTTCTACCCATGGAAGAGTGTTCCCAAGAGTTGTCTTTATTCTCCTTTTTGGTCTAACTCCAAATGATGCATGGATGGCAAGATGCTGTTAAAGAATAAATCAGAAATGCTTAGTAACAATACAACATGCATCCTGAAGCTAGTGCTTGTGTGTATAACCCAATGTTAACAGCAAGTTCAGATACATTTAAACATCTTTTAAACGGCGACTCTCGTGGTTAATGATAATGATCTGTATTACTATTTATAAACCCAGGTCAGAGTTCAAATTATATTACAAATCCCACACTTCTCCATTCTAGCCATTGAATGTCCAGTCATCAGTCCTAGAATGTTGAAGCCCTGAATCCTCAGGGATGATTGCTGTTTGATATTTTGCTATATGAATCCCAAGTGCTCCAAGTACTGTATGAGGTAAGATTTTGACAGCCCTGGCAGCTCTTCATATCCTGTGGAAAGTGATGTTCCCCATCTTCACTTGGGGGAAACCATTTATAAATATTCATCTGATTAATAAGATCACAGTTTCTCTTGTGAGTGAGGAGTTGGTGCTACTTGTCATTTGCTGTGTCTTCTTCGCTTAGGGTAGAGAAATACTTCTGTCACGTGTACACAAAGTCCACCTCATGATATTAGATTGGTCTGACTCTGAAGGACTTCTTGACATCCAGCACAAGCACTGATTCAAACCACAAGAATATAAATAATACACAATATGCAAGAGTTTTAGCTCTGTGTGCCATGGATAAAATTCATGGTCAATTCACACTAGATACCAGTCTTTGAGGCAATCCAACCTCGATACTGACTCACTCTTGTGTAGACCCCAGGTTTTTGGGGAAGAGCACATGATTGTCCCCAACTTACTATACCGACAAGGTACCAGATGTCATGATTATCATAAACCAGAGGTCCACCAGAATCTCCCTAGAGAAAAAAATATATTTAAAATTGTTAACATTTAATTCAGTAGGAAGGTCACTGCAATCATCTCTCTTCCACAGGAAAAATGGAAAGTGGTACACAGAACATGCAGCAAACTGGAGATAGATTATATGATGTTTCTCTCAACTGAGTTAAAATTTTGTGCTAAACTTTAAAGTGAATTGTCTTCTAGAAAGACTAACATTCATATGGAATGGTTACATTATTTCTGGTTCAGCATCCCTAGATTTTTTTGCTAGTTTTATTAGACCCTTTAAGCATGGGGTTTAGTAAGCATTTATCTAAAATATTTAACATGAGGTTGGTATTTGTGCATAGGTGGAAATTTTCTGTGATCTCTTCTGAATGTCTTAGCTTGACTGTATTTTATGGACCTAATCTTGGTCTCCTTTTCTGTTACTCACCTAGTTCTAATTTATGTTTGCTTTCTGAATTTTATATAGACCTTCTTAAATCTCTTTTGGATCAAGGAAGATTAAGTAAATAAACAGTTGTAAGTGTAGAGGTTAAAATTGTGGTCTCAGTAGTTGAACTGCCCAAGTTTCAGGTCTAGTTCTATTAATTACTGGTTGTGTGACCTGAGGTAAGATATACAGGGTAACCTCTCTGTGCCTCTTCCACCTCCTTCATTTATTTTTTCTTTTATCAGCTATTTATTGAATTCCTATTATGTGTCCCAGGCATTCTGATGGACATTGAGGATAAAACGATGACCAAAAATGAACAGTCCCTATGCTCATAGAGCTTGACATTTAGGTTAAAAAAAAACAATATTAAATAAGCCTACACATATGCAAAATGACAACTGTGATAAGTGCTATGGAAACATACAATAGGGGGATTCGACTAGTCAGGGAGGAAAGGGATGTTTCCCTTGATGAGATGTAATTGAGCTGGTATCTAAAGGAAGAGAAGTAAGTCATGAAAAGAAAGGTGTGGATGAAATGTGTTCTAGACAGAGGGAACAGCATGACAAATGCTCTGGGCATGAAGGAGCCTGGCATATGCAAAGGCCTGTAGAAAGGGGGACTGGAGAGAAGACAGCAAGGGGGCAAGTGGTACATAATGAGGCCATAGAGGTAAGGAGAGACTAGTCTATATGGAGCCCTGTGGGTCTTTTACAGACGGTTTGATTTTTATCATAAGATAAAAACAAAGGTAAACCACTGAAATTTTAAGCGTTTTAAGGAGGGGGTTGACATGATCAGATTACATCTTGTTAGAAACTGTCCTGGCATTCATTTGACTAATGCACTAAAGGAGCATAAGAATGAATATAAGGGAGATAAACTAGATGGTTAATGTGGTTGGGGGGTGGAGGGAAGGGAAGGGGAGGAGAGAGAGGTTGAGAGAAGAGAGAAAGGCAAGAGATGGTGGAGAGAGATTTAAGGAGGTAAAACCCATGGGATTAGGTAATCAATTGGATATGGGATAAAGAGAGAAATTAGAATGATTTCTAGACTCTGGCTTATTTAACATAATGAAAGGGGATGCCATTCATAGAGATACAAAACATAGGAAGAAGATCAGGTGGGGAGGGGAATAAGAACAGAATCAGGTACAATATTTGAATCTGCGATGCCTTAGAAACATCCAACTGGAGCTGCCAAGTAGGAATAGAATATATAAGTCTGGAGATCAAAAGGGAGGTTAGGACTAAAAGTATAAATTTATGAAACATCAACAAAAAGATGATAATTGAAGCTATGAAAGAGAATTAGATTCTCTGGGGAGAAAGTATAGAGTGAAAAAAGAAACAGGCATAGGATAGGTTAACATGTATTAGATGGGATTAAGAGAATGAGCCTGAAAAGGAGACAGAGAAGGAGCAGACAGATGTAGGATAAAAATCATTCCAAGCCAAGGGAAGACGATATTTCAAGAAAGAGGGAGTGGTAAGCATTTTTAAATGCTGTTAAGAGGTTAAAAAAAAAAGAAGACCAAAAAATTTGTATAGCGTCATTAGTGGTTCATTGAAAACATCAGGAAGAGAGATTTTGATGAAGTAATAGGGCAGAAACCATACTGAAATGGTTTGAGGAGTTAGTGGGAGGTGAGGAAATTGAGACCATGGGTAGAGACATTTTTGCAAATATTTGGTGGTAAAGAGGTAAGATGAGAAGCTAGCTGGAGGCATTATGGGTCAAAGAAGAATTGGCTATTTCTTTTTTTCCCTAACTTAAGAGAACTGAATAGAGAAGGATCTAGTTACAAGAGAAATGTTGAGTCTGAAAAGAGAGAGAGAGGACATAATTGCCAGTGTAAATTTCCCTAAAGGCCAGCAAGAAGAAGAAATGGAGCAAAGGAGAAGGGACCAGCCTTAGCGAAGAGGCAGCTTCTCTGTTGTAATCTAAGCTGAAGGTGGATGACAAGGGTCCGGATGAAGGCATGTCTGTATGCTTGGTGCTGGGAACATGGGGAAACTCCCCTCTTTTGACTTACATTTTTCTTTGAAAATTGGGAAACAAAATCATCAGTTGAGAATAAACAGGCAGGAGAAACTGGAAGTTAAGGAAAGTAGAAAATGGCAGAAGAATTCAGAGAAAGGTAGATTTAGAAAAAAACAAACTAACAAAAAGAGTAAGGTTGTCAGTTTTGTTATCTGGAACCTATAGTGTAACCATGGGTTCTCTTGTATTTTTTCCAGGAGCATTTGACTTCCCAGATACAGGCAGAGAGAGAGAGAGACTAAATAATTGAGTTCTTCCAGGTTTGGGACTTTGTCAGACAGAAATACTGGGAAGAGAGAGCATCAGGTGGACTTGGGGTATTAGCAAAAGTGTTTAAAAAATGATCACGGGGACTTCCCTGGCAGTCCAGTGGTTAAGACTCCGTGCTTCCATTGCAGGGGGCAGGGGTTTGATCCCTGGTGGGGGAACTAAGATCCCACATGCTGCAAGGCGTGGCCAAAAAAAAAAAAAATGATCGCAGTGAAATCTAAATTGGACAAGTGGATGGTGGAAGAAAGGAAAGGATTAATGGGATGTGAAATAGCAGAGAAGCTGTGCTCTACAGGTCTCTATGAAATTGAAGAAGGATGATATTCAGCCAACAAATATTTGTGCCAGGCAATGTTTTAGGTGTTGGTAATACAGCAGTAAAATAAAATAGTTGCTCTAAAATGTGTGCCTTCATGGAACTCACATTCTAGGTTAGTGAAAGAGACAGATAATAAGCCAGTTAAATAAAATATATTGTGTGCTGAATGGTGCAAGAGCTAAAGATAAAAATAAAACAGAGAAGGGACACAAAGAATATATGTGTAAGTTGTGTATGTTGGGGGGTGAGGGTTGGAAGGTTGGGGTGTAACAGAGTGTGGCCAAAGAAACAGAAGTAGTTGAAAAGCAGGCAGAAGGATTGAGGATTGTTGTTAAATAGGATGACTTGGGGATTTAGTGTTGCTGGAAATGGAATAGTTTTTGGTGACAAAGCTCAAGGTGTGACCCTAAGAATAGGTGACTGAGGAGGAGTGAAGATCACTGGAGGTTAGGAGATCTAGGAACTAAGAATCCAGCGTTTAAATGAGTTGACGTTAATATTGCAGGCCTTGGGATGGAGACGAAATCTGTTTCAGGTGTCAGTCATGAAAGAATGAAAGGGACAAAGTAGAGAGATTTGGAGGTGGGGGAATAAAAACAAGATGCATGAGAGATGATGATAGAGCTGAATAAAGTGGTCTTCAGAGGAGAGGTTTCTCTGTCTTTCGATTACAAATTCATTTAAGAAAATAACAATAGAGCATAAGAGTTATTGTGTGAACCAGAAATTTGGAGCAATAGACTTTAATTTCCTAATTTGTAAAATAGGGATAATTATAATAATGCTTCAATCTCATTATATTAAATGAAATAATGTATAGAAAGTGCTTAGCATTGTTTTGGCGTAGTAAACACTCAGTATGATCATTTTTGTTATCATGTTTATTTAAGCAAACTGAGTCTTTGGTAAAATTCATGTCATTTTTTTCTCCCAGGTAAAGTATATGCCCAAATTAGAAATAGTTAACAGAAACTTTCCTTTTAAAGCTTTGACCTTGACTTTGCACTTAACCTTACATGCATCTACTTTTCCATCCATGAATCCAGCACATAACATTCCTGAAGTTATTAGGCCATCATACACATCCTTTCTGTTACACACATCAGTGCTTATGGTTTCCACCCTGGCTTGCTGAAGTCTATTTTGTGTAGGTCCTACTACACAAACAAATGTAAAAATGAAAAACATGTTCTTTGAATAGAGCTATATCTAAGACTCAGAAGACACATAAATTGTATATTCCTAGGAGCAAAACATTAAGATTGTTTTATTATTTAATTATTGCCTAATTTTATTTCCTGTGTCATAAATGTCTACATGCAAGGAACAATACACATACATGACCCAATATTATATCATATTTGTGGCTCTTCAAGAGTTATTGGAACCCTCAGAACTACATGCAATATTGTGTGTGTATGCCCTTTTTTTTCATGAGAAGAGGGTTCATCACACTGATCTTGTCCAACTTCACATTTTTCCATGTAAGGAAATTGAGGCTCAGAGAAGTTCATTGATTTTCCAAAAGCTACTCAAGAAGAAACCAGGATACAAGCTGCACAGGTCTATTTGCCCTACTCTATGCTGTATAGCAGCTGTCCCCAACCTTTTTGGCACCAGGGACCGTTTTCGTGGAAGACAGTTTTTCCATGGACCAGTGAGTGGGAGGATTGGTTCAGGCGGTAATGTGAGCATTGGTTCAGTCGGTAATGTGAGCGATGGGGAGCAGCAAATGGAGCTTCTCTCGCTCGCCCGCTGTTCACCTCCTGCTGTGTGGCCCAGTTCCTAACAGGCTGCAGACCGCTACCGGTCCACGGCCTGGGGGTGGGGGACCCCTGCATGTTACTTCAGGTGTTTCAAAACATGAGAAACAAAACAAATGCCTAAGATACACCAACAATATGACACCAGCAGAGAGCAAGGCCAGTGGTTAGGAGGAGAGAATACTGCACAACTGAGTCTCAAAACATTCACAAAACACTTTCATGTTTATGATCATTATATATCCTCATTAAAATTAGGAAGAATTTAAACCAAAAAAAGTATATGAAGTATATGCTAACCGGAAGTGTTTACATCTGGCAAATATACAATTTGTAATCCTTTACTCCCTTGTACTCCCATAGCATTTTGTTCCTTCTTATACTATCTAAAACAGTCTGTTCTTTTCATCATGTTATTGACCTCTCCCTTTCCTCACCACTGCTCCAATTAATTGCGAACTCCTCAAGGACAGGTATCTGATTCCTGTTACTTTTTAACCCACAGTACCTTTTTCTTCTCACAGCCATACACATTAGAAACATCCACTTTTTTTTTAAATTAATTAATTAATTAATTTTTATTTTTGGCTGTGTTGGGTCTTCGTTTCTGTGCAAGGGCTTTCTCTAGTTGCGGCGAGTGGGGGCCACTCTTCATCGCGGTGCGCAGGCCTCTCACTGTCGCGGCCTTTCTTGTTGCGGAGCACAGGCTCCAGATGCGCAGGCTCAGTAGTTGTGGCTCACGGGCCCAGCTGCTCCGCGGCATGTGGGATCTTCCCAGACCAGGGCTCGAACCCGTGTCCCCTGCATTGGCAGGCAGATTCTCAACCACTGGGCCACCAGGGAAGCCCAGAAACATCCACATTTTAATGAAGAGTCTAAAGAGGTATCCCCTAGATGCCTCATTAGATCCCAGGATAAAATTGTACTAAGTAAATTATGTTGAACATCTCACCATCATCCACAATGGATCCAAACCCTGTGACGAATACACTTGTTTTAGACAGCAACTTTATGGATGAATCTGGGAGGCAAACTCTGAACTACATTTGAAAACTCAACTCGGGTAGCAAGCTGAGCCAAAGCAATGTCATTTTCATTTGTTTCTCTATGGTAATTCTCATGAAAGGTAATTTTCCTCACACTTCGTTGCACTGTGGGTGGCGTTATAGTTGTGCCAAAAGTAGCAATCCATTGACTTGGGTCTTTATGTCTGCAAAATATAAAGGCTAAGATGTGTGATGCTTAACTGTATCCTTGAAAAATGATTGAGACCATATTCTCCCCAACTATTGGAATTATGCTCCTGAAAAATCCCTAGGGTGAGAGAATTTGCAGTTGATGACCTTATGGAAAAAAGAGGTTAAAATATTGATACAAATGAGAGTATGAAAGCCCTTAAAATATTTTACATACTCTAAAATTAAAGAGAGTACAGTGACTAAATGGAATTCCATGCTATGTTTGGAATAATAATAGTAATGGGTACTATACAATTAGTTTCTAATATTTTAATTCCATGTTTATTAGAAACTCTTCAAATTTGATTTCTTCTATAATTTCAGTGAAGTATGTAGAAATTAATTTTGATTTGTTTTGGGTATTATGCACCATAAGAGGTATTTTCCTTCTGTATGAGACACTCCATCCATTCTTATTTTATGACTCACCTGTCAGTTCTTGTTTACTGGGTCTTACCTTGATCTTTGAGATAAAGTGTAATTTGTTTGCTTCGCAAACCCTCATATGTACACAGGATTGTTTCTCCACCCAAGGCCCATACCCTGCCCCAATACTCAAGAGCTAAGCAGCCCTATTCAGTGTCATGTTGTTAGTGCTCCCACAACCTTTGACCTGGCCTAGTCAGTCCCTCTTACTATTTTTGAGGCTCTTCCTTAACACAGATGCTTTTCTCTACCACAAGGTTACATAACAAGCAAATTCTGTCTACTCCTATCATCTCTTTACCTCCCTATTCTAATCTAAAGCCCAGTTCCCTCTTTGTCTAATTATCCCTTTCAAGAATGACTAGAAATATAGAGAAACTTGAAATTCTCTATGTAGAAGAAAATTATTTAAAAGGAAATCACACAGAAGAGAATTCAGAAAGGGGATTTCCTTGTTCATGCAGGATTACTGTGTTGGTGAATCATAAACTTTTAAGTATAATGAAAAACCTGAAAGATCAGTGGTTTTCAGAGTACTCTGCACTGCCCCAGGGATGAGCAGGCCGAGCCTAGGGGTGGAGGTATTGGGATATAGGGAGGGCTCCTCTCTCATCTGTTGTTGTTTCTTTTTTAATTTCCACTTGGTTATGTATATAATCTTTTTTTTTTTTTTTCTGGTCTGCGTTGGGTCTTCATTGCTGCATGCGGGTTTTCTCTAGTTGTGGTGAGCGGGGGCTACCCTTCGTTGCAGTGTGCAGGCTTCTCATTGTGGCAGCTTCTCTTGCTGCGGAGCACAGGCTCTAAGCGTGTGGGCTTCAGTAGTTGCAGCACGCGGGCTCAGTAGTTGAGGCATGCGAGCCCTAGAGCGTGGGGGCTTCAGTAGTTGTGGTGCACGGGCTCTAGGGCACGCAGGCTTCAGCAGTTGTGGCGCGTGGGCTCAGTGGTTGTGGCTCATGGGCTCTAGAGCACAGGCTTCAGTAGTTGTGGTGCATGGGCTTAGTTGCTCCACGGCATATGGGATCTTCCCGGACCAGGGATCGAACCCGTGTCCTCTGTATTGGCAGGCGGATTCTTAACCACTGCACCACCAGGGAAGTGCCTCTCATCTGTTTTACTTATTTACACTTTAAAGGAAGATTTTATTCAAAGCAGAAGTCTTAGAGCTGAAGCATTCATTTGAAAACTAGAATTCTGGAAGCTACGAAGACATATGTTACTTCAGTCATTAAGGAGCTTGTAAGCTAATGGAGTGGACAAAACAGGAATACCCATCTCTTCATGTATCATCAACCAGAAAGGGAGTCTCCAGTCGTAGGCACAGTTCAATATGTTTTGTGGATAAGAACACTGAGACTTACTAAGAAGTTAAATGGTTTGCCCAGGTAAGTCACATATCCACCTGGTTACTGTCAGAGAGAGATGGCCTAGGTCTCATGATATCCTGTCAAGACCTTTTTCCATACACACTCTTGTTTCACAAAGACTGGGATCTTTTTTCATGGACATAAAAGTACTAACATTTGTCTTAAACAAAATTTTAAAAAATACACTAATTCTGTAGGAAAAAAACATAAAAATTTTAAAAGTATTTGGATAATTGTGATATTGCCTTCAAAGAATCCTTATTTTTCCTTCACAACAGTACACTGCATTATGCAGTTACATGAAATTATATCACCTGCGAAATGGAACCCTTTCTCTCCAGGATCATTACCTTTCCCAACTCTTTTATATTATTATTATTACTGGCATAAAATATGCTATTACATTTCTCATATTTTAAAAAATCCTTCCTTTGAGTCCACAACCACCCCCAACTGTCAAATTTCTCTGCTCCCATTTATGTAAAAACTCCTTGAAAGTGGCATCTAAACTCACTACATCCAAACCTTCTCCTTCTTTTCTCTCTTGAATTCATTCCCATCCCCATCATATAATCACAATTTCTTTTATCACGGTCACCAGTTATCTCTATTTTATCAAACTCAATGGCCGATCCCCATGTAGGTCTGCCAACACACAGAGATGGCACTGGACCTGCCGAAAATGTATCTCAGTCATTATAGCTTATATTCTTCACTAAATGCATTGACATTCTGGGCTTATTTATTTTTAATTTATATAAGCAAAGATCAGTTATAAAGCAAAATAGATGACACTCCCAAACACAAGTGTGAAGATTGGAGGATTCTGTAAACATGAAAAAAAATCAGAAAGCCTTGAAAAATTAGTGAGACTCAAGTTTACCTAAGGCATGATGCTAGTTATTTTCGGGGTTGTGAATTTGTGTGAGTCCCTTTTCTCTTCTTTCATGAGAGAGTGACAGACAATCACCTTAAATTCATTAGGTCATTCTCATTGCACATCTGCTCCATATATAAAGGTGTAGGCATCTTGAAACAATTTGGGTGTTACCGCAGAAGGATGATCAAGCACATCCTAGACACACCAAGGATAGTTTCCTCTGAAAGGGTGTGTGAACAGTGCCACTGGCCAGGGCTTTACTCAGAGCTTTTGTCTTTTGAGGGTTTAAAAGGAAAAACTTTCTGTACCCTGATGGTGAAACCTCAGGGAGAAAAGATAGTGTGTCCCTGATCTTGGGGCAGTAGCGTGCCTGTGCATGTCTGTGTATGTGAAGTGATATAGCTGAGTGTTAAGAGCTACAACTGTGAAAGCCCAAGCAGAGAACTCCTTTTGGGTTGTGTATGACTGGTCTTACATACTATGAGGGCAGTGATAAAGGCTGGCTGGTCTCTCTCACCATCCACACACCTCTCTGGTCCATAATAGCCCACACAGTTCTTGGATAATGCAATTGGAAGGGAGAGCTTCAAGAGTGATACCTTTGATTTTTTTCTTTTTCCTTATTTGATTTTTTTCTCATCACTTAACTAAAGTGATGGTGGATGTTGATAGTTGGAGGATAGATGCAATAATATTTTTTAAAGTGGCTGAATTTTCTCTTTAAATAGGTAGAAGAGTTTAAATTTGTTACCTGTATAATAGTCTTTAAACTAAAATAATTTATGGTATGGTAGAAAAGATCACACTGGTGTCATGATGCTACAAGAGAATATGTGGTAAGAGCCATAAGAATGATGCAAACCAAACATGATAGATACGGAGAGAAGGGTGAGGGGATGAGTATGATTGGGGCGTAGAGCAACCATAATGTATTTAGGGGTCCATCCAGAATGGAGTAGAGGATAAGCTGGTGAGATTGGACTCTTCCCAGCACTAAATTGACGGTAATTAATAACTGAGTAAGGAAGACTAGCAACAGCTGTAATAAACTTACTTGCGGAAGTAGTGAGCCGCCGTGAGCAGCCACGTGTTACTGATGAGGCTAGCTCCGCACTGCTAGCCTGCCCCTATGAGCTGGAGGCTGGCCTGTCATGGCCACTGCCCTTCCATAGCTGTTTCACTTCCTTGGACAATCCTTTCAGTAGAAGAGGATGCTGGTAATGGCATGTATGAAGATGTCATCCTTATTCCAGTCTGTCACAGAAACATGTGTTAGTTTGTTTTCATGAAAAGGAGTGGAAAAAAAGCACATCCTGATTTGCACTGCGTGCAGATGGTTAGACAGTCCATTGAACCTGCTATTCTTTAACCCATTCCTAGAACTCAGTCTCTGGGGTTATTCTGTAGGGGTCCTAGTAATCCTATTGAGGTTCAGAAAATACTTACCAACATTTCAAGGCATCCAAACCAGGAATTAACTTCGGTCTCCATATGAAGCATATATGGATGAATAAATAGGTAGGTAGATAAATTACTGAGCATAAAAATGTATAGATCATCTGCTAAGGGTTTCAGATACATTTATAGCAAAACACTTTTCAAATGAGAAAACTCGGCTCTGGAGGAGAACGTAAACTACTGGAGGTCACCCAGCTGGTAAGTGACAGAGTTGTATATAAAATTAGAAGGATCCACATCAAAGCTTGTATTCTTACTACTGAGAGAGAGCCCAACACTGAATGTCGGTCATGATTCTGCCTTGACATGAATCTGTAGACTGTCTTTGAAAAGCACTGAAATTTAAGTCTTAAATACAATGACTTTTTTGCTTTTCTAAGATTTAAAAGATTAGTTTAAAAAAAAATTCTGATTCCCTGATAGCAAACCCTCAATTGATTAGACTTCAAATCAACCTTAAGTAATACTTGAAAGTATATTAGCATACTTTATTAATGTGCTTTTTAATTATTTATATTTTGTTAAGAATACAAGTTTTTTTTTTTTTACAAAAAGGGGTTTTATTCAAAAACAGGTAAAAAATAGTTGCCTGAAATCATATTTACAAATTTATCATAACTCCCTTAGTGTTAAATAGCTTTAGCTTAAGGTGACCATAAAATTGAACAAATAGAGTGTCTAGGTTAATATGGTACCATATCAGTAGTGCCTAATACTTCCTCTCCCAACTTCCCCTTAAAGTAAGCATGAAGATAATAATAATAAAAATAATATCTACTAGTTATGAGCCAGGCCCTGTACATAGTGTTACATATATTTTCCCTAATTTTTATAACAACCCTCTATGTTAGATGTTATTATCTTCATATTGCAGAAGAAAAAAATTGAGTCTATGGTAATGTTCAAAGGCAAAAGGAGAAAAATCACCAGTAATTAAGGAAGGATAAGAAAAATTATAAATTCTGGTAGTAATTTTCAGTAACTGCAGTATTCGGTTGGTTGGTTTAAAAAGCAACTTCTTAGATTACCCAAGCTATATCCCTGAACCAGAATTGTGTGGAGAACCCCAACAATTCCGACAAAGCCACCGCTGTTGTGATTCCCCAGCCCAGGGAATAAAGCTAGCCAAATAGAAACTATAGTTTGAACCATCCAACTGTGACCCACCAAGTCTTTTCTCTCTGTGTGTGTTCAAAAGAAGCCACACTGTCCAGCACACCATCCTATCTAGGGACACAGGAAAGATGAAAAGTTCTATGAAAATGTAGTTATTTTATTAAATGGTCTGAACGTGTACCCCAAAATTTATAGTTGAAATCCTAACCGTTAAAGGTGGTGGTATTAGTAGGTGAAGGTGCTTAAGTCATGAAGGTGGAGCTCTCATGAATGGGATTAGGGCCTTATGGAAGAGTGTGCACAGGGATCCCTAGCCTCTTCCACCATTTGACTATACAGCAAGACGTCTGAGTCAGAAGAGGGCCCTCACCGGACCATCTGGCACCCTGATCTCAGACTTCTAGCCTTCAGAACTGTGAGAAATATATTTCTGCCATTTATAAACTACCCAATCTATGGTATTTTGTTATCACACAAGGAATGGACTAATGAAAAGCAATTTAAACAGAGAAAGAAAGAGCACTGGCACCAGTGAATGCTGGAGCTGGTGGTACTCTAAAATGGGTAGTTGATGTAGTTTTCATATACTCTATTTGTAAGATCAGAAATTAATCCTGCATCTAACTGTACGGTATGGTTAAGGTCCTCTAAATCAGATGATATATAAACTCAGAAGACAGACATATCTCAGAAAGTTTTCTTCAAAAATTTTTAGGACATGTGCTTGGTATCAGCAAAGATATGCAAGAAAACATGATCTTATTAAACAAAAGTAGCCAAACATAAGGGGAAAATATGCTGTGATAAGAGTACACATAATGAAAGAGTTGTCTGTCACTAAAGAAAATTCAAAAAATTACAGAAATGTCATAACAGATATAAAATCCACGTAAAAGTAGTAAAAAGAAAAAGTGACACCAGATAACAGAGATAAGTGGTTTTCAGGAGTATAGATCTGATGAGATCTTTCAGAATGCAGAGGAAAGTAACCTGAGCTGGAACTAGAAATAATGATTGACATGGAGAGCAGAAAATGGACATTCAGGTAATAAATCATTTGTGTTCCTGAGGAAGAAAAAAAAGAACAATTGGAACAGAGTCAATCATCAGATTTATAGAGGAAGAACATTTTTCCAGAATGAGAAAAAAAATAGTGTACACATTGAAAATGCTCATAATTTCCCAAAGTTTAGTGCCAAATACAACCACATCTAGATCTCTTGGCAAAAAAAAAAGAAAGAAAGAAAGAAAAAAAGTTATAGGATAAAGATTTCCTACCTTCATCCAGAAACCAAAAAGGTAACCTATATAAGAATAAAAATCACACCAGCCTTAGACTTCTACTCTATAACAAAAACACTAGAATAAAAGGCAATAATGTATATACAATTATTTGGGAAAGTTTATGGTCCAATAATCCTATAAAATGAGAAAAAGGAAGTAGAAAGAGATTCTGACATGCAAGTTCTCAGAAAATATACCATCTGTATAATTTTCTTATTTAAAAATAACTTGAATATAGCTGATTCACTTTGTTATAAAGCAGAAACTAACACACCATTGTAAAGCAATTATACTCCAATAAAGACGTTAAAAAAAAAGAAACAAAAGAGAAAAAAAATAACTTGAGGATAGAGTTTAGCAAGCAAAAAGGTGAATTTAAATCAAGACTCAAGAATGAGAAATAGTAAAAATATAACAAGAGTCTTTAGTGATGGGTAAATAATTGTAATATTGGGATAAAATGGAACATGATATTTTGAAAAAGAATATTAATAGATTAATAGATTTCCTGGACATTTCACTTCTCTTCATTTAATGAGAGCTATGTATGTGGCAGAAGAAAATATATGTAGTAGAATTTTGGTTATTGAGGATGGTCATAGAATATCGTTATTTTGATATTAAAACAACCTTTATAGTAACAAGTCAGTATACATGACCAAGAAGGCTGAAAAATGATTTTTAAAAATTGTAAAATAAGAAACTCTACAATTTTAACATTTTTTATGGTGGATATTTTACTTTAGCTTATATAATCATGTATTAGGGAAATTATATTATTAGGAATTGAGATTTAGTTTGAGATTGCCATTTATAGAGTTCTGGAAAATGTCATATTTTTCTTTGGAATATAATTGATTAAAAATAAAGATGGATACCATACTCTACATCATTTCTAATTACTTCAGGAAGAAGTTGTCACTATTATGTGTGGAGATTCTATCTCAAAATGTATTTAAAGGATTTTCCTGATGTCTAACAATAGAGAAATTCACTTTAGATGATCTGTTTCTTCAATTCATGGCTGCTGGGAGGGGAAAAGACTCTAGGTCCAAAGGACAAGCCTTATTTTTTGGTATTAAGTCAGAAGTAACTACACTTGGAAATACTTAATTGGAAGCAGTGAACAGAGCTGGAACACCTAATGCCTGTGAGATGTATACTAGAGTTCAGGGGGAGGAGTAAGAAAATATAAAGACACAGTCCCTTACCTTGGCACTTACAATCTTATTTGAAACACATTATTTTACTTTCTCTAATTATATGTTGGCATAGAAAAATAGAAATGTCTCTCAATTTGGTTTCCAACTAGTTGTGAGGTAGTTTTAGTTTCATAACCTTTTGAACTTCATTTTCTTCCACTTTTGGGGGAAAATAAAATGACAACTTTTCTGAGTTTGTGTTGTGAGGAATCAATGAGGAGATGAATAAGAAATTGTTTTCAATTGGAAATAAACTAGAGAACCTCTTTACAGTTCATGTCAATGGTTCTTCCAACAGGGGTCAACCTTCATAAAGATGTCTGTTTCTTTGATACTATAGAAGCTAACCCCCATAACTGACCAGTAAAGACCTCTGGCAGTCAGGATACCTGTACTTTAATTCTTCCCCCAAGGCTTGCTAGTCCCATGTCTGACATCTTACTTGAGTCTAGTTTCCTTAAAATGGTGGAAATAACACCTACCCTTTCATGTTTCTGAAAAGATCCAACATGATAATACATATATGGGGGGAAATTAAAAACCCATAGCAATGCCCAAGTCAAATATGAAAAAAATCATAAAACTAAACTTTACCTCATAGTGAATTTTTATTTTAGCTTTATTCCACACTGACGTATGTTCATCAGGGGTGAATTCTTGAAATGAGAGAATACTTTGAGCTAAATTCTTATGAAAAATAAAAAGAGGATTGCGAAGGGAGGGAACCACAAAGATGGTAAAAGGACTTACATGTGAGTGTAATTGATGGTTTGTTTACAGTCAAAGGCAACTGTTTTGTCTTCAGACTTTGATATAGAATCCTTTCAATATTTGTCCTGATTTGCTCAGCACTATCAGTAGATGGGTGTTGAAACATGAGCACCATAAGAATGTTCACACCGTTTTCATCTGGCCTGAAGAGCAAAAAAGCAGATAAACAGATAATCATAATAAAGCGACTTCTCTAACCATTAACTGTTTTTACATATTAGGATTCATACTAAATTTAAAGAAACATAGTGAGTAGCATATGTGTGTATCAGATTTCTAAATTATCTCTAGGAATACCGGCTAAGATACATAGCTGGAACAAAATTATTCTCACCCCTAACTTGGCTCATCGTCTAGAGGAGGTTGTGGGAGAAGGAGATTTCATGAAATCATGCTTCACATGCACTTAAATGATTTTCTTTTTAAGGCATTCTGAGACACAGTTGTAACCAAGGTCATTATTCTTCAGTAGTGGTGTGGCAGAGACAAGGCTTTGTATTCACCAAACCCAGTTGCCTTTGCCTTCAGAGCAAGAGCTAGATTTCATTTCCTAGCCTTCCTTGCAGTTTATTGAAACTCTCTAGTGAACTCTGGACAATGAAATGCAGGAAGAAATGATGTACCCCACTTCCGGGCCTTGCCCTTAAAGACCTCCTGTACCACGCTCTATGCTTGCACTCTTCCCTTATTTGCCAACCAGACGTAGACGATTCATTGGGCAAGTCCATTCCACAATCCCAACCAGCACCTACATCCCCTGCTGCCGCTTCTAACTGTTTGGACTGTACCATGGAAATGAAATAGGCCTTTATTGTGTTAAGCCATTGGTATTTTGGGGTTTGGTAGTCAGTTAATATGTGTTTGATACATGGATGATTAAAGAAAGCAGTTATAAAAGGAAATCATTTGATAAGTTCAAATGTATAAATGTACACTAATGTGTAGGTCTAGAAAGACTCTAGTTGCCTTTTGAGAATGAATTTAATTTGAAATATACAAAAAAAAAAGGAAGGAAGGAAGGAAGGGAGGGAGGAAGGAAGGAAAGTAGGAAGGGGGAAAGGGAAAGAAAAGGCATGGGTTCCTTAACCATATATATGTTTACCATCAAAAAGTGAAGCAAATAAATATTACAAATATATATATGTATATATATATACATGTATATACATGTATAGCATATGTGTATATATATAATATGTATGTGTATATATAGTATGATATATATATGTATGTGTGTATATTGATTGATATCCACAGCAAAAGTTTAAAACTTTCATCAAAATTGATAGAAAACAAGATATATTATTCCAGTAAATGCCAAGCCTTTTGGACATTCTATTAAAACACATTCAGGATGAATTCTAGTAATTTATTTTAGTCTTTGACAACGTGTATGTTCAATTTATGTATATTGCCTTTTATCAGAGCATAAAATGAAAAGACGTTAGAAATAATAAAAATGCAGTGGCATTAAAGGTAAACCTTATTGCAGAGAAAATCATAGTCTGATTGTTGAGTGGGCTTAAAGTGAGGACAATCAAAAAGAGCTGGTCTACAAAAAGACACATGTACCCCAATGTTCATTGCAGCACTACTTAAAATAGCCAGGACATGGAAACAACCTACACGTCCACAAACAGAGGAATGGATAAAGAAGATGTAGAACATGTATACAATGGAATATTACTCAGCCATAAAAAGGAACGAAATTGGGTCATTTGTAGAGACGTGGATGGACCTAGAGACTGTCATACAGAGTGAAATAAGTCAGAAGGAGAAAAATATCGTATATTAATGCATAATGTGGAATCTAAAAAAATGGTATAGATGATCTTATTTGCAAAGCAGAAATAGAGACACAGACATAGAGAACAAACATATGGATACCAAGGGGGAAGGGGAGGGTGGGATGAATTGGGAGATGGGGATTGACATATATACACTATTGATAGTAAGTATAAAATAGGTAACTAATGAGAACCTACTGTATAGCACAGGGAACTCTACTTAATGCTCTGCGGTGACCTAAATGGGAAGGAAATCCAAAAAAGAGGGGATATATGTATACGTATAGCTGATTCACTTTGCTGTACAGTAGAAATTAATACAACATTGTAAAGCAACTATACTCCACTAAAAATTAAAAAAAAAAAAGAGCTTGCCTAAATTCTACTTATTCCCTGATTTAAGGAGCAGGATGTATCAGCAGCACCATCTTCCTGTATTTTTTTCTCTTGGAGAATACCTTTTTTTTTAATCTAATAACTGACCTTGCCTCTTGTCATAGAGCACTTTATATCTTTCTATCATGACTGGGAAATGGCTAGGCAGTATAAGCTGCCTCAAAATTTATGAAATCTTTGTGTTCCTGCAAAGATCTGATCAGGGATGCTGAGCAATTGTGCTGATCAAATGCTTCCTAAATGTACCAGTTTGAAGTAGCAAACCAAGTTTACATACCTTAATTTGATAACATGTGATTTGATAAACCAACCCTCTCCGGAAGAATGTTGAAATATCCTAGACATCTGAACAGAAAAAAAATTTAAAGTAAGTATTAGTCTTAAGAAAAGTGTTATTTCTCATCTTATCTAGAGACTTGAAGCAAAGATAAGGATTTTGGTTTATTCCCAGACTTGTGAACTGATTATTTGCAGTGGTAAGACAAAACCGGGTTCTAGTTCTTGTAAAACTGAACAACCTCACCACAATTGTTCGATTTTTGCTATAAAATGAGATAACGCCATTATCTACGTCATAGAGTTGTTTTGAGGATTAAATGAAATAATGTATATCACACATATCACACCTTGCCTGGCATATTAAAAACTATTCATACTGTTCATTTTGATTATTGTCAAATGAGTTAAAGTATCTGTGCTATTTTTCAATTTGCCTTATTCTTGAATATGGCATCTAGTCTCCTATTGATATCAATTTGTTGATTTTTTAAATGAATATCTCATTATAAGAGCATTTGACATAACATGTAACAACATCTGTCATGAGACTCGACACCCTCACTTGTTAATCATCTGTCTGGCAGGCAGGATGTTTCACCACACTTCATACTGCCAGCAATTTATTACTTGCTTTTTCCAGTCTGAACCATTGAAGGATTTTGAATATTCAGTGAACTGATCTCCTGAAGGGACCTGATTCCCAAAAGATTACTGAGGCACTGCCTTAAGAGGCAAAGAAAGCACTGGACTGAGAGTCAGAAGTCAGAAATTGCAGGTCCATGTAAGTTTATGTAAGGCCCACTTCCGTGGTAAATCTTGCCCTCTAATTACTACATCCTTTGGGAAGAGGGAATATTTTCTCCCTCCCCAAGAGATTCCTCCCTCTCCCTGACTCCTCTAAATTAATAACAATGCTCAGTAGATTTTATCTCCTGAATATTGAATCTACCTCTCTTTTTTCAATTGCACTGCTATGGTCTAAAATCAGCTCCTTCGAAACCTGTGCCTGGGCCTTTGAAGCGGTCCCCTCACTGGCACGTTTATGTGATTCAGCTCTGTCTTTCCTCCCCTCACTTGTTCCCCCACAATGCCAGCATCCAGAATGATGTCTCTAAAGCACAAATCTGAGTATATTACACTCCTGCTTAAAAGCCATTGTCTCTCAGTGTGAGCTCCACAATCTTATCCCTTCATTGGCCTTACCCCACCCCTACCTTCAAGGCCTATTATCTACTGAATTACCTGTTCTTTCCTAATCCCATTGGACTGGTTCACACCTCTACAACTTTACACATTCACTTCCCTCTTCCTAAAGTACACTTTTTTTCCCAGGCAAATTTCTTCAATGACACTTATGTTATTCTCCAGTGACACCTAAGTTGTCTTTGACTTGCCTTCCTCAAACAAAGTTGAATACTCCTTTATTTGGGCCACCCCAGCGTCTTGCACATGATTCTATTGTAGCAATTATCACACTGGTTTACAATTGTCCTTCCCACTCTGGACTGTGAGCTGTGTGACAGCAGAGAGTGTGTTTGATTCATCTTTCTATCTTCAGTGTTTGGCACATTGCATGGTCCACAGTAAACACTCAATGCATATTTGATGAATAAACACATGAATGAATAAATGAGTAAATGAATTAAGGATTGACAATATCATAAAGGAGAGAAGATAATGGCACATTGTTTTAGCTTTATCTGCAAGTCATGTTGCTAAGGGTAAGTAGAAATCCATGGGAATCTTTTTTTTTTAATTAAAACATTTTTTTTATTTTTTATAGTTTCTTTTTTTTTAAGTTGACTTTTATTGGAGTATAGTTGCTTTACAATGTTGTGTTCTCCATGGGAATCTAAAGCAAGGTGGAAGCCAGAAGATTCCAGTGGTGACCACCCCCTCCCCGCCTTCATGAGTAGTCATTCCAGGAGTATGGAACAGTTCTGAGTTATGTCACTTACAATTTCACTAAGCTTCTCTGAACTCATTTCATTTCCATTTCTCAAGGAACAAGGAGAATAATCTAATTTTAAGATCTCCAGCACGTTATATAAATGTCCTCTGAAATTCTGAACTGTGTACATAACGGCACTTTGGGAAAGGATCAGGATTCTTATATCAGAGTATAAGAAAGTACTAAGAGTCTATTCAAACTAAAATGTGATATTAATAAGACCATGGTCCTATTAATAAGACTCCCTGAGGAGTCGACCTCTATTTTTAAAAATAGGTAGATTCTGGTACAGTACAGTGTTGGTATAACTACTCATAACAGCTTACATGTGTTAAGTCCATACTACATGGTAGGCATTGGACCAATTTCTTTGTCAACTTCATACCACCTTATGAGAAGAGTATTTTCTCTATTCTCATCTGTCCCATTTTATAGATGAAGAAACTGAAGCTCAAGACACTTAAATGTCTAAGGGTGCATAGGAGGTGGGTGGTTCTGGCATGTGAACCCAGGATACCTGGTTCAAGATCTTGTGTTCTTAAGTACATTAAGTGACATTGACAACCCTGAGTTACTTATATGCCTGATGACAGATGTTCAGGTTGGTGGGGGCAGAGAGGTCTTGGGGCAGGAAGCCCTTAAAGAAGGCCTCAAAGCACCTTTTATTTCCTGAATCTAAACCTTATAAAAGATAACCTCCAGGGAGGTTACTTCTTCCTGCTTCTAGTTTAACAGGGCTAAGGGAACCACTTCTTTTCAGACACCTAATCATTGCTGTAACCAATTTCTGGAAAAGTTTAATTCATGTCTATATTTTTCTACTGGGAGCTCAGTATATATAAGTAAATGTTATATTTAGTCCAAATTACAAAAGTTAATTGTATCCTTCCTTTTTTTAATGGTCCAAACCTAAGAATAGATTACTAGAGGCTCTTCCATTTAAAACAAGATAGTTTCTAAGCCCATAGTAAAATGAAAAATGAAATATGAAATGTTCACCTTAAAATCAGATACCAATTGTAGTCCTTGGTTTGAACTCCATCATCAAAACCCAAAATAACATGTTTGAAACAATACGTGTGGCTCTGACTAATAGTATACCCTGTTACTGTCTTTAGCAAGCTTGAACTTGTGCCTTCCCTCTGGCTGGGAACTGCATGCAGATTAAGTCCTCATGGAAGATCAGATGGGAGCTAGGAAATCCCTTTCCGGGTCCACCCATGAAAGTCAGACAAGTTCTGCAGATTTCCTGTTCCTTTCAGAGGAATATATACCAGCAGAGGACAAATATACCAAAAAACAAAAAAACAAACAAACAGATTGCTTTTCTCTTTCATCTCCAAGAAAACGTCCTGCTAGCTCAAAGGGATTTTTACTTCCTCTGAACCACTAAAATACTGATTGTTTGAGTCCTATATTTGACAATTATATTCTGCAATGTGGCAACTCTCATATTATCATATCATCTTGTAAGCTCTCATATGTCATATCATCTTGTTACCTAAATTTGCTTTTTGTATTATCTTACATGCATAAACTTCCATATATAAACCATACTGTATACTCCAAATAAGGAAAGGACTGTACTTTGTAGACCTTGGCATTTTTCCCAGCTTTGCACAAAGGATGTGCACAGTAACATTTTCCTAAATTGATTGATTCTCCAACTATGGTTAATCTTCATCAATGGTATGAAGAAAAAAAAAAAAAATGCTGGCTTTTGCATTCCTTCAAGACTCTTTCACTATACCCTGTCACTTCCTCTTTTTCTCATTTATTTAGTGATTCAACACAACTGATTAGGAGTATCCTATGTTTCAGGTACTGTGACAATACTGGTTAAAGAGTATGAACAAAAAGTTATGGTCCCGGGCTTCCCTGGTGGCGCAGTGGTAAAGAATACGCCTGCCAATGCAGGGGACATGGGTTCGAGCCCTGGTCCGGGAAGATCCCACATGCCACGGAGCAGCAAAGCCCATGTGCCACAACTACTGAGCCTGTGCTCCAGAGCCCGAGAGCCACAACTACTGAAGCCAGCGTGCCTAGAGCCCGTACTCTGCAACGAAAGAAGCCACCACAATGAGAAGCCTGTGCACCACAGCGAAGAGTAGCCCCTGCTTGCTGCAACTAGAGAAAGCCTGTGTGCAGCAACAAAGACCCAACTCAGCCAGAAAAAAAAAAGTTATGGTCCCTGGGCTCATAGAATACAGAGATAGAAGGTAATAAATAAAAAACTAAATACAGTACAGAAGGCAGGAATTCCCTGGCAGTCCAGAGGTTAGGACTCCACACTCTCACTGCCAAGGGCCCACTTCAATTTCTGGTCAGAGAACTAGAATCCCACAAGCCATGGCGTGGCCAAAAAAAAAACCCAATATACAAAAGGCAACTAGTATAGTAAGGTAACATAGGATAATGGCTGGGGGTCTATAATTACCTCCAGGGAGGTAACATGATACATGAAGGATCAGAAGAAGTAAGCGACAAAAAGAATAGGATCATGGGGCAATTCCAGGTAGAAGGAAGACAATGTGTAATTAATCTTAAAGAAGGCCATTATGGGCAGAGAATAGTGAGCAAGGAGGAGAATGTAGAAGTTGGAGGAGGGGCTTCCCTGGTGGCTCAGTGGTTCAGAATCTGCCTGCCAGTGAAGGGGACATGGGTTCGAGCCCTGGTCTGGGAAGATCCCACATGCCGCCGAGCAACTAGGCCCGTGAGCCACAACTACTGAGCCTGCGCATCTGGAGCTTGTGCTCCGCAAAAAGAGAGGCCACGATAGTGAGAGGCCCACGCACCGCAATGAAGAGTGGCCCCCACTTGCCGCAACTAGAGAAAGCCCTTGCACAGAAACAAAGACCCAACACGGCCAAAAATAAATAAATAAATAAATAAATAAATAATAAAAATAAAGCAATTCCTTTAAAAAAAAAGAAGTGTGGCAACAAATAACAAGTGTTGGAGAGGATGTGGAGAAAAGGGAACTCTTATACATTTTTGTTGGGAATGTGAATTGGTGCAGCTACTATGGAAAATAGTATGGAAGTTCCCTAAAAAATTAAAAATAGAACTACCATATGATCTAGCAATTCCACTTCTGGGTATTTGTTTGAAGAAAATGAAAACAGTATCTCAAAAAGATATCTGTACCCCCCATTTCCCCATGTTCATTGCAGCATTATTTACAGTAAACAAGACTTGGAAGCAACCTAAGTGTTCATTTATGAATATATGGATAAAGAAAATGTGGCTTATACATACAATGGAATACTATTCAGACATAAACAAGAATGGAATCTTGCCATTTGTGACAACACTGATGAACCTTGAGGGCATTATAAGTGAAGTAGGCCAGAGAAAGATAAATACCATATGATCTCACTTATATGGAATCTAAACAAGACAAACAAACAAAACAAATAAACAAAAACCTAAACTCATAGAAAGAGAACAGATTGGTGGTTGCTAGAGTTGAGGGGTGAGAGATAGGCAAAATGGGCTAAGGTGGTCAAAAGGTACAAACTTCCAGTTATAAAATAAATAAGTCCTTTGAGATGTAATGTATAACATGGTGACTATATCTAATACTACTGTATTGTATATTCAAAAGTTGCTAACTTAAAATTTCTCATCACAAGAAAAAAAATGGTAACTGTGTGGTGTTGCATGTTAACTAGACTTATAGTGGTGATCATTTCTCAATATATACAAATATCAATCATTATGTTGTACACCAGAAACTAATATAATGTTATACATCAGTTATATTTCAATTAAAAAATAAAATAATCTAAACATAATTCTGAATAAAGCCACCTACCAATAAAATGAAAAAAAAAAGAAAAAGAACTGTGGCAAGAGAATTGTAAAAAACACTGCCCTGTTAAATGAAAAACCCTATTTAAATAGCTGTGGAAATGAAAACAGTGTTGGTTTTCAACATTTAGAATCAAGCTATATAAGGATAAATAACCAAATCAAATGTAAATACTTTCCTATGTTGTTAATAATTCTGAGAAAGGATAGTGCAATGAGTAAAGAGTGGGAGTGCTGAGGTCCTCATCCTTGAATTAAGAGATAGTGACTATAGCTAATCATAAAAAATCATAATAATTAAGTCACTTTCTATAGACCCATTACTTCTTTGTTCTAGAATAACTCTCATAAGCTTAAAGGAGTACACTCTAGGCTAACATCCTGGGTTTTACTGTAGAAATCTATAGTCTCCATAGACATGTTTTCATTGAACAAAAATGGAAGACTCTTCTATTTGACTTTCTGCTGTGATAGACAAGGATTTAGCTTGCCTAATATACCTTAAAAAATTAGAAATGCCTTGATAATTGCCTAAGTTTTCAAGGAAAATCAAAATACTTGAGGGACATAACTAAATTTGATATTGATAAGAATCATAGACACATATCCTTGTATGTGACCCTTTATGTGTTTTAAAAGCAAAGTAAACAAAGTGGTGAGGCAAAACATGGCAGTCCTATATTCTTATCTGTACAAAGTTTAAGGAAAATGAGCTAAGAAAGAAAATCAAGATTTTAAAATTAGGGAGAATATCTGTTTCAACCAACAATTTCCTCAGGTGCTAATTAGTTGCCTACTCTAATCTACATACATTTAATGGTGCATGACGTTACTCTAAATATTTTACATACATTAAGTTATTTAATCCTTACACCACATGACCTACATGCTATATTATCCTCATTTTATAGAAGAAGAAATTGAGCCATGGACCAGCTAAATTCCTATAACAATTACATTCAAAGTCAGGCAGAAAAACACAGTTATAAACTTTCAAAATTTCTATTGGGCTTACCATTCTCTCAATCTGATGACTCCTTTCTTTAAATTCCCTTGAGGGTCTTATTCCATAGTTTTCTTTGTATTTTATATTTGTAACTTTAAAAGAGGCAAGATAATAGAATGGCTTATCATCTGAAAGGTAAAAGTAAACAAAAGACCCATGCTTAGGCATGATCAATTCCTTGTCCCCCACCCCCGGGAAATAGGTGTACTATAATGCAGCTTATTTCTTCTTAGTACAAAATTTATTGTAGTCATTTTTTTCAAATATTTTGTAATTTTATCATTGCACTGAGCTGAAATAGAAAATTCAGGCCTCAAAGTGTACTTTCAGAACACCCATTTACAGTGTTTATGCACATAAAAATTTTCACACAGTTAGGCAACATACAATGAAAAGTCAAATGTTGAAAGCAATTGCTGACAGTCATGTAAAATCTATCAATTTCCTTAAAGAATTATAATATAGGTATATCATAGCTAAGCTGTATTATGAAGATATATAAACAGGCTATCACTTTTTTCCTATGCTACTGATAAACTTACTTAAATAGAAACCTATATTTATTATTTTCACTTTCTTTTTGTTCATTCACTTCTCAATTCTCTGTAATTTACTCCTAACACACCACTGAAACTGCCATTGTCAAGGACAACAGTTATTATATCTAATGGTCACCTTTCTTTTGGTCTTTTTATTTAATCATCTTGATTTCTTAGCAGCCTTAATCATATTCCTTGAAATCTCATCTTTGGCTTTATGAAGCCATCTTCTAATTTTCTTCCTTCCTCCTAGCCATTCATCAGTTACCTTGGAGAACTCTTTATTTCTACTTCTATCCTTAGCCAGCCAATGATCTAGCCTTGGCCTGGTCATGTTAAATAACTTCTGTTTGTCCTAACTATAATGGCCTCACCCATCAGCTATTTGTTGATGTTAAAAGATAAACTGAGGCACGTTTAAATTTTCAAGACTTTATCTGAGCATACACAGATTCAGATCCAGCAGTATCAAACCAAAAGTGGTTAGGAGCACGCTACCAACAGGAGTTAGGGGAGACATTTTTATAGAGAAGATGCAGAAGTAAAGCAAAGAAATTATTTGATTGGCTACAACTTAAGCAGTTGCCTTATTTGGGAAAGTCCAGTTGGCTGTTTGTGACTGGTTGTTCTTAAGTTTAATTTTCTTGGATTTGTGTGCATTGATCCTAGCTTAGGTTTTGGTTTGCTTACATAGGCTACCAAGGAATTAAAGCCAGCTCAGTACAATGAATCCCCTGTTTAATTACTTAAACAATGGATGACTCCTAAATTTTTATCTCCAGACCAGAACTTTGTCATGAGTTTAAATTCTTTTTTTTTTTTTTTTTTTTTTTAGAAATTATGTTCATCACCTGCCTCATGATTAGCTCTTTCTTTTTTTTTTTTTTTAATTTATTTATTTATTTTATTTATGGCTGTGTTGGGTCTTCGTTTCTGTGCGAGGGCTTTCTCCAGTTGTGGCAAGCGGGGGCCACTCTGCATCACGGTGCGCGGGCCTCTCGGTATCGCGGCCTCTCTTGTTGCGGAGCACAGGCTCCAGACGCGCAGGCTCAGCAATTGTGGCTCACGGGCCCAGCCGCTCCGCGGCATGTGGGATCTTCCCAGACCAGGGCTCGAACTCGTGTCCCCTGCATTGGCAGGCGGATTCTCAACCACTGCGCCACCAGGGAAACCCGAGTTTAAATTCTTTATCAACTATCTTCAGGGAACTATTTGTTGGACATCCAATAGGCACCTTAAATGTAATATTTCCAAAGGGAAATAATCATTTACCTCTTCCAGGATTCAAACCTGTTTCACTTCCTCTGTTTTCTATCTTCTGAACAGTTCCATCATCCATATATTCACCCAAAGCTTGGCTTAATTCTCATTTGCAACATCCAGTCTTTCAGTCTCTAAGATCTATGGGTGCAACCCATTAATATCTCTCAAATCCCTTATCCCACCTAGAAAAGCTACATCCTTAATTCAGATCCTCATTAACCCAGCTAATGTCTATCCAAAACAAAATGACTTTTCTGTTAAAAAATGAAGTCCTCCATCTAGATTCTCTATCATAAATTCTGTCATTACAATCTACTTCATGACTCAGACTGGAAATTTTGGAGTAATCTTTGATCTCTTCCTATTAATCAACAGATTCTGAAAATTTCATCTCCTAAATTTTAAAAATCCATTGTCTATCCACAAATTCTATTGCCATTAATGCTCTAGTTTATTCCCTTGTCATTTATTGTCTGGAAAATGTAACAGCTTTCTAACTAGTATGCTGCCTCATATTCTGTTTTCCTCAAATCTATTCCCCACATAGTAGCAGAATGATCTTTTTAAATTGCAAATTTGACAATATCAGTTCTCCAATTAAAACACTTCCATTTTTCTCCATGGCCAATTGGGAAGGAATCTCAACTCTTCACTATGAACTACAAAGTTTTTCCTTGATGTAGATCCTGTCTACCTCTTGAGCATATTCTTTGTCACATTCCTGTTATGATTTATGTTGAAACTACAGCAGACTGCTTGCATTTGTCTGCATTCATCATGCAGTTTTCTTAAGATTTTGCTTATGTCATCCCTTTCACCTGTAATACCCTTTCCCAGGAATGCCCTTTTCATAGACCTCTCCGCTGCTTAAATCCCATCCATGGCATCACTCTTTATCGAGGAAGGTCTCTGGAATATTCAGCCTTAGGTAGGGACTTCACAAGTGCGCTGCTGTACTATCCTGTGAAGAACTCTGCAACAGTAACATAATGTGGATAGACTTTAGCCCACTAGTATGTCAACTCTTTGAGGGAATTGTTATAAAATTTTTGCATTTGAAGAGGAGGCACTATTTCGGGTAGTATGAGTAAAAAGAACAGTACCTTAAGCTTTTTATAATGCAATGAGTTAGTTAATAATTATTTTAATATTCAACATTTAATAAGTGCATAATAGCTATCATATATCATATAGTAGATATCATATATCACAGACTCTGTTCTAATCCTAATTTTTGTTTAATTTTCATTTTAAAACATTTTTCAGACTAGAAATGCTATATCAGAGACTCTGGAAGGAACAGAAAAGTATATATAAGGGAATAGAAATAATTTATAACCCAGCATCTAGAAGTAACTGATATTACTTTGGCTTATGTTTCTCCTTATAAAAATTATGTTTTAACTGACTGAAGCTTAGTGAAGTAGAAAAGTAACTTGCTAAAGATCACCCAACTAGTATGTGGTGGGCCTGAGATTAAAGCTAAGGTTCATTTGACTCTAAATCTCACGAAAGAGTATATTCCCTACTTTCCTGAAAGTGGAACCAGTCCTGCAGAATGGGAAGACAAATGATGCTATCCCAATTCAGACTTCATTTGCAGATTTCAAGAAGTCAAACTTTAAAAAAATTTAGAAAATTAAGTTTCTGGATTTTGTGAAAATAAAACTCTAAAGACTAAATTCTTCAAAACATTTAATGCAACTTTTTACAAAACAGATTTGTTTTTACCCCATAACAAAAGATATAATAAGTAATCCTAAATAATGCTGAAAAAAATTAATCTGGATCATGACAATTTTTTGTTGAAAAATATAACTTACTATATAATACTAGGTCACTAAAAAAAAAAAACCCAGATAATTTGCAAACTCTATGTTTGAATTTTTCTAGTTAATGTCATATTTCATGTGAATGGTGATGGTGGTGATTTTATTCATCAATATTAAAAGATCTTATACAATTATGAAGGTATCATTATTAAATATGTGTGTATACAAATATACATATATACACATATATATTTAATAATATATGTATTAAATGTGTATGTAATAATATATATGTATATATATCCCATGATATTTTTCATTGGCAGAAGATATTTGCAACATACACAACTGACAATGGACTTATATACAGAATATAGAAAAAACTATCCAAATCAATAAAAAAAGACAGATAACTCAAAAAATGGGGATAAGATTTAAACAGGCACTTAATAAAAACATGGAATCTAAATGATTAATTAACATATGGGTAGGTGCCCAACATCACTGGTAATCAGGCAAACACAAAATTACAATGGTAACACTACAGTCTACACCAAATTAGCAAATATGTAAAGGTATGACAGTAACAAATGTGGATGAGTATGTGGAGCAATGGAAACTCTCACATAGTGCTGGTAGGAAACAGTTTGGTATTATCCATAAAGTTTAAAAAGCACATGCCCAGTGACCCAGCAATTCTACATCTACGTATGTTCCCTAGATTAGGGATACCAAGATCCCTTTTATACATACCAAGATATATGAATAAGAAGGTTCATAGCAGTATTGTTTTAATGCCTAAAACCTGGAACCACCTAAAGTCCATGAACGACAAATTAATAAGTAAATTATGGCACGTTTAGGACAACGAATATCAGTCGATATTGAAAATAAGCGGACTTAAGCTACCTTCAGTAAGATGGATGACTCCTGAACAATATTGAGTAGAAACAAGGCTCAAAACACATGTATAATGTTATTATATTTATTCAACGTTCAAATATAATTTCATTTTAAAATGTTTTTTTCCCAAGAGGATCCAAATGAAAATCACAAGGATAAATAAGAATCCAACAGTTCGTCAGTCTTTTTATCATAATGAGTAACGAAAAGTTAGAGATATTGTCAGGCAGTTAATATTTAATTAATAACAGAAATTATCTTGTAAAGTGATACCCAAGAATTTATGGAGTTGTAAATATAAAACCTGTCAAAGAGAAAAAGTGGCCCCTGGGCCTTGTGCTATCGCCCAGGCCTTGGTATTCTTGTGTTGAACAGAAACAATTTCGTAGAACATCAGTATTAGACAGGTCCACTCCGTGACCATATAGATGATGACAAAAACCAGACTATTCCATGGATATGTCTGAACTCAAAAGCACCATCTAAGCAAGCAAAAAAAAACCCCCAAAAAAACAGAACATCTCCTTATTCTATTATGACCACTGCTTCTCTAACACTTACAGCTTTAACATCACTTCAGGTTTTGCTTTTCAGATGAGATTTATTAGAATACCAAATCACAGAATTATTCTAGCTTCCTGACAGCATCCAATCCAGCAAAAAAAGCTACTTCCTTGAACTCTCCCCCAAATCACCCAAATCTTTAATATATCCTTTCTAACAATCTCTGACTAAGCTCCCTGTGGTTCCCCATGGCACGTGCTCTCCTTCCCTGCATCAGGTAATAACCCAACTTGTTCAACTACAGATGTGTTCCTGGAGGTCTTTGGTTGAAGGGCATCAACAAATCATTCATATTCTAAAAGTCACCCTATTTTTTAATTGCCCATATATTAAAGAGTAGATAATTGGTCACAATTATAATACAGTGAAAACTTGTCATTTATAATTATCAAGATCCTCAGGATAAAAATAACTTCATCAACCACACTTCAATCCTTGAGATGTAAGTTTTACCATCAAGTCTGCTAAAATCTTTACTTCTGTTTTGGTTATTTCATATATTTCATTATTTTTAATTTCCTGCTTTTCAGATCCATTTATCTCTACTCTTTAAAATTAACATTTTAAAAATAATTATTCTTGGTGTTATCTTGGTTACTAGAATGTGTTTTCCTTCACTGACTTGGTTTTGATTTCCTTATGCTATAAAACAATGTACATAACTTTTTTGAAATACGTGTCATCTTATATCCCTCTATCTTACCCCTTCTACTTGTTTATCCTCTGTCAGACTGTCTTCTCCTTTGTTTTACTAAATTTCCATCCTTATTCATGCTATTCTCAATGAGCTGCATGGAAAGTCCATGTGACAGATTTATCAAGTTCTTGATTGTTAACCTCTGTATCAGTTTCCTATTACAGCTGTAACCAATTACCACCAGTTCAGTGCTTAAACCAACACAAATTTATTCTCTCACAGCTCTGAAGGTCAGAAGTCTGAAATGAGTTTTACAAGGCTAAAATCAAGACCTGTTATTTTTTCTTTCTGGTGAATCTAAGGGGTGAATCTTTTTCCTTGCCTTTTTTGGCTTGTAGAGGCTATCCTCATTTCTTGGCCTGTGGTCACGCATCACATTTTTCCCTTCTCCCCCTGCTTCTGTTGTCACATAGACTTCTTCCTTCTTTGAGTTTTTTGCCTCTCCTTTATAAAGATACTGGGATTACATTTAGGGCCCATCTGGAAAATCCAGAATAATCTCTCTTCAAATTCCTTAATGTAATCAAATCTGGAAAGTCACTTTTGTGATATAAGGTAACACTCGTAGGTTACAAAGATTAAGTCACAGTTGTATTGGGGGTGTGGGGACATTATTCAGCCTAACACAACCTCTATGACATTTTTAAAATACTTTTTGCCATTATTAGTATTATCCCTTTACTTTTTCCTTTTTTGGACACGTGAGGTATTGAAGATGAAGGGCATTTTTTTTTTTTTTGTATAAATATATATTTTATTTTTTAATGATTTTTTAAACATCTTTATTGGAGTATAATTGCTTTACAATGCTGTGTTAGTGTCTGCTGTATAACAAAATGAATCAGCTATATGTATACATATATCCCCATATCCCCACCCTCTTGTGTCTCCCTCCCACCCTCCCTATCCCACCCCTCTAGGTGGTCAAAAAGCACCGAGCTGATCTCCCTGTGCTATGCAACTGCTTCCCACTAGCGGTCTATTTTACATTTGGTAGTCTATATATGTCAGTGCTGCTCTCTCACTTCGTCCCAGCTTACCCTTCCCTCTCCCCGTGCCATCAAGTCCATTCTCTATGTCTGGGTCTTTATTCCTATCCTGCCCCTAGGTTCATCAGAACCAATTTTCTTTTTTAATTCCATATATATGTGTTAGTATATGGTATTTGTTTTACTCTTTCTGACTTACTTCACTCTGTGTGACAGACTTTAGGTCCATCCACCTCACTACAAATAACTCAGTTTCGTTTCTTTTTATGGCTGAGTAATATTCCATTGGATATATGTACCACATCTTCTTTATCCATTCATCTGTGAATGGACACTTAGGTTGTTTCCATATCCTGGCTATTGTAAATAGTGCTGCAATGAACATTGTGGTACATGTCTCTTTTTGAATTATGGTTTTCTCAGGGTATATGCCCAGTAGTGGGATTTCTGCATCATATGGTAGTTCTATTTTTAGTTTTTTAAGGAACCTCCATACTGTGCTCCACAGTGGCTGTATCAATTTACATTCCAACCAACAATGAAAAAGGGTTCTCTTTTCTCCACACCCTCTCCAGCATTTATTGTTTGTAGATTTTTTGATGATGGCCATTCTGACCCATGTGAGGTGATACCTCATTGTAGTTTTGATTTGCATTCTCTAATGATTAGTGATGTTGAGCATCCTTTCATGTGTTTGTTGGCAATCTGTATGTCTTCTTTGAAGAAATGTCTATTTAGGTCTTCTGCCCATTTTTGGATTGGGTTGTTCATTTTTTTGATATTGAGCTGCATGAGCTGCTTGTATATTTTGGAGATTAATCCTTTGTCAGTTGCTTCGTTTGCAAATATTTTCTCTCATTCTGAGGGTTGTATTTTCATCTTGTTTATGGTCTCCTTTGCTGTGCAAAAGCTTTTAAGTTTCATTAGGTCCCATTTGTTTATTTTTGCTTTTATTTCCATTTCTCTAGGAGGTGGGTCAAAAAGGACCTTGCTGTGGTTTATGCCACAGAGTGTTCTGCCTATGTTTTCCTCTAAGAGTTTTATAGTGTGTGGCCTTATATTTAGGTCTTTAATCCATTGTGAGTTTACTTTTGTGTATGGTGTTAGGGAGTGTTCTAATTTCTTTCTTTTACATGTAGCTGTCCAGTTTTCCCAGCACCACTTATTGAAGAGGCTGTCTTTCCTCCATTGTGTATTCTTGCCTCCTTTATCAAAGATAAGGTGACCATAGGTATGTGGGTTAATCTCTGGGCTTTCTATCCTGTTCCACTGATCTATATTTCTGTTTTTATGCCAGTACCATACTGTTTTGGTAACTGTAGCTTTGTATTATAGTTTGAAGTCAGGGAGCCTGATTCCTCCAGCTCCGTTTTTCTTTCTCAAGATTGCTTAGGCTATTTGGGATCTTTTGTGTTTCCATACAAATTGTGAAATTTTTTGTCCTAGTCCTGTGAAAATGCCATTGGTAGTTTAATAGTGATTGCATTGACTCTGTAGATTGCTTTGGGTAGTATAGTCATTTTCACAATATTGATTCTTCCAATCCAAGAACATGGTATATTTCTCCATCTGTTTGTATCATCTTTAATTTCTTTCATCAGTATCTTATAGTTTTCTTCATACAGGTCTTTTGTCTCCTTAGGTAGGTTTATTCCTAGGTATTTTATTCTTTTTGTTGCAATGGTAAAGGGGAGTGTTTTCTTAATTTCTCTTTCAGATTTTTTGTTGTCAGTGTATAGAAATGTAAGAGATTTCTGTGCATTAATTTTGTATCCTACTACCTTACCAAATTCATTGATTAGCTCTAGTAGTTTTCTGGTGGCATCTTTAGGATTCTCAATGTATAGTATCATGTCAGCTCAAACAGTGACAGCTTTACTTCTTCTTTTCCGATTTGGATTCCTTTTATTTCTTTTTCTTCTCTGATTCCTGTAGCTAAAACTTCCAAAACTATGTTGACTAATAGTGGTGAGAATGGGCAACCTTGTCTTGTTTTGATCTTAGAGGAAATGCTTTCAGTTTTTCACCATTGAGAATGATGTTGGCTGTGGGTTTGTCATATATGGCCTTTATTCTGTTGAGGTAGGTTCCCTCTATGCTTACTTTCTGGAGAATTTTTATCATAAATGGGTGTTGAATTTTGTTGAAAGTTTTTTCTGCATCTATTGAGATTTTCAGATGGTTTTTATCCTTCAGTTTGTTAATATGGTGTATCACATTGATTAATTTGCATATATTGAGGAATCCTTGTTCCTGGAATAAACCCCACTTGATCATGGTGTATGATCCTTTTAATGTGCTGTTGGATTCTGTTTGCTAGTATTTTGTTGAGGATTTTTGCATCTATGTTCATCAATGATATTGGCCTGTAGTTTTCTTTCTTTGTGACATCTTTGTCTGGTTTGAGTTTCGGGGTGATGGTGGCCTCCTAGAATGAGTTTGGGAGTGTTCCTCCCTCTGCTATATTTTGGAAGAGTTTGTGAATGATAGGTGTTAGCTCTTCTCTAAATATTTGATAGAATTCGCCTGTGAAGCCATCTGGTCCTGGGCTTTTTTTAGTTGGAAGATTTTTAATCACAGTTTCAATTTCAGTGCTTGTGCTTTGTCTGTTTATATTTTCTATTTCTTCCTGGTTCAGGCTTGGAAGTTTATACCTTTCTAAGAATTTGCCCATTTCTTCCAGGTTGTCCATTTTATTGGCATAGAGTTGCTTTTAGTAATCTCTCATGATCCTTTGCATTTCTGCAGTGTCAGTTGTTACTTCTTTTCATTTCTAATTCTGTTGATTTGAGTCTTCTCCCTTTTTTCCTTGATGAGAGTGGTTAATGGTTTATCAATTTTGTTTATCCTCTCAAAAACCAGCTTTTAGTTTTATTTGAAGGGCATTTTAAACACAAAATTTCTTCACTACCTTTTAACCCAAGAAGATAGTAACAAGAAAGACACAACTGCAGAAGATAATGTGGCTTATGCTTTTATTTCATGAGAGTTTAAGAAATGGATATTATCAATCCTCCAATAAAGTGTGTGGGAAGGTAAGCTGAGCATGTTGGACAATATTTCCTCTCTTCCTAGGAAGTCTTTCAAGTATGGTTTTATTGTTATGAATCATACAATTCTGTAAAATTTTAGGCAAAGTCTCAGTCACATATGATTATAAACATACATACCAAAGACAAAGGTAAATGACCTTGATTGATTGTCATTTGGTGTAACTGTGATATTGACTATCCATTTTTGCACCTAGTGCCGAATTCTGAGTTTTCTCTTGTTCCTTCGGTCATAAAACAATGTCTTTTTCCTTCAAAAATAATATTTAATCTTCAGCCCTTTAAAGATTTTTTCAGGTAACTCTTCTCGTATCATTAGCTTTTCTTGGGACAACTCATTAATACATTGATTTTGAAAAAAGTATATTAAACTCAACACATGATGTGATTTGTCTTTATTCTAAAGATAATCTTTTCATTCTTCCTTCTCTTTTTAAATATGTATTTGTTTTAGATGTGTCTATTCATGTAATAATGTATATTGCAAACTTCACTGGCTGGAAATATGAAACACTGGGCTCAATATAGGAGCAAACTATAATTTAGCATCAGTAAAAGATTAGTAATTAAAATACTAATAGCATGCAAATGGAATTTTTTATACAACAGAGAATTTCAAGATGTTAAGTCATGGAGCACTTAGGCAATAGAAATGTGACCTTGATGCTTACCCTCAACAACAAAATGAGTAACAATACCAATTGCAATTCCTATGATTGCTGCAATTGCCAATGTGAAAAGAGATAGCCTTATAGGGTCCCAAAATTGCTGTCTTCTTTGATATTCAACTCATGGGTAATCAGCTTCTGAAAATTCACCTGGTCTGTGATAATGGAAAGAAAAACAGTAAGACAAAAAAAAATTTATTATGGTACTACTCTATGTCCTCTTGCTATATTCCTCTATGAAAATAGTTTCTACTGCTAATTAACAATAAGATACTTAGATTTTGAAAAGAACACAAGTTTTTAGTTTGTTTACCCTCCCCTAACACCCCAGTCCCAGTATGTTTTAGTTAAAGCTCTACTGATATTGACATTCAAATGAGAACATCTTCCCACTATATTTTGTCTAACATATTGGCAATTTGAAATTTGGGTGGTGAAGTACAAAGGCTCACTTAGTAAAAAGATAATTTATAGATAACCTTTTCATATTTTAATAAGGAAATTTTAGCAACAAAATTATATAATAATCTCATCAGTGTCACTTGATTAAAAGATTTTAATACGTATACTTTTTTAATGACCTTAAAATTTTTCTTAATGGCTTGTTTTAAAAGTAGCAACATTACTCTTGAAGTCCTGATCAGAGTTCTTCACATTTTTATTAGTACCTTCCATTGAAACCACATATTGCAAATTGTACTGGATAAGACTCCAGTCCCCATGAAGACTCTTCATTTCCATTTGTCTCTTAACTTGTCCCAACTCATGCACTACCTGCCCACCCAATATATCTTAAGCCACTTAAATTATCTTTCTCCACTTGAGACCTGGTATTTATTTACTTTATTTTCTTTTTTTTTTTTTACTTTATTTTCTTTTACTTAAAAAATTTTATTTATTTATTTATTTATTTTTCTTTCTTTTCTGAATCCCCAAATAGGATTCAATATTTATTATTTTGCAAGTGAAATTTTTGGAAAAGTTTTTATGTTTTTAATTTTATCTTACAAATATTTATTTAAACTTGATTCATTAAATGAGATAATCTTAAGAATAATATCTACCACATTATAATAGTGTTTCAGGAACTATTCTAGAGCCCAAGAGGTATAAAGATTTTAAAGCATAGTCCTTGCCTGCGGGACACTCACACTTTAAAAGAGGTTACAGACATGGAAACAAGTAATTAATATATAGTGTGAACTGTGCCAAAATAAAACTTTGTACAAGAAGACAAAACGACCTCTTGGAGTGCTGTGTCAGGGAGTTTTATCAAGAAAGCAACATGATTGAAACTTTGAGTGATAAAAGTTCTCCAGGTATAAAAAAGGAGAAAAAAACAGAGAAAAAATAGCATGTGTGAAAAACAAAAATAAAATAAGAAACGCTAGGGATATGAAACAGCATTTATCACTAATAATTAGTACTGGGAAAAATATATGCATAAAATATGGATTTTGCCCTCAAAGAATTTATGGTCTCCCAAAGTATATCCATGATTGCAAGTCTTTCACAGCATTGTTGTACTAGAAAGAGGATATGGTAAGGCTGGTGGGCTGGACCAGCTCATGAGGAGTCTTATGACCCAAAGTAAAGAGCTTGAAATTGACTCTGCAGGATGTGGGGAATCAATAAAAACTTTAGTTAGGCTGAGAATTTAGAATAATCACAGAGGTATGAATGAGAATTACAGCAAGAGTGCAGACAGGAAGACCAGTTTAGAGGTCATTTTGCAGGTCCAGGAGAGAGAGGGTGAGGGCCTGAACTAAAGCTATGGCCTGTGGGGTGGAGAGGAGGAGATGGATTTAGCTCTAGTCCTTGAGCTTTGTTGACTGCTTAGCTGTGGGACAATGAAAAGATTAATGGCTCCCTTGTTTCCATGATTGTGTCTCCAGGCACAGGAAAATTTAATGAAAAGAAAGTGTTTCCAATGTAGACATAAATGTTGTTAATAAAGAGCAATATGCTCTCCTCATACTTGGTCTGAGCCAAATGGAAAGTATCCATTTTATATCTTCTCTTTGACTCATTTTATTTAAATTGTATCACTAACAATCACCTGTTTGCATAACTCTAATAAAAGTAACTATTAAAATTGGTATCACACAGCCCAGAAACAATTAAAAAGTTACTTATGTCTGTGTATGCAATGCATTCCTACTCACTGATAATCGAAGTCTCCATTTCCAAAATCTTTGGCATTAAGTATTCTTGATTATTTAGTTTATAGATATTTTGGTTGCTGCAATTTTTAAAAATTCTTACTTCCTCTTTCCCTAAGCTTTGTCAATTTGGTTGTAGTACCCTGAGCACTTCAAGAAGCAAGAAATGACAAAAATCAAATCTATGGGGGTGATGTTATATTATATCATGATAACACTATCATGGTAAAGGAGATTTTTTTTATCATGGCCACATTTAATTTTAAAATGAGTTTTGTCTGGTAATCAGCTATTCTCAGTCTGTTATAACTGGAATATTGACTTTTTTCTCATGTGGAAGCTGAAATAAGTTTTACCAAATACTCATTTCCATGTTTTGAAGTAGAGCCGGAGGGAGCAATATGCAGACACTAGCTAATTGCAAAGGTAGTGGTGTTTACCCTAATAGGGAAAAATAAGGTCGTAAAAACCCAACAAAGTATTCAGAAAATTTAAAGAAATTTGTTAGCTAGTCTGTTATGAAATGTTTGTATGAGCATAATAAACAAAATGCATTCAAGGCAGTGTTAAGTGTACAATGAGCTTTGAGAACTTGGCTATGATAAATTAGATTTTTAAAAAATGTACAACTGGTTCAAATTTTGAAAAAAGATTGTTTTATTTTAATCACATTTAAAATCCCTTTATATTATTCCTGTATGTTTCTTCTGATTTGTACATTACAATTTTTTATTCATTGAATATGATTCTGGTGATAAATGGAACTTTTTATAGCCTTTTATGGTACCTAGTATTGCATCTGTTTAAAACAGAGAATTAGGCCTAAGCTTGTTCTTTTTTAAAAAATGCATTAAAAGGAACAAAATATAGGAACTAAAGTCTTTTGGTAACATGAATAGATGTAAAATTTGAGTGGTTACACAAATGAAGTACATATGGAAATGGTATTAGAAAAAGCATGAAATTCAGCAGCAGAAATCTAAGGTTCAAGTCTTCGGTCATATATTGACCTTTTATCTTGATGTCTCTGATTCTAAGAATCCCTTGTCTATTAAATTAGGGTGATACTATCCCCCCACATTCCAAAGTGGTTGTAAGGATTTTAAGAAAGTGTATATGAGATATTTCATAATTTCTGAAGAACTATATGAATAGAAATTGTCAGAAACCATAAGCTTATTTGAGAAAAATAATAGATTATTCTACTACTCTGCATCTAACCCTAATACCTAACATAATTCCTCACATAAATGTTGCTGCTCTTTGAATGAATGAATGAATAAGTGAATGATGAATGAAAGAATTGCAGTCTAGGTCCTACATCCAGAAAAATCATTTGCATACAAAAGCTAAAGAATTCTAAAATGTGTTATTTCAATACTTACTAAACAATTATTTTATAAACACTATGTTTTAGGTGGTAATATTTATTGAATACACAGTGAGTAAAGTGAAAATACATGGTCCTTGCTGTCATAGTGTTTGTAGTCTAGAAGTGGAAAGATAAAACTAGTAAGCATAGAGATCCTTAAAAGTTGTGGTAAGAGCTATGAAGAAGATGAATAAGATATCTGTGGTCGAAAATAAGACTGTATAGATTAGGTAGGGAGAGGGGGACTACTTGAAAAGAGTAAAGGAGTCCTCTCTTCGAAGGTAATATTTATGCTGAGATGAAGTATGAGGAGAATGTATAGAAAGTTGCAAGTTTGTTTCTGGCAGATAGAAAGTATACAAAATGCTTGCATTAGAAAATAAATTGGCCAGTTGGAATTGGCCATTAAAAAAATTATCATGGATAAGCAGTTATAAACCAATGAACTGTTTCCTGGCTTAAAATATTGTTAATAATAGAAACATTTCAGTTTCTTTGGCAGAAGAAATTCCTTCTATATTACTGCAGAGGTAGCTCCTATTTATATTTTTCCTCTATCTAAGCATATGCTGCTATTTCATTCTTGTGACTTAGATACAGCGGATAAATTATGTTATCACAGACCAAAAAGATGTATGTAAAAAAAGCTCAGTCTTACACCTTTCTTTCTAGAGAGTCTCACAAATGTTTTGATCAAGAGAGCAAATATAACCTCTACTACTGCCCCCCTCCAAAATGACACCTTGGTAGATTAGCAATTAAGCCAGAGAGTTACATCCTTTTTTAGAGGCAGGCTTTTTGATGATAAGCACTGTAATCATACCTAAATAAACAGGTGAGAAATAAACAGGTGAGAAAGCTTGCCCCTTCCCAATCACTGGTTGTAATGAGCTCTATAATTAGTATATCAAAAGTAGCTGGTAATTGGACATAAGACAATTGCTTACTTGAGAGAACCTACAGCCAGTTCAGTCTTGAATTTTAAGTTTATTTAAGCAATTGAAACACAGCTGCTTTTCCACAGTTTCCTTTACTGAACTTTTCTTAAAATGGAGGCTTTTAATATGACAAAATCGATTGGGGTTCTAACTAGTGTAGTTTAAGAAGCATTGTGCAGAAGTAGGCTACCTTCACTGTATCTTGCGTTAAATGGCATGAGTATCGTGCTGTGCAGTGGATCCTTGTTGCTTCTCTATTTTATGTAGAGTAGTTTATATCTTTTAATAATATACTCCTAATCTGTCACTCCCTCCCTCTCCCCTTTGGTAGCCATAAGTTTGTTTTCTATGTACAAATAAATAAATAAATGGGTGTCTTTTATGTCAGGCACATTGGGGCAATTGTTATATCATTAAGACATGTCCTAGCCCCTCAAGCCTCAGCGTAGGTAGATCTTTTAGATTCTTGATCTTAATGTGAGAATCCATGGAATAAAAGCTGTTCAAAATCCAGTGAAATATGGAACTACATGGAAAAGCCATAGTACTTTTGACCAGATTAAAGAACAATGAGTTACAAATAAGTCATGACAATGAAAACGTGTAAGATAGCCTATTAGTACCTAAATTATTATTTCAGAATTTTCAAAGTTAATCCATTTGTTCCCTTTTAAAGAGTTAAATTGAAATACATGTAAGCATATCTGGTTAAGATGGATTGTACAAGTCACAAGAGGACACTCGTGATGAGAGAGATATCCCCAGGCTATAGTAAAACATCCTTAATCACCAAACGTCACTACCAGGTATACTCTGGTAATTAAAGAGTCAGATAACATAAGTGTTACATTTAAACTTTATATTTAGGATTTATTTTCTGTCTGTCTATTTTTCTTGGTACGACTGCAGCCACTAATTTTTTTTTTTAATTTATTTTTTATTTTAATTTATTTTATTTTTGGCTACATTGGGTCTTTGTTGCCATGCGTAGGCTTTTCTCTAGTTGCGGCTAGTGGGGGCTACTCTTCATTGTGGTGCGCAGACTTCTCACTGCGGTGGCTTCTCATGTTGCGGAGCGTGGGCTCTAGGCGTGCAGGCTTCAGTAGTTGTGGCACGCGGGCTCCAGTAGTTGTGGCATGCAGGCTCAATAGTTGTGGCTCACGGGCTCTAGAGCGCAGGCTCAGTAGTTGTGTCCCACAGGCTTAGTTGCTCCGTGACATATGGGATCTTCCCGGACCAGGGATTGAACCCATGTCCCCTGCATTGGCAGGTGGATTCTTTTTTTTTTTTTTTTTAAACATCTTTATTGAAGTATAATTGCCTTACAATGGTGTGTTAGCTTCTGCTTTATAACAAAGTGAATCAGTTATACATATACAATATGTTCCCATTTCTCTTCCCTCTTGCATCTCCCTCCCTCCCACCCTCCCCATCCCACCCCTCTAGGTGGTCACAAAGCACCGAGCTGATCTCCCTGTGCTATGCGGCTGCTTCCCACTAGCTATCTATTTTACATTTGGTAGTGTATATATGTCCATGACACTCTCTTACCCTGTCACATCTCACCCCACCCCCTCCCCATATCCTCAAGTCCATTCTCTAGTAGGTCTGTGTCTTTATTACCGTCTTGCCACTAGGTTCTTCATGGCCTTTTTTTTTTTTCCTTAGATTCCGTATATATGTGTTAGCATACTGTATTTGTTTTTCTCTTTCTGACTTACTTCACTCTGTATGACAGACTCTAACTCCATCCGCCTCATTACAAATACCTCCATTTCATTTCTTTTTATGGCTGAGTAATATTCCATTGTATATATGTGCCACATCTTCTTTATCCATTCATCTGTCGATGGACATTTATGTTGCTTCCATGTCCTGGCTATTGTAAATAGAGCTGCAATGAACATTTTGGTACATGACTCTTTTTGACCTATGGTTTTCTCAGGGTATATGACCAGTAGTGGGATTGCTGGGTCGTATGGTAGTTCTATTTTTAGTTTTTTAAGGAAGCTCCATACTGTTCTCCATAGTGGCTGTATCAATTTACATTCCCACCAACAGTGCAAGAGTGTTCCCTTTCCTCCACACCCTCTCCAGCATTTATTGTTTCTAGATTTTTTGATGATGGCCATTCTGACCGGTGTGAGATGATATCTCATTGTAGTTTTGATTTGCATTTCTCTAATGATTAATGATGTTGAGCATTCTTTCATGTGTCTGTAGGCCATCTGTATATCTTCTTTGGAGAAATGTCTATTTAGGTCTTCTGCCCATTTTTGGATTGGGTTGTTCGTTTTTTTGTTATTGAGCTGCATGAGCTGCTTGTAAATCTTGGAGATTAATCCTTTGTCAGTTGCTTCATTTGCAAATATTTTTTCCCATTCTGATGGTTGTCTTTTGGTCTTGTTTATGGTTTCCTTTGCTGTGCAAAAGCTTTTAAGTTTCATTAGGTCCCATTTGTTTATTTGTGTTCTTATTTCCATTTCTCTGGGAGCTGGGTCAAAAAGAATCTTGCTGTGATGTATGTCATAGAGTGTTCTGCCTATGTTTTCCTCTAAGAGTTTGATAGTGTGTGGCCTTACACTTAGGTCTTTAATCCATTTTGAGTTTATTTTTGTGCATGGTGTCAGGGAGTGTTCTAATTTCATACTTTTACATGTAGCTGTCCAATTTTCCCAGCACCACTTATTGAAGAGGCTGTCTTTTCTCCACTGTATATGCTTGCCTCCTTTATCAAAGATAAGGTGACCATATGTGTGTGGGTTTATCTCTGGGCTTTCTATCCTGTTCCATTGATCTATATTTCTGTTTTTGTGCCAGTACCAAACTGTCTTGATTACTGAAGCTTTGCAATATAGTCTGAAGTCAGGGAGCCTGATTCCCCCAGCTCCATTTTTCGTTCTCAAGATTGCTTTGGCTCTTCGGGGTCTTTTGTGTTTCCATACAAATTGTGAAATTTTTTGTTCTAGTTCTGTGAAAAATGCCAGTGGTAGTTTGATAGGGATTGCATTGAATCTGTAGATTGCTTTGGGTAGTAGAGTCATTTTCACAATGTTGATTCTTCCAATTCAGGAACATGTTATATCTCTCCATCTATTTGTATCATCTTTAATTTCTTTCATCAGTGTCTTATAATTTTCTGCGTACAGGTCTTTTGTCTCCTTAGGTAGGTTTATTCCTAGATATTTTATTCTTTTTGTTGCAATGGTAAACGGGCGTGTTTTCTTAATTTCACTTTCAGATTTTTCGTCATTAGTGTATAGAAATGCAAGAGATTTCTGTGCATTAATTTTGTATCCTGCTACTTTACCAAATTCATTGATTAGCTCTAGGAGTTTTCTGGTAGCATCTTTAGGATTCTCTATGTATAGTATCATGTCATCTGCAAATAGTGACAGCTTTACTTCTTCTTTTCCGATTTGGATTCCTTTTTTTTCTTTGTCTTCTCTGATTGCTGTGGCTAACACTTCCAAAACTATGTTGAATAATAGTGGTGAGAGTGGGCAACCTTGTCTTGTTCCTGATCTTAGTGGAAATGGTTTCAGTTTTTCACCATTGAGGACAATGTTGGCTGTGGGTTTGTCATATATGGCCTTTATTATGTTGAGGAAAGTTCCTTCTATGCCTACTTTCTGCAGGGCTATTATCATAAACGGGTGTTGAATTTTGTCAAAAGCTTTCTCTGCATCTATTGAGATGATCATATGGTTTTTCCCCTTCAATTTGTTAATATGGTGTATCACATTGATTGATTTGCATATGTTGAAGAATCCTTGCATTCCTGGGATGAACCCCACTTGATCATGGTGTATGATCCTTTTAATGTGCTGTTGGATTCTGTTTGCTAGTATTTTGTTGAGGATTTTTGCATCTATGTTCATAAGTGATATTGGCCTGTAGTTTTCTTTCTTTGTGACATCTTTGTCTGGTTTTGGTATCAGGGTGACGGTGGCCTCGTAGAATGAGTTTGGGAGTGTTCCTCCCTCTGCAATCTTTTGGAAGAGTTTGAGAAGGATAGGTGTTAGCTCTTCTCTAAATGTTTGATAGAATTCACCTGTGAAGCCATCTGATCCTGGGCTTTTGTTTGTTGGAAGGTTTTTAATCACAGTTTCAATTTCAGTGCTTGTGATTGGTCTGTTCATATTTTCTATTTCTTCCTGGTTCAGTCTTGGCAGTTTGTGCATTTCTAAGAATCTGTCCATTTCTTCCAGGTTGTCCATTTTATTGGCATAGAGTTGCTTGTAGTAATCTCTCATTATCTTTTGTATTTCTGCAGTGTCAGTGGTTACTTCTCCTTTTCCATTTCTAATTCTATTGATTTGAGTCTTCTCCCTTTTTCTCTTGATGAGTCTGGCTAATGGTTTATCAATTTTGTTTATCTTCTCAAAGAACCAGCTTTTAGTTTCATTGATTTTTGCTATTGTTTCCTTCATTTCTTTTTCATTTATTTCTGACCTGATCTTTATAATTTCTTTCCTTCTGCTAGCTTTGGGGTTTTTTTGTTCTTCTTTCTCTAATTGCTTTAGGTGCAAGGTTAGGTTGTTTATTCGAGATGTTTCCTGTTTCTTGAGGTAGGCTTGTATTGCTATAAACTTCCCTCTTAGCACTGCTTTTGCTGCGTCCCATAGGTTTTGGGTCGTCGTATCTCCATTGTCATTTGTTTCTAGGTATTTTTTGATTTCCCCTCTGATTTCTTCAGTGATCACTTCGTTATTAAATAGTGTATTGTGTAGCCTCCATGTGTTTGTATTTTTTACAGATCTTTTCCTGTAATTGATATCTAGTCTCATAGCGTTGTGGTCAGAGAAGATACTTGATTCGATTTCAATTTTCTTAAATTTACCAAGGCTTGATTTGTGACCCAAGATATGATGTATCCTGGAGAATGTTCCATGAGCACTTGAGAAAAATGTGTATTCTGTTGTTTTTGGGTGGAATGTCCTATAAATATCAATTAAGTCCATCTTGTTTAATGTATCATTTAAAGCTTGTGTTTCCTTATTTATTTTCATTTTGGATGATCTGTCCATTGGTGAAAGTGGGGTGTTAAAGTCCCCTACTATGATTGTGTTGCTGTCGATTTCCCCTTTTATGGCTGTTAGTATTTGCCTTATGTATTGAGGTGCTCCTATGTTGGGTGCATAAATATTTACAATTGTTATACCTTCCTCTTGGATCGATCCCTTGATCATTATATAGTGTCCTTCTTTGTCTCTTGTAATAGTCTTTATTTTAAAGTCTATTTTGTCTGATATGAGAATTGCTACTCCAGCTTTCTTTTGATTTCCATTTGCATGGAATATCTTTTTCCATCCCCTCACTTTCAGTCTGTATGTGTCTCTAGGTCTGAAGTGGGTCTCTTGTAGACAGCATATATATGGGTCTTGTTTTTGTATCCATTCAGCCAGCCTGTGTCTTTTGGTGGGAGCATTTAATCCATTTACATTCAAGGTAATTATCGATATGTATGTTCCTATTCCCATTTTCTTAAATGTTTTGGGTTTGTTATTGTAGGTGTTTTCCTTCTCTTGTGTTTCTTGCCTAGAGAAGTTCCTTTAGCATTTGTTGTAAAGCTGGTTTGGTGGTGCTGAACTCTCTCAGCTTTTGCTTGTCTGTAAAGGTTTTAATTTCTCCATCACATCTGAATGAGATCCTTGCTGGGTAGAGTAATCTTGGTTGTAGGTTTTTCTCCTTCATCACTTTAAGTATATCCTGCCACTCCCTTCTGGCTTGCAGAGTTTCTGCTGAAAGATCAGATGTTAACCTTATGGGGATTCCCTTGTGTGTTATTTGTTTTTTTTCCCTTGCTGCCTTTAATATGTTTTCCTTATATTTAATTTTTGACAGTTTGATTAATATGTGTCTTGGCGTGTTTCTCCTTGGGTTTATCCTGTATGGACTCTCTGTGCTTCCAGGACTTGATTAACTATTTCCTTTCCCATATTAGGGAAGTTTTCAACTATAATCTCTTCAAATATTTTCTCAGTCCCTTTCTTTTTCTCTTCTTCTTCTGGGACCCCTATAATTCGAATGTTGGTGCGTTTAATGTTGTCCCAGAGGTCTCTGAGACTGTCCTCAGTTCTTTTCATTCTTTTTTCTTTATCCTGCTCTGCAGTAGTTATTTCCACCATTTTATCTTCCAGGTCACTTATCCTTTCTTCTGCTTCAGTTATTCTGCTATTGATCCCATCTAGAGTATTTTTAATTTCATTTATTGTGTTTTTCATCATTGCTTGGTTCCTCTTTAGTTCTTCTACGTCCTTGTTAAATGTTTCTTGCATTTTGTCTATTCTATTTCCAAGATTTTGGATCATCCTTACTATCATTATTCTGAATTCTTTTTCAGGTAGACTACCTATTTCCTCTTCATTTGTTAAGTCTAGTGTGTTTTGACCCTGCTCCTTCATCTGCTGTGTGTTTTTCTGTCATCTCATTTTGCTTATCTTACTGTGTTTGGGGTCTCCTTTTCACAGGCTGCAGGTTCGTAGTTCCCGTTGTTTTTGGTATCTGTCCCCAGTGGCTAAGGTTGGTTCAGTGGGTTGTGTAGGCTTCCTGGTGGAGGGAACTAGTGCCTGTGTTCTGGTGGATGAGGCTGGATCTTGTCTTTCTGGTGGGCACGTCCACATCTGGTGGTGTATTTTGGGGTGTCTGTGGCCTTATTATGATTTTAGGCAGCCTCTCTGCTAATGGATGGGGCTGTGTTCCTGTCTTGCTAGTTGTTTGGCATAGGGTGTTCAGCACTGTAGCTTGCTGGTCATTGAGTGATGCTGGGTCTTGATGTTGAGATGGAGATCTCTGAGAGATTTTTGCCGTTTGGCATTACCTGGAGCTGGGAGGTCTCTTGTGGACCAGTGTCCTGAAGTTGGCTCTCCCACCTCTGAGGTACGGCCCTGATGCCTGGCTGAAGCACCAAGAGCCTTTCGTCCACATGGCTCAGAGTAAAAGGGAGAAAAAATAGAAAGAAAGAAAGAAAGAAAGAAAGAAAGAAAGAAAGAAAGAAAGAAAGAAAGAAAGAGGCTATAATATAGTGAAGTAAAACAAAGCTATTATAAAGCAAAGGTATACAGAAAAAATTTCCCCCAGAAGCATATACATATACACTCACAAAAAAAAAGGAAAAGGGGAAAAATTAATATATCCTGCTCCCAAAGTCCACCTCCTGAATTTGGGATGATTCGTTGTCTATTCAGGTATTCAACAGATGCAGGCACATCAAGTTGTTTGTGGAGTTTTAATCCGCTGCTTCTGAGGCTGCTGGGAGAGATTTCCCCTCCTCGTCTCTGTTCGCACAGCTCCTGGGGTTCAGCTTTGGATTTGGACCCGCCTCTGCGTGTAGGTCGCCTGAGGGCGTCTGTTCCCCGCCCAGACAGGACGGCGTTAAAGGAGCAGCTGCTTCGGGGGCTCTGGCTCACCCAGGCCGCGGGGAGGGAGGGGTAAGGAGGAGGCGGGGCGAGCCTGTGGCGTCAGAGGCCGGCGTGACGTTGCACCAGCCTGAGGTGCGCAGTGCGTTCTCCCGGGGAAGTTGTCCCTGCATCACGGGAGCCTGGCCGTGGCGGGTTGCCCAGGCTCCCGGGAGGGGCGGTGTGGAGAGTGACCTGTGCTCGCACACAGGCTTTTTGGAGGCGGCAGCAACAGCCCCAGCATCTCACGCCCGTCTCTGGGGTCCGCGCTGATAGCCGCGGCTCGCGCCAGTCTCTGGAGTTCGTTTAGGCGGCGCTCTGAATCCCCTCTCCTTGCGCGCCGCGAAACAAAGAGGCAAGAAAAAGTCTCTTGCGTCTTCGGCAGCTGCAGACTTTTTCCCGGTCTCCCTCCCAGCCAGCTGTGGTGCGCTAACCCCTTCAGGCTGTGTTCACGCCGCCAACCCCAGTCCTCTCCCTGCGATCCGACCGAAGCCCGAGCCTCCGCTCCCAGCCCCGCCCGCCCCGGCGGGTGAGCAGACAAGCCTCTCGGGCTGGTGAGTGCTGGTCAGCGCCGAGCCTCCGTGCGGGAAGTGCGGGAATCTCTCCGCTTTGCCCTCCACACCCCTGTGGCTGTGCTCTCCTCCGTGGCTCCGAAGCTTCCCCCCTCTGCCACCCGCAGTCTCTGCCCGCGAAGGGGCTTCCTAGTGCGTGGAAATCTTTCCTCCTTCACAGCTCCCTCCCACTGGTGCAGGCCCTGTCCCTATTCTTTTGTCTCTGTTTTTTCTTTTTTCTTTTGCCCTACCCAAGTACGGGGGGAGTCTCTTGCCTTTTGGGAGGTCTGACGTTTTCTGCCAGCGTTCAGTGGGTGTTCTGTAGGAGCAGTTCCACGTGTAGATGTATTTCTACTGTATCTGTGGGAAGGAAGGTGATCTCCGCGTCTTACTCTTCCTCCATCTTCTCTCCTCTCTCCCCACTGTCCGGCCTCCGTCCCCGCGACTGTCACGGCTTCGGCCGCCGGGGCACCTCCAGACCCGGCAGCCTCAGTGAGGTCGCCCTCCCCTCGGGCTCCGGGGCTGTTCCCTGAGGGCGGAGGGAAGAGACCCCGAGCCGGGAGTTCCAGCTCTGAGGAAACGCAGGTTCTGTTCAGCGCGCGGTGGGTGGGACCTCTCTGGCAGGTGGATTCTTAACCACTGCGCCACCAGGGAAGCCCCTCAGCCACTAATTTGAGACACTTTATAACACATGGTTTGGCACAGTACTCTGTGCCCCTTTTTAAACTTAATCCCTTAGTGCTTTAGTTTATTCAGTTATAAAATTGGGATTTGAACCAGCTCACTATTTGAACCAGCTCATTACTGAAATACAAGTATTGGCCTTACTTTTCCCATTTCCAGACTTCATAATATAGTTGGTGTGTGTGTGCACGCTCACGTGCATGTGCATGTGTTTGATTTTCTAAGGTTATTTCACCAGAGGCATTTATGAGATTATTGAATAATTGTGTGTTGGTTTAGCATTAATTGGCTACTTCTCAGCTTCTCTGAGCTAATTGTAATATACTGCTTTCCAAGGATATATATATATATATATATATATATAAATTGGGTTGGCCAAAAATGTTCATTTGGGTTTTTCCGTAAGATGTAATGGACCCAAACAAACTTTTTTGGCCAACCCAATATATATGTGTGTGTGTGTGTGTGTGTGTTTGTGTGTGTGTGTGTATCACATTTAATTTTTAATAAGAGAGACTTTTAGGATATAGGCACTACAGTACTTTATTTGTGGATTCAGAGACAAAGCTTGTCCTAAGCTTTGTAAACTCAGGTATTATCTACTTTCTCTAAACTCTAAATAGATTAGAAGTTTTTCCAGTACTTTTCTCTCCCACAGTCTTACTATGTGACTACTGAGATCATGGTAAAGGTCCTAAAACTACATATTAATAATAATACGATTTGTTTATTCATGTAAAATATGTCAGGTGTTTCCAGACAAAGCTCTGGTAGTACTGAGCTTGGAGTATACCCAGAACCACATGACCCATGATCTGGTCAGCAGGTTTGTTACATGTCCTTTTGTTATACTTATTTCAATTCTATTTAAGAACATTTTATTATATGCCTAATATATTCCAAACACTGGGGATACAAAAATTTAAAAACAAAACAACAATGACATAGACTTTGTATTCAAGGGGCTTATGGTAGAGTAGAAAGACATAAAATAATAAAATCAACACAGTGTCATAGGAAAATAATAGATTTACTGACTATCGTAATAAGGAAACAGAGGATCAAATAATAAAAGTTGTTTGGGAAAGGAACAGAAATGGGTACAGATAAGACTTCTCAGATAATATGACAGCTGAGCCAGGACTTGAAAGATAAAGGGAGTTCTCCAGTATGTGATACAGGTTAACATGCTGCCCCTTTTACTCCTTGCTTACAAGCAGAACAAATTCTCATTATCATGAAAGCACCTTTTGAAACAGAAATATGACCGTAGGATTTATTTGAAAGTCAAAGAAAACTCCCTGATTAATAGCATTTTCCACTACTACTCAAAAGAAAAATTGATAAAAATGACAAAAGAGAACAATTCACATATTTCAGATAGAAGATGAGAAGTGAAAAGAGTTTAAGAGAATCTGGGAAACCAGTCTAAACAGTCTAATTTACTTCAGTTTATGGCAGTGCAGTTCTCTTCAGGAGATTTCTTTCTATGGAAAGACTTGGCTACACTGGAAAACATGAGTCAAAAACATTGGCAAAATGATGGGTAGTAAAAAAGAGGAACTGATTGTATTGTTGCAGCACTTAAATGATCTAGCTATCCAAGTAGTGACGACACTAGTATTTTCATGACAAGGCAAAATCTGCCTTGAACTTGATAAGAATTTCAAAGACAAAAACCATAAATCAAAGGACTCTGGCAAGAAATGTCCTTGGTTTTGTACCAAAGGCACATGTGATTATATTCTGTAAATGGCATAAGTGACTGCAGAAGCACAAGGAGCTGGCAAAGTGGGGGGAAACTGGGGGAATTTCAAGTATGAGTTAGTTGTCAAAATTATCTTCCCTATCGGCCAGATGTGACTGGTTTGGCAGGCAACGGAGGAGGGCAAAGCTGCAGAGTGTGGGCAGAAATTGCATAGCATCTTGATCCTTTACTGGAATGTGTGCTGTATATGTAGAGGGAAGAGGGGGAGGCAGGAGGTTAGTCTTATTAAATCTTATTTACATAGCGCAACATAATATAAAAGCATGTAAGATATTTCAGGATATCAGTGACAACAATTTCATGTTTTCCAAAAAATTTTTTAAGACCTATGAGTTCTAGAGCCAGCATAAGATCTACTCCCCTTTGTAGCTGCCCTTCAAAATCGTAATTGCCATTTTGTAAGCACCCAGAAGCAACCTCCTTCCATGCTATAATATCAGCAAGGTCAGCTCTACCTCTGAAAGCAGCTACACAAGCAACAATATTTAGTAACTTAATTATTTATGTTACAAACATGAGTAACATTTCTACTGTTTCCCCATGTCCTTCAAAGATATGCCAGGCATTTCAAAATCTTTTATTTTCTGGATGACTATGAAAATTGCATTAAAATGATCCCATTTTTCACCTCAAGAAGACTTTATGGTTACTATGACTATCAAGCACACTGTTAAAAAGACACCTTTGATTTTATTCATTGATTCAACATATGTTCATTGAGGATCTACTTATTTCAGACACTATTTTAGATAGTAGAGAAATAGCAGGAGTGAGGATGTATTCTCTGCCTTCACATCTCCTGGTGGAGAAGGCAGTGAGCAATAAATAAGTCTACTCATAAATGTAAAGTGCCAGGTAAGAGGATAGCAAATGAACAGGGATGAGGTGGGATTAAAGAGATCAGGGGAAACCTCTCTGCAAAGGTGACATCTAAGCAGAGATATGAATAAAGCGAAGGATGGAATCATTCAGATATCTGAGGGGAAAGTATTGTAAGCAAAGGGAACAGTAAGTACAAGTGTCCTGAAGTGGGAGGAGACTGGGTGTTTGCAGAAGAGCCACAATGTCAATATGGCCAGTGTGCAGTGAACCAGCAGAAAAGGGGAAAAGATAAGGTCAAAGAGAGTCATATACCAGTTCATAGCCTAGCAGACCATGTTAAGGACTTTTTTATGTTATTCTGAATGAGAAGGAAAGCCATTATAGAGTATTGATCAGTGGAATGTAATGGTCCTTTTAAAAGAATCACTCCGCGGAGAATACTCCGTGGTGGTGTTGGGGGTAGCATGAAGGGTGAGAGCAGGGAAACTGGTTAGTGGTTCAGATGAGAGATGATGGTGGCTGGGACTGTGAGACTTTGGCAGTGAAGAGATCGGAATATATAATTAGATTCAGGATGTATTTTGAAGGCATATCTGACAGACTCTGCCGATGAATTAGTTGCAGAATGTGAAAGAAAGAGAAGAAGGAAGGAGGATTCCAACGTGTTTTAGCCTGAGCAGGGGAACAAAACATTTTGAAGGCCTTGAGACCTCTTTCTCAAAGTAGTGCTTCTTCGGAACTCTGATGTACAACACCGATTTGAGACAGAGCTGTTCGGCGATGGAGAGGGTACACAGAACTCTACCAGTATGTAATTTCCCCATTGAGACACATTTGCAAGAATTAACTGCTGACTTTCACAATGACATACAAATTCTTTAGCGCAACCTGAAGGTCCCTCATGATGGAGTTCTTGGCAGCCTGATCTGTCACACAGCCCCTTCTCATCTCTCATATTTGATTCTCCAGCCTTTACCTGCCATACACCCGGGGAGCACCTAATCACTTTTCAAGTGTCCCTCTATAAAATCTTTTCAACATAGGAAAATCTTGGGGAGGCTTTGACCTGTAAGAAAAGAACCAACAAGACAAGCAGTAGATATAAACATGAGCCATTTATTCCCTCTCTGTCCCAGGGCCTCAGAAGAGGTAGGAAAGGCTGGTATCTAGAGAAACAGTCTTTGACAGAGATACCTGCGTCCTCTGAGCCTAGTTGCAGTTACGAATGTATTTGTAAGTCTGGGAGTAGGGATTTAAAGACTCCTTACTTGATTTTACCTTGGAATCCATATAGAAGCTTAGAATTCATAGTTAAACATAACTTATAATTAATCCACTCAATCACCAATGCTACAGTCCCCATTATCATATCACTGCTATAATGTTGGCCAACCTGTTCTTGAAACCCTTCCTTCCTAACTTCCTGAGGAAATTCCTTTTACCTTTAAATAACCTGACAGTGGTTTTTAGGAATGCATTCCTAAACTTTATATCCATTACATTAGTTATATTTCCTTAGGATCATATAAAATGGATCTAATCCTCTGTCACATGTAATTCATTCAACAAGTTCTTATTGAACACCTACTGTACGGCCAGCACAGTTATAGGACTGGGTATTTGCTGATGAACACATCTAGGTCCCTTCTGTCACATAAATTAAAATCAGGTGAACATTTCCAGTTCTTTCCACCAATGGGCCAAATCCCCTTACTGCCTTGAGAAAACAATAAGGGGCATGTTGAGTAAGCATTTCTCATAATCTATCAGTAACTGAGAAATATTAATAGGAATTTTACAACAGGTGAAAATAAATGATGAAAGCACAGCTCTCTGAGAATTTTGTAAGTATGCTTTTTTTCATTCAGAATCTAAGGTTTTGGCTTTGTTTTAAAAATCAACCAACTAAGTCATGCTTCTCAAAATTAGAAATAGAGAACCAAGAGTTTTTGTTGAATAAAGTCATATATTAATTTGACTCAGTAACACAAAGGAAAGAAAGATGAATTGGCCAAGGGTTTAAGTACAAAAGAGAAGTTATTTTGTGAAAACTATATAAAAATCTTTTAATAAAGTGTGACCAATATTTTTCAAATCCTTACGATCACTCTTACATGAGTTTCTCTTTGGGCATATTTCTATGTTTGTTCTTAATGTTATTAAAATGTTACCAGGAAAACCCATTTAATTAATTTGAAGTAGGTGAAGTGAATCCATCAGATAACTGATGCCATTAAGATGAGAATTTAAATATCTGACTATTCTAGACTAAAGACATGTAAATAACGAAGCTTAAGGTAAATAAGGTACACTCCTCCATGTGCAGCATAAATATTTATGTGCTAATCAGGTTTTCTCATGGAAGCAGCCCTAAGGGGAATTCTTTTTATGTCTTACACATGTCTTAACATACTTGAATTCAACCTGAAGCATAGATACACATTATATATTCTGTTTGGGCACATTCCTCTCTCTCCACTTCTTGCCAAAGAGCATTCATTTCTGGAAATGCCCCTGGTTAGTAATACCTCTTTAATGACATGGGTTAACTGAGGTTAACAAACTTCCTTAAAACACACATACACACACACACAGTGACATGTACACACAGTGACACACACATGTTAATGGAGAGAAGCAGCAACAGAAAACTAATACAGTATTTATTTTAAATGCAGTTTTGAGTGCACAAAGGAACCTTTGAACCTCAGCAATATCCACAGACTCAGAGCCTTCTTCCCCAGTGTTTAGCCCTATATATGACACAGTGGAAGTAAATCGCCAACAGTGGACTTTAATTGTGGTCTACTGTATGGTCTGTTAAAGAGCGTAACGTTTGTTTTGAGTTGAGATATAGTATACTATAGTAATTAAAAGTACCCTCAGGAGTCCAGCTGTTCCCTTTTAAATCCCATCTTAATGCTTACTAGCTGTGTGACTTTAGGCAAGACATTTAATCTCTCTGTGCTTCAGGGTTTTTTTAATAAGCAAAATGTGTATAATAGTATCTACTTCATAAATATCTTATAAAAATAAAATGAGACAATATATGTAAAGTACCATAAATGCATAAAAGTTTTTGCTGTTATTAAAATGCTACTAATTTTGCTGATCTTTTTAAAAACCCATTGTTTTTCCCAGGAATAACTGAATCCAACTATCTTTCCTCCTTTTCAATATTGCCATTTTATTTTGCTTCTCACTCTAATGGAATATTTTTCTGCACTCTTATCTGACTTTCTTGCCTTGAAACATAAAACAGCTCTAGTAGAAGTCCAAGGATAGGAATGGAGAGTAACAACTCTTCAGTCATTTGTCAGACATGGTATTAAGTGCCCTCAAAATAATCAAGGCCATCGTGCATTTTGATCCCATTTTTTAATGCCTTATTTAGGTGAAGCTTACCAATTAGATATGGTTTCTATATAAATTCCATATTGTATTAAGCATGATGCTATAACATAATTGAATCTCAGCACTATAACCCCAGAATGCATCTATTTTCCCTGATTTTACCTTGTTGGCCTAGTTCACATTTGAAGCTTATACATCTAACACAATTTTCACTCATGTCAGTTTAGTATTTCTGAAATTATTCCTTCTCTTACATTGAATCTCTTAATAAACACATTCTCTTTACAAAAATATTATGACTACTGTTATGACAACTCAGACATTCTTTCCTGTTGTATTAAGAGACCATGAAATAGATCGCCCAATACTTGCAGGTGGCAGTAGGTTCTACTACTTATTATTACCTTTACAACTTCTTGATAAACTTTTCTGTTCTTTATCTAAAAAGGAGGGATAATGGCTCTCATTTTCTGGACTGTATTGAGTTAATATAAATTAAATTCTGAGCACAGTGCCTGACAAATAATAGGCAGTCAGTTAAATGAAAGTGTTATAATTATTATTCATCAACTTGAAACTATAATTCTTTCAATGGTACTTCCCAAATGCCACCTTGGGGAGGGCAGATTTCTGTGACTTCCACTTCGGAACATATCCTCTCTGCCATCATGGTGCTGAGCAGTTGATACGTTGTATCTCAAATTCATCCAACAATTCTGTCATGCAGTTATTAGTAGCCTGATTTAACAATAAATCAACTAAGGCTCAGATTAATTTGGGTTAGGTAAGATTGGCAAGAATTGGGACAAGAATTTAAATTCAGGACTATGATTCTAAGTCTCAAATCATTTCTGTATTCTACGTATCTTCCTTTGCTAATTAAACCCAGAGATTTGGGTAATGCCTGCCTCATTATGTCCTTACTGAACTGTCATAATGGAATCTTAGCTACTCCCTTTGTTTTCACTTTTTCTTCCCAGCAGTCTGTCCCAGCACCTTGTGAACAGAGATATTTTGGAAATCTCATTTTTGATGGTGTTTCTTCCACTTAACTGTCTCTTCAGCTACCTGCTGTCTCCTAAATCAAGCCTAGACATTCACTCATAGCTCTAAACCTATCTTTTCAGCCAGTTGGTTGCTGTTTTCATTAAAGTTCCCAGTAGCTTGTCTACCGAACTATCTTTAATTCCCTGAACATGCTCACACACTTGAATGATTCTGTTCAAGCCGTGGCCTCCCTCAGTTTTGCTCTTTCCTACCTCTTCCCCAGACGTAAGTCCTACCCACCCTTCAAGATCCAGCTCAAATATGTTTCCATGGAGGCTTTCTGAATCCCTAGCTAAAAGTGATCTTTCTCTTCATAATTCCAAACATCTTTGGGGTTAATATTCTTCTGTTATATGTTGTGCTCTCCCTACTGCATATATGTTCCCTTAGTGACCTCTATCTCTCCAACTTTAGATTAATAATAAATAATCAAATATTATTTTTATTTATGTTAATGTCTTTTCCTCCCCTGCTAGGCTGTAAATTCCAAAGGGCGTGGATAGTACCAATCTTGCTCATTGTTTTATCTCCTGTGTCTAGCAGTGCCTGGTATATAGTAGTTGTTCAATAAACATTTTTTGAGTGAGTACGTAGATACTATATTCTACTTTATTTAATTATCTGTTATACTAATAATCTTCTCTACCCCTTTTAGGTAATAATTTCCTAAAGGGCAGAGTCTGTGACATTCTTCTTTAAATCACTCACTGAGTTCATAAATATATGTTAAATATATTAATAAATCTTCCCTACACAAAATTTGCTCTTTAGGAAATAAAATTTCAGAATATTTGTATTTCTAATATTGTTCACTAAATTAAATATTATACAGCTGTATTCTTATACATCAAAGAAAAATATCCTAGATGATTGCTTCTAGATAATAAACTGGGGTTTCACTAGTCACTATTTTATTGAATACTATTTGGAACTAACTCATAAATACCAATAGGAATAATATATAATCCTAAGAATTTGGCCATAATGGAATAAAGGTTTGAAGTTGACTGAAGCATGTTGATTTGTATAAAAACCAACTCAATAAAGCCTCAGTCAGAGTCTCCTAATCCTGCTGAAGTTTTACTTTGAATAAACAAATACTTTGAATAAACAAATTTAAGAAGTTTGTTTTCTTAAACAGTTCAGAAATAACATTTAATCTCATCCTTACCACTAAATTAAATTTACATGCATGGGAAATATCTTGGTAGCCCAGTTCTAGATATTACATATGTGTATAATTACATTTGCAAATATTTCATAATTGAAGTTGTCTTATCTCCCAGTTATTCTGGCTTAGTAATATTTTACTCTGAATCATTAAAAAAATTTTAAGTCTGCATCTTTGCATTGAAGGGTTCTTCTTTTGCTTGAAATATTCCCTCCCCAGATATCTACAGGTCTCACCTTAAGGACTCTCTGATTAACTTAAAATAGTCCATCTCACTCTCTATCCCTTTATTCTTTTTCATTTTTCTTTGTTGTACTTATCGTTACCAAAATTACTATATATATTTTATTTTTGCTTATTTTCTGTATCCTCCATTAAAATACGTTAACTTAATACCAGATACATGATAGATATCAAGGAGCTATCTGATGATGAATAAATGAGCTTAACCTTTAACTTATCAGTTGCCTTCCTATAAAGAATCATTTATTGCTCTTTCAGTATTTTATAGCATAAACCTTTTTATCAGGTTGAACTCTAAGTTTGTGTCAAAAATATATTCAGTTGTTTGTAATTATTTTTCAAATGTTCATACAGCTAAACAAGAAACACATAGCTGCATAATATAAGTTTCTCAAGAGTAGAAGTTTTGATTTAACACTCATTTTTTTTCTGTTCAATACAGTAAGTCAGCATCCATGGGAAATAGCTCCCCTTCTAAATTTACTCAGACATATATTTTAACTCTAAAAATTTAACTGGAAGCAGTTTATGGAGTACCTACATTACAACCTTTAGTTGGTACTAGAACAATCTCAAGAGTGATGGTCATGTCACATGAAAGGCTCCTCTTCATGAGGAGAACTTTCCAACTTCGATCACCATTAATTTGCATTTAAATTTTTAAAAAACTAATGTAACAAAAGTATTGCATCAATGAGCATTTTAGTAAAATTTTTGATATAATAAATTATTAGTTTGAGTTTCACTTTATGGAACTACAGATGGAAATTAGGTAGTCATATTAACATTGAAAACTCATTCTTTCAAAACCTATTCTCTAGGCTTATAATAATAATTAAAGGGGTAATGTCACTTTAGTCTCTTTTAGAAATGCTTCCATTTCATATTAAAAACAGAGTCATGGCAATGTGATGACCAGATGTTGTAGTGACTTTTGATATTTAAAAGGAGTCTGTGTTCCTGGAAATTAAATATTTAACAAAGCACACACACATTTGAATATTGACCTGAATGCTTTCCCCTAAGATTGGGATCAAAGCAAGGTTGTCTGCTATCATCACTCATTCATAGTGGAGGCCCTAACTAGTTCAATGAAGCAAGAAAAAGAAATTAAGAACATACAGAATGATAAAGAACAAACCGCCTTTATTAACATATTATATAGAAAATATCTGAGTACCGACCAGAAAGGGATAAGTATGTAAGCTTATAAAGACCACAGGATAGCAGAAAACATATAAAAATCAAACTATATATTTCCATATATCAGCACTGAATGAATGAATATTGAAATTATAAATGCAATACAATTATACCTCAGAGATATTACAGGTTCAGTTCCAGATGACTGCAATAAAGCAAATATCATGATAAAATAAGTCACACAAATTTTCTGGTTCCCCAGTGCGTATAAAAGTTATGTTGACACTATACTGTAGCCCATTAAGTTTGCAATAGCATTATGATTAAAAAAAAACAATGTATATACCTTGATTTAAAAATGCTTTATTGCTAAAAGTTGCTAACCATCATATTAGCCTTTAGTGAGTTGTAATCTTTTTGCTGGTGGAGGGTCTTGCCTTGCTTTTAATGCCTGCTGACTCACAGTAGTGGTTGCTAAAGGTTGGAGTGGCTGTGGCCATTTCTTAAAATAGGGCAACAATGAAATTTGCCACATTGACTGACTCTTTCTTTGACAAATGATTCCTCTGTAGCATGCAGTGTGGTTTGATAGCATTTTACCCACATTAGAACTTGTTTCAAAACTGGAGTCAGTCCTCTCAAGCCCTGCCATTGCTTTATCAACTAAGTTTGTGTAATATTCTAAACCCTTTGTTGTCATTTCAACAATCTTCACAGCATCTTCACAATGAGTAGATTCCGTCTCCAGAAACCAATTTCTTTGCTCATCCATAAGGAGCAACTCTTCATCTGTTAAAGTTTTATCATGAGATTGCAGCAAGTCAGTCACATCTTCAAGCCCCACTTCTAATTCTAGTTCTCTTGCTACTTCTACCACATCTACAGTGCCTTCCTCCACTGATGTCTTGAACCCCTCAAAGTTATCCATGTGGGTTGGAATCTACTTCTTCAAAGTTCCTGTTAATATTGATATTTTGACCTCTTCTCATGAATCACAAATATTCTTAATGGTATCTAGAGTGGTGAATCCTTTCCAGAAGGTTTTTAATTTACTTTGCCTAGATCCAATCACTATCTAGGGCAACTATACCTTTACAAAATGTATTTCTTAAATAATAGGCTTGAAAGTTGAAATTACTCCTTGACCCATGGGCTGAAGAACGGATATGTTAATAAATAATAATAAAATAAAAATGATTATAAAATAAAATCTGTCAATAATGATAAATCTTATTTATCAGTGCTCTTGGGTGACCAGGTACCTTGTCAATGAGCAGTAATATTTTGAAAGGAATCTTTTTTTCTGAGCAGTAGATCTCAATAGTGGGCTTAAAAGATTAAGTAAACAATATTATAAATAGATGTGCTGTCATCCAGCCTTTTTGTTCCATTTATAGATTACAGGTAGAGAAGATATAGCATAATTCTTAAGGGCCCTAGCATTTTTGGAATGATAAATGAGCATTGGCTTCAACTTAGAGTCACCAGCTGCATTAGCCCCTAACAAGAGAATCAGCCTGTCTTTTGAAGCTTTGAAGCCAGGCATTGACTTCTCTCTAGCTATGAAAGTCCTAGATGGCATCTTCTTCTAATATAAGGCTGTTTCATTTACATTGAAAATCTGTTGTTCAGTGTAGCCACCTTCATGAATTATCTTAGCTAAATCTTCAAGATTATTTGCTGCAGCTTCTACATTAGCATTTGCTGCTTCACTTCGCACTTTCACTTTCTGAAGATGGCTTCTTTCCTTAAACCTCATGAACCAACCTCTGCTAGCTTCAAACTTTTCTTCTGTAGCTTCCTCATCTCTGTTAGCCTTCATAGAATTAAAGAGAGTTAAGGCCTTGCTCTGAATTAGGCTTTGCCTAAGGGAATGTTGCAGCTGGTTTGCTCTATCCAGACCACTAAAACTTTCTCCATATCAGCAATAAGGCTGCTTCTTATCGTTCATATGTTCGCTGGAGTAGTACTTTTAATTTCCTTCAAGAATTTTTCCCTTGCGTTCACAACTTGGCTAACTGGTGCAAGAGGCCTAGATATTGGTCTGTCTTGGCTTTCAACATGCCTTCCTCACTTAGCTTAATCATTTCTAGCTTTTGATTTAAAGTGAGAGATGTGTGACTCTTCCTTTTACTTGAACACTTAGAGGCTATTGTAAGCTAATTAATTGGAGGCTATTAATTGGTCTAATTTCAATATTGTTTTGTTTCAGGGAGTAGGGACGCCTGAGGAGAGGGAGAGAAAAGGGGGAACAGCCAGTTGATGGAGCAGTCAGAACACACAACATTTGTCAATTAAGTTTGCTATCTTATATGGGCACAGTTTGTAGTGCCCCAAAACATTTACAATAGTAACATCAAAGATCACTGATCACAGATCACCATAGCAAATATAATAATTAAAAAGTTTGAAATATTGTGAGACTAACAAAATGTGACACAGAGACACAAAGTCAGCAAATGCTGTTGGAAAAATAGCACCAATAGACTTGCTAGACACAAGGTTGCCACAAACCTTCAATTTGTAAAAAACACAGAATCTGTGAAGCACAAGAAAATGAAGCGAAATAAAATGAGGTATGCCTTTACCACCTACAATAGCATTAAAAGCCATGGAAATTATAGCCATTATCTTAGAATAACTTTTAATGCAATATCATTTGTAAAAATACTGAATCACTATGCTGTACATCAGAAACTAACAGAATATTGTAAATCAGCTATACTTCCACAAAAATTTTAAATAAAAAAAAATAGAGTAAAGGATCAGGGAAGGTTTCCTGAGGACATCTGAACCAAAACCTGAAGGATTATCTAATTAGGTGACGCTTACAGGGAAGAGCAGCCCAAGAAGAGGAAGCAGCGTGTGTTAGATGAGTAGAAGCTTGGTTAGTTCATGTTACTGAAATAAGACCACTGTGTACGAAACACAATGAGCATGAAAGAAAACAGCATATAGTTACTACAAAAAGAAATGCAAAATTATTCCACAAAAATTTTTGTGTATGAGTGTGGAAAATTAGCTTCATAAATCTGGCCAATTTTATAGCATATAAAGTTTATTAAGAAATAATAATGTAAATATACAGAGTTGTATCACATTATGGGGATATATGTATATGTATACCTGATTCACTTTGTTATACAGCAGAAACTAACACACCATCATAAAGCAATTATACTCCAATAAAGATGTTAAAAAATAAATACATAAATAAACGTAGTAATTATGAAAATGTTAGAAAAACTCTGTATTAACAGGAATAACTATATAGACAAAAGGTTTACAAATTCTAGAAATGCTACCTGTGATGATTATATATAAACATCCTGGCATATTGTTAATATTCTTTTATCTTTTCCACCTGTATTTAATAGTCTATTACAGTGTTCACTCCTTGATTGCATGCTAATTTATTTTTTCCTTATGTGTATAAAGTTTATGTCTCCAAGATTGTAAAATCCTAAAGGGTAGAGGTGTGTTTTCTGCTTCTTTTATATTTCCAAAAGGCCCTTGCATAGCATTACTTAGAAAGTTTTGTTGACTTGGAAAATTTCAACTAGGAATATGAATCACAATGAACCTCAGATTCACAACTTGCCAGCATTTCAGGAAGCCAAGGAGGGTCAACATTTGACATATAATTAAGATCAACTAATAACAACCATAGTAACTCCCCAGAATCAAGTTAAGAATCCCTGGTCTAAGGTTCCACTTTGTCCCCTGAAACTGTGGACGAGTAACCTGTCACCTAACAAGAGAGCAACAAGAGTTTTTTCCATTAGGTTTTTGAACTCAGATCAGGTAACAGAAAAGACATGTTTTGTCCTCAAAAATGACCCAGGTGTTCTCTTTTCAAATATTGGCAAAAGAGAAATTGAAAAGAAAAATGCTAAATTATAAGAAATTGCCTATCAAATCTTCCCTTCCCTTCTATATAACACACACAGCTGACTGGATCCATACCTCCCATGTCAATTTTTTAAAAATTTTATAAGATAGCTCAATGGCCTCTCAATAAATTCTTTTTTTGAACTCAAGTCCATTTCTTGAACTAAAATAATGTTAGCCATTCTTACTCAACAGAGCATAAAATGCTTCCTGAGAAATCAAATTCTGCTACTTGAAACTGAGTTTGGGAGAATATCTTAGGGGACAAAAGCAGAGTTAAACTAGTTTTAATGACTAAAAAAGAATTTATAAATGGTTAAGCACACAAACTTCTGACAAATAATTTCTACATTTATTGATGCTCAATATTTTTGGCATGCCATCCCTAAAAAAATCTTCAAAACTTTGTCTCCTATTCAGAGACCAAATAGTTATACAAAATGCTATCAGTTACAATAAATTCAACTTGAAATGAATACAACTCTATTTTATATAAATACTTATACACACACACACACACACACACACACACACACACACACACACACACATATATACACATATATACCTCACAGATGCCAAAGAGAATGTGCTATTGCTATTTAGTCTCGGCTAAAATAAATAATTAAATGCATCAGTATGTATTTTATTTATTTTTTTCTTTTTTTAACATCTTTATTGGAGTATAATTGCTTTACAATGAGGTGTTAGTTTCTGCTGTATAACAAAGTGAATCAGCTATACATATACATTTATCCCCATTTCTCCTCCCTCTTGCGTCTCCCTCCCACCCTCCCTATCCCACCCCTCTAGGTGGATACAAAGCACAGAGCTGATCTCCCTGCGCTATGTGGCTGCTCCCCACTAACTATCTATTTTACATTTCATAGTGTATATATGTCCATGCAACTCTCTCACTTTGTCCCAGCTTACCCTTCCCCCTCCCCGTGTCCTCAAGTCCGTTCTCTACATCTGTGTCATAAGTATGTATTTTTAAAACACAATTGTTTTCAGTAAGCAACCAGTGTTCTTTCCTTAGCTTCCTGTATGATTGACTGGTATAAAGGTTTGCATTTCAGTGGTATTTTGCAATCCAATTCAGAGAGAGGCGCTATGATTAAGATTGATTGATTGATTGATTGATTTACTTATTTATTTATTTATTTAACATCTTTATTAGAGTATAATTGCTTTACAATGGTGTGTCAGTTTCTGCTTTACAACAAAGTGAATCAGTTATACGTATACATATGTCCCCATATCTCTTCCCTCTTGCGTCTCCCTGCCACCCTCCCTATCCCACCCCTCTAGGTGGTCACAAAGCACCGAGCTGATCTCCCTGTGCTATGTGGCTGCTTCCCACTAGCTATCTATTTTACGTTTGGTAGTGTATATGTGTCCATGCCACTCTCTCACTTTGTCCCAGCTTACCCTTCGCCCTCCCCGTATCCTCAAGTCCATTCTCTAGTAGGTCTGCATCTTTATTCCTGTCTTGCCCCTAGGTTCTTCTGACCATGTTTGTTTTTTTTTTTTAGATCCCATATATATGTGTTAGCATACGGTATTTGTTTTTCTCTTTCTGACTTACTTCACTCTGTATGACAGTCTCTAGGTCCATCCACCTCACTACAAATAACTCAGTTTCGTTCCTTTTTATGGCTGAGTAATATTCCATTGTATATATGTGCCACATCTTCTTTATCCATTCATCTGTTGATGGACACTTAGGTTGCTTCCATGTCCTGGCTATTGTAAATAGAGCTGCAATGAACATTTTGGTAAATGACTCTTTTTGAATTATGGTTTTCTCAGGGTATATGCCCAGTAGTGGGATTGCTGGGTCGTTTGGTAGTTCTATTTTTAATTTTTTAAGGAACCTCCATACTGTTCTCCATAGTGGCTATATCAATTTACATTCCCACCAACAGTGCAAGAGGGTCCCCTTTTCTCCACACCCTCTCCAGCATTTATTGTTTGTAGATTTTTTGAGGATGGCCATTCTGACTGGTGTGAGATGATATCTCATTGTAGTTTTGATTTGCATTTCTCTAATGATTAATGATGTTGAGCATTCTTTCATGTGTTCGTTGGCAATATGATTAAGATTTAAATGTCCTAGATAAGAGATATCAACAATGTTCTCATTTACGACTAATATAATCTGCATATTAAATTAACAAAATTAACATGCCTCAATAATCTTTCTGTCACATTTCTGAAGCGCCATGTATGAAAGAGGTAATGAGTAAGTTAGAGTGCTGCATACAAAGAAATGTAAGAGCTTCTCATTCATGGAATTTTCCCCTCAATGCTGAGCTGCCTTATCATTGACTAATGAACTAAAATATCATACAACCCAAATGCTATTTCATTAGATTTATAATTTTTTCAAAAAGCCATTTTTTATTTTTTGACGGTCTAAGTATGCAATAAGTAGTTAACTGATAGTTATTTGTTGTAGTAAAATCATCTAATTCCTAGAAGTTTAAAAATACATACTTCATAGATATGGAATTACACAGAATAATTAAATTTTTTCTCCTCAGCTTTTAAAGAAAGCTGACAAACTGTGTGCATAGCTTAAACAATATAAGTACTAAATTTTGTCTTTGTAAGAATGACTAGGGTTCTATTATTGAATTCCATGTTCTGATAGATCCTACTTTTATCTCCATAAATAGATCAACAGAAATTCCCTTCTTTATTTGCATGAAAATCCATTAATCAACTTATTATGGTGTTACATCTGGCAGTAGATAAAATTTTGAAAAGGAATTACATCCAGAAAAAAAGAGCTTATTTAATAGCTATATGCATAATAATAGTCATATTTCATTAAACATACTGCAGCATTTGGAATCTAGTTTCCATGAAGTTTCCCCTATGCAGTTAAGCATTATAGATTTAACATTAGCATTGGCAAATGCTAATTGCCAATGAACAACATAACATGAATCAAAGAAAATGCAATTCTAATAGGTAGATTTGATTCTAAATAATGTTTATTTCATTTATTCTAATTGAACGGAAAACACATAATTAAAGTAGATAATCCCGTTCCAGGCATTTAGAACACATCCTAATACATAGCCTGTTGAATGAAAGTGCATCTTATTTAAAATTTATTAAATCACTTCCAGAAAGACAATCATTAATAAAGCACCTCTTATCCTTATTAGTTTAGAGATATGCACATCAGTGCTCTTGAATTCCTGATCCACTTAAAAAAATTAGGGAAATTAAAAAAATTTTTTTTTAATTTGAAGGAATGTAGATTGAAACTTAAATCTGAACTCCAGCTTACAGATATCAGCAAAAGTACCTAGCTCAACTATTTGACTTGGGTAGTAAGGCAAGAATACAGCAACAATTGGCTTTACTATGTTCCTTGATAATAAACTGCAACTCTACCTCAGCCATGCAAATTTCCAACTAATGGAGGGTCCTGAGAGAGTGAGGACAAATAGATCCCCACAACATTAATAGGTATACATAACACTATCAAAAAATCTATTCAAAGTCCGTAAGTTTGTGAATGAATAAATTCTCAGCTAATAAGCCATATCTTCCATATTGTTACAGATCAGTTACAAGTAATGTTTAATGTTCTTTTAAAATGTTTTTTCATTTTGTTTCTGGTTTCTTTTGCTGTGCAAAAGCTTTTGAGTTTAATTAGGTCCCATTTGTTTATTTTTGTTTTTATTTTTATTACTCTTAAATGTGGATCAAAAAATATATTGCTGTGACTTATGTCAAAGAGTATTCTGCCTATGTTTTCTTCTAATAGTTTTATAGTATCTGATCTTACATTTAGGTCTTTAATCCATTTTGAGTTTATATTTGTGTGTGGTGTTCTAATTTCATTTTTTTACATGTAGTTGTCCAGTTTTCCCAGCACTGTTTATTGAAGGGACTGTCTTTAGTCCATCTTATAGTCTTGCCTCATTTGTTGTAGATTAACCGGCCTTAGGTGTGTGGGTTTATTTCTGGGCGTTCAATTCTGTTCCATTGATATATATTTCTGTTTTTGTGCCAGTACCATACTATTTTGATGACTGGAGTTTTGTAGTATAGTCTGAAATCAGGGAGTCTGATTCCTCCGGCTCTGTTTTTCTTTCTCAAGATTGCTTTGGCTATTTGGGGTCTTTTGTGTTTCTATGAAAATTTTAAGATTTTTTGTTCTCGTGCTGTGAAATGCCACTGGTAATTTGATAGGGATTGCATTGAATCTGTAGATTGCTTTGGGTAGAATAGTCATTTTGACAATACTGATTCTTCCAGTCCGAGAACATGGTATATCTTTCCATCTCTTTGTGTCGTCTTTGATTTCTTTCATCAACATCTTATAGTTTTCTGCATACAGGTCTTTTGTCTCCCTAGGTAGGTTTATTCCTAGGTATTTTATTATTTTTGATGCAATGGTAAATGGGATTGTTTCTTTAATTTCTCTTTCTGATCTTTCATTGTTAGTGTATAGAAATGTTACAAAGGCAACTATACTCCAATAAAGATGTTTAAAAAAAAAAAAAAGAAAATGCAGGTGATCATAAAAAGAAATTTCAAGTAAACTCAATGTCTTTGCTGAGGTAAAAAAAAATGTATCTATAATTTTAAAAAACTGAATTCTATAGGAGCTTGTATGTTGAGAGATATAAAACCTACTTATGGAGCTAGAAGAAGATACAGGCAGACCTTGTTTTATTATAATTCACTTTATTTTGCTTCACAGATACTGTGGTTTGTTTGTTTTTTAACAAATTGAAGGTTTATGGCAACTCTGAAAAAAAATTTTTTTTAATTAAAAAAAGAAATGCAACGGATTTCTGTGTATTAATTTTGTATCCTGCAACTTTACTGAATTCATTGATGAGCCCTAATAGTTTTCTGGTAGCATCTTTAGGATTTTCTATGTATAGCAACATGTCATCTGCAAACAGTGACAGTTTTACTTCTTCTTTTCCAATTTGGATTCCTTTTATTTCTTTTTCTTCTCTGATAGCCGTGGCTAGGACTTCCAAAACTATGTTGAATAAGAGTGGCAAAAGTGGACATCCTTGTCTTGTTCCTGATCTTAGAGGAAATGCTTTCAGCTTTTGCACAGCAAAGGAAACCACAAACAAAATGAAAAGACAACCCAAAGAATGGGAGAAAATATTCACAAATGATGTGACCAACAAGGGATTAGTCTCCAAAATTTACAAACAGTTCATGCAGCTCAATATCCAAAAAAAAAAAAAAAAAAACCCAATCAAAAAGTGGGCAGAGGGCTTCCCTGGTGGCGCAGCGGTTGAGAATCTGCCTGCCAATGCAGGGGACACGGGTTCGAGCCCTGGTCCGGGAAGATCCCACATGCCGCGGAGCAACTAGGCCCGTGAGCCACAACTACTGAGCCTGCGCGTCTGGAGCCTGTGCTCCGCAACAAGAGAGGCCGCGATAGTGAGAGGCCCGCGCACCGCGATGAAGAGTGGCCCCTGCTTGCCGCAACTAGAGAAAGCCCTCGCACAGAAACGAAGACCCAACACAGCCAAAAATAAATAAATTTAAAAAAAAAAAAAAAAAAAAAAAGTGGGCAGAAAACCTAAACAGACATTTCTCCAAAGAAGACATACAGATGGCCAAGAGGCACATGAAAAATGCTCAACATCACTAATTGTTAGAGAAATGCAAATGAAAACTAAAATATCATCTCACAGCAATCAGAATGGCCATCATCAAAAAATCTACAAACAATAAATGCTGGAGAGGGTGTGGAGAAAGGGGAAACTTCCTACACTGCTGGTGGGAATGTAAATTAGTACCACCACTATGGAGAACAATATGGAGATTCCTTAAAAAACTAAAATTAGAGCTACCATATGATCTAGCAATCCCACTTCTGGGCATATATCTGGAGAAAACCATGGTTCAAGAGGATACATGCACCCCAATGTTCATTGCAGTGCTGTTTACAATAACCAAGACATGGAAGCAACCTAAATGTCCATCTATGGAAGAATGGCTAAAGATGTTGTACATATATACAATAGAATAGTACTCAGCCAGCCACTAAAAAAGAATGAAATAATGCCACTTGCAGCAACATGGATGGACCTGGAGATTATCATACTAAGAGAAGTAAGACAGAGAAAGACAAATATCATATGATATCACTAATATGCAGAATCTAAGGAAAAAATGATACAAATGAACTTATTTACAAAACAGAAGCAGACTCACAGATTTAGAGAATGAATTTATGGTTACCAGGGGGAAGGGGGTGGAGGGATAGACTGGGAGTTTGGGATTGACAAGTACACACTACTATGTTTAAAATAGATAAACAACAAGGACCTACTGTAAAAACATAAAAGTAAGGGAAAAAAATATCAGTAAGAGGGAGATGGCAGTTCACCAGCTAAATAAATTAAAACAAGGAGAAATGAATGGTTTTGACAATTTTAAGGAAGTATTAAATACTCACGTATTTCTTGCTGTTCTTGTTAGACCAAGGGGTAAAGAACACAGGATCAGTCCTAAGCAAGGAGTAGTTGCCCCCAAAAAGATGAATCATGAAAGGCAAGGGACCTAAGTCTTTGTTTTCCTCTGAAGAGGACATCTTTCTTGCATTAACTTTATTGAAAATGTGAAAAGGTAGAGGCACTTGTCTCAACCATTTTATCTGATAATAACCCAAGTACTGTTTCACAATACACCATGAGTTAATATGTTCTTAAAAGTGATATGATATATAAGTAAGTAATGAAAAAAATGGATTGATCTTTCCCCTACCTTACCAGTAGCAGAAATGGTGGCCAGTACCACCTAAAGCAACTGAAGTTTGAGATTGGAAATAAAGGTATAATCAGGGAGTAGTAACCACCAAGAAGACAGATGATCATGGAAGGATGAATTATAGGGAGAAGAAGGTAGGTAGTAGGGTCATTATAGGGGAGGAAATGCCTCACTGACTTAATAGAGAGGGGAGCTAAGATGATCATTGACGTAATTTCAAAGTGAAGTCTATGCTAATATGTCAAACTCAATTCTTAATTGGTCTCTACAACTTATTCAGGTCTATACTTATGGCTGAAATCATGATTTCAGTGTGAAAATATGTATGAAAATATCAGTGAGTTCAGCATGGGAGTAACATAACTGACCTGATATTTAGTCTATTTTTGAAAAGTTTCATCAAGATGAAACTGTCAGTTCTTCACATATGATTTGACACTGCCATATTGTGCAAAGGCCTCATTCATTTTAAGTCTTTCTGCCTATTCAAGTTTATTTGGCTGATTATGAAAAGCAGGGCAGAGCATAAACAAGAATCTGTCAATAAGTATGAGAAGGAAAGATTCAAGACTTGAGGCAGTTGTTTGATATTTTGCAGATCACATGATTATCTGGACTATTTTCCCTTTTTTTGCTTACAATAGTGTCTAGACACACCTTACACTCTGTTTTGCAATAGATTTTATTTTTTCTATTTTCAGGACTTAATTCTTGCCAACTTGTTCTATTTTATCTCACCTGCTGGGAGATGTGTGCAAGATTTTTTGACATTCTAGTGTCTAAGCTAGTATTTTTTAGGTAGTATGAAGGATTTTTCAAAAGTTGCCTTGACAGGTTTTAAAATCATGTTATTTTTAAGTTGCATTGTTCATTCAATATATTATATTCTAGGATAAATAAAACAAAACCTGGAAGAGACTTGATAAGTTTGAACCATGTGAAATTTCTGGTATTCAGACATTTTTAACTTACACAAAGGGCAATTTCACATGGTTCTCACTAGTAGATCATACTGCTGTATATTTTCTATAGTTATATTTTAGATTAATTAATTTTTATTTTATATAAAATACCTGAAATATGGGCTGCTTTCTTCACCCAATGATAACATTATATAAATTGTCAAATGCCTCAAAGTAGCCTAATTTCAAATTCTGAGCAGTAAGAAGCAATTAATTATAAAATCTTAAGAACTTTGCAAAATAATTTAATGACAAGTCAATACATTTTAAATACTGGCAACTACAGGGAATCAGTTGAGTCAAAGTTTAGTTATATACACTATTAGAAGAAAATATATTGTACAGAATCCAAAACAACAAATGAAAACATGTCTGATTTGTCTTTAAATTGGATTTTGAACCTGAATTTTAAATATTAAGCTTCCAGAAATGCTAAAGTTTCAAGTGCTTCATAATCATTATATGAGGCTATATAATGAATATATGATTCAAGAGTATGAAAACTTCCTCATCCCTAAATATTTACCCACTACCCTAACACATCCAGCCCCACAGTATTCCAAGGACACAACATCTTTTTCAAAGACTACTGCAAATAACTGCTCAAAGCAATACAGACTTATCTTTTTGGTCAAGATACTGGTTTTTATGCTGTCTTCCTACACATTTATATGAACAACACATATCATGTGTATATATAATATATGTAGATATGCACATATAGCATGTGTATAGTGTGCTATTTACACTTAAGCTAAAATAATAAACAGTTGTTGATTAAACAAATAAACAAAACTATAAAATCTAGTCCATAAGCATTTATTTGATGCTTTCACGTCTTCTACCATAAATCCTCATCAGCACCACAACATAAGTTTACTTTGAATGAATTCTTTGCACTGTTCAAATTTTTATTTACCTTCTGAATTACTGTTTCTCAAGACCTATTCCTTAGGTCTTCTTGAACAAATATGTAATGAAAAGCAAATTTGAAATTTTCATTTATTCCTGGCCTTTTGTCTTTTCTTAGTATCTGTTCTTTGGCTTCAGGCATATGTTAAGTCAGCACACAAATCTTGAAAGTCTACAATGCGCCAAGCAATGTGTTTAGCCCTTGGAATACAGACAACTCTCTGTTTAACTAGAGAGACATAATTGTAAACAAATAATTCATCATACAGAGAAGTGCCAACAGAAGTATATACCATATGTTATGCAAGTTTGAATAGGATGGCTTCAGGAATACTTAAGATGTAAGATATGAGGGTAGGAAGACCATAGGGTATCACCTAATTTGAGAAGGAACATTCATTATAGGCAGAAGAAACAATATGTGCATAGATATTCTCCTTGCCACTCCCTTCATTTAGTTCTGCGACTGTACCCAAAAGATAGTAGAACCACGACACTGCTCTGGTGGTCTGCACTAACGATTCTTTCTTTTTTTTTTTTTTTTAATACATCTTTATTGGAGTATAATTGCTTCACAATGCTATGTTAGTTTCTGTTGTACAACAAAGTGAATCAGCCATATGCATACATATATCCCCATATCCCCTCCCTCTTGAGTCTCCCTCCCACCCCTCTAGGTAGTCACAAAGCACTGAGCTGATCTCCCTTGCTATGCTGCTGCTTCCCACTAGCTATCTATTTTACATTTGGTAGTGTATATATGTTAATGTTACTCTCACTTTGCCCCAGCTTCCCCTTCCCCCCCGCACCGTGTCCTCAAGTCCATTTTCTATGTCTGCGTCTTTATTCCTGCCCTGCCACTAGGTTCATCAGTACCTAACATTTTTCAATTGCAAATTCCATCATTTCTTCCTCTTGTTTAAATTTTTGCTCTACTCTCAAATAAAGTTCAAAGATGATAATCTGATACAAAACGTCCTTCATAGTCTATCACTTCAGTTTCCTTTTTATAATTTCCAACATCTGTGAATGTATCTCAAGTTTCTTGACTTTTGCAAGGGCTATGTTCTCTCAGCCCAAGAATACCTTCTTTCCTCCAACTAATTCCTACTTGCTTTTTAAAACTAAACTCAATCATGACATATTAAGAGAAACTTTTATGAGATATTTTTTGAGCACCCTCATAGCACCTTGTTTATACATTTTTTTTACATTTATCAGATCATGCCATCAGGGTGTGGCTTATTGATTTGCCTCTTGCCTCTAAGATCTCTACTTTCTGGTAACCATCTCTCTTATCTGTGCTTCACTTGTAGAGAGCACCAGATATAGGGACTAATGAAAAAACAATCTACACTCTAGGATAATTTAAGTGGTTCTCTAAAGCCCTAAGAAAGTTAATGTTCTCCATATTAACTAGCTATTAGCACTTTAGAAATCATAGAATTTAAGTATTCAAAAGAACTTTAAGGCTTTCTAATGCAGTGTTTTAAAAAATATTTTTGACCATGACCCATGGTAAGAAATGTTCTACATCACAGTGTGGTGCATATACATAATCATCTATTTAAAACTACAGTTCCACAATATAATACACTTACCACTTACAATATAGTAAAACCATAACAATATTAAAGTCAGATATTATTTCATTATTATTTAATACAACAAAGAAAAAACCAAAATGAATAATATAAAAATACCCAAATTATAAACCAATAAACCAAAAATATCTTCATGCTCATCCACAAAAAATATTTCAAGTCCCATTAATGTCAACAACACCCCCCAGCCCCCATTTATTTTCTTGTAAAGTCTCCCTATATTTTACAGATAAAAGTGAAGTCTTGAGAGGTAAGTGTCTTGTCCAAAACTGGATCTAGAACACATCTAAAGCTCATGCTAGTATTCCTTCCACTACACCAATGAGAAACAACTTCTGCTAAGAAGCCATCACATATCTAACTCATTCACTCTTTGAGAGACTAGATCCCTCGAGCAAAAATACCTTTAGAAGTGAATTAAATGAACTACTGCCTAATCATCTGATCTTATTTCTATGGCACAATCCATATTTTTAGACAGAATATCTGTGTTAAAAATAATACGGATCTGGAATCCAATTAGAAAGATACTTAAAATCCTCAGAACTATAAACTGTGAATCAAAGCTGATGAGGCTTCAATACAGAAATCTCATATGTCTGTAACAATACTTTCAAAGTGGAAAAGTGAGTGAGTAGAGATGATGCCATAAATTGGGAAGAAGGGAATCAAGCTGATAGACAGTAAATTAGGGAGGGAAAGAATACTTACTTATTATTTAAGTGTCATAGTCTAAAGGCTTAAAGTATTATATTTAATTGAAGACAAAATCAAATGATTGTACAATTATAATTATCACAAAATCATGATTAAGTTTGAAACAGTCAATGCAGAACATGTGGCAAATTGGTGTCTATAGAGAGATTAAGAACCTCTGGGAAGCAAGGTTAGACTAAGGAGGAGTTTGAACAAAATTACTCTCATCAAATATCAGTTATTCATTTATGAGTCTGTAAAACAATAGCCTAAAGTTACCTAAATATAAATTTATTTACCTTAAATTCATTAATTAATCAATTATTTTGGAGTTCAATTATGAGTAATGTCACAGAGTCTAGATTTTGTTAATTAGTTAATTTTTTACATATGAATATTTTAGTTTCATCATTTCATTCATATGATAGATACAGTACTCCTGTTGCTACCATACTTTCTATGCTACCATACTTTCTTTTTATTTAGAGTTAAAGAAATAAAAACTCTAATAGGTTCTCATCTTACATTTATATTTCAAGTTTTCCCAGAATATACTTCAATAAGCAACATAAGACAAAAATTTATACCAAGCTATTAATCATACTGAAGTAATTAAATGAACTATATTAAATACTTTATTCTTTGGAGCATAGATTTTTCTAAATGTTTAAATATAATACAATTTATTACTGTATATCATTTCTACTTCTACCATTTAGAAAGAAAGGACCACACTGGCTCCTTTTGTTTAAAAAAATTCTTATATTTAAAAACAACAAAATAAAACTTCAACACAAGGTACAATAACACACATGAAAAACTCATTTTAAAAGCACTCTCCACCAACCAACATCTGTCCTGCCTGTCTCAGGAGTCAGTCATAAACCTCTGTCCCCACTGATAACCCTGACTGAGGAAAGCTGAGTACTTACCCTAACATCATGACCCAGGACTGGGGCAGCTTCTATTCAGTCACCATCTGATCTTTATCATCCAGGTCAGGGATGGGAGGGTAGAAAATATTGAGAGTTGTTGGCAACAAGAAAGGAAACAAGTCTGGCTGGTTTAGTGGCTGAGGTCTGCAGCCTGGAAATAGCCTGATAAGAACATGATGAATTTTGTGCCAGCTGGCTCCACACAGTGAAGTAATTGTCAATACCTTCGTAGAGAAGCTCCAAGCAGTAGAGGGCACACAATGTCAACCAGTGATGATTCAGAGAGCTACAGTTTTCTGGTTGGGGAAGTATGATCAGCATGAGATGTGGGCTCAATTTGTTTTAAATAAAATAAACCAACAAAACATTAGAGAACATTGACGGTTCTTCATACTTCTTCATTAGAATTGTTACATCTTCTCCCATTTGAGGGAACCAACCATGAGACGTGGTGGTGTGGAAAAGATGTGGGCTATGGGCCAGGATGCTTGTCTTTGCTACCTTGGTGGTATGATAATGAGCTAGCTGCTTAGCTCATTGGGATTTATTTTCCTCATAAGTAAAATGTTAGGACTGTATTAGCTTTTTCTAATACTGTTCATTGTAGCTCTAAAGATAACAGATTTTATTGAAATTATTTACCCCAAAAAAAGGCAAAAAAAGAAAATTTTTAAAAATCAAACTCTTTTTCTCCTTTCTCATCATTAGGGATAGTTTAGTCCATTTAGTGTGTGTGAATTCCTCAGTATTTATACTCACTTTAGATAACTGCATTCATCCACAGAGATTTTAGCCTGAATATATGAACTTCTAATGAAGGTCAGTGAAGTTGCAGGATGAATATTACAGTTTCAAGAGCTGCTTTTAAAGGCTCAGAGCCAGGAACTATTAAAGAAAAAAAAAAAAGACTTTAAACATGAATCTTTGTTTTTCATACAGAGTACCTTTATCTAAAATACTACAAATACAATATGAATCTAATCTTAACACTTTCATTGTAATATTCCACTAAGACATTAATATGAAATATATTTCCTAAGACATTTTACAAATGGAAAAACTGAGGTAGATTGTCAGCGTGTCATAAACAATATGACAAAGAGACGTGACAATATAATTTTGAGAAGGAATAAAAATTTCTGAATAAGTAGTTGACAAAAACTAAATCACCTTAACTGTATTGAAAATTATAGTTTAGCAAAAGCAACTTTTGTTCTCTGGAGACTTGATTTTTTTCAAAAGTAAATAATTATAAAAACCTAACAAAAAAGGTATAGAAAAATTATGTTAATTTTACTATGACTATAACCCATTATTATTTTAATTTTCTATATAGTAATACTGTGCTAACTTGAAATTAACATTGTACAAATATGCTTTTAAAATGGTTTTAATGTTTACATTAACATATTTCTCATTAATAAAGTCTCATAATTGATATTTGTTAAAATTCATAAAATATTCTCAGCTATTTATATTTGTAAATAATAATACAGTAAAAATAAACTCTGTGACTTAATGGAAGAAAGTATGCCATACAAGAAGCATGTCCAAGTAAGTACAAGAATCAGCTTTGAGGGTTCTGAGGTGAAATATGCAGTATGTACATATTTCTTCTCTTAAGAAAACCAGCATTTTCATATTGAATTATAAGACTTGTGGGGAGAATTAAGAGCTACAATATTATTTAAACAGTCAAAGATCACAGTAGACGCTATCTTATTTTTAAAAGCTCAATAATAGAGGTTCAACTGTCTCAGGAACATTTCCTGCTACACCATTCTCTCAAATTATCTTCTATTTGATTTTAAAAGTTCTATTTCTTTGATTGTTTTTATTTTTTCCCTCCTTCTGCTTTTAGTGAATATGTAAAATAACTCATTTTTATTCTTCGTATTAGTGTCTTTACCATGGTGGGGGGCAGTACACCAGTATGCCTGGGTTTACTTCCTGGCACTGTCATCAACTAACTGTGTGAACTTGGGAATGTTCTTAACCTTTCTGCATCTCAGTTTCTCTCTCTGTAAAAATGAGGATAGTACTTGTTCATAGTTTAAATGAGATACTAAGTGTAAAGGACTTAACATAGTGTCTGGCCCATAATAATAAAGCCTTCAAAAATTAGGTACTTTGGGCTTCCCTGGTGGCGCAGTGGTTGAGAATCCGCCTGCCAATGCAGGGGACACGGGTTCGAGCCCTGGTCTGGGAAGATCCCACATGCCGCGGAGCAACTCGGCCCGTGAGCCACAATAACTGAGCCTGCGCGTCTGGAGCTTGTGCTCCGCAACAAGAGAGGCCACGATAGTGAGAGGCCCGCGCACCGCGATGAAGAGTGGCCCCCGCACCGCGCTGAAGAGTGGCCCCCGCTTGCCACAACTAGAGAAAGCCCTCGCACAGAAACGAAGACCCAACAAAGCCATACATACATACATACATACATACGTACATAAAAAGAATGTAAGCAGACAAGAATAGCATTAAAAAAAAAAAAAAAAAATTAGGTACTTTATTTTCTCTCAACTCCCATTTTTTTTGTTCGGGAGTAGTACTATATTGCTAATTGTTTTCAATAGACTTCAAAAGGGGTATTTTCTAAACTCTTCTGTCTGCATCGTTCTCATTTTAGCAACATAGTCTCTCTAGTTCTTTGCTTTAATTGTAATAAATAAAGACACTGATGTATTTGGTTCTAATTAATGTATCATGTGAAGATTTTTAAATGAATGTTCCTTATAAGGTTGGATAACTTTATCAGCTAATTCTGAAGGTTGGCAAGCATTAGTAATGACTATAGAAGTAAAATTACTACAGGTGAATTTGATTTCCTTGGTTCACAACGCTCTCAGTACACATTGCCACATGTGGGCAGGCACCATACTGGTTTCTATTACTGTGTTGTTGATTGATTTATTATCAGTCAAAAGGCTATGACGGGGAGGGAGAAGGGTAAGCTGGGACGAAGTGAGGGAGTGGCATGGACATATATACACCACCAAATGTAAAATAGATAGCTAGTGGGAAGCAGCCACATAGCACAGGGAGATCAGCTAAGTGCTTTGTGACCACTTGGAGGGGTGGAGTAGGGACGGTGGGAGGGAGACACAAGAGGGAGGAGATATGGGGATATATGTATATGTATAGCTGATTCACTGTTATAAAGCAGAAACTAACACACCATTGTAAAGAAATTATACTCCAATAAAGATGTTAAAAAAAAAAAAAAGGCTATGAGTGTATGATGCAAAGCATCAATGTGAAAAAGTTAACAATAGGATGACATTACACCAGGACATCAAGGGGAAAATTAAGACACTCCCAAACTGATCATGTTATGTTTCTTCAGTGCCCCAAATAAAAGAAAGGAATAGAAAAACACACCTTTTAGAATAGATTCTATAAAAAGTTTGTGTACATTTCCCTGCAAATTCAGATTTTATAATAAATTAAATTTATGAACATAATAAGTAGTGTCATCACAAAGAAATAATTTAACCTCATACTTACTAATAGCCTAAGGTTTGAATGCTGACCTTAAGTTTTACCTTACACTTATTAAGGCACTCAATGTATTACTTTGCCATTGAAGAAAGAACATAATGAGGATTTAGTGGAGGATCACACCTTGCCAAGAGTGATAACATGGAAGAAAGAGGCCGCCCTCAAGGAAAAAAACATGTACTATGGGTTAGAATAAATGCATCCCTGGCCTAATGATAAAGAGGCTAAGAGGTCTTTCTCTAACATATCATAAGAATCAGAAGATACTATTTGTCCAGACAACTGAGGCAAGAAAAATGAGGAACATTTACTCTAAGATTAATTCATCTCCATGGATCATTTCATTTGCTTATTAAATTTTGGAACCAAGAAGATCAAAACATAATATATGTGCATTTTTTTAAATCTCAAAGAATAGATCTTGGAGTTGTTCAAACCAATGTTCAAGCCAGTAATTTTTTTCTCATATCCTAATTGTTTCTTTAGAAAAAGTTTTATTTTCAGGTAAAATATATACTTTAGAAATAAGAGAAATTATTGTACTTCAATACAAATAGTTTAATTACTTCATTATAACCACCTTAAAGTTGTAGACATATTCTATTATCATTCAAATATAAAGTACTAAAATAATGTCCTTGCTAATAAATATCTGTGTTGGTAGCTAAAACAAATTATCAGTTTTAAATAGTACAGTGAGACTTCAAAAACTAACTTATACAGTGTTCTTTGAATGGTCTCCTCATGGTTTTGGAGGTTTTTATTTTCCAACTATGTAATAGTAGAATCAAGTAAACATCCAAGATGAAGATATCAATTTTTATATCCTAGAAATTTTTGAAGTCACAAAATCTTATAAAATTTCAGTTTTTATTCTTTATAATTAAGCATTCTCTATATTCAAAAATACTGCTACTTGAGTTATTTAACAAGTAATTGTAAAATGTATTTCTGCATTCTTATATGTAGAGTTCACTTTTTATACTTGGAGATCTATCATCTACCTAAATGCTGGGAACATAGCAGATATGCAAGTGGTTATACGGAAGTGAATTGACTAATATCAGTAGCACTGAGAGTCTGTTTCTAATAATCAAATAGCCATTTAATTTCACTCTTTGGGTGATGTTATTGGAAAATGTTTTCAGTGCAAATTGTTTAACTCCTGGTGAAATATTAGTAGGTTCAGTTGTACTAGAATACTACATCAACTTCAAGTCAAATTTTTGGAAATTCTTTTGTTATACTTTTAGTATATCTACAGTTTATGGTACTTTCAATGTAGTTCTTTAAAAAGAATTGGTCTTATAGGTAAATGACTTTGTAAGAGCTGTGTCAACTTTTTTCACAAGGAAGTTTAAGAATGTATGTTCCTGGGATTATATGGTAACAGTCTGTGTCTACTGACCGACAAACACTTATCATCTTTAAAAAGAGAAAAACTTGAGCCTAATCTGCAACTTGATAAGCAGTTCAAATGCTAGATAGTAGGGTAGCCTATAAGGAAAAAATTAAAATAACACAAACTTCTTAAAGCCGAGAATTCTTCCACCAAAAGAACTTTTCTTTAAAAAATTTGTCTGAGGGGACTTCCCTGATGGTGCAGTGGTTAAGAATCCGCCTGCCAATGCAGGCGACACGGATTCGAGCCCTCATCCTGGAAGATCCCACATACCTCGGTGCGACAAAGCCCGTGCACCACAACAACTAAGCCTGCGCTCTAGAGCACCCGAGCCACAACTACTGAAGCCCTCGTGCCTAGAGCCCATGCTCCACAACAAGAGAAGCCACCGCAATGAGAAGCCTGTGCACCGCAACAAAGAGTAGCCCCTGCTCGCCATAGCTAGAGAAAGCCCATGCGCAGCAACAAAGACCCAACACAGCCAAAAATAAATAAATTTATGAGAGAAAAAAAAATTTGTCTGAGTATAGTGATAGCATCAAAATCAAATGGCAAAATCACAGGGTGGCCAATAATACTATGCCAAAGAGTGATACAAGGAAGGGTTTCCCCAAGCCTTCCTAGAGAGTATGTACTTCTCCATCATCATGAAGATTAGATAACTAATGCCCTGTATCACTGGTATGGCCAGTGAACAAGGAATGGCCAAATTCATGAACAGCAACAGAAAAAAAGCTTACATATTATAACAGCTTTCCAGATGAACTCCATGATTCGTATTCTTTTCTCCTTCCAATTCACCTTCATGCTCATTAAAGACTAACTGTCCATAAACATGGCTTTCATCGTGTGACTATTAAAAAAATCTTTTACTAGCTTACTATTTTCCACCTCATCAAGAATTTGTTCAATGAAGTTCAAAATCCTCTAAGAATCAGATTCATCCAAACTTTATTTCCCATAATATATCACATCATGACTTTGTAATTTCTCCTTCCCATTGGGGTGTTATCCTTATTCTTTTCTCCCACTTAAAGATGACACTTCGCAAAAGCCCAATGCAATTATTACCTCCTTAATCAAATCTCTAACTGTTTAAGATAGTTTAAAGTGCAGTTCCTGAGTATCGATGCTTTGATTCAAATTCTTGTTCTGCCACTAACTTTGTGACCTTGGTTAAGTCATTTAGTCTTTCTGTGCCTCAGTTTCTTCATCATGTAAAAGAAAAAGAAAAATAGCACATAACTTTTATATTATTTTATTTTTTATTGTAGTATAGTTGATTTAAAATATTAGTTTCAGATATACAACAGAGTGATTCAATATTTTTATAGGTTATATTCTATTTAAAGTTATTATAAAATAGTGACTATATTCCCTGTGCTGTACAATATATCCTTGTAGCTTATTTATTTCATACATAGTAGTTTGTACCTCTTAATCCCCTCCCCCTAACTTGCTCCTCCCCCTTTCCCTCACCAACATTTGTTATTTGTGTTCTTTTTGATGATAGCCATTCTGACAGGTGTGAGATGATATCTCATTATGCTTTTGATTTGCGTTTCTCTATGATTAGTGATGTTGAGCATATTTTCATGTGCCTGTTGGCCATCTGTATGTCTTCTTTGGAAAAAGGCCTATTGAGATCTTCTGCCCATTTTTTAATTGGGTTGTTTGTTTTTTATATTGAGTTTTATGAGCTGTTTATATGTTTTGAATATTAACCCCTAAAGACAGAAAACTGGATCTTTTGCTTCTGTGATGTCTTCTGGTGTCTGGTGTAGACCCATAGTAGGTGGCCAGTTAACACTCACTGGCTGATTCGTCTCATTCCATTCCGAGCTACAACTCTTTTTTACCTTCTGCATTACTTCTGGAAGTGGGAATTGTGATCTTTTCCCTCTTTTTACTTTGAAGGTGGAAGTAAAAAATATGTTGTATATGAAAAATGTTAGCTTTCCAGGACTCTTTAATAACTGTCTTCCTTAGCTGCTAAGAAAAAAAAATCTTCTAATAAGTTATACTTAATAGAAAGTCAGGATAACCATTTCCTGTAAACACTTTTCTTCCTTTATTGGTGGCTGATTTAGTTTTTACAGTGGCTTGTGTCTTATTCATAAGTGGCTTATAATCTTTATTGATAACTTGATAAGAATCTGACTCTGGTATGTAATAACTTGGAACTTCCATTGCTGCTCTAAAACAGTGGTTCACCAAGGTTAGAGTCAGGGCTTGTAGAAGCTGCCTATTCTGCATATAGGAAATAAGGGGAGTGCATTGTCTGTAAAGAATTTTAAAACAAAAGAAAACTGATTAAAGTTGGTGCAATTATTATTGTCACCATGCACCAGCAATTCTAAACAACATCATTAATAAAATATTCCTTCCTGCTGGGGGTTGACTACTCCCACTAATGTCCCCAGCCTACCTTACCTCCTACATCATGTTCTAAAGTTATCCTTGTGGGCATTAAATTTTTCCTGGTCAATAATGAGGATTCTGATACATCTTAGTGTAGCTTTTCCCCCCAGATTTTTATTATGTTCCACAGTAAAAATACATTTTATATCGCAGCAAAGTTCCCACACAGATACACATGTATGTTTCACTAGTCATCTTTACTACTAACAGGTAATGGCACTGATTTTGAAAACTATCTCTCTAATTTGATCCTTAGCCATCCAAATTAGAACTACCAAGAAACTGTTCTATAATGAATTAAGTAGTTCCCCTGGGGTCCTGTGAATTAGATATAATACAAAATTGGAAATAAACTAGACTTTCTGATATTGAGGGGTAAAAACAGAATTTAAGAAACTGATTTACTTTCTTTGACCTCCACACTCATAGGCATAGACTACAGAAATAATAGTATATCAAAGCCAATGTCCAGGATGAGAGGTGGATATCACCCAAAGACTCCCCACCTTTGCTCTTTGAAGATTCTATTCCCAAGTCTGGCCCGACCTGAGCACCATCTCTCAATTTCTCCCCCAACTGTACTCCTCATCTAATAACGTGTTAATTATTCTCATTCAACTCTGGCCAATTTCTTATTCCACTCCAAATTCACGTAACACTGAAGTTCATTAATCTCCCTCTCTTTCTAAACCATGTTTTTTGTTTCATTCCTCTTAGTGAATGTACTGATCCCTTAGTTATTGTTCTCACTACCTATGCATAATTCAAGTACTTCTTACTGGAGGAGTTTCTTTATGCCCGTAATTCATGAAAGAAACCAGTCATAATGCAAATGTTGACTGGTCAGGATTTCCTCATGAAAGCTATAATTAGATCACGCATTAACTGCAAGATTAGAAATTTATGCTTAATGACATGTCTCAAAGATTACAAATTATTCTCTCTTATCCACTCTTTGGTTTAGGAAGAGACCAGTTGTAAACAGGGATTTAATCATTATTTTACAATTTCCAGAAGTTTGTTATAAACAACTGAAATTTTATCAAACATATTGATAAAGTTTAAAAGAAGGTGATTTATTCTTAGTTCTACATGAGTAACCATTCAGTTATTTATTTTTTTTAATTAATTAATTAATTAATTTGTTTATTTTTGGCTGTGTTGGGTCTTCGTTTCTGTGCGAGGGCTTTCTCCAGTTGCGGCAAGTGGGGGCCACTCTTCATCGCGGTGCGCGGGCCTCTCACTATCGCAGCCTCTCCCATTGCAGAGCACAGGCTCCAGACGCGCAGGCTCAGTAATTGTGGCTCACGGGCCCAGTCGCTCCGCGGCATGTGGGATCTTCCCAGACCAGGGCTCGAACCCGTGTCCCCTGCATTGGCTGGCAGATTCTCAACCACTGCGCCACCAGGGAAGCCCACCACTCAGTTATTTTGTTGCAAGTAAGAAGATGACCTTAAGCCTATTTCAATAGGGATTATAGGGATTGATTACAGATTAACATGCATATTTATTTTTACCAGCCAGTATTAACATAGGTTATCATTTCCTCTGAGTCATGACTTTTCTCATTCTTAAAATGAAGAATTTAAATATTATTTAACAGTTTTCTGTACGTTCATGATATAATACAATATGGCAGGAAATTGTAAAGGGACATTTTACTATTGAAAGTTTGGTAGGTAAAAATACTATTTCTGCATAGAAAATCTAAGTTAAGTAAATGGAAAGCTACTAAGCTAATAAAATATTTCAGAGTGACTTGATTCAAAACATAAATATACCAAACTTAATAACTTTATCAATATTAGCCAACTATAAATAATAATAAAATCAGTTCCTTCACAAAAACAAAAATTATACAATATAACTAGTAATAGCCCTAAGAAGTGTGCAAGACCCATGTAGAGAAAGCTATACACATTTTAAAAAGAAGAAAAAAATACTGCAAAGATATGCACAAAAATATTACAAAAGATAGACATATTTATACAAGGCTAAGATGATTCTTATGTATGAAAACTGGCAACATACAATTATTGAATAAATGTAACATTTTAAAAATTGTTAATTCATTTTAGGTTTGAGGATGGGAAAGGGGAGGAGTAGAGAAGAGAAAAAATGGGCAGAAAACAATTTAAAAATGAAAGAAAATGAGAGAAGGAACAGAGGAAATTCTGAAGATTACAATGCTCAAATGTTCCTCCTCAGATCATGACTCTTCAAATGCTTCTTATCTATAATCTCTCAGAGGCTGCAATTTAGCAATGTTACTCAAATAACCACAGTAAAAAAATTTTTTTGTTGTAAAACAGATATGGTAGCCACAGCTAGGACAGAACTACCTGGAAAATTAAGCTAAAGTTCCAAATTTTATTTTCAACTTGAATCTTCCCACCTCTAATTTAATGCCTCAAAACAATAACTTAACAAAATTGGGTCCTCCTAGTGGACTGAAGGAGTGGGTAAAAGTTTCGAAGATCACTGGTTTAGGTCTATGGAATTGCTATAACATTGTAATTCAATATTTTGCACTCAGGATCAAAGATTTCACATATCAGAAGGTGGAGATCTGGAGAGAATAAATAGCAATATAGTGAAAAGAGTATTCGACTAGGAAACCAGATTCCAGTTTCAGAATTGGTCACGCAATAACCTTATATGTTACCTGCCCCTCTCTGGACCTCTATTTCTGTCTCTGCCAAAAGAAAGTTTGGACTACATCATCTCTGATGTCTTTTTCTATTCCAAAATAATTATACTTACATGATTTTAATAATGTGATCTATGACAAACCTAAGATGACTTGTACTAGGGTCACACAAAGTTTTGGTCATCAAAATGTATGTATATTTTAGAGATCCTCAGTGTGGTTGTGGAAATGATTGTGTTAAATGCCTGGGACCAGGAGATAAGAATTAAAACAAACAAACAAACAAAAAATACCACCTGAAGCACTAGCATTATACTTTTTAAAGCTTCTGATCTGCACAGTCATTAGATGTATAATCACTGTGTTAAATATGTGAGGGACGGAGTCACTAAATGAAAAAATAACAGATAGCATTTTTATGGACTTATACATTTTAAAAATCTAGCTTCAAGGCTAATAAATTAACACCCTATCTTTACATATGTCTGTTATGGCTGCCTTCTCCCTTGCAAAGAATTAAACCAAAGGTACTCAGATGTTTTGTTCTCATGACCCCTACATACCCTTAAAAATTATTGAGAATGCTAAACAGCTATGGTTTATGTGGGCTGTCTAACAATATTTACTGTATTAAAGTTAAAACTATAAAATTTTAAATATTCATTAATTTAAAATAAAAATAATCAGCCATTTAAAGATAACATTTTAATTTTTTTTAAAACTGTATTTTAAAAAGAATTGTGAATCTCATTTTATGTCTACCTGCTTTTAAACTCACTTCATTGCAATGTGTTGTTTTGACTGAAGTATTTTAGGAAAATTCTGTCTCACAAAGAGATATAGTTGGAAAGAAAGAGTATCTTGATAGCCTTTTCAAATGATTGTGGATATTCTTTGATTCTACACAAAATCTTGAAAAGCGGTAGTTTCTTAGAGGTTAGTTGTTGCAATGTAAAATACGAAGCCACGTCAATGAAATTGTTGTACTTTGTTATGCTAAAAATCCCTCAATCTCCGTCAGTTTATGAGTGGATCTTTTAATGTGTATGATTTTGTAAAATATATCATGCATTGGCTATTTATAAAGTATTGGTTTACTTAGTTCACACAGTCATGCAGATCTCCCAAATGCTGACACATTTCATTATACAATATCAGCACCAACCTCATTATAAAAGCTCTCAATTTACAGGGGATTATGTTAGTTTTCCAAAATTCTAATTTTCACTTGAGAGTTTGAATTTTATCACAAAAAACACATTACTAGTTATTTCCCTTGAAGTGACAGGCTCACTTTATTAATTTATAATAAACTGTCTACAAAAGTCTAAATAACCATGGTTTTGTCTGTCGGTTGCTCTTTCAAGTAAAAACGGTGCTATGTGTTAAACAGCAGGCACTTCAGCTTTCGACTCAGATGTCCTAGAACTTTCCTCAAGACAACCAATGTCCTTCAGAATACAGCAGAAGTATTTATGCATGTTTTTCATACTGTTACCTAGCATATTAAAGAAAATCTGTACTCAGTGGTCAAGATTTAATAAAATTAATTTGTATTGCTTCATCAAGAACATTCTCAAGTGAAACTAGAAATTTTTTTTCTGGAATACTTAAAAGCAAATCATATAATGACTCCTGGCACAGTTTGGTGCCACTGCCTTGATTAGCGCTAAGATGCTAACAGTTTTAACGATCATTGCTTTGACTTTATCAGTACAAGTTTCAGCACAGAGAAACCACAAATACTTTAGTTTTGATGTCAACAGCCTATGAGAGTCTCAGGGATACCCGAGTCCATGGTACCCATTTTAAGAAACACTGAATTAGATTTTTCAAACCGAACAAATACCATTTTAAACCTCCCAAGATATTTTCTTAATTGACTAAAAGTTGACTTCTAAGCAATACATTGAAAATGCCTAATAATTCATTTAAGTTTCAAGTAGAGAAAACAAAATTTGAACAAGGCAGATTTTAAAATGTAAACATAGAAGTAAATTTAGGAAACATCATGCCATAGGAAACCATAACAGGGCATAAGGAGGAAAAGAAATAGATTTTGAAATATGCATTAATCCCAGTAAATATTGATTTCCATACCTTGTAGTTTATGATCTTGAAGTGGTTCTGACATTAGATAGCATCTACTTCTTTGGCTGGCAGCTGTTGGAAATGACCCTGGGATGAAACTCTGGAATCTTTTCTCTGAAATCTGAAATATATGAAAGACAATACAGAGTTAACCTCCTTCTTGACCAGGACCTGACTCTTTAAATCTGAGTCAAGTATGGGCCATGGTTTCAAAATGGTTCTTGACAATCTGAAGCTAGTCACATGCCATCTTTCTTTAGCCAATCATAAGGTGATGCTAAAAACAATAGCCGGCTAACTGAGGCATTTTCTAATACATCTATAATCACCACAGTTATTATCCCTGGCTTTCTTCCAGAGAGCTCTGAGGACAGCACATATCCCATCAGGTCCTACAGCTCCCAACATATAAAAAGAAAACATTATGCCTACTCTATACAAGGATTATGCAGCTTGACCAAAGCCTTACAGTAAATTAGAAGTGAAAATGTTGATGAAAGAACTTGGGTATAAAATTCTTATTTCAAGGAATACCTTTTTTTCTCACTCATATTACTTTACACTCCTGAAGAAAATGAGTGGAAAATATACCCTACAGTAATAATTTTTAGAGTATTCTTTGCTAGTACATAAAATGGCTTTGTAATTTTTAAATATCTGCTGATGAAACATTACAGCGTGGAACTAATATTTATTCAGTCCCTACTATTGCAAGACACACTTCTAAGCACTAAAGAATTCAGCGGACGTTATCATTACATAAATTATTCACAGTACCTTTAGTGCCTGATTAAAATACCTAATTCAAAAGGTTATTGAGTACATACCCCAAGGAAATAATCTGTAGCTACATTTTGGCTTTAAATTATTGCTAATTAACAAAGGCGATATGTTCAGACTACTATATACTATGCTATTAGTGCACCTTTGACAGTAGTAGATTGTATCTAATGCTTGAAACATGAATCAGCGAAAAGTTATATGACTCCTTAACAAATACTCATTATAGGGCAACATCTCGGAACCTTTTTGCTGAATCCTTTACCCCTTCCCAGCTACTAAATTTTACAAGTTCTCAGTGCTCAGCCTTCAGATATCTTATCTATCACACTTACTTTCTGACTCAGATACTTCCTTTGTTTCAAATATACTCTCCATGTTCATGATTCCTAAACTTACATTTCCAGTCTTTATCTCTTCTCTGAACTCCGGACTTTCTTATCTAAATCTCTACTCAACATACTCACTTGTATTTTACATAAACATCTTATGCTTGATATGTCCCAGATTTAACAATTAATTCTCCCTAACCTTCGTAACTGCTTCTTCCAACTCTTCCTAATCTCTATAAACTGCACCATTCTCCACCTAGTTGGTCATGACAAAAACGTTGAAGTCATCCTAGACTCTTCTCCACATCCAATCCATTAGAAAATCCTAGAGTTTCTACCTTCAAAATGTGTATTCAAATCTGACCATTTGTCACCATCTTCACCAATACCACCATAATCAATGATCTGATGATTAGTCATCTGAATTACTGCATTACTTTCTAACTGGCATCACTGCTTCCATAATGGGCCCTATTCAGTCTATTCTGTATACAATGATCAGAGTGATATTATTGAAATATTGGTCAGGTTATGTTGCTGCCTTGCATAATAAGGTTAGTTGCATAATAAAACACTCAGATGCTTTTTCAGCACAATCAGAACAAAATTTGAAGTCTTTTCTTAACATACAAGTTCATACACAGTCTTTCCCTTCTTGTTCTCTGATATTTCCAACCTCATCTTCACTCAGTTCCAGACATGTTGGCCTCAGTCTTTGTAATTTCTATTCTCTCTCCTTTGAAACTCTTGCTGCAAATACTTTCAAGTCTTGCTCTTTCACTTCTTTCACATCTGCTCAGATGTTACCTCATCAAAGGAACTTCTCTGACCATGTTGTCTAAAATAGTGATCCCATCACTTTCTATCCTCAACCTCTGCTTACTTCTTTTACTTAGCATTTATAGTTTGTTACTGTACTCCCTCTGTGTATATATCATACATATGTATAATATATATGTGTGTATATACATGTATATTAATTTATCAATTTATTAATAGAATGAAAACATGGATTGTTGCCTCTCCAGTGCTTACAACATTGCTTAGCACATAGCTGTGAATATTGTTGAAATAATGGATTAATCAATCACTTATTCATATGGACTTGTACATAAACACTATATATAATATCTAATTTTTGAGACAGATCCACTAGCTTTACTTAGTGACCAATGTTTAAACAATTCTTTAATAATGAAACACTGGAACTTACTGCTGGAACTACACTACATAATATTTTTTAAATTAAAAAAAATACATATATATGTAGCTGTAGTATAGAAATAAACAAAGACCAACTAAATGAAAACAAGTAAATGCTATTTATTCAAAGCATGCTATAGAAAGGGAATCAGCCACCATCATTTGTGTTTGGCAGAAACTCAAAAGTAAGCACAGTGTGGGAAGCTTTATAGTATTAAAAAAAATAAAGAAGTTTTCAAATATGCCCTGATTGGAGGCTGTTAGCATGGGAAAACTATAGGAGGGCTAACTAGAAATGAAGCATTGTATTTAATCAGATAAGGAGTGAATATTTAGCTTTCTCTGGTTGGTCCTAAGTTGGAAGTGAGGGAAAATATTAGGAAAGTTATCAGTTATTAATCAAATTATTAATCAAGTCCAAGTTATTTGGGGCTGATTGCTTGTTGTTTGGCCTCATGGACTGGTTGTTGCAGATAATGGTTTGGCTTTTGGGGCTGGTTGCTGAAGGCAAAGGGTCAGAGTTACATGTTTATATATGATCTGGCCATTGCCTATTTGTATTTTGAACCTCTCACTAGGTAACTTTTAATAAGTTAAATGTAATTCATTATACATTGTAAAAAATATTTTATAGTAATTATTTTTGAAATAGTCTCATTTAGTATTTTTTGCCTTAAAAAGTCTCTTAACAATACCTCCAGTGTGCAAGGCAGAAATAGAGACACAGATGTAGAGAACAAATGTGTGGACATCAAGGGGGGAAAGCTGTGAGGTGGGGGGTGGTGGTGGGATGGATTGGGAGATAAGGATTGACATATATACACTAATATGTATAAAATAGATAACTAATAAGAACCTGCTGTATAAAATAAACAAATAAATAAATAATAAAGTTGTTATCAATAAAAAAAAAAAGAATACCTCCAGGTATTGCTATTGATAAATAGCTACAACTAACAGACTCTCACGCATATCAAGTCCTCATTTCCTTTGTTGCCCAGCTGAGGTTGCATGGTCCTTCTTTATAAAAACTTCCCTATATACACTCTCAACTCTCTTCTGTCTTTAAGTTCATGATGCTAACTTCAAGGGGCCCCAGAGTGCTGCTTAATAATCATACTATATGTTTCTATTCAATTCCTACTCACACTCCTAGATAATTATTTCAGACCTTCTATTCTTTTCTAATAGCTCCTCCTCATTCTCTGTCAGCTTATAACCTTATTAATTTACTGAAGAAATATAAGTGAATTTTCCACTCTCATCTTGTGATCTGCTTTCATCTGAATCCACACATTCTGCCCTCTTCCCCCTACTGTGGATGCATGGATCAATTGTTCTTATCTGAGGCTCTTCCTCTTGGACCCTAGAGCTGATCTCCACTAGTCTATCAGAGGATATCACTCTAGCAATTTATGGCCTTGTTCTCCTGCGTAAGAAATTTTTCTACTTTGTACTGGATTGTTCCTTTTAGCATACAAACATGTTGGGTAAACCCATTTTTAAGAAAGAAAGAAAATCCTTGGACCCCCCGCCCCAAGCCATTGCCTTATTTCTCTACTTTGCTTTAGAGCAAAATTTCTATAAAGAATTGTTATTTTCTAGTAAATTAAAAATACAAGAAAAAAAGGAAACAAAAATGACCAATAAACATGGGAAAATATGTAATCTCCATAGAAATCAGGGAATTCTAAATTTAGAGATATATCATTTGTATCCATTAAATGGGCATTTAAAAATCTCTTTAATATCAGATCTTAGCACAGATATGGGGAGAAGACAGTCTCATATACTGCTGGGGGAAGTACAAACTTTTTCCTCAAGTGTTTCTAAATGTTAACATGATCTTGATTTAAAAATCTATTAAGCATGTGCTTCTCCCTTCCTTCCTTACTTCCTTGCTTTCCTCTTTCCTTCCTTGGTTGTTTCCTTCCTTCTTCCTTTAATAATTCACTTCCAAATCCATTAAATGGGTCTGGGTGAAGTAGGTGTCCATATGTGGAGGCTTAAAAAGAGCTCAACTGGGATGAGGGCATCCATACAGGGAGGTGCCAGTGACAGCAGCCTGGCTCAAGTTTGGAGCCCAGCAGAGTGTATTCACATGGGGGCTCAGGAGTGGAAAGTAGTAAGCAGAAGCAGCAGCCTGTCCAGGAGTCAGGTAACTGGTTACTCAATAGTAGCTTGACTAATACCGAGGATAATAGGAGCTAGCTTTCTCACAGTAGGAGAAAGGAGTTACAACTATTAAAAGGGAGAAAGCTTGAGTGAACCTTGCAATTTTGGATTGAAGTTGGAGGTATTGCAATGAATTCATACTTTTTAATACATTGATAAAGAAATATAGATGTAAATATGTATATACATATACATAGATAGTTATAGATATACATATGATCTTTAGCTCTGTCCACTAAGAGGGCTTGGTAGAAACAATAACCAAATAGTAATGATCACATCTAGCATTCAAATCTTGGTTTCTAAATACCATTCTCCACTCTGGTAACCATGGATCTTTAGAGAAACAACTGACTCCAAGGCTGACTCACATAAAGTACAAGATGAGCTTGGAACATTTTGTCCTGCCAGAAATTATGGAAGTACTAAATTACAGGAACATGTCAAAAAGGCACAAAAGCCAGAGTGAAGGGGTCCCTTCTGGTCAAATCTAGGATAATTGTAGTATCAAAATAAATGATTATAGTAACAGATTATAATCCATTAAGTAAAATAGGAAGCTACAAAGCAATACTGTTATAAATAACTAAATGTTACATTCATGTTTCTTTATTAGAAACAGAGAAAAGAAATAGTTTTACATTATAGTGGAATATCCATCAATGAATGTGAGAAGAATGATTTAATTATAAAAATCATCTCTTGGCAACGATCATAGCAATGATTGATTCAGGCAAAAAAACATAAGTGGATACAAAATCTAGTAAGTAAAGGTTGATGAAGGACAGAATATTTGCATAGACTAAACATATTTCCCACAATTTATCTATTAGTTAAAGAAATTATTACAGTGGAGAAGCCTGAAAGGCACATTCTTAGTCAAGTGATCAAAATTAATGTGACCAGCAATGGGACAAAATGAAATTGTATTCTACTTAATACAGTGTAACAAGAACACGGCAACATCATTTCTGTGACATTTCTGCCAAAAATGCAAAAACTCACCTGGAGAAATAGCCTTTAGAAAAGATGACCTATAGTCTTCAAAAATGTCAAAATCATGAAAGTCAAAGAAAGACTGGAGAACTCTTCTAGATTGAATGAGTCTAAACAACTAAATGCAACATGTGATTCTGGGTCCCTTGGCTATAATGAATGTGGTTGAGATAATTGATGACACTTGAATGGGGTATTTGGATTGGAAGGTAGTAATGTATTTATGTTAGTTTCCTGATTTTGGTGATTTTACTGTTCTAGAACAATGCACTACTTTGTAGGAAATACACCCTACAGAACCTACACTGGAGCGATTGAACATGATGACTGCATGTTACAAATGGTGCAGAGAAAATAAATTTCTTGTAATATTCTTGCAACTTTCTCTAACTTTGAAACTATTTTTTAAAAAAGAAAAAAAAGAAAGAGAAAACCCTAATGAAGATGACACCAAAAAGAAAACCACAGTCTTCACGTTATTTTCCATAACAGAAAAGAAGGAAAGATAATCGTCTGAAGTTCAGGGAAAGGAATCAACTTGGCTGAGTTTGTTGAAATTGTATCTTTTCAAATTAACTTTAAAAAGCAGTTGGTACAATTTTCTGTCTATTAGAACACAATAAACATTCCTGGATAATTATGGTTATGTTAATACTAACAGATAAGTATAATTGAGTTATGTAACTGTATTAAATTTCTAGAACTTGTAGCTGCAAGTTTGAAAATTTTCAGTTTTGCTTACATCCTGTCAAATCAGTGCTCTTCCATATTTCTTTAATAATTTAGATTCTATAACCTATAAAACAGATTCTAAAATGTTTGATAATTTGTCTAAATCAAATATTAATTGTGCATTTTCTAAGTATATAAAAAATCCTGTTTAAGAAATAGAATTTTTTTGGAAAATGGCTATCTCAAGACTTTTACGTTTATGAAGAAAACAATTGATGATCAAGTGATATAGTTATCATTATTTTAATGTTCATGTAAAATCAAATTAAAAATTAGGAATGGGTCAAGTGTTCACTATTTCCTCTTTATTAATTCATGTTTTAGATGCTTGCTTTGTTAGATCTGACCTTCTTTCCTGCTGTTTGTTTTTTCTGCATTCATGATCAAATGGTTTGGACTTGATTGAGTCCCCATTTCTCCCCATTGAGAAATGATGCTTGTAAAAGATTAAGTTTGTGGGGATCTATTCATTATTGCCCTTGATTTCTTTTTATATGGTGCAAAGTTAACTTGGAGATATGTCATAAATATCATACAATAGAGATGGTAGGTACAAGGAGGGACTGTAGCTTGAGATTCAGCTCTAGGTATTTTCCTCCATTCTTCATTTATTTATTTTAGAAGATGTACTGAGATCCACACTACTCACTACACTCAGATATGCAAAGAAATATGGTTAATTTTCTTTTTCTGTCAAAGATGCCATCTTTCCCCGGATGCTCCTTTGCCCTGGGCAGTGTGCTGTGAGACTGAAATACCTATGTCTTTTCACTTAAATTCTTTCTACTTTTTACGCCCTAACTGGGATGGCTTAGTTTCTTGAATTCAAAGTTCAACTTCCTATTAGGCTGGTTTAAAGATTGATCTTCAGGTAAATGTTCATTTTTACTCTATTTTTATTTCTTGGTTTCTTACTCCTCCCCTGCTTCTCTCCAAATATATTGATATATGAGTAAATAGTGTTTGTGACTTAAGGCAGCTGAGCAGTGGGGGCCTCAGGGTCATGGGCATTCTCTTGACCCTTTCTCTTCTCTGGTCTGGTCCATGGACTGGTCAACTGTGAGGTTTTCTTGCCCAGCTAGCCTTGGGGATAGCATGATGGCACCCACCACTGTAGTCTGGTCCTGACCATTTGCTCCAGATCTCTGACTCCCTTCTTTCTGTAGCCACTTTGAGTCCAGGTCTCAGTATCTCCACATTTCATCACTGGCATACATGGGAACAACTTTTCCCCTTGTACCCTGAATAAGCCATGGGGAATAAGTCTCAGGTTTTTTTTTTTTAATATAATTTTATTTATTTATTTATTTTTGGCTGTGTTGGGTCTTCGTTGCTGCGTGGGGGCTTTTTCTACTTGTGGTGAGCGGGGCCTACTCTTCGTTGTGGTGAGCGGGCGTCTCTTGTGGTGGCTTCTCTTGTTGCGGAGCACGGGCTCTAGGCACACGGGCTTCAATAGTTGTGGTACGCGGGCTCAGTAGTTGTGGCTCGTGGGCTCTAGAGCACAGGCTCAGTAGTTGTGGTGCACGGGCTTAGTTGCTCCGTGGCATGTGGGATCTTCCCGGGCCAGGGCTCGAACCCGTGTCCCCTGCATTGGCAGGCGGATTCTTAACCACTGTGCCACCAGGGAAGTCCCAAGCCTCAGGTTTATCTATAGACTTACCTTGCTCTGTCAGTGTGCAATATCGCTCCTTTATCAAGCTCAGCAAGGCCACATACATGGCTTCTCCTAGACCTTCATAGCTTCCCCTTGCTATTACAGTCCCAGCATTCCTGGGCTCACCCATTCCTATTTTTACTTGCTTCTCCACTCATCATGGAATTCTACCTCAAGAAGGAACAGGAGAACATGTGTATCTAACCTCTCTTCCCCAACTCTGTTTCTTACCTCCTCCACACACAATTTACCCAATCAGAAAGAATGGAGTGTTCACTTCCTCCTTTTCTCCAATGTGGAATCACCTTGCTTCATAACTTCCTTCCCTGAGGCAGTAAGCCTCAAAGTTTGGTTTAAAGAAGGAAGAAATATCCTGTCTACCCTGTGGAAGTAATTTAATGATCTTGTCCAGGCCTGGCTCTAAAAGTCATAATTGGAGCTAAAAGAATTTGGAAAATACTTTTCTTCCTCTACAAAGCTTGGCTTTCAAAATTATTGTTTTCTCTCAACTAAAACAAATCCTACTATGGATTTTAAAAGGTGCATCTTTCTTTAACAAAATTTTCACTGTAAAAATTACAGCTCCAAGGATAGGGGGTTGTTCATGCACAAAAGAATACAAAAGATAAAAGCACTGTAATGTAATTTTAAAAATATTATTATATGTACTTTACCATCCTTGACATCCCACAATACTGTGCTTTTTATAGTATACTGAGTCGACTCTTCTGGAGAGTAATACTATCTCCTATTTTTCATAAAGTGTGGAAACCACTATATTTTCTAGTCACTTGTTTTATTTTCCTTTTTTTTGCTACCCCCACTCCCATCTAGACCCTCAACTGGACATTCTTTTGACCTCCTTGAATCCAGGCTTCCATGTTCAAGTGTAATTTACCCTTTGATATATCATTGTAGTCACAGGGAATTCTAATCAAGAAATTTACTGGAAATAGAGTGTTCTAGTATAAAGATCTTGCTTGTGAAACTCTCAGGATTTTTTCTTGGATAATAAACTCTCATTTGCTTTCCTCTCTTAAAGGCAATAATGTAATTATTAGATTTATAAAATTATAAGTCTGCAGTCAAAAATCATACATGTAGAACATCATTAAGTAATTACAGTATGAGACAGCCACCACAATATGAATGTATTTAATTTATATCTTAGTTAGGCTACAGGGAAGATCAGTATGAGAGAACAAAACAAGACTGACATTTATAGTACCTTTGGGTTTTTTCCTGACTAAGATTGTAAGTAACACTGAAAGATTCTTCTTTTGTGATGAAATTACATATGGCTTATAGCCCTTTTGGAATAGTTAAATGACACATCACTGTTACTCTCATTTTCTCATAGAACAATTATATTGAACACATTCAAATCATGAGAACATTGAAATGCACAGATGCAATGGTATCTCCACTTATATAAGAAAATATTATATTAACAACTTTCAACCTTAAATTTCTGATTAGAAGCCATAATAATCAAGATAAAAGCTATTTATTGAGTTTCTATCATGTGTCATGGGCTTTTTTATATCATTTCTAGTCCATACAAGAGCACTTGGAGGTAAGTATTACTATCCTCTTTTAAAAGTTGAAGAAATCAATGCTCAGAGAGGTTAATAAACTCAAAGTCACACAGATAGTAAGTGGTAGAGCCAAGATTTTAACTTATAAACATTTGCTTTTTCCATTGGGCTATGTCAGCTATTAATTTGAGGAGAGATCTTGATAGATGTTGGTCTCTTCTCTACTAAAGTTTTCTATATGCTTCCTTTCCATAATTTAAGCAAGGGCTGTGAAGAGGTGGTATTTGTGACTGCTTATCTCTCTCGCCTATGTGTCTACTTCCACAGGTGTAAGAACTGTCAAATCCCAGCCAGTAAATAGGGGACCTCACAGGTCTATCTGGTGACTTCCTGATGGAAATGACTGACTCATGTCAGCATTTCTGAAGGGCAATTTTTGAAAATTCAAATGACTCTCTTGTCTAAAAAGAAGGAATGCCACAGAAAGATGGGGTTGGGAAGAAGATAGTGTAGAAACCCAAATGGCAAATAGTTGTTGATCAATTTAAAAAGAAATAAAACCAAGATAAATAGTTTGAACAGCTGGGGTAAGTTGCAAGTCACAGTCTTAACTAACCAAGTTGTCTGAATCTTCAGCTGAAAAGAAACCAGTGAAAATGATAAGCAAAGAAGCAAGCAGCAAAGGAATGAAGAACTCAGCTCAGGGCTCATTTAGCTCTCAAAAAAAAAAAGTTCTTTATCAGTATAACAACTGACACTAGAGCATTTACTTAAGGACTATCTGTGATTCAACAAAGCATAGGAAGGACCGTGACTCACAAAGAAATTGAAAAAACACCTCACAGACACAAGGGACAAGAAAAACAGGATGTGTTCCTCTGATTCAAACTATTTTACTTTACTTCCTTAGTGTGATGTTTTAGTTCTGTTTCCTTCACTCCCTTAAAAAAATATTATAGACCACAAGAATGGAAATGGTGGGTCATTATGATGAGGAAGAGATGAGGAGATGATGAGGTGGTGGAGAAGGAGGGAAATGTTCCTGAGTGTGTGGTTTAGTGTGTGTTTGTGTATATGATAGAATAAGAACTCAGGGCTGGAGGGGGAGCAAAAATTATATGTTTGAATCTTGAAGCATTTTGTTTTATTTTTGTTGAGTAATATTGAGCTGCCAACTCTAATCAAAAGATTTGAAAAAATTCATTCCATTGGTTATATTTAGATCTGGTTAGAAAAAGGGAGGAAAATCAGCATTAGTCTATCAATGGGGCCTAAGGAGTTAAGTTGACAGATAAAATGTAGGAAGCCTGGTTAAATTTGAAATTCGTGTAAGCAATAAATAATTTTTTTAGTGTAAGTATATTTTATGCCATATTTGACATCCTCCCACATTCCACAGCTGCACAGCCCAGGTTTGAAACCCAACTGAGTCATTTATTTGCAAGGACAAGCAATAGTTGAAATATACTTATACTAAAAAACTATTTTTTGTTTACTGAAATTCAAATTAAACAGAGTATGACTGATCTGTGAATATATTTCTCTGGATGTGTATTGTCATGAGTGTGTGTGTGTGTATGTTTGTGTGTGCTTGTGTGGAGAGAGACAGGGATGAAATGTAGATGACTCCAGGTGGAGTAGGTGTAAGAAATATTATTTTATGTTTCTAAAATAGAATTTATTTTTCTTTGTATTATAATAATATTGGTATATATGTTACACAAAATTTTGAAAATACATAAGAGTATAAAGAAGACTTTTATATCCACCATCTCATCACCTGGAAGTAATCACTGTTAAAATTTTGAGTTATGCCCGAATTTTTCTTTCTCTTCACTCCTCATACCTACAAATATAAAATTATTATAAAAATTTAAAGATATACAAATGCTAACATTTATTAAGTACTTAAATATATATGCCAGGCAGCTTACTAAGTGCTTCATGGGAATTAACTCACTAAATTCTCAGTGAAAACCCTATGAGGTAGGTATTATTGTTCCTACCATTTTACAGGTGGGAGGAAAAGGCAAAGAGAAATTAAGCAACTTGTCCAAGGTCACCTAGTAAGTTAGTGGCCCCACTGGGATTCAAATCTGATTAGTGCACCCCTGGAGTGTGGGTTATATGGTTCCTCCACCACTGTAATTGAAGGAATAAGCCACATCCACAACCATTCATTCATTTTATAACATTTACTCTACTAAAGATGTCAGTACTACAGACCTATTTTTTTAATTGTTATTTTTATTTGGAATTAGGAATAAGACATTACCCTATAGAAAGACAGTGCTACTGCTTCAACAGAATAAGCCATCAGCAGTTTCTGTGACCAACCAGAAGTTTAAGATGGAGTGAGCTTTTCTATATGGCTCAGCACATAACTAAGAATTTAATTTTTGGATTAGATATATTTGGGTTTAATCCCTAGTTCTGCTGTTTACTAGCTATATAACCTTGGGCAGGTGACTTTTCAAACCTTAGTTTTCTAATTTTTTTTAATAAGGCTACTAAGAGTCTCTATCCTACTGACAGGTTCATGAGAATACAACTTGTATAGTCTTACAGGACACTTCCTACCAGAAGGGCTCCCACTTGGTTTAATGTTCTACTGTGCCATCTTGAAATTCTTAGTTATTTTAACTGTGAACATGTGCATGAGCAGAGGCAATACACTGGGTAACAGTGGGCACATATGACTGTGATCAAGCAGTAGTGCCCACATCTGTAGGCTCAAGTCCCAAGGCACCACGGGCAGTATAGGTGACAAGCTGCGGGCCTCACTGTCTGGAGCACATGTGCATGTCTGAGCGGGCTGCCAGAATGGGACCTTGGTTCAGGTTGGTAGTGACAATTGTGGCAGTAGCAGTGGTAGTGGCCATTGCCCAAGAAAGGTCCTCACATGGACGCAGGGATGAGACGGTGGTAGAAGACCAGCTCATCTTTCTGTTCCAGAGCTCTCCCTGCAAAGTCTGCACAAATATTAACTCTCTAGCCTGAGCTTTGTCAGAAGGACTGCAAGCATTCAATCAATAAACTTTCCCAGTAAATTATTACAAAATAAAGTCATACACATGGACCTTGCAATAAAGTATATCAGGGAGTTATTAGAATTCTTAAAAAAGTATAGAGTCTCCAATTTTGAAAACTGCTCCACCATTGCAAAACAAATACCTATAGTCTTAGAAATAGAAATTATCTTTAAAGATCATTGCATTCAATGGAAAAGAAAATTATTTTCACATGGTACTTTGAATGAAGTGATTATTAATGAAAAAATTTTGTTTAATTAAGTTTTCTTTGTATAGGCACTTTGAATTATATACAATCATGATGCCACTTTCAATTTTTTGTATGGCCTCCACAAGTTACAAGAAATGTCTGAAGAAACATTAAAATTTCATTGTATAAATTTGAATTTAAAATTAATTTCAGACTTACTCAGAACTGATTTCTATGAAAAGTTAACTCTTGTTAGAAAAATCTTTTTAGTTATGTGAGAATCATCAGCTCTAGAGATACTAAAACATATATTTTTAAATAATTTATTAGAAATTTACCTAAATGATGTCAGATTGTATAAAATACTCTTAAGAGGTCCAGTAGCAGTCGCATCAGTGAAAAGAGCCTTCTCAAAATTAAAAATTCTCAAAAATGTTAAGACTAGAATGATCCATGTGGTAATGAATTAGATTTAGAGACATAAGTATGAATTCATATTTAGTTTAATATGGATACAAATTGCTACACAGAGAGATATTTGTAGACGCATATACACTGGATATATATATACATATACACCCATATATTTACTATGTATACACTATGCTTGTAAATATGTATACATAGTGTATAACACATATGTATACAAACATATATTTACTATGTATATACTATGTATGTATATATGTAGGCATATTTCCTCCTTCTTTCAGCTGAGAGGATTTAGAAGCAAGGAAACACAGTAACCACAGACATACTTAGCTCCCAAATCTTGATTTCTAATACCATTCTCCAATAAAAGGCACCAGGGCTCCATGAAGAAATGGCTGAGTTTAGGACTGGGACAGGAAATACATAAGATGAGCCCACAGTACATTGTAGTTCCAGAAAGAAAGTGCTAACAAACAAGCAAACCCCCCCCCCAAAAACAAAACAAAAAAACATGATGGTAGTATGTCACCTAGTTTGGACACAGGAGGCAACTAAAAGAGCTTCTAGGACTTCCCTTGTGGCACAGTGATTAAGAATCCACCTGCCAATGCAGGGGACACGGTTTCAAGCCCTGGTCCAGGAAGATCCCACATGCCGCAGAGCAACTAAGCCTGTGCGCCACAACTACTGAGCCTGCGCTCTAGAGCCTGCGAGCCACAACTACTGAGCCCACATGCCACAACTACTGAAGCCCGTGCGCCTAGAGCACGTGCTGCGCAACAAGAGAAGCTACCACAATGAAACACCCGCGCACAGCAACGAAGAGTAGCCCCCACTCGCCACAACTAAAGAAAGCCCGTGCGCAGCAATGAAGACCCAACACAGCCAAAAATAAATAAATAAATTTACTAAAAAAAAAAAAAAAAAGAGCTTCGAAGGTTAAATTTGGAACAATTTGAGCAACAAAGTATTGGATTATAACTCAACGTACAAAATAAATATCCATGAGTGTATACTGATATAAGTAAATGCTTGGAAAAAAAAAAATAAGTGAGGGAGAAGAGACAAATCTCTCATGTAGAAGAATTCCTAATTATGTAGATACTCCATTCTCAAGGAAGTGGAATATAACTCTCCACTCTTTAAGGGTGGCTGCAAAGAGTGACTTCCTTCCAAAGAGGACCCTTTGGGAAGGTGAGGAGGAAGAGTAACTTTACAGTGGAGAAACCACACGATCACTACCTCAGCCAGGTGAACAAGGTCAACATCAACGGTAATAAATCATGTAAATGGCACATAATGATGTAATGAAAATGACATTGTACCTCTGTAGTATTCTTCCCCCAAACCTGTGACCCCAATCTAATCATGAGAAAAACATTAGACAAACCCTAGTCGAGGGACATTCTACAAAATACCTGACCAGTACTCTTCAAAATTATCAAGGTCATCAAAATAAGGTAAGTTTGAGAAACTGTCACAGACAAAATGATCCTAAGGAGACATGACAATTAAATATATTATGGTAGCTGGGATGGGGTCCAAGAACAGAAAAGGGACGTTAGGGAAAAAAAACTGAAGAAATATGAGTAAAGTATGGACTTTATCGAATAATAATGTATTAATATTGGTTCAATAATTATAATAAATAAACCATATTAATGTAAGATGGCAACAATAGAGAGAACTGTGTGGGGACACGGACACTGCACTTTTCTGTAAACCTACAACTGTCAAAAATTACATTTATTTAAAATAAACTTTTAACTAAATTGTTTACCTTTTAAAAAAGAAAAAAAATTGTGATCTTGCCAAGAGCTACTGACATAAATTTTAATGATACCAGTTGAAAACAAGGTTGATAAAAGTATAAATTTTAATAAGCTAACAAATGAGTTTTTATAAAAGTAAACCCCAAATTTTTATAACAATTATATTACAAAGTGTTGCTATTTATTGTGATAGCAATAATTATATATTTTGCCATTTATTATTTTATAATGTTACTCATACAACACCAATATCCCTATTATGTTTTATCAGTAATAAGATGTTTTCAGAGGAAAAAGCTTAAGGGACCTCAAATTTTCACGTTTCATTAGGCCCTACAAATTATGTAGCTGACCTGTTTCTACATCATAGGGCTACTAGGAAGTTAAATGAGATTGCCTATATTAAGCACTTAGGTTACAACCTGTTACATAAGAAGTGCCCAATAAATAGTTAAGTACTGTTATTGAGGAGTAATTGTCAGTGCCCAGATATTGATGCCCGAGAACAATCATTCTTCAGAGAATGTTTGTAACACCTCAGTTGAATTTTTCACTAATTCACTAATTCAAAGCAAAATAACTAATTCATAGCAAGAGCCAACCAATTAATGTCACATAGATGGTGAGAGATACTAGTATACATATTTGCATGTAAAGTTAAATATTGGAGAAGAAAAAAAGTTGTGACAAAATATAGTTCAAGAGCAGTTTCTGATTTAAACAAGATTTGCTGATTTCCTTTTGCTGTAATGAACATTTTCAGTACTTCGTTTCCTTTAATCCTCACATCACTGTGAAGTGTACAGCACAAAGCTGGAAAGCAAACTGAGATCAGGGAAGTTGAGCAAACTTCTCAAGCCACAATATGAGTAACAAAGTTGGGACTGGAATCCAGTTTTTCTTACTTCCAAGTAGTTTTCTTTTCATTACCTCACAGTGCCTCACATTTCCCATGGTGCAGGTACTGTTTTCTTTTTTATTGAGGTATAGTTAACTTACAATATTCTATAAGTTTCAGGTGTACAACATAGTGAGTCACAATTTTTAAAGGTTATACTCCATTTATAGATATTATAAAATATTAGCTATATTCCCTGTGCTTTACAATATTTCTTTGTAGCTCATTTATTTTATACATAGTAGTATGTACCTCTCAATCCTCTCAAACTCCTATCTTGCCCCTCCCCTCTTTCCTCTCCTCACTCGTAACTACTAGTTTTTTCTCTATATCTGTGAGTCTGGTTTTTTTTTTTTTTTTTTTTGCTCTATGCCCTAGTTTGTTTTATTTTTTAGATTTCACATATAAATGATATCCTACAGTACTTGTCTTCCTCTGTCTGACTTACTTTATTAAGCATAATACCCTTCAAGTCCATCCATGATGTTTCAAATGGCAAAATTTCATTCTTTTTTATGGCTGAGTAGTATTCCATTGTGGGTGTGGGTGTGTGCGCACACAAACACGTGTGTGAGTATACTATATATATATATATATATATACCACATCTTCTTTACCCATCCATCTGTTGATGGACACCTAGGCTTCTTCCATATCTTGGCTATCATAAATAATATTGTTATAAACACTGGGGTACATATATCCTTCCAAATTAATGTTTTTATTTTTTTTCAGATATATATATCCAGGAGTGGAATTGCTGGATCATATGGTGGTTCTATTTTTAGTTTTATGAGGAACCTCCATACTGTTTTCCACAGTGGCTGCATCAATTTACATTCCTACCAACAGTGTACAAGGGTTCCCCTTTCTTCACATCCCCCCCAACATTTATTATTTGTGTTCTTTTTGATGATAGCCATTCTGACAGGTGTGAGGTAATATCTCATTGTGGTTTTGATTTGCATTTCTCTTCTGATTAGTGGTGCTGAACATTTTTTCATGTGCCTGTTGGCCATCTGTATGTATTCTTTGGGGTACTACTTGCTTTGGTTTACTTTGCCTCATTTTAGTGAATACTGTAAAATCGTTGGATATCTTTAATGAACTTAGTTTGAACAGGTAAGAATTAAGAGTGGCTTATTCCCCTACTTCTTTTACAAGCTTAATTTCCATAAATAGTGTGTGGGGGGGGTGTGTTTCTTATAATGGCCACAATACTCTTTCATGAGCTCACTCCCTTCCAGCTCTGTTGGGTTATGACTAGACCCAGTTTTTGTTCAACCTTTGGATTCTAGACCATAGTTTTCTCTGGTTGGTCCTAATAATCCTCCAGATTTCCTGGCACCTACACATTAGCATAGACCATAGAAGAGGAGTTTCAGACTCTGTTGGAGGAAAGCTTGCTGATGTCTTTATGGTGGGAGCCATGTTTTCATGGTATTCTGCTTGCTTGGCCAGGCAGTCACATCGAGGTGACTGCTCCCAGTCCCTCGTTCATGGGATTCTCAAGCAAGACTGACAACATGTCGGCTCATTCTTTACACTACACCTCATGCTTCCCATTTGGGCTCTTCCTTTGCCTGAGACACACAGGAGGTGCACTGGCTTGCCCAGCTGCATCTGTGAGATTGAAGCCTATACATGGACAGGTAGGCAGTATCACTGACTCGCTTCTGCTTACTAGCTCACCTCATGCAGTGTGGCTGGTGTTATGAATGCTGTCACTGCTGTCTTGGGATTTAGATTTCCCATGGCTACTGGAAGGACCAGGTGGTACAACCTAAAAGTGTGTCACTGTTGATTCACTATATGGTGAACTTTGTTCAAAGGCAGATAGGAGAAGGTGGATAAACTCTTCTTCCTCTCTCTCCCTGGTCAGTCTATGCAGAAACACAGTAGCTCATGTAGATATTCTGAAGATATTGTATTAGCTTGATATAAAGCTCTAGCCAGACTGGTAATCTTCCTCATTGCATTTGCTTTCCATACCTCCCTGCTCATTGGCCCCTTTCCCTCACTCTTTCTTCCCTAGAATTGCAAACCCCCCAAAGTAAGGCTTTCTGCTTCAGGATCTGTTTTCTAAGAAATCCAGACTAAGATAGTTGGTGATTCTAAGATCCCCTGTGATTAGGGTTTCTGCCTAGAGTCAAGTCCTATTCACCTTATTAAAAAAATCAGCAATAGTTTTAAATTGCAGAAACAGAATCTTTGTGGACTTACCTAAAGTTAATTTATTGAGAGATAAAAGAGGAACAGAAGAATCATATTTACTGGGCTCCAAGAAAGTAGATGAGATTGTCCTACTAGGAGAACCATGACAAATTTCGTAGGTTAACCGATGGTTTGGTGGGTGGAAGGGAGTTATACGTGCAACTATTCAAGTCATTAGCACTGTAAAAAATCTTACTTGATTTGCAAGAGGTAGAGTTTAGGATGTTTTAGGGACAGACATATCAGAAACTCTGATGTAGTAATAGGTGAGTATATAGATAAACAGGTTATCCCATGTGTACTTGTTTATTTGATTACTATTTTGATTTATACTAATGCATACCGTTCATTTGTGGCCAAATAACCAGAGCAAATTTGCTAATGTAAAGTGTTTAAATCAGACTAGAGAGAAGAAAAGAGCACAGCATGACCACTATTTTCACATTCTTCTCATAGGAAGACAATGAAGTGAAAACAACCCTGTCAAATTCTTGGGAGAGGAAGCTCAGTAACATAAAATACTGTAATGGAACTGTCAACTTTTGCCCTACAATTAGCGGTAATCTAATTATGTCAGAATAAAGGTCAGGGAAATGAATAAACATGACCAGGGAACAATAATATGACACTGTTAAAAATTCAGATGCCTCCTGACATAATACTATATATTGAGTACTTTGGATCACACCAAATTTCTCATCAAATGTTCAGTATATCCTTTGATGACCTGCTTGTTTAATATATAATAACAGATCTTGTTTCTATCATGCCTTTAAACAATATCATGACATGCGATCATTTTCTTAAGGTGTCTGGGGTTGCAGGAGTTCAAAATGTATTGGTAATAGATGACTAGGCATCCAAGTGACAATACATATTACCTAATTTTAAATAATATGGCAGAGGTTTAACATGTCTGAGGTTAGGGGAAGCTCTGATTAATGTCTTTATCATTTGAGCACTGAAATGAATAGTTAAGTCATATACTTATATCTCAAAAGCAATATTCTTTCACACAATTAAGCTGCAGCCTCTTAGAACAAAGACTCATTTCCCTCTTATGTGTGTCATAATTGGGCCAATTCTTCTGTGACATCTCTTATATTAATAAGAAATTGTCATTTCATGCAAAGGGCTGATGATGACTATAAAGAGGAAGTGAAGAGTCTTCTGCTGCTATTTTAATTTAAATTATTCATTGAGAAGACAAAGATGATGCATATAACATAATTTATTTGCCTTGTAGCATGCATTTGAATCTAGTATTTTGTAGACTTGTTCATTTATTCAACAAATATTTACTGGAGGCCCACCGTGTAGAGGCACTGTTCTGGGTGCTGGTGTTTTCGTAGTGAATACGACAAAGTCCTTGCCTTCATGGTAGCTTACAAAGAGAGGAGACGGAGTAAACAAATAAACACGTAATTCCAGGTTGGTTTTGATGCTAAAAAACAAATTAAAGCAACTGAGGGCAGAAAGTGGTGAGGGCCTGGGCACTATTTCAAGTAGTGGAATGAGGAGAAAAATCTCTGAAGATGTGAGATTTAAGTTGAGACCTGAAGAATGGTATTCTTTGATAAATGTTAAAATAGCTTTAATTCAACAGTTCTTTTAAATAAATTTATATTTTATGAATTTCAATAGCATCTATACATATTTGGAAGTGGGAAGTAATAAATATTATTCACTTTAAGGCATTGTTTGGAGCACTAATAGATTTGAGGATTCCTTATGATAGCTACACATCCCACTCCCTCCTTTAGGGCTCCAAAACTGAGAGGCACTTCTCTAGATTAACCCCATATGCCAGATCCCATCCCTATGGTCCCTAATGTGCATTTCTTTCCTAGTGTGCTCAAATGTGCCACCATCGTTGCTTTGTTCAAGTTCATCATTCCCCTCACCCAAAATGCCAGCCTTTTCCCACAGTTTCTACCTGTCCAGATTCTCCCTTTACATCAAGGCCTAAACTTCCCTAAAGCTTCTCTAACAGTAGATCACCATTTGGGGCGGGGGTGTGGGTGTGCGTGCACGCGTACGCGTATGGTGGGGCACTAGGCACTGTGTTAAATACTTTACATTCGTTATGTTATTTATGAGCCTTGGTACTATTATCATTCCTACTTTGTAGACAAAGACATGGGGACTTGTGGAGCTTAAGAAACTTGTCTAATTCATACAGCTGGGCAGCAGGGACAGAATTCCAGTTCAGTTCTGATGATTCTGACATCCATGCTTTAAATCATTCTGGGACAACTATTCCATCTTGATATGATTTTACCATCTTAGAATGCTTACAGAAAGTACACTTCCCAACTTTGTTCTGCCTTGCTTTGTCCACTGGTATTTCATGTAGTATTTAGTTTATACTCCCCAAGTTTGTAGGCAGCAAACATATTTTGTACTTCTTCAACAGATTCAATAAAATGTTTATGGTTCTGAACAAATAGAAATTCAGAAAATACTTGGTGGTCCACCTGCACTGGGGGCAGCAGGCCCTTCCTGCATGCAGGTGGGTTGGAGCCTACCAGCACCTGCAGCTGCTCCCTGGCTAGCCAGGCCAGCCAGCCATCGTCTGGTAGGCCAGGCAGAAGCAACAGAAGAAGGAGGAATATTGCACTTACTACATCCACTTGGGCAGGTGCAACTGAGGAGAGCACTGCCCCTGCCTCAGGGGATTTGCAGTAACAGCTACTGTCCCTATAGGCATGTCTACGTGTCCCTCAGGCAGAGATCTGCACTGACTTCCCCAAAAATTGCTGTCCCCTGGGCATGAAGTGCAAGAAGAAACATGCACCGCTGTGCCCTGTCTTCTCCTGCAGGGGCGTCTGCCTCAGGGGTGTCCAGAGATATGAAATGGTATTTAGAGGTCTAAAACTGGCAGTTATTACAACTATCTTGCATCTGAGTTTGCTGGGTATTTATACTTTATCTTCACTAGATCATGTGTTTTTTAGAACAGAATCCATTACGTAATAGATATATCTTTATTTATCATGGAACTTGATATTGTCCTTTGCAAGAGTGGATTTTAAAAAATGAACTTAACCTGTGCTTCTTCCCAGAACCATTTTTAACCTTCCCTAGATGTGATGACACCCTCATTAAAAACTGTTTGCCCTCTGGGCTGTTAGCTGTCTCCACACACTTGACATCTGACACAAATTGATAAGAATATGCACAAATCATCTCAGCTTATATTCCTCATTTACCCAAAATAAAGATTGAATTTGTGAAGCATGATGCTTGGGTTCTAGTGCTCTGCTGGGAGAAATGATAGAACATAGGTGTTCTCTCCTGTTTGCAAAAGAAAGAAAAAAAAAAAAAAGCCCAGATTTCAGAGGTAAAAATGAGATGCTTATTATCCTTTAAGCAAATATGTGTGTGTGTGTGTATACATATATATATATATATATATATATATATGTATATATATATATATATATATATATATTTTACAGAAAAATAATTCAAAATAATGCATTATTTAAATACCAAGCTATTTTGGTAATTTAAAACATAATTCAGTTTACAGAAATTGGATTAACACAAATTTCAGTAACACCTCTGTGGAGAGCAAGGATGTATGTTAAAATATATATATGTACATTACGTACATATACACATATGTATATCTATATATACATTATATGTATGTTATGTATATATACATATATATAAATATGTCCCATTTGAGCTTAAAGAAGAATAATTACAGCTTTTCAGTTCTTTGTGGCTATGCAGCCATATGATTTTCCAAGACTGTTTAATGCAAAATTTTCAATCTTGTCAAATTTATATCAAGCCACACATCCCAACTTAAGGTAGGGGAAAGTATGTTCACTGTATTAATGAATATCTCATCTCAATATCAGACTCATTTGTAGAAAATGTATCATTTAGATTGACATTTTTAAAATGAAACTTAAGTTTTTCCCTTGGTTATAATGTAAACATGCTCATTATGGAAAATAGAAATATCACCAGAATTAATTGTTGAAATCATCCTGTATTTCCTTTTAGTCTTTTAATGCATATTTTACACAGTAGGAACAAACTACATAGTAGTTTAGTATAACTTTTTTTATTAGCATTATGATATAAATTTGTGTAATTCTAGACTTCTCTCTACATAGTACCTGTTTCTCTTTCCCTCTTTTACCCATTTAAAGAAAAAAGTTAGCTCTCCGATATCAGAGGGAGATTTTGATCTTTATACCATAAAGAATCTCTCGCTTTTTATCTGATCTCCCCTCCTCTACTTATACTCCTTTTTGGTCTGAAACTGCAGTGTGGATCTTTCTACTAGTCATCATTCTGGTTGATTAACAGAGCCCTTAACTCTTTACTCTTAGAAATTATGTGTGCCAGGGATCTGTTTTAAGGAAATAGGTTAAGCCATAGAAATGTAAGGCTCTCCAAATACCCAAGCCCTCTCTCACATTTCTCAGCCTCCTTAAAGTTAGAAGGGGCCATTTGAGGGGTTATGGCTAATGGTCTAGGAGCATTAGCGGATATTTGTTCAGTTCTATTAGTGGAGCTATTATTAGCAGCTTTCTCCTCCTCTGCCGTGGATTCTGGAGCCACGTGTTCACATGGCATAGCCACAACACAAAAGAAGCCTGGGTTGCTGACCCAGCTGCCTTAGAGAGTTGTCCTACTGGTAATAGTCAATGAGGGAGAAATAAATTTTGATGTGCTACACTATGAAGATTTAGGTGTGTATTAGCACAATATAATCTAGCCTATCTTGACTAATACACGATGCTATGTCCAGTCACGGTGTTTGACAATGTGTTTTCTCTGTTTTGGGTGCCATTCCCAAGCACCTCCACCCCTTTACCAGGAAGTCTTTTCCTGGATTTTTCTTGTTCATCTTCTTGTTCATCTCAGGGGCACTTCCTCTGATAAACCTTTGATTGCCCTCATCCCCCTTTCTGGGTTAATTGCCTCTTCCACATGCTTCTGTCATACATGAGTATATAGATTAGTGATTTTTTGGTTTTGTATGGATTGATAAGATTATTTTGGAATTGGTTATGTACACTTCCCTTGAGAACAATTAGCATAGATCAGTGGTTTTAAAAGTGTGGTCTGGTAACCCCTGAGTGTCTCTAAGATCCTTTCAAGAGGTCTGTGAAATCAAACCAATGGTGTGAAAGCAGTAACCACTAAAACTGCTAGTACTTTAACAAATCAAGTTAGTGGAATCAAACTATACTAGGAGTCATTGTATCCTAGTATTTTCACTGCCACATATTCACAGGGGAAAATATCAAGTTTCATCAAGAATGCCCTGAATGAAACATTAAAAATTATAAATTGTATAAAATCTTGACACTCAATATCTGTCTTTGTAATATTCTAAATGACAAAATGAGAAGTACACATAAGCACTTTTGCTGCATACTAAATTAAAACGGCTATCTTGAGTGAAAGCACTTGAGCAATTGTACAGTTTATAAGCTGAAGTCACCACTTTTGTCATGCAACAACATTTTATTTGAAAAGAATGACTGAAAACTATGGTTATTTAGAATCAGTATTTGGTAGACATTATCTTGAAAATGTATAAAGTAAAGTAAATGTATAAAGTAAACAAGGAAAACAACTAACAATATTTGTTGTTAATGATAAAATTTGAGATTTATTGTGAAAAATTAGAATTATGGTAAATGTATATGTGCCTCTGTGAACTTGGCAGCCCCCAGATAATGAAAGACTTTATGATGAGGTTGGTTCTGATATTGATGAATATGATTTTTTGGTATTATATAATGAAAGCTGTCAATACTTGGAACATATGAATAACTCAAAATGACTAATAAATGCTGGAACAAAATCACTTATGGATAAAAGATTCATTCAAAATACAAGGTATTCTAATGGATTTTAATATAACAGCACCAAAAGTTCATTGATAAGGTTAAATTCCACATTGGAAGAAACTACCACTTGTTGAGTAATATTTTCCATGGAGAATATCTAGAAATATTATTGCCATACTCTTCCCTTTTTCAACTGCATACCTGTGTAAATGTCAGATTTTCTTCATATACTTTAACCAAAACAACAAATTTAATAGAAAAGCAGATACGAGAATCCAGCTGTCTTCTATTAAGCTATATATTAAAGACATTTGCAAAACTATAAAGCAAGCCATTTTTCTCATATTTTTGTCTTGGAAAATCTAGCTATTTTTTAAATAAAAATTCTGTTATATTAACATGTAATGAGTTTATTATCGTTATTTTAAGTGGATTAAATATTTTAAATATTTTTCTGTTTTAACTTTTAATATGATAAATATCAGTAGTTATAGCCTATATAAGCAAAAGCTCTTTGGGGTTCTTAATAATTTTGAAGAATATAAGTCGATCCTAAGAGCTCACAGTTTGAGAACCACTGCTATAGATAATTTAAGATCAAGGATATGCATCTGGCAAAGCTAACATAGTAGGGTGACTACAAGAGTGCAGACGAAAGAGTTTATAGTAGAGATAAACACCCTCAAGCCCACAGGCCTCATGCAACTCATTTATAAGTTCCTTTTTTTTTTTTTAAACATCTTTATTGGAGTATAATTGCTTTACAATGGTATGTTACTGTCTGCTTTATAACAAAGTGAATCAGCTATATATATACATATATCCCCCTATCTCCTCCCTCTTGCGTCTCCCTCCCACCCTCCCTATCCCACCCCTCTAGGTGGACACAAAGCACCGAGCTGATCTCCCTGTGCTATGCAGCTGCTTCCCACTAGCTATCTATTTTACATTTGGTAGTGTATATATGTCCATGCCACCTCTCACTTTGTCCCAGCTTACCCTTCCCTCTCCCCGTATCCTCAAGTCCATTCTCTAGTAGGTCTGTGTATTTATTCCCGTCTTGCCCCTAGGTTCTTCATGACCATTTTTTGTTTCGTTTTTGTTTTTTAGATTCCATATATATGTGTTAGCATACGGTATTTGTTTTTCTCTTTCTGACTTACTTCACTCTGTATAACAGACTCTAGGTCCATCCACCTTACTACAAATAACTCAATTTTGTTTCTTTTTATGGCTGAGTAATATTCCATTGTATATATGTGCCACATCTTTGTTATCCATTCATCTGTTGATGGACACTTAGGTTGCTTCCAAGTCCTGGCTATTGTAAGTAGTGCTGCAATGAACATTGTGGTACATGACTCTTCCATCAAACATGACTTGAGAGTAGATATATTCTTTGTATACACCAGAATTTTGAAATGCATCAGACATCTGTCAAGAGAAAAAAACAAAGAACGCCACCACATGTTTCAATCAAATTTATAATAAAATTAGTAAGATAAATCTCTGACTTACCTTAGTCTCAATATATTTGCTCAGATCTGTGCTGACTTGTGAAACTGCTTTTTCACAATTATCATTGTATGTGACTCCAGAAATATGAAAATCACCTTGGTAATAGTAAGTCTTTCCTGTGAAATAAGGAAATGCTTAGAAAATTTTAAAATAGGAAGTGACCTCAAGTCCCTCCATATCTTTATCTCAAAATTAATATTCAATGGATATACTCAGACAGGGAAATTAATTTACTACCACTTGAATGAGAGATTCCCCTAGCTCTCATCCAACTCTAGTTACTCTCAATATTAACAAAGATTGTGTTAGCTCCTAAGCCAGAATCCTAGAGTAAACCCATCTTCCAAAATGACTTCAAACTTTATAACCGAGTTTGAGTGTCTATTTTTACTTCAAGAAGCCCAGTTCAACTAATTTAACTTCAGGTAATATAAGCTCGTCCAGCTTTGTATCTGAAATTGTAGGTAGTTGATCATATAGAGAAATTCAAGAGTAAATTCTCATCCCACACACTTCCTGCTCAAACCAGGATTCCTATAGTTCTCCCTTTTGCATCACTCCTTTCCACTAAGTCATTGTTTCTCCAGAAGAAGAAACAATGTTAAATGCAAACTATATTTTGGAAGGATAGCTAGTTAAGCTACTGGTCCTCACTAACATGCTGACAGGGCTTCTTTATGAGAGTTTGATTTGGAAAACTCAGAGCACTATCAATAAGGAAATTATGTGAATAAAGTTAGTTTTTAATGAGTAGAGTCAAGAAGAGGATAGCAAGATTCAGACTACAGAGAGTTTGTGGGTAGACATGGCAGGCAAGAGACTGTGAGCAACCACTATGCTTCTGAAGGATAAGTTTTTAAATTTGAAACTAAGATGGTTGGGAAGAAGCAAAGGAGAAGAGGTTAGGTTGGAAGAGAACTGGAATTTTCATTGAATCAAGCAAAATGTATCCACATTGCATTATTGTATAGGGTGATATGTTTCAGAGGAATAAAACAGAAAAATCATGATAAAGTCAATAGAATAATACACTTAAAGTATTAAGATGTGGGTTTGTGCTCAGCTATGCCACTTAAAAGCCTGTGATATCTAGGAAGTCACTTGGCTTTACTGAGCCTCAGTTTCTTGCATATGAGAATAAGGATAATAGTAAAACCTGCCCTCCCAGGCTCAAAGGATTAGTATGAGGATCAAGCAGAATAATGGATATCAAATTTCTTTAAAAACATTAAATGGTTACACAGATTTAAGGGTTTACTTTTCTGAAAGGTAAAAATAAGCTGGAAAAACATGCTTTTCTGGATGTAGGGTTAATAAAAGTTATCAAAAATAAGATCAAGTTAGTATGAGCATTCAGCCATTTAACTACTCTTGACTATCCACTATTAGAAGACCCATTAGTGGATTATCCATTGCTGCTTATCAATTATATCTTAACAACCAATATCAGAAATGAGCCAAGAAGAGTAGAGATCTCCAAAGTTTGAGGTATATTTACTAAAAGATGTACAACTTAACTACAAACCTACTATATAAGCACTTTTATTGACAATGAATATTGGCATCAAAGTATTGAGCATTTCAGTCTTGCCCATACTCCCATAGCTGTTGATATAACTTATAGACTGGATCAAAGAGGCATCTGATTCCAAAATATTATAAACTTTGGTGTCAAATAATATAAAAAGTTATTATGTTGAAATAAAGTAGTAAGTAGATGAGAAAGTTTCCATAAAGAGATTTAACATTTCTGTTGTTTCTTGTCAATTTCTAAGAGTTAAAAGAGATTTAGTAGTAAGGGTGAAAATTGAAGTGTCAATACTGACCAACTGCCAGAAAATGGACAAGAAGACCGAAGTTACTGCCAAGATTGTCATCACTCCAAGAAAAATAAGGATTGTCATCCACAGTGGCCAAGATCTTCTCTGGGAAGATATGTTGTACCTACGAAAGGAGGAAAGTGGCTCAAATCAGATGATAAATATTCTAAATCTACCTGTCTCTCTACCAACTCATACAACACAATCTATAACTTATACATCAGGTCTTTATATTAGCTTAAAACATAGAAGCCTCAAATGTGTCAAAGAGGATAGACCCTAATACTCATTCATTTAACAAATCATCCTGGAGTACTATGTTAGCTGCTAGGGATACAACAGTGAGCAAAATAGCATGGTTTGTGTACTCATGTTGATGAGGAGAAATTGATTTGCTTTTTTTATTTATCCAAAGAAAGTTATGAAACATTACATGTGATCTGATTTTATCCTTGCAAACTAAAGCCACATCATCTACATGGACATATATAGATTTATAAACACAAATATATAACATCATTTATATGTTTAATTAAATGTGTAAGAAAACATGATGTCAATTGCAACTTTCCCATGTTATAAGATTATGGGTAGACTTTTTTCTTTTTGTTTACTTTTTCTTTAACTATACTTTCTAATGTTTTGACAATAAACAAGGATTATTTGTATAACATAATTTAACAGATACGTTTCATCATCAAAACCAATCAATTAGATTAAAAATAATCAGAAAATATTGTAACTTGGCATCATATAGATAGAGTGGTCTAGGGTTAGAGTTAGGTCATATGGCCACCCTTAGTCTAATTTTTATAAGGTTTGGACATTAGTTATTCTTCATATCTTGAAATACATGATGTCATGAAATAGTCCATTTGGACGAAGAGCTGTAACACACACACACACAAATCTGATTTAAAGTTTCAAAATAGCCTCAACTAGGTCTTCAATCTCTTCAATCTCTTCATTATCCTAAATAAAACTTACAAAACAGAAGAGTTTGTAAGCAGTGGATATATTTGGCAAATTAGATATTTCCTATGAGCAGGAGAACATTTTTGTTCTTATCCCTCCAGGACTAATTAACTTTTAGGTAGAGAAGATCCTTTAAAAATGAGTAATAAGTACCTATGCCACACCTGTGCAACTCCACCCAGTCTTATTCCTCTCTGTTCTGTTCTCAGTTCTTAATCCTACTCTTCCTTCTATCTCTTTTGATGACTTGTTAATTAATGTTTCCCTGAGCCAACATTCTCAAAGCTCTTCAAAGAAACTCCCCACATTCCATGTATGCTTTTATACTGGAATTCATTTGTTTAATCTCATCCTCTTATACTAGATAAATCACACTTTAAAAGGAGTATACAATTAAAGTAAATAATAACAATATTTATAACCTTATTAATATCTGATCATTTGTGTCTTCTAATGAGTAGAAAAATTTACTGTGATAGTGAAGTCTCAAATTTGCTTTGGATTAGCTGGTTGTAACTTAGCCTGGTAGCTTAGTCTTTCTGAGACACGAATATTAGTTTGAGGGACTCAAACACTATGTAGCCTAAGTTATGTACATAGTACAGAAAGTAGCTGAGATGGTTTCTATACAAATAATCACTATATTACAGCTTATAAAATGCTTTTCTTGGAAGACCCCTTTTAGAGGTTCTTGAAAGTTCTAAAGAATACATATTGTTGACTATAGCACTGATACTGCTTTTTCCCCTTCATTGTGAATTTCTTCCTGTCAAAAACAATTAAGGAGATTTTTTATATCTAAAAGATCACAAGAGTTTATGATTTATTCAATCTCTCCTCTAGTAAATATGATGTATGGACTCTAAAGATTGATTATTATTTTTTAATAATAGCTGAAATTGTTAAAATCATGTTCTAAATATCCAAAAAAGTCCATTCACGAAACAATTTACTCTCTCATCTATCAAAAAACTGTTTGGCCATAATTTTTTTAAAGGTAGGAATTTGAGTTCTTGGATGAACCCCTCATTTAACAAAGAGAATAGGTTAAAAATTAATCTTCAATGAATTTAACCAACTCCATATGCTTAACTAAACTATACCTGACTCACTTTTGGATTGAATTTACTTCAAAGAAGGGCTCATTGCTATTCTAGTATAATCAACCATTCACCTTAATCAAATTACAATAATGTTAAAAAATGATGGTAACTACATTATTCACAATTTTGAAACATCAATCTCACTTTAATTTATCTCCTACAGCCCATACCAGGTATCGTTTCCTAGATTAGACTTCCCTATAACCACATTCTGATACTGCATTAGCAGTTAAACTGCAAAGTATTACAAACAGTAGTTTTAATTTATTAAAACTTCATTTCCAACCATTTGAATTGGATTAACCTGATTTCTGTTATACAGTGAAGAGTGTTAAAAAAAATTCCAAAGCAAAATTCCTCAAATCATATAAAGATAAACCTTTTTTTTTTTTTTTTCATAGAGGACTTTAAATTATTAGGGAGAGGCTTGTGAATAAGGAACAAAGAAATTAATGATCAAATGAAGCAAATGGCCTCCACCAACAACTTTCTTCTGGAACTCGAGGAAAGCCGAGTGTCCGTGGAAAGGAACTCACTTGAAAATCTATTAAGTTTTGTGGGCCCACTGCAGTTTGTCAAGTGCTAATTTAGGATCTGTGTTGTAAGGTACATTATTCTAAAGATCTATAATGGCATTCAGATTTTAAAATTATTTCTAAAAAACATTCAAGTTAGAAAATATGGTTTTAGTTACACTATTAGAGAACAAAAATGGTAGTATTCTTATGAGTGATTATTTTTAAAAAGTAAGCAAAACTTTGCTGAACTTTGATTATTTTTTTCCAAATTTCTGAAACTTTCCCAGAGACTTTACAGGGCCTCTAGACCTCAGAAATAATAGCATGGGTCCAGAAATAAAAATCTAAATTATAAAAAGCAACCAATTAACAAAAAACTAGAAAATACTCTGTAGCAACCTGTTAGCTTTTCTAGACTTAATCTCCCAAATAAAATCCCATTTACCTGAACATAATGTTCTGATTGTGGTGGTGATGTCTGGGACAAGGGTAGTGATTGATGATGACAGTGATGATAGTGGTAATAAAAATAAGGGCCTTCTGGTGTAGCTTTTAAGATGATCAGTGTTTCACAGGTTTATGTGCTACATCCAGTGTTGGTTGGTTTGTTTTTATGGGCTGGGTGAAATATAGAGAACAAATAAGATGAAACTTGTCCGACTAGTGTTAATGACTGTCATATTTCTATGGTTTCATGATAGGAGTCATCCAGGGGGTGATAAACTTCCTTGACTTGGCTATTTAGAAAAAAGTAATAGCCTAGTCTTGGAATAGTCACTTAAAATGTACACCCAAGAAACAGCTTTGTGGTAAATCAGGATAATCCTAACTCTGTGTTTGACCAATTCCATCATTCTGGCTTCTTCCTCCTCAACTGAAACCAGCTGTAACTATGTAAAAGTTTCTGACAGAAGACTTTCCACAAAGTACCAATTTTAACATAACTAATATTGCCATCATTTTGATATAATGAAATTCTATTTAATTGCAGTTTATATTTTCATTCCCTAATTACCAGTGAGAATGATCATTGTGATCATTATTTCACATACTTCACTTTTCAGCTGTGCTGCAGCCCCAATTTTTGTGTTCTGACTCTTAAAGCCAGTAAGACTGTGGCTTTCTGCTTAACTTTTTAGCTCCTCTACATCACCTGGACTGGCCAGTGCCCTCTGGCAAGAAACCATATGTGTGTAAATCTTACCCAGTACAGTCCCGTCCCTTCATGAATTGACTCTTGAGACAGTTTTTTTTTTTTTTTTTAACATCTTTATTGAAGTATAATTGCTTTACAATGGTGTGTTAGTTTCTGCTTTATAACAAAGTGAATCAGTTATACATATACATATGTTCCCATATCTCTTCCCTCTTGCGTCTCCCTCCCTCCCACCCTCCCTATCCCACCCCTCTAGGTGGTCACAAAGCACCGAGCTGATCTCCCTGTGCTATGCGGCTGCTTCCCACTAGCTATCTATTTTACATTTGGTAGTGTATATATGTCCATGCCAGTCTCTCACCCTGTCACATCTCACCCCTCCCCCTCCCCATATCCTCAAGTCCTTTCACTTTGTACTGCCTTCATATGGTTTTTATATTTTTTCCAAAGTTTATAACTATTAACTCTAGAAGGGCTTGATATAAGAAATTTCACCATTGCTGGAAGTGGAACTAGTTATTGGTGACTTTTAAAAAACAGAATTTCTTAATTTTAGTTTAAAATTTGTCAATATTTCCTTTCAAGGTTAATATTTTATGTGTATATATATGTAGTTTGTTGAAGAATTCCTTGCCATTTATAAAGATATACTTGTATGTTTTATTTTAAAAACTTTAATGTGTTACCATCTGCACTTAAGTCATCAATTCACATTGCATTCGTTTGTGTGTATATTATGAAGTAGGAGTAAAGGTGCATTTTTTTCCATATGACTATTAATTGACCCTGTACATCTTATTGAAATCATGCATGTGCAATTCTTTATCCACTGCCCTGCAAAGCCACCTCTGTTATAAATCAAGTATAAATCAAATGCAGGTCTCTTTCTGAATTTTTTATTGTTTCTTTGATTTATTTTTTTATTACTGTGCTATATCACACCACCTTAATTATTGAAGTTATAGAATGTCTTGTGTCAACTTAAAGAAAAACACACAACATAAGAGTTGTGAGTTTAAGTTGTATTCAAGGTCTTACTGAGGACTATAGCCTGGGGACAGCCACTCAGCTCTGAGGAAACTGCTGCAAAGAGGTAAGGGAGAAAGCAGTTTATATATGATTTTTGGCTAGGAAATACATGCAATCAAGCATACATCTTGGTAAAAGTTTACTGTATCACAACGAACAGATTATCTCAAGTCAGTGATTTTAGTGCTTTTCTATGTATGGGAAGATGCAGGAATCCGGGGTTATTAAAATTCTTCTGGAGATGTTTATCTAACTATCTAAGGGGGCTGCTTGTCCAAAACACAGAGAGCCTCATCCTGTCATCCTCTTAATTTCTTCTCAGATTGCAGTAGGTCAGCGAATGTAGTGGATTATGACTTAATCCTTGTAGAAAACACTTTGTTTTTCTCTGTTCACACTTGATATCTGGTATGTAAGCCCATATTTGTTTTCCTTTTTCAAAATTATCTTGGCTATTTTTAGTCCATTGCCTTTACTTATAAACTTTAACATTGACTGATCAATTCCCAAAAAGAAATCTCTAGACTTTTGTTGATATAACATTGAACCTATAGATCAATTGGGGAAGAATTGACTTCTTAATATATTGAAGCTTCCAATCTGTGAACTTGGTACATTCTTTCATTTATTTAGATTTTCTTTAATTTCTCTCAATAGTGTTTCACAAGGGTCTGAATAGAAGTCTTATACATGTTCTTCTAGGTTCAGTCTCATGTATTTGATTTATTCTATCCTGGTGTAAATGGTATTATTCCTTAAATTTCATGTTATATTTATTGCTGACATATAGAATACAATTGACTTTTGTCTATTGACCTTGTATTGAGAAAACTTAATTCATTTATTTTTTCTATTTGTATATATATATATATTTTTAAATTTTATTTATTTTATTTATTTACTTTTCGCTGTGTTGGGTCTTCCTTGCTGCACACGGGCTTTCTCTAGTTGCGTTGAGCGGGGGCTGCTCTTCGTTGCAGTGTGCGGGCTTCTCATTGTGCTGGCTTCTCTTGTTGCAGAGCATGGGCTCTAGGCCCGTGGGCTTCAGTAATTGTGGCTCACAGGCTCTATAGAGCAGGCTCAGTAGTTGTGGCGCACATGCCCAGTTGCTCCGCGGCATGTGAGATCTTCCCGGACCAGGGCTCAAACCCGTGTCCCCTGCATTGGCAGGCAGATTCTTAACCACTGCACCACCAGGGAAGCCCTCTATTTGTATAATATTTTGGATTTTTAGCATACACCTACATCTGCAAATAAAAACAGTATTATTACTTCCTTTTCATTGCTTATATTTCATTTTTTTTTTTTTTTTGGTTGCTTGTCTGATTGATTGTCTTACATCGTAGAACTCTAGTACACTGTTGAATAGAAAGGGTTGATAGCTGGCATCCTTCTCCTGTTCCTAATTTCAGGGAAAAGCTTTCAGTATTTCACCATTAAATAGGATGTTTGCTATCATTTTATCAGATTAAAGAAGTTTTCTTTTAGTTTGATAATTTTTATCATAAATGAATTTTGAATTTGACCAAATGCTTTTTTTTTGCATTAATTGAGATAATCATATCATTTTTCAACTTTTATTTGACCAGTATTGTGAATTACATTAATTGATATTTAAATGTTAAACCAACCTTGTATTTCTAGAATAACCTCAACTTGATTGCAAATAAAATATGATACATTTTGTGTGTCACTGGGTTTCATATCTTATTTTGTTTAGGATTTTTGCATCCATGCTTCTGAAACAGAATGACATAATTTTATTGTCTTTTTTTTTTTTAATCAGTCATCAAATTTATACACATGAGTGTATAAATGTCAGTCCCAATCGCCCAATGCAGCACACCACCATCCCCACCCCACTGCGGTTTTCCCCCATTGGTGTCCATACGTTTGTTCTCTACATCTGTGTCTCAACTTCTGCCCTGCAAACTGGTTCATCTGTACCATTTTTCTAGCTTCCGCATACATGCGTTAATATACAATATTTGTTTTTCTCTTTCTGACTTACTTCACTCTGTATGACAGTCCCTAGATCCATCCACGTCTCAACAAATGACTCAATTTCGTTCCTTTTTATGGCTGAGTAATATTCCATTGTATATATGTACCACTTCTTCTTTATCCATTCGTCTGTCGATGGGCATTTAGGTTGCTTCCATGACCTGGCTATTGTAAATAGTGCTGCAATGAACATTGCGGTGCATGTGTCTTTTTGCATTATGGTTTTCTCAGGGTATATGCCCAGTAGTGGGATTGCTGGATCATATGGTAATTCTATTTTTAGTTTTTTAAGGAACCTCCATACTGTTCTCCATAGTGGCTGTATCAATTTACATTCCCACCAATGGTGCAACAGGGTTCCCTTTTCTCCACACCCTCTCCAGCATTTGTTGTTTGTAGATTTTCTGATGAGGCCCATTCTAACTGGTGTGAGGTGATACCTCATTGTAGTTTTGATTTGCATTTCTCTAATAATTAGTGATGTTGAGCATCTTTTCATGTGCTTCTTGGCCATCTGTATGTCTTCTTTGGAAAAATGTCTATTTAGGTCTTCTGCCCATTTTTGGATTGGGTTGTTTGTTTCTTTAATATTGAGCTGAATGAGCTGTTTATATATTTTGGAGATTAATCCTTTGTCCGTTGATTCGTTTGCAAATATTTTCTCCCATTCTGAGGGTTGTCTTTTCGTCTTGCTTATGGTTTCCTTTACTGTGCAAAAGCTTTAAAGTTTCATTAGGCCCCATTTGTTTATTTTTGTTTTTATTTCCATTACTCTAGGAGGTGGATCCAAAAAGATCTTGCTGTGATTTATGTCAAAGAGTGTTCTTCCTATGTTTTCCTCTAAGAGTTTTATAGTGTCCGGTCTTACATTTAGGTCTCAAATCCATTTTGAGTTTATTTTTGTGTATGGTGTTATGGAGTATTCTAATTTCATTCTTTTACATGTAGCTGTCCAGTTTTCCCAGCAACACTTATTGAAGAGGATGTCTTTTCTCCATTGTATATCTTTGCCTCCTTTGTCATAGATTAGTTAACCATAGGTGCATGGGTTTATCTCTGGGCTTTCTATCTTGTTCCATTGATCTATGTTTCTGTTTTTGTGCCAGTACCATATTGTCTTGATTACCGTAGCTTTGTAGTATAGTCTGAAGTCAGGGAGTCTGATTCCTCCAGCTCCGTTTTTTTCCCTCAAGACTTCTTTGGCTATTCGGGGTCTTTTGTGTCTCCATACAAATTTTAAGATGATTTGTTCTAGTTCTGTAAAAAATGCCATTAGTAATTTGATAGGGATTGCACTGAATCTGTAGATTGCTTTGGGTGTTATAGTCATTTTCACAATATTGATTCTTCCAATCCAAGAACATGGTATATCTCTCCATCTGTTGGTATCATCTTTAATTTCTTTCATCAGTGTCTTATCATTTTCTGCATACAGGTCTTTTGTCTCCCTAGGTAGGTTTAATCCTAGGTATTTTATTCTTTCTGTTGCAATAGTAAATGGCAGTGTTTCCACAATTTCTCTTTCAGATTTTTCATCATTAGTGTATCGGAATGCAAGAGACTTCTGTGCATTAATTTTGTATCCTGCAACTTTACCAAATTCATTAATTAGCACTAGCAGTTTTCTGGTGGCATTTTTAGGATTCTCTATGTATATTATCATGTCATCTGCAAACAGTGACAGTTTTACTTCTTCTTTTCCAATTTGGATTCCTTTTATTTCTTCTGCTTCTCTCATTGCTGTGGCTAGGACTTCCAAAACTATGTTGAATAATAGTGGTGAGAGTGGATATCGTTGTCTTGTTCCTGATCTTAGAGGAAATGCTTTCAGTTTTTCACCATTGAGAATGATGTTTGCTGTGGGTTTGTCGTACATGGCCTTTATTATGTTGAGGTAGGTTCCCTCTATGCCCACTTTCTGGAGAGTTTTTATCATAAATGGGTGTTGAATTTTGTCAAAAGCTTTTTCTGCATCTATTGAGATGATCATATGGTTTTTATTGTTCAATTTGTTAATATGGTGTATCACATTGATTGATTTGCGTATCTTGAAGAATCCTTGCATCCCTGGGATAAATCCCGCTTGATCGTGGTGTATGATCCTTTTAATGTGTTGTTGGATTCTGTTTGCTAGTATTTTGTTGAGGATTTTTGCATCTAGACTCATCAGTGATATTGGTCTGTAATTTTCTTTTTTTGTAGTGTCTTTGTCTGGTTTTGGTATCAGGGTGATGGTGGCCTCATAGAATGAGTTTAGGAGTGTTCCTTCCTCTGCAATTTTTTGGAAAAGTTTGAGAAGGATGGGTGTTAGCTCTTCTCTAAATGTTTGATAGAATTCACCTGTGAAGCCATCTGGTCCTGGACTTTTGTTTGTTGGAAGATTTTTAATCACAGTTTCAATTTCATTACTTGTGATTAGTCTGTTCATATTTTCTGTTTCTTCCTGGTTCAGTCTTGGAAGGTTATCCCTTTCTAAGAATTTGTCCATTTCTTCCAGGTTGTCCATTTTATTGGCATAGAGTTGCTTGTAGTAGTCTCTTAGGATGCTTTGTATTTCTGCAGTGTCTGTTGTAACTTCTCCTTTTTCATTTCTAATTTTATAGATTTGAGTCCTCTCCCTCTTTTTCCTGATGAGTCTGGCTAATGGTTTATCAATTTTGTTTATCTTCTCAAAGAACCAGCTTTTAGTTTTATTGATCTTTGCTATTGTTTTCTTTGTTTCTGTTTCATTTATTTCCGCTCTGATCTTTATGATTTCTTTCCTTCTGCTAACTTTGGGTTTTGTTTCTTCTTCTTACTCTAGTCCCTTTAGGTGTAAGGTTAGATTGTTTATTTGAGATTTTTCTTATTTCTTGAGGTAGGCTTGTATAGCTATAAACTTCCCTCTTAGAACTGCTTTTGCTGCATCCCATAGGTTTTGGATCATTGTGTTTTCATTGTCATTTGTCTCTAAGTATTTTTTGATTTCCTCTTTGATTTCTTCAGTGATCTCTTGGTTCTTTAGTAACGTATTGTTTAGCCTCCATGTGTTTGTACTTTTCACGTTTTTTTCCCTGTAATTCATTTCTAATCTCATAGCGTTGTGGTCAGAAAATATGCTTGATATGATTTCAATTTTCTTAAAATTACTGAGGCTTGATTTGTGACCCAAGATGTGATCTATCCTGGAGATTGTCCCATGCACACTTGCGAAGAAAGTGTAATCTGCTGTTTTTGGGTGGAATGGCCTATAAATATCAATTAAATCTATCTGGTCTCTTGTGTCATTTAAAGCTTCTGTTTCCTTATTTATTTTCATTCTGGATGATCTGTCCATTGGTGTAAGTGAGGTGTTAAAGTCCCCTACTATTATTACTGTCGATTACTTATTACATATAGTAATAGTAATATATTATTACTATTATTACTGTCGATTTCCTCTCTTATAGCTGTTAGCAGTTGCCTTATGTATTGAGGTGCTCCTATGTTGGGTGCATATGTATTTATAATTGTTATATCTTTTTTTTGGATTGATCCCTTGAACATTATGTAGTGTCCTTCCTTGTCTCTTGTAACATTCTTTATTTTAAAGTCTATTTTATCTGATATGAGTGTAGCTACTCCAGCTTTCTTTTGATTTCCATTTGCATGGAATATCTTTTTACATCCCCTCACTTTCAGTCTGTATGTGTCCCTAGGTCTAAAGTGGGTCTCTTGTAGACAGCATATATATGGGTCTTGTTTTTGTACCCATTCAGCAAGCCTGTGTCTTTTGGTTGGAGCATTTAATCCATTCACGTTTAAGGTAATTATCGATATGTATGTTCCTATGACCATTTTCTTAATTGTTTTGGGTTTGTTTTTGTAGGTACTTTTCTTCTCTTGTGTTTCCCACTTAGAGAAATTCCTTTAGCATTTGTTGTAGAGCTTGTTTGGTGGTGCTGAATTCTCTTAACCTTTGCTTGTCTATAAAGCTTTTGATTTCTCCATCAAATCTAAATGAGATCCTTGCCGGGTAGAGTAATCTTGGTTGTAGGTTCTTCCCTTTCATCACTTTAAGTATATCATGCCACTCCCTTCTGGCTTGTAGAGTTTCTGCTGAGAAATCAGCTGTTAACCTTATGGGAGTTCCCTTGTATGTTATTTGTCATTTTTCCCTTGCTGCTTTCAATAATTTTCCTTGTCTTTAATTTTTGCCAATTTGATTACTATGTGTCTCGGCGTGTTTCTCCTTGGGTTTATCCTGTGTGGGACTCTCTGCACTTCCTGGACTTGGGTGGCTATTTCCTTTCCCATGTTAGGGAAGTTTTCAACTATAATCTCTTCAAATATTTTCTCTGGTCCTTTCTCTCTCTCTTCTCCTTCTGGCACCCCTATAATGCAAATGTTGCGTTTAATGTTGTCCCAGAGGTCTCTTAAGCTGTCTTCATTTCTTTTCATTCTTTTTTCTTTAGTCTGTTCCGCTGCAGTGACTTCCACCATTCTGTCTTCCAGGTCACTTATCCGTTCTTCTGCCTCAGTTATTCTGCTATTGATTCCTTCTAGTGTAGTTTTCATTTCAGTTATTGTATTGTTCATCTCTGTTTGTTTGTTCTTTAATTCTTCTAGGTCTTTGTTAAACATTTCTTGCATCTTCTCAATCTTTGCCTCCATTCTCATTCCGAGGTCCTGGATCATCTTCACTATCATTATTCTGAATTCTTTTTCTGGAAAGTTGCCTATCTCCACTTCATTTAGTTGTTTTTCTGGGGTTTTATCTTGTTCCTTCATCTGGTATATAGCCCTCTGCCTTTTCATCTTGTGTGTCTTTCTCTGAATGTGGTTTTTGTTCCACTGGCTGCAGGATTTACTTTTTCTTCCTTCTGCTGTCTGCCCTCTGGTGGTTGGGGCTATCTAAGAGGCTTGATGGGAGGCTCTGGTGGTGGGTACAGCTGACTGTTGCTGTGGTGGTCAGAGCTCAGTCTGAATTCTCTTCTTTTATCATAGTTTTAAAGTATAGATATTCTAATTGTCCCCTCAGAATTATTCCACCTGGACCTGCAGGTCCTCTTTCCTGGCTGAAAGTCTGATTTGCAAATTAGTAGCACCATCTAGAGTTCTACCTGCATATATCTCTGTGGGCAAAAAAATCCTCTTTTTTTTTTTGCACTCTTATCCTAGGTTTATTCAACACAATTCTCTCCTCTACACAACAAAGTACAAAACACAATATTACCTAAAATGTTACATACAAAGTTACAAAACTCAAAACAGAAAATGTATAATACTGACTGTACAATAAAAGCCAAAAAAGCAGTGTACACATTGCCAAGGTAACCTCCACGACCACCATGAATACCAACACAATGGGGGGCTTCTGTGATGATCCGACAGAGGTGACTCTCAGCTTACCAGTTTCAGAGAGAAAGGGAGACTTGGGTGTGTGTGTGTGTGTGTGTGTGTGCACATGAGTACACATGAAAAGAACCATTTTGGGTATTTGGCACTAGAGGTTAGAAGAGGACTCAAGCAAGGGAGCAGGGCCAGGCTCACAGGAACGGCAATTGCATAAGAGCACACCCTTTCCTGTGGGACCCTGCAGGCCAACAGGTTAGGGCACGAGCAGGCCACCAGATCAGCCCCAGGTCATCTGTGGAATGGGAAAACATGCTCCCAGGCTGGGGCTGTACCACCTTCTGAAGCCCCTGGCTCATCCCTGCTGGCTTTGCCACTAAACTGACTCTCAGGAGCTAGAAATGTGGAAGCCTTCCAGTCAGAAAACTGGAGGGCATCTTTATAAGCACGACCCCAAAGCAACAACACTCCTGCAGCCTGAACTCTGCCACCAGGGGAAATGTGGCAGTTACTACCTTCACCTTCGAAGCCTGCCCCTGAGTGAGGGATTTCTTTCCTACAGATCCTCCTTCGGCTGGAAAAGTGACAAAAGTGAGTTGGATGGGATGCAAGTCACAGTGCAGAGCTTCGGTGGCCCTGCTTATCGGGAGGAGTTGGAACTGGAGCGGCTCCTGTGGCTGCGGCAGCCGGGGGACCTGCGCCGAGGGGAACGCGACCTTCTCCTCATCCGTGGGGGTGACCTGCGCCACATGGGAGGCAGTGGCAGCATTCTCCTGGGAGGGCTGAATCGCCAGGGGGTGGGGTGGTGGTGGCCGAGGCCAGGGGGCCAGCACAGCAGTGGCAGTGATCTCCTGGCCATCCATGTGTCCTCCGTCCATGTGCTTCGGCGCCTTCTCGGCCTCACCTGGATTCTCAAACTCCACATATGTGTAGCCTTTAGACAGATGCGGGTGCATCCTTTCTACAGGCACGTCAATCATTTTAATTTTCCCATAGGTGGAGAATATCTCCATGATATGATCCTTGGTCACATTCCTGGTGAGCCTTCCAATGTGCACTTTGGTGGGTTTAGGGGAAGGGCTCCGCCTTTTCCTTTCCTTTTCACCTCTTTTGGGTGGTTTGGATTTGGAGCGGGAATGCCGCCTGCTGTCCTGCCTGCGCCGAGAAGGACTCGGAGGGCCAGGGGAGCTGCCGGAGCTGGAGCTGCAGGATCTGCTGGAACTTCCTGAGCGGCTCGATGCTGAAGATGAGCTGGAGCCGCTGCTGGAGCCCGTGCTGGTGCTGGAGCCCGAGCTGGAGGTCGAGCTGGACCGAGACCTGGTGCTGCTGCTACCACTGGAAGCGCTGCGCCTCTTTCGCGTTTTATCCCTGCCAAGATCCTTCTCGCTTGACTTCTTAGTGGCCCCCTTATCTTTAGAGCGATCCTTGGACTTCTCGTCAGAGCGGTCTTTGCGTTTGGTAGGAGAAGGAGCCCTAGTGCTGGACTTTTTATTATTTTCTTTGGCTCCTAGCAAGCCCTTCTTTTTCACTCCTGATAAATGCATTCTCCCCTTCTGAGGTGTTCAAAGCAGCAGTGGCAGCCTCACTTATCTGAACTCTCACTTCTAACTTGAGTCTGAGAAACGATCCCTAATCGATTGCAATTTATGCCAAAGTGCAGCAAGTCCCCAGTCCAGGCGCCGGGCTCTGAGCCCTTCCAGGGTAGGGCCCGGCGTTGCCAGCCTGGGTCTCCCCAGCGAGAGGGCCGCGAGGGCGGAGGCCGAGTTCCCGGCTGCCCTGAATTCCGGGGGGCCTCACTGGGCCCGCCGCAGAGTGGACCGATAAAAGTCCATTTTTAAAAAATTTTTATTTTATATTGGACAGTTGATTTACAATGTTTTGTTAGTTTCAGGCATACAACAAAGTGATTCAGTTATACATATACATCTATCTATTCTTTTTCAAATTCTTTTCCCATTTAGGTTATTACAGAATACTGAGTTCCCTGTGCTATACAGTAGGTCCTTGATTGTTAACTATCTTAAATATAGTAGTGTGTATTCACACAATCCAAAACTCCCAATTTATCCCTCCTCCCCACCTTTCCCTTTTGGTCACCATAAGTTTGTTTTCTAAGTCTGTGAGTTTGCTTCTGTTTTGTAAATAAGTTCATTTGTATCATTTTGTTTTATTCCACATACAAGCAATATCATATAATATTTGTCTTTCTCTGTCTGACTTACTTCACTTAGTATGATAATCTCCAGGTCCATCCATATTGCTGCAAATGACATTATTTCATTATTTTTAATGGGTTAGTAATATTCCATTGTGTATATGTCCCACATCTTCTTTATCCATTCATCTGTCAATGGACATTTAGGTTGCTTCCATGTCTTGGCTATTGTAAACAGCACTGCAATGAACACTGGAGTGTATGTATCCTTTTGAACCATAGTTTTCTCTGGATATATGCCCAGGAGTGGGATTGTTAGATCATATGGTAGCTCTATTTTTAGTTTTTTAATTAACCTCCCTACTGTTCTCCATAGTAGCTCTACCAATTTACATTCCCACAACAGTGTAAGAGGGTTCCCTTTTCTCCACACCCTCTCCAGCATTTATTGTTTGTAAACTTTTTGATGATGGCCATTCTGACTGGTGTGAAGTGGTATCTCATTGTAGTTTTCATTTGCATTTCTCTAATAATTAGTGATGTTGAGCATCTTTTCATGTGCCTCTTAGCCATCTGTATGTCTTCTTTGGAGAAACGTCTGTTTAGGTCAAAAAAATCCATTTTTAATGGCACCCTGAGTGCAATTTATTTCTTACTGTCCTCATATTTATTTTTAAATATAAAATTACTTTTTAGTGTTAATTATATTAATAATATTGTACATTAGATCTCTAGTATTTATTTATCTTATAACTGGCACCTTGATCTTGGGCTTCCCAACCTCCAGAACTGCAAGAAACACATTTCTGTTGTTTATTAAAGTCACCCAATCCATGGTATGGCTGCTTCATTTTGCAGGAAGAAACCTGAACATCAGTAGTGTTTGTTAATTTACACCACCAGAAGTGCTAGAACTAACAAGAGAAATATTCTAGAGTTAAAAAACATCATTGCTGCACTGGCTTTCTGCTAAAAGTTGTTTCTTTGAAAATGTTTTGTGAATTTCTTGAACGTCACAGAATTTAATTATTAAATTCCCTATGTTTACATGAAAAGATATTAAGATAATAACACTATTATTAAGATATAGTCTTATTGTATTTGAACATATAATTGGTCCTGCGAAGTTTCTAAGTGTGTAAGTACATAGGATGATGCACCAGGAACAGTGGTAAATGTAAAATTTGTACACCAAAGGAGGTTAGGGTTGACAATTGATATGTGTTTGCATAGTACTTTATACAAGATTGAGAAAAAAATGGGAAGATACAATGAAAACTTAGGTTCACAAAAAAACCTACACACCCACATACAAGTGTTATAGTAGCTTTATTCATAGTAGCCAAAAACTATAAACAACTTGAATGCCCTTCAATGTATGAATGGTTAAACAAACTGCAGTGCTTCCATACTGTGGAATACTACACATCAATAAAATAAGAATGAATTATTGTGTGTGTGTGACATGCACAACTTGGATTGATCTCAAGGGAATTATGCTGAGTGAAGAAGCCAACCTCCAAAGTTTACATATCGTATGATTCCATTTATATACCATTCTTGGAATGACAAAATTATACAGATGGAGAACAGATTAATGTTTGCCAGGGGTTAAAGACTGGGAACAGGGGTAGGGATGGAGCCAGATGGCCGTGGGTAGCATGAGGTGTCCTTGTGATCAAACTATTCTGCATTTTGACTGTGGTGGTGGCCCACAAATCCATACATGAGATAAAGCTAAATGGAACTAAATACACACACACATGCAAATAACTGCTTGTTTTAAAAACATAAAATGTCAAAAGGTCAATAGATTGTCTCAATGTCAACTTCCTGGTTGTGATATTGTACTATAGCTAAGCAAGATGTTACCTTTGCCAGAAACTGGATAAAGGATACACATGATCTCTCTGTATTACATTTTACAACTCTGTGTGAGTCTATGATTATCTGAAAATAAAATGTTGTTTTTAAGTGGTAAGAAATTTCAGAAAAAAGAACGTTATCTCCACTTGAGGGAGTCAAGGAAGGCTTCATGGAGGAGGTATCATTTGAACTAGACTGTAGATCTTCATGTAATCCAGTAACTCTATGGTTAATAAGGTTTATCATTTTTAAAAGTTGAAATGAAAACTTAGAATAACAGAGAACAACTTGACAATCTCTTTTGGGATGATCCCAATAAAACTTCTTTTGTAGAATTAGAATTAAACAAGAAGTCAGCGCATTCTGTTGACCTACTCATCTCTTCATTTTGAAAATACTTATTCAAGCTATTGTGATCGAGTAGCAATCTTATAAAATAAGACTGTAGTTACAGCAACAGTTATAATAGCACCGTTTCTTGAGCACCTACTATGTTCCAAGAACTTTGCTAAGCACTTTAAAATATCTCATTTTAATCTCTACAACAGTGTTTGAGGTAAATATTATTATCCCTGTTTTATAAGTGAGTATATTGAGGCTTAGTGTGTTTAAAATAACTGGCTTAAGTCACACAATGTAAAATCTGCGATTACTTAACACATTATTAACTGGGGGATTTTTGCAGAAACTAACGCTTGTGGCCGTAATATGTCTCCGGTCAAAAATATGTTAAATCAATGTGTAAATAATAACAAAGCTATATTTTCTGCATAATACAAAAATAAAAGGTCAGTTCAACAACACTTATTGAAAGACTATTATATACAGAGCATTTTATTAGGTACTGTGGGAAGAGAAATAAAAGATGTAGCTGAGAAATGGCCTGCCCTCTTGCACAGTTAATAAATATTATTTCAGTCATGACTTCTTAACTTTTTCCAACGAGATGGTTAAAGCAGACATGTCCAAGAATGCTGAAACCCTTTATAAGTTATCTTTCAAAGAAAGTTATTTTAAAAATACGATACTGTATTATCTATTTCTCTGTGCACATAAAATTTGAACTATTGCTCATATTTTCACTGTGGCCTAACCTCTATTTCTCAAATCTTTTGTAAAAGAAAATATCAAAGATATTTCTCTGAGAAATATGATGCCATTGTGAAATTAAACTTCTAAAATTTCTCCTTAATTTAAATCTCTTCAAGTTTGTTTGCCAAAGAAAGTCCTCATTATCACATTATAAAATTTATTTTAATTTGGAAAGTCACGTCCAGAAATCTGGAAAATACTACTCATGGTGTCAATTCATATGGATTCATTTTTAAATGCCTTCGCAAAGTTGAATTGTATTCTTTCGGTTTTACTACAGTTTTCATTATTACTTGAACATCCCAAGGGCTTGCTTCCCTGTATCTACCTGGGTGCTACCTAGAGGCCCAACTGCCAAACATACTCAAACAAGGGGAACCAATTTACAGAACACTGAGAGAAATTAAGTTTGAAATGTACTTAAATCTTTGTTTAAAATTCAACATTTTCCTCAATTTTTTTCAAAAGAGTTCATTAAATGAAATATGTTTTTGCAAAATATTTAACGCTGTCAATTTATATCAGATTTCCTACCTTATTTTAGCCAAGTCCCTAAATTTTATCTGTTCATATACCAGTGTTATTTAGGTTGGTAAAAGTCAATTTTTTTCTACTAATTTTTTTTTCAAAGTGGTTACGGTACAATACAGAACTCACATGAGTAGCTATACACAATGAGGAAAGGGTAATGGAAAGATTCCGTGAAATCTCACCACCAACAGGCCCATACGCCATGGCACCCATCCTAACTTCATAGTGCCTAGATCACTTGAATGTTGTGTATCTAACAACTCAGTGATAATTTACCAAAGCTGAAATTATGAAGGTGGTTGATATTAGGCTTTTTCTCATCAACTTTATATCTAGGCAGTGAGCAATGCAGTGTCATGCTAGAGGTAGCAGGAGGCAGCTTTCGTGATGATGTCTTCCCTCTGAGCCCAGAAGAGTCTAAGAGGCCCATGGTCCAAGCACAGAATGGAAATGTGGAGGAGGGGGAGGGAGTGGTAGGAAGGGGAATCTGCAGTCATTTCAAAATAGAGGTCTGACCTCTAGCTTCATTTGCACAACTACGGCTACACACTAACACCTGGACCTTATTCCCCTTCAAGGCCTTGCAGTTTGGAAAAGCTTTAAATACAAATACACAAGCACTTGGTGATAATTCCATTTCATTCAGTAGTTTGCACTGATTCTGTTTTTATTTCCTCCTATCCAACCATACAAAAATCTTACCACATAAGGTATGCTGGTTGTTCTTAAGTGAATTTTCATTCTAGCCTCAGACTTTAAAAGAATTTGCAATAAATTGATTGGTGACATTTTCCCCATCTTCCCCTTTCTCATGGATTATTATATTATAATATCAAGCAAATTGATGATATTTATTTTTTATTATTATATATTGACATTCTCAGTAGTGCAATGTTAAATAAATATTATTTGCTTTAACTTAGAATAAGTACATTATATAGAGTTTGTATAATTATTATAGGCAACAAGAAAACAGAATCTTCCCCACATTTATCTCTGTTGTTGGCTGGAAATGAAAATAAAGTTGTATCTTGGCTTCTCTTTGTTTCCTTAACTTTAGTTCCCATTCTTTTGCCGTCATGAAGTGTTTGGTATGCCGCTGTCTGTTTGCTTGAGCTTTCATAATGATTAAGATCATTTTCTTCATTCCATAAAGAAAAAAAAACACCTAATACTTTTCTGTACGTAAAAATGTAGTTCTTTCCTTTTCATACTTCCTTTTACTCTTTGTCCTGCACCTTGAAAGTGGAAATTTACTGAGATGAGAGAAGCTGGGAAAATGAAGGAAGGGATCACTTCAAACTGTATGTATGCATGAGAAATTTATGTCAACAAGCCAAAATTTGATGACAGAAAACTCCTAGAAAACAAGTGACTGCAAGTTGAGACAGAATCCATCTGGCAGAAGCAGGATGCTATGTGAAGCAGAGGTAGGAAGGAAATAGCAGGTAGTTTAGTTCGATCGGTCACATCCAGGTGATCTGCATGACTCCTTCTGCAATTCTATATCTCTAAGAACGGCCTCTACACAAAAATGTGTTCCATTCTTCTAGGTTGTACTCTCTCAGACACCAGTTTTGGAAGCGATCCAGTCCCGGAAGGCAGTCACTCTAGCATAAACACCGGGTTTATTGGGATGCCCACATTCGTCTCCCCAGCTCACTATTCCAGCGAGGTACCAGATATCTCTAGCATCTGGACTAACCAGTGGTCCTCCGGAGTCACCCTAAAGGAGAAGGGAGAGATTGGTAATTAGTATTTCAGTTTATCACAGAGAAATGTGCTATTTTTCTAACATGAGTTTAATGAAAGGGGCGGTTTTCAAAAATCTTCAGTGTGCTCAAATGAGAAGCAATGCTTTTTATCTATGCCAGTAATTCACATAAAGGAGGCGCTCCCCTACCTGGAGAACAGCTTAGACTCAGGGTTCAGTACACAGAGATTAAAGACTCCATCTCTTGGCAGGACAGTACTAGTCTGATACTTCTGACAAAATAACTGCCTATACTCTTTATCAGTTTGACACAGCTCCCAAAAGAAGGGTGAAGAATTTATTACTGATAAAGAGTATGGACAATAGGGTCAGACACCTGGGTTTAAATCTCAAGTCTGGCCCTTCCAAGCTGGCTAAGACCTTTAATTTGCTTATTTTTAATGCTCCTAATAATACCTATCTTCAATGATAATTTTGAAGATTATGCAAGACAGCGTATGCAATGTGCTCAGCACAGAGCCTGGCACAAAACAGAACTTAGTAAATATTATATATAACCACAAATTCCAATTGTTTGTGCCTTGTGAAAAACAGCCAGTGGGCTGTTTCTTTATACAGGTCATAAAAACAAGGTGCTGACTGATCTTCCCGAAAAATCCTGGGGTCTCTAGTTGCTGACCACCCACTAAGTGTTCAGCACTATATGAAACTATTAATTAATATATTATTTCATTAACCCATGTAATTCTGGCAACAAAACATGGAGTTAGGTTTCATTTTCTCCATTTTAGCAGTGAAGAAACTGAAGCCAACAGAAGTTAAGCAATTTTCCTGATATCACATGCTATTCAATATCCAGAGTGATCTAACTCAGAAGCCTATGCTTTTTTTCCCCTTACATTATACTAACTTCCTTGTGAATTTTCTTTTGTCCACATAAAAATATTAACTAATACTAATAATAACTCAATTAAAAATGATGTGTTTGTAATTTTTAAATCAGTTAACCAATAAGTATTTACTTATACTCTCATATGTGGTAGGAGATGTAAAAAGAGTATAAACACATGAGCCCTCCTCTCAAGCAGTGTACAATCTGCTTATAGAAATAAAATGTACTATATGAAGCTATTTGAAAACAAATCACTTTGATAATTGAAACCCAGGTATATGTGAAGACATAGCAGATTAGGAAAAAGAAATAGAAGATTGCCAGAGACAACAAAGCTTAAATTTGTTTAAGAGACAAGAGTGAATGAGTCTGAGAATAAAGTAATTAAGGAAAAAAAGACAGCAGTGAGTCTAACAGCATTACAAGCTGAAAACTAAGGTAATGCCAGCAAGTATCAAATAGAGAAAGATATAGTGGGTTCTGTTAACATTAATTAGCTCACATGTGATTGGTGAATAGGGAAGTTATATCAGGATAAGGTGGAAGTTTTCATGGCTTATATGTGTTTTTGTCTTAGGCAGGGGAGCCAGGATAATGGGAGTAGAATTGCAACCATCAGAAGAAAAGGCCTCAGCTCGACTATTGCACAGGCGGAAGCCTTTGAGGCTCTATTTTAAGAAAATGTTAAGAGTGTCTGTGCTGAGGAACCCCTCTCCCCGCCCAGAGTGGCACAGCCCAGGCTTGCTTAATTCTTGGGTCCTGGCAGGTTGGAGTTCCTCCTCTGCCCAGAGCTATACTCCCACGTGCATTATCTCAGCCTCAACAAGTCAGTATTTCTACTCTGTTGTTTCTGTGCATTTTTAACTTCCCTTAAGTCAGCCACCAGCCACCCTGGGCATTCTGTCTACCTACATTGTCTAAGTTATTTTTCAAGGTACAATTATTTTTGTTGTTGTCGATGTTGTTAATTCTCTGGTTACAAAGTTGCATAGCCTTTGAGGGGTCTGTTGGTCTGTATCTAACCCTATTTTTACCATAAATTCAGTTATTTTTAGTGAGTGGGTTTAGTGAGAAACATAACAGGAAGTTTATTCAAGAATATGTGTATGGGACTTCCCTGGTGGTGCAGTGGTTAAGAATCTGCCTGGCAATGCAGGGGACACAGGTTCCATCCCTGGCCCGGGAAGGTCCCACATGCGGCGGAGCAACTAAGCCCATGCGCCACAACTACTGAGCCTGCGCTCTAGGACCCGCGAGCCACAACTACTGAGCCTGCGCGCCTAGAGCCCGAGCTCCGCAACAAGAGAAGCCACTGCAATGAGAAGCTCGAGAACCACAACGAAGAGTAGCCCCCGCTCGCTGCAGCTAGAGAAAGCCCTCTTGCAGCAACGAAGACCCAAAATAGCCAAAGAAAAAATAAAAGAATATGTGTATGTATAACTGATATAACTGATTCACTATGCTGTACAGCAGAAACTAACACAACATTGTAAATCAACTATACTCCAATAAAAATTTTTTTAAAAAAGAATATATATATATATATATCACAACAGAAACTTTTAAAACTAGAAGAAGCCAAACTAGAAACCAATGTTAGTGATCAAGATATGAAGTAATGAAGGAATAGAGTAGGGTTTTAACAGAAAGAATAAAGACAAAGAGATAAATTTGGAAGAAATAGTATAGAGGAAAAATATTCTATGACTTAATTGATTACATGTGAAGGAGATTTAAGAGTAAAAGAAGATTCCAAGAATAATGAAAGCCAACCACATAAATGAGAAACTTGAAATGAAAAAACAGGTAACATTTCGTGATGCCTGTTGAGTTTAAAATGGCAAGTACATAAATTTTAGTCTTATACTAACAACTTAAAACATATAAATGGAAACGGTTTTGTAGTACATGAAAATGTGAGACTGAATTTGGGCAAGAGGTTAATTTTGGAGATGTAGGTTTGGAAGTCATTAAAGTGACAGCTGACTTAAAGAAAAGATAATTTCTTTGAGTGAGTATATAGAGAGGAAAAAAAATGAGTGTTGAGGAACAGCCAGGCTTAGAGAGAGGGAGAGAGGAAGAGGAAGAGAAAGAGAAACCAAAATAAGGAACCAGGAATGAGTTGTTGGAGAAGGAGGGAGGGGAAAATCACCATATTTCAGGATCATGGAACCCAAAGAAAGATCATATTTGAAGAGGAGGTAGCCACATGCCACTGAGATGGGAAGGAGTAGGAGACCCAAGTAAAGGTTTTTGCATATAAAGTTATTAATGATTTTTGAGATATTAAAATATATGGAGACAGTAAAGTGGCAAAAATTGTGGAGAGTAGACATAAAAGAGGGGGAAAAATGAGTGTCAGGTCCCCCCTGAAATAGAAAAGCAGGATATCATAATCACAAGGCTAAACTTGGCTCCTCCTCTTTAATTCCCCAAATTTACGAGACATTCACATCTAATACTATTATCAAAATGGCACTGTAGAATAGGTGACATATTTTCAAGTGAAATCATATACATCTGTGATTTATTTCAAAATAGATCTAGAGTTTAGGGTGGGGAGAAGAAGGTTGGGGGGTTAAAATATATAGGAATGAAATAAGATCGACCATGAGTTGATAATGTTGAAGCTGCGTGATGAGTAAACACTCCAGCCTATCACAGAAAACACTGTGGCCCCATTCCAACCCCCATAAGCAAGGGCCAGTTGGGGAGCCTAGACTTCCAGCCTTACCAGGATCTAATGAGGCCCAATCCCCCATCAGACTTATGTCAGAGAAGGCTGAGTGGGGAGCCACTCTTTCATCCCTTCCAGGTGATGATGAAGCCCTCCTCTGCCTCCTCTGTGGTGACCAGCTGGGGAGCATGGACTACCGCCCAATGGTAAGGAGGCATAATTTTCTCTCCCACTAGGGTGATGTCAGAAGAGACCTAGTGGAGAGCCAAGCAGTGATGAGGCCACTACCCCATGAGGTCAGTGGAGACCACAAGGGGAGCAGTAACAAGATGCCCCCATCCAGAGTGTTATTTTTATATTGATACTTCATCCTCACTGTCTCAGGCTTTACATGTGGAATCCCCCAAATGGAAGGGGTGGGGGTTTTTCTGTTCATCCAACAAGTTGGTGAGGATGGGGAAAAGAAAATATTTAAAGAAAATTAAATTTATTAAGTTTCTCTAACCTTTAAAAAAAACCAACAACAACAACCAAAAAATCCCACGCCTAGTGAGGAGCCTGAAAGTCCACCTCCATCCAGCCGTAACAAAGCACTATTCACCACCCTGGTGTCAGAGGACAATGAGTGGGGAATAGGATAGCACTTCCCTACCCCCTCTGGTGTCATGTCAGAGGAGCCCTGTTAAAACAGAAGACACAGAGACTCATAACATAATACCCAAAATGTCCAGGATACATCTGAAAATCACTCAATACCAAGAACCAGGAAAATTTTGACTTGAGTGAGAAAAGGCAATCAATAGACACTGACACTGAGATGACACAGATGTTGGAGTTATCTGACAAAGATTTTAAAGCAGCCATCACAAAAATGTCTTAATGAGCAATTACCACCATGCTTGAAATAAATGAAAAAATTTAGAAGTTTCAGTAAAGAAATAGCATACATAGAGGATCAAATGGAAATCTCAGAACTGAAAAATACAATAATCAACAACAACAACAAAAAAACCTCACTAGAAGTGCCTAACAGAAGAATGGGGATGACGGAAGAAAAAAATCAATGAACTTGAAGACAGATGATAGAAATTACTCAATTTGAACAGAGAGAAAGAGGAGTGGAAAAAAAAGAACAGAAGCTTAGAGATCTCTGAGACCATAATGGAAGAGCTAATGTACCTGTTATTAGAGTTCCAGAAAGAGACAAAAAAGAAAGTAAGGCTGAAAAAGTTTTCAAAGAAATAATGGCTGAAAATTTCCCAAATTTGTCAAAGGACATAAACCTGCAGATTAAAAAGCTGAGCAAGCCCTAAGCAGTATAACCCAGAGAAATCCATGACAAGATACATAATCAAACTTCTGAAAACTAAAGACAAAGAAAAAACCTTGAACACAGCAAGAGAGAAATGACACCTCATCTTTTAGGGAAAAACAATTCTAATAACAGCAGATTCCTCATCAGAGATCACAGAGGCCATGATTTAAGTGCTGGGGGAAAAAAACCAAACAAACAAACTGTCAATCCTAAATTCTATATCTGGCAAAATTATGATTTAGAAATGAATAGGAAATATAGAATTTTGCAAACAAAGAAAATCTAAGGGAATTTGTCACTAGCAGATCTACACTAAAAGAATGGCTAAAGGAAGTTTCTGAAACAGAAAAGAAATGATATAAAAAGAATCTTAGAAAATCAGAAGGAAAGAAAGAACAAATTATGAGTAAATAGACTTCCCTTCTCCTCTTGAGTTTTCTAAGTTACATTTGGCACTTGAAGCAGAAACATTGTTTGATGTGGCTCTCGGCATATAGAGAGGAAATATTTAATATATGTATTTATTAATATTTAATATTATAAGTGAGGGAGGGTTAAAGAGACTTAAAGGGAGGTACATTTTCTATTCTAAACCCCACTCAAACTAGTAAAATCTCAACACCAGTGGACTGTGATAAGTTATGTGTATTTAACTTAGAGGAACCACACAGTTTTCTTACAAAGAGAGAGTCTGGTCAAAAACACTAATAAATAAATCAAAATGGAATTCTAAAAAAAGGTTACTGTATGATTCTACTTAGATAACACTCTCAAAATTACAAAATTATAGAGGGCGAACAGATTAGTGATTGCCAGGTGTTAGTGATGGTAAAGTGTTGGGGGAGGGAAACAGATGTTATTATAAAGGGAGACAGACCTCTGTGGTGACGGAAGATCAGACCCCTCTGTACTATCTTTGCAACTTCCTGTAAAGCTGTAATTATTTAAAAATAAAAGGTGAAGAAAAAGTTATGTAGCTAACCACGTACCTGGCACGCATCTCTGTTTCCTTTCAAGGAGCCAGCACATAACATTCTAGGAGTTATGGCGTTATTGTAAGCTTTGTGTTCATTACAGGTTTTAGTGTCTATGAGATCCACCTGTACTTGCCGAAGGTGATTTTGACTGCTTCCTAAAGGAAAAAAATAGACTTCATATTTATAAATCTACATATATTCTATAAACCTGAAGAAAGTCTTTTATAATTAATTATTGGATAAGGTGGTGGCATAGAATCTTAGGATGTGTATTTTTTCAGATACAGTAAAATTTGGGAAATGAATTCTTTTCTAACTATTTTAAATGAAGTTAGGTGCCTAGGAAAGAACCTCCAGTTGTTTAAGTAATTTCTCTGTCATTGTTAAGCTTAGAAGATAATCTCAGCAGGGGAGAATGATGGCTTTATGATTCTCTGATCTTCACAACTGGGTGTATGTATTAATGATCCCTAATCTCTTATGTGGTTAATACCCTAGTAAAAATTTCAGATATATTTACTCTTTCAGACACCTTACCAAGCACAATTATTATAGTGGTAGTGATGCATTTGATAGTAACCTAAGGCCTGAAGGAACTTATGTGTCTTCTAAATGACTTAGTTCACAAGTAGGGCCTGACTTGGCCCAGGTCCATATGACCAACCCACAAACATATTTTGGCGTAATGGCATTCCATTCTTTAAATGCCTTAGAATACCAAATTAAATTACTATGATTTGACTTTCTCCTCAGATGCGCACCATCATTTTGCAGTGCTCCAAATCCTGTCACAAACATCTCATCACCAGGGTGGAATTCACGGGATGCATCAGGGAGACAAATTCTGTGTACTGCATTTGTGTAGGGAACAGGGCTAGAAAGCTCTGCAACTGAAATATCATAGTCATGTGATGGATATTTGTATTTTTCATGCACAATTATCCTCCGGAGGCCTTGTTTCATTTTTGGAGGCTCTATTTTTACTCCAAAGGAAGCAGTCCATCTGGCTGGGTCCTTATACCTGAGGAGAAAGTATGAGGAACAAATCCTACTTTACCATTTTTACCAATATAACTATTTATATTAAATAATTTAGTGTAAAAGTATCAATATAAGTTTTCTTTGTAAAATGATGGTTTCTATGCATAGATACAAACTCTTTCCAATCTAAGGCTCAGGTGTCAGATCAGGTGGAAATTCCACCTTGGCATGTTTCTCAGGATATGCACACCACTCAGCATGCTGAGTCACCCACTCTAGATCCTAGGACCTTTTGACATTTCTGGGCATCAGTTGACTCCAGGGGACATATGGAAAGCATATCCTGTACCGAATGAGAGAACTGAATGTATTCTATGTGCACCATGTTGCCTATCCACACATTTGTCTGAAAATCGAAAACGTTATACGATAATTTAACAAAGCATTACTCATCCTGTATACTGTAGGCATTTTGCACTGGGTTGGAAGACTGAATTGAAATTCCTTGAAATATAACTAGTCGACCTATTCAGTTGTATAATTTGTTACTACCAAATTTCTTCATATTTAATTTTTTCTTACAACGTGGAATTTCCCTATCAGGGTCAAACCTACAATCCACCTAGCCTCCATCTCTGATAGATGACTCTCAAATTCCTGCTTCCTTTGATAAATTATTGTGTAGTTGTCAATGGATAATTTATCTACATGTACTTTGGTACCATTTCCATTTCTAAACTATAAAACCTCTTACTAAGGTTTATGAGTTTCCCACTCTCATATATATATGATCTTTAATTTGTATTAAACTCATCCCTCATGAGGTATTTCCTTCCTGCCAAGCCCCAGTGCACTTTGCTTACCCTTAGTCATTCTCAAGGTTCAGGACTTACGTTCTAAAGCAGTGAGCAGCACTCACAAGCCATATGTCATTAATCAAAGTTGCTCCACAGCGATGGATCCCATCCCATTGCAGACTAGCTTGCCATGGCCATTCACCCTCTTGTACCTCTGTCCCACCAACAATCCTGAGACTCTGTCTTGTAGTTTTGTTCCTTCGTGTCCCACAGCCTGCAAAAGAGATGATGCGTTAGTTAGCAGTTGTTTTTTAAGTAATCAAATTGTGTTACCGCGTCTCAAATTTCTTATACTTTGTGCTCCAACAGTATCACATATTTTCTCTTGTTCTTACCTTTGCTTAAACTGTAGTGTTCCATTTATTTAACTCCTATTCATCTTGTAAGATTTAAATCAGTCATTACCTTCTCTAGGATGCCTTCCCTAATAATTCCCTTGCCTCCAGACTGGATTACTTACGACTTTCTTGATGCTTACATCAAAATAATAATAACAATAACAATAATAATAACAATAATAATACTCTGTGTGTATATATGTCTCTATATAATAGATTAATATATATTAGTTTATATTATTGTATGTATATATATCTAATATTAGTATGAGGATATTGTTTATAACAGGATGTCTCAATCTTGGCACTATTGACACTGTTAGATGGATAATTCCTTGTGTGGGGGGCCGTCTCATGCGTAATAGGATGTTTAAAGGATCCCTGGCCTATATACACTAGTACCAATAACATCCCCCCCCCCACAATCATGATAACCAAAATGCCACAACAGGACAGAGTCACTTGGGGGCCAAATTGCCCCTGTTTGAGAACTATTATTTTAGAATTCTGTTTATGCATTAGTCTCATATATCTAGTCTCATTTGAGTATGAGCTGCCTTAAGCAAGGAGTAAATCTTATCCATTTTATATCCCTATTGACTAACACAGCACTAGCAAATAGCAAGTTCCCACTAAATATTGGTGACAAAAATATATGCCATTTAGGTAATGGGATTATCCTTTGGTTTTATGTTTAGTTAAGTTTGTGAATTAACCAACATTCTGAGCTGGTGAATAACACACTTCCTTTCATCTTTTTACATAAATGTATTTTGTACTAATTCTGTTAAATATCAAATGTATTCTCTAAATCATGGTAGGGTACTCTGCTATAGGGGAAAGGAAACACTAAGCCTTGAGTCAGTATTTTTTTTAAATATGGGTGAAGATATTATCTGGGCCTTCAATAATTTCATCAATCTATACTCCAACCCCATAATTGTCTGCAATTTTTACAATAGGGATTAATAACATCAAGATTTTATTTAGTGTAGAGTAACACTAAATTTCTGCCTCTAGCTGACAAATAGCAACATATAGATTACTTTTATATAATCTTTAGAAAATGTTCATGAGAGTATATTGTAGATATCTGCAATCAAAACATTGAGAAGTATTTTTGCCTTTTCTTTAACAACTGTACTACTCTCTTCCACTACACATCTGCCACAAGCCCCATACATCCATTCCAAAGTCCTCCCAGTTTTTATCCTTTTGTGATAAAATGTGCCTCAGAAATAAGATAAAATACCATGAGCAGTGCACAGATCAAACTTTATTCTGACCCTATAATACCAACAAAACCTAACTAATCTAGAGTTAAATTTTTTCATTCAGGTAATGCAATTTTAATAAATATATTAAACTTACAATTGTTCAGAAAGTTGTCTGTTTCTGTCTTGTTGATTTCTGAAACACACAGAAATGGTGACTAGAACAGGGTTTGCACATCAGAATTTCATAATGCCTCTGAGTACTTCAAATACTAAAGGTTGCTCAATTCCATTATTAGATAGTATCTCTATGTTGTTAAAAAAAAAAAGCAACACAGTTAGTTTATCATAGATAGAATAGGTTCATTGTCTTGGGGAGAAGGGAGATTTGAACAGTGTTTCTTAAACTTTAGTGTGGCTAAAAGTCAACTAGAGAGCATCTTTATACTGTAAATTCCTGTTCCTCTTCCCAGTGATTCTGACTCAGTAGCTTTGTGCTGAAACCCAGGAATCTGACTTTTATAGCCAGAAATAAGATGCAGGTAGTCCAGCCTTTTGGGGGGACATACTATTCTAAACCAGAGTATTGATTCCCCAGATGCGATGATATTTTTATTGACCATTATTTCAGATTTTCTTTTTTTACCAAACTCATAGGCATAGTTCCATCTGTATAACATATTCCAGTGGCATATCCATAGATTTGTCCTTACTCCCATTTAAAAGCAAATGTTATCCTTTTCCAGGTCTTCTTTCTGCTGAAGTTTTAGCAAGACAGTTTGCCCTCAAATTGTCATTCAACTTTAGCCAGTGGCTCCTTAGTTTGTTGACTTGTCAACAATCAGGTCTTAATCCTATCCAAACACTAAACCAACTGACAGATACATAAAACTTTAAGAACTCAAATTTCCTGACTCAGTAGATTTCCAATGGCCCAACCTATTTTCTTAGAACATGGCAAGATGGGAGTTCTAAATGCAAAATATTTTAAAGTTAATTTTTCTTTTAGTATTTAATAGTATTGATTTACCAAAAAAAAAAAAAAATCTGTATTCTTGAGAGGCTTCTTTCTGACTTTCTCTATTCTGGCTATATTTGGAGAAAATGACAAAAATGAGGAAGAAGTGACCATTTATTCTCAGTAAATAAAACACCACCACCACTAGTCTCCCTATTTCAATAGCCTGTTTTTTATTTCAAGCTTTTCCTAGAGAAAATTCTGGCTTTGCATTTTTTTTTAATTGGAGTATATTTTCTTTACAATGTTGTGTTAGTTTCTGCTGTACAGTGAAGTGAATCAGCTATATGTATATATATATCCCCTCCCTCTTAGACCTCCCTCACACCCGACTCACCCCACGTCCCACCCATCTAGGTCAGCATAGAGCACCAAGCTTTCTGTGCTTTATAGCATGTTTCTACTAGCTATTTTACGCATGGTAGTATACATATGTCAATCCTAATCTCTCAGTTCATCCCACCCTCCCCTTCCCCACCTGTGTCCACATATCTGTTCTCTACATCTATGTTTCTATTCCTGCCCTGCATATAGGTTCATCTGTACCATTTTTCTAGATTCCACATATATGCATTAATATACGATACTTGTTTTTCTCTTTCTAGCTTACTTCACTCTATGTGACAGACTCTAGGTCCATCCACATCTCTACAAATGACCCAATTTCATTCCTTTATATGGCTGAAAAATATTCCATTGTACATATGTACCACATCTTCTTTACCCATTCACCTGTCATTGGACATTTAGGTTGTTTCCATGTCCTGCCTATTGTAAATAGTGCTGCAATGAACATTGGGGTGCATGTGTTTTTTGCATTATGGTTTTCTCAGGGTATATGCCCAGTACTAGGATTGCTGGGTCATATGGTAGTTCTATTTTTAGTTTTTTAAGGAACCTCCATACTGTTCTCCATAGTGGCTGTATCAATTTACATTCCCACCAACAGTGCAAGAGGGCTTCCTTTTCTCTACACCCTCTCCAGCATTTACTGTTTGTAGATTTTGTGATGATGGCCATTGTGACCAGTGTGAGGTGATACCTCATTGTAGTTTTGATTTCCATTTCTCTAATAATTAGTGATGTTGAGCATCTTTTCATGTGCCTCACTGCTATCTGTATGTCTTCTTTGGTGAAATGTCTGTTTAGGTCTTCTGCCCATTTTTGAATTGGGTTTTTTGTTTTTTTGGTTTGAGCTCCATGAGCTGTTTGTATATTTTGGAGATTAATCCTTTGTCTGTTGCTTCATTTGCAAATATTTTCTCCCATTCTGAGGGTTATCTTTTGGTCTTGTTTATGGTTTCCTTTGCTGTGCAAAAACTTTTAAGTTTCATTAGGTCCCATTTGTTTATTTTTGTTTTTATTTCCATTACTCAAGGAGGTAGGTCAAAAAATATCTTGCTGTGGTTTATGTCAAAGAGTGTTTCTCCTATGTTTTCCTCCAAGAGTTTTAGAGTCTCCAGTCTTACATTTAGGTCTTTAATCCATTTTGGGTTTATTTTTGTGTATGGTGTTAGGGAGTGTTCTAATTTCATTCTTTTACATGTAGCTGTCCAGTTTTCGCAACACCACTTATTGAAGAGGCTGTCTTTTCTCCATTGTATGTTCTTGCTTCCTTCATCATAAATTAGATAACTATATGTACATGGGTTTATCTCTGGGCTTTCTATCCTGTACCATTGATCTATAGTTCTGTTTTTGTGCCAGTACCATCCTGTCTTGATTACTATAGCTTTGTAGTATAGTTTGAAGTCAGGGAGCCTGATACCTCCAGCTCAGTTTTTCTTTCTCAAGATTGCTTTGGCTCTTTGGGGTCTTTTGTGCTTCCATACAAATTGTAAAACTTTTTCTTCTAATTCTGTGAAGAATGTCATTGGTAATTTGATATGGATTGCATTGAATCTGTAGATTGCTTTGGGTAGTATAGTCATTTTCACAATATTGATTCTTCCAATCCAAGAACATGGTATATTTCTCCATCTGTTTATGTTATCTTTGATTTCTTTCATCAGTGTTTTATAGTTTTCTGAGTACAGGTCTTTTGCCTCCTTAGGTAGGTTTATTCCTAGGTATTTTATTCTTTTTGTTGCAATGGTAAAAGATTGTTTCTTTAATTTTTCTTTCTTATCTTTTGTGGTTCGTGTATAGGAATGCAAGAGATTACTATGCATTAATTTTGTGTCCTGAAGCCTTACCAAATTCATCAATTAGTTCTAGTAGCTTTCTGGTGGCATCTTTAGGATTTTCTATGTATAGTATCATGACATATGCAAACAATGACAGTTTTACTTCTTCTTTTCTGATTTGGATTCCTTTTATTTCTTTTTCTTCTCTGATTGCCATGGCTAGGACTTCCAAGACTATGTTGAATAATAATGGCAAGAGTGGACACCCTTGTCTTCTTCCTGATCTTAGAGGAAATGCTTTCAGTTTTTCACCATTGAGAATATTTGCTGTGGGTTTGTCATATATGGCCTTTATTATGTTGAGATAGCTTTCTTCTATGCCCATTCTGGAGAGTTTTTATCGTAAATGGGCATTGAATTTTGTCAAAAGCTTTTTCTGCATCTATTGAGATGATCATATGGTTTTTATTCCTTAATTTGTTAATATGGTGTATCACATTGATTGATTCGCATATACTGAAGAATCCTTGCATTCCTGGGACAAATCCCACTTGATCATGGTGTATGATCCTTTTAATGTGTTGTTGGATTCTGTTTGCTAGTATTTTGTTAAGGATTTTTGCGTCTATATTCATCAGTGATATTGGTCTGTAATTTTCTTTTTTCTGATACCTTTTCTGGTTTTGGTATCTGGGTGATGGTGGCCTCATAGAATGAGTTTGGGAGTGTTCCTTCCTCTGCAATTTTTTGGAAGAGTTTGAGAAGGATGGGTGTTAGCTCTTCTCTAAATGTTTGATAGAATTCACCTGTGAAGCCATCTGGTCCTGGACTTTTGTTTGTTGGAAGATTTTTAAACACAGTTTCAATTTCATTACTTGTGATAGGTCGTTTATATTTTCTAATTCTTCCTGGTTCAGTCTTGGAAAATTACACCTGTCTAAGAATTTGTCCACTGCTTTGAGGTTGTCCATTTTATTGGCATATAGTTGTTTGTAGTATTCTCTTATAATCCTTTGTATTTCTGTGGTGTCAGTTGTAATTTCTCCTTTTTCATTTCTAATTTTATTGATTTGAGTCCTCTCCCTTTTTTTCTTGATGAGTCTGGCTAAAGGTTTATCAATTTTGTTTATCTTCTCAAAGAACCAACTTTTAGTTTTATTGATCTTTGCTATTGTTTTATTCATTTCTATTTCATTTATTTCTGCTCTGACCTTTATGATTACTTTCCTTCTACTGTTTGGGTTTTCTTTGTTCTTCTTTCTCTAGTTGCTTTAGGTGTAAGATTGGATTGTTTGTTTGAGATTTTTCTTGTTTCTCGAAGTAGGATTGTACTGCTATAAACTTCCCTCTTGCTACATCCCACAGGTTTGGGTCATTGTGTTTTCACTGTCATTTGTTTCTAGGTATTTTTTGATTTCCTCTTTGATTTCTTCAGTGATCTCTTGATTATTTAGTGACATATTTTTTAGCCTCTATGTGTTTGTTTTTTTAGTTTCTTTTCCAGTAATTGATTTCTAATCTCATAGCGTTTTGGTTGGAAAAGATGCTTGATACAATTTCAATTTTCTTAAATTTTCCACCGCTTGATTTGTGACCCAAGATATGATCTATCCTGGAGAATGTTCCATGTGCACTTCAGAAGAAAGTGTATTCTGCCACTTTCGGGTGGAATGTCCTATAAGTATCAATTAAATCTATCTGGTCTACTGTATCATTTAACAAGACCCATATATATTCTGTCTACAAGAGACCCATTTCAGACCTAGGGACACATACAGACTGAAAGTGAGAGGATGAAAAAAGATATTCCATGCAAATGGAAATCAAAAGAAAGCTGGAGTAACAATACTCATATCAGATAAAATAGACTTTAAAATAAAGACTGTTACAAGAGATAAGGAAGGACACTACATAATGATCAAGGGATCAATCCAAGAAGAAGATATAACAGTTATAAATATTTATGCACCCAACATAGGGGCACCTCAATACATAAGGCAAATGCTAATGACAATAAAAGGGGAAATTGACAGTAACACAATAATAGTAAGGGACTTTAACACCCCACTTACACTATGGACAGATCATCCAAACAGAAAATTAATATGGAAACACAAGCTTTAAATGGCTTTGCATGTTGATACTGTTAAAAAAAGAAATAAGGAGACTCAAAATGGAGTGACTTGTGCTAAGTCCTACATCAGCAAACCACCTAATAGCTAGCCTAATTGCAGTTTCAGCGTGTCTCAGGAATGTGACCTTTAATCAGTCAATCTGGAATTACCTGGTCGGCACCAGTGAAGTAATATGTCTGATAGACCCCACCTACTCCCAAATGAAGTTGCCCTTTCATGACACAGTCCACTCCGTTAGAAAGCTTCCTTGTCTCACCTCCTTCTGGCTATAAAAAGCTTCCATTTTGTACAGCTCCTCAGAGCTCCTATCTATCTGCTAAGGCGGAATACTGCACAATTTGTGAATCATTAAATAAAGACAATTAGATTTTTAAATTTATTTAGTTGAATTTCTTTTTTTTTTTTTTTTTACAATACTACTAACAGGGCTGACTTCATGAGTGTGTGACTTGTGTATCTGCACTGAGTCCTGCTCTCAGCATGACCTCTCACTTGGTTTAATGCTCACTGTCTTGAAATTCATAATAATTTTATCTCATAACATGTTTGGAAGTGAAGTTTGACAGGATAATAGAGATGGCATGGGCAGAGGAGATATACACAATAGATGTGCCCATGGATTCTTGCTACCCCGTTTGTATATATCATGCACAATATCCTACGAACTAAGAATTCCAGTGGACCCACAATGTTTAGCAAACTCAAAGTGAGTATGAGATAAGTGTGTGATGTCTACCACTGTGTAAGCAGAGGGTAGTGACAGTCTCAGGAGGCTGTTTTCTGTTTGAACCAGAACTTGCTTAGAACACAAAAGAAGGCAATGGCATTCTAATAAACATGAATGACTAAGGGACCCGCTCATATCCTTTCTTGCTCCCATTATTTCTTTGTATTAACCAACAGCTTCAGCTGAAAATAATGACATAGAAGGATCTTTTGGTTCTTCCTCACATAAGCTGAAGGTAGAAAGTATTGGTAAAACGTGCCTGTATCAAGAAGGGAAATAAAAAATGTTGAGCTAGACTTCTGTAGTGTTTCCATTGCATGGAACCAAAATACATGCACGGATGAGCTATGAAATACAGTTATATAATTTTCATGATTCCAAATAAAAATTAAATGCTTTTATATTTACATTTGAAGTTGACATTTCACAATATAAAGGTGAACAGCAAAACTCATGCTAGTAATTTAAAGTTTGGATTTTTTCACTTAGAATATCATTAATGAACAAATAAAAATGCCATGATAAGTCAAGAGAGACCATGAAAGAAAGCAAAGTCTTATATCTTAGTACCTTTAACAGCATTGTTTAATTGCTTTTCAAAGAGTCCTACACTTTCACTTTGCACTGGACCCCACAAATTACATAGCTGGCCCTGACAAGTGAGCCTCCTTTTCTAAGCAAGTAGAGGGGCTGACCATCAGGTTAGGCCTCTAGTTACATCTGTCAGCTTTTATATCAGCACTTGTATTCATTCTTTCTACTTGTCCCCTATTCTGTAGTTTCTAGTGCTGCCATATCCAATATTCTATTCACTAGCCACATGCGCCTAGTGAGCTCTTGAAATGTGGCTAAACTGAAATGCGCTGTAAATATAAAATATACAATAGATTTCAAAGCCTTATTACAAAAAAAAAAATCTCATGAATAATATTTACATGGGCTATTTGTCAATATAAATTACATTGTGAATACAATGTAAATTACATTAGTATTTCAACCAGTAGTCAGTTACATGGACTACTTGTTGAAATAGTACTACTTTGGATATATTGGGTTAAATATATAAATTATTTAAATACATTTCACATGTTTACTTTTACTTTTTTAATGTGGCTACTAGAAAGTTTAAGATCATACATGTGGCTGGCACACTATTTCTACAGACTAGCATTGTTCTATAGCACATGACTTAGCTTTTAACCAGTCTTTTATATCCCCTGAGGATCTCCTATTTTTTTTACTTTCTAGTAATGAGGACCTATCACTGTTTATTTTGTCCCCCTGCCCTGACAAAAACAAAAACCTCAGATTTTTCAAATTAGTTGTAAAATATACCAAAAATAATTTATACCAAAAACTAAATTACAAACTTTTCATCAGTAAAAGGCCTAAGTAAAGAAGCTAACAAGGTTTATTAATGACATTTGAAAGCAAATATGTGGATGGCATGAACCTTTCCACCCATCATACTCAGAACATAAAAAGTAAGCAACAAGAAAAAGAAGAGGAATAAATACACAAAGCCACTTTCTCCATTTATCATTGGATTCTATAGCTAAAGTGTAAGCCCCAATATAGAAAAAGAACACAGGCTCAGGGGTTAATGACAGACTTGCATGGGTGGTGAAAGTTTAAGGTAGTATTAAAAAATTTAAAACTTCATTAGAACCAATTTAGTCCCAAAGAAATATTCTGTTGGTGACAAGATCCCCACAATGAAAGACATCCAAAAACTTTTTAAAAAATCAGTGCCCAAGACCAGACTTAACATGGAGCTATTCTATGTAAGAGATTTGAACTACATAATAGGAAATAAACTTACTTTTAATTTCAACTAATTCAGGATTTAATTTAGGGGGTCCTACAGCATCTTGCAGCTTTTCATGTAGAACACGTTGAATAATTTTACTTATGGTTTCAGGATCCTCAGTAGAGGGAAATCTGAAAATCAGCAGCATATGAGCCAACAATCCATGTTCCTCCTGACTGTGGACCAAAAAGGAAAAAAAAAAAAAAGAGAGAGAAAGGTGGTTTTTAAAAGTAAAGTTCCAAATAAGATTTATGGTAATATCAAACTCTATTTTTTTCTTTATCATTCATTTGAAGCACAAACACACACACAAAACAAATCCATAAATGTAATTTTAAAAGATCTAATTTGTTTTCTTCTATACTCCTATTGTTTGCCATATATAGAACTCCCATCTCAGCCTCTCTGATAACTAACTAGTATGCTCATGATCTCCCTTACCACCACAGGATCTAGTTAAATACTTGGGTTATTAATATAAAAAAACAATTCTCTTGTCAACCATTCAAAATTATCAAATAAAATGTATGGTAAATATGAAATCAACTCTGGCTTTGGCTTTCAGGCTTAATTTCCAATGGCTTAATTAAATCCAGTGATTTCTCCTAAGCAGCCTCAGGCTCTCCTAAACAACTCCCAATCCTAAGGACATTAGAAAGCTTGAGCAAGTTGTTTTGACTTCACGTGATTATATTTCCAAGATAGAGTGTTAACTAGCTTTAGCATTATTTGAATGAATTACTACTTTGGAATCATCCCTTTTTTTTTTTTTTGGAATCATCCTTGACTACACTTTCTCATTCTCTGTCAGTTACTCTACCCCTTCTTTTCAAATGCAATCAGTTCCCTTTTAGTCTGGGTTCAATAAGCTGCCTCAGTGCTGGGCCCTGGGATGGGTGAGTCCAAGTGCATGGGCCCTTTAAGGAGGCATCTCCCAGATGGCTACAGTTTTATGGATCTCAGGACTCAAACCCTGTTCATTTTCAAAGTTAGATGTTTTGGAGGCTCATCTCTCAAGTGCACATCCTAAAAGTTGAGGTGCTTGGTATGGAGTTCGAACCCTTCAGTCACCAGGGAGAATCTCTGGGTTTTGAGTTTTCTTCTGGTGTGGGTTGCTCTGCTGGGGTGGAGTTTATGACAAGATTGTGTCCCAGTGTCTCCAGCCTGCTTCAATGTGGTCTTCTTCTCATTTGCCCAATGTGTAGTATTTACTCAGGCAACTTTTTTTTTTAAGAGAAAATTGTTTCTTATGTAGCTGCAGACTCAGTGTGTCCATGGGAGAAGGTGAGTTCAGTTCTTCCTACTTCACCATCTTGAACCAGAACCCCAAACAATTTTACTCCTCACTGTATACTGCATCAACTCCTATGCTCCCAAACTGAAAGTGGGAATATAAATTAGAATCTCATTTTTGGAAGGCAGTTTATCTGTTATAAATTTGATTATCCATCTTCTTTGATGCAGCATTTCTGCTTTTAGAAGTTTAATCTTCAAATACACTCTTTTGTGTGCAAGGAGATATGTACACATATGTTGTCATAACCTTATTTTTAAATCAGAAAAATATGTAACAACCCAAGTGTTCATCAAAAGGGCATTGGCTAAATCAATCTTGACATATACTTGTAGTGAAATACTATACAGCCAGCTAAAGAATGAAATAGATCTATATGCAGTCATTGGGAAAATGTTAAATATAAATTGTCAATAAAACGTATCATTTCTGGGTGTGAAATTATTGGAGAGGGGGCTTTCGCTTTCTATTTTTTGTAATACTGTGTTATTTGAATTTTATAAAATTTTCTATTGTTTTTGTAATCTGAAAAAAACAAATAGGACTTTAAAGAGATTATTTTTATATATCTCATCCCATTTCACTGCCTCAGCAACCCTATAATCTATTACTTACTCTTTCTTCTTTCTCTTAAACTATTCCTATACTGGCTGGCTAATAGAGACAAAAACAAACAAAACTCTCCCTCTACCCCAGCTATACAATTTATCTCACACCTTCATATCACAGAAAACCTTCTTAAATGGGTAAATTACGTTCTGCCTCATATTTACTTCATTGCAGTCTGCATCCTCCCCTTTTGTTCCGCTCAGTTGTTTCTCTGCTTGAACACTAATGACTTCCTCATTGACATTTCCAATGTATTCTTTCTAGTCACATTACTTGGCGTCTCAGGAGTCTTGTGGATGCTGACCACTCACTCCCTGAAACGTTCTGTTGTTAGTTTCAGTGGTGCCTCTCTTGATTCTTCATTTTTCCTCCTCCTTCCTTATTTCCCTATTTTCTTCTATTTCCTTAAATACTGTCGTTCTTCAAGCTTTCTTCATCATCCTTTTTTTTCTTGCATTACCCCTTTTCTGAGAAATTCTGTTGACACCCACACTTTCTAATACTTTGAGTTGATGTTGAGCAAATTTATGTCTTCACCTCAGTTTCCATTTCCTCCCTTATGTCAGATGCATATTTCAGGCTCGTAAGGTCCCTTAGTACCTCAAATCAACATCTCTAAGACTGACTTTATCTTTCCAACAAATTACACTTCTCATATTGTAGTAACAGAAGAAAGAATAATGAGTAGCAAGATTTCTGGGATGAAGGGGTAAACAAAATAGAAAGTTATTTGGAAGACAGAATTGGTAGAACTTAGTTATTCATAAAGTGCGAGGGGCCCAGGAAAGGGAGGAGTGTGGGATGACTTCCAGGTTTCTCATTAGTGTGATTGGGTTTTTCTTGAGTTTAAGAATTTTCTGTGGAACCTCCATGTGGAGGTGTGCGTGGGCAGGCATATAGTTCTAAAAATCAGGACAACAGTTTAGATTGGAAATAGAAACTTGGGTTTCAATAGCACATGAAACCATGTTGTGGGTGGATGAAGTCCCCTTGAGAGAGTGAAAATTTAAGAACTGGAGAAGAAGATCTAAGAAAAAGTAAAATTTCAAACACCAAACAGTATGGAATTTTCAGAAGAAAGTGAGCAAACTAACACCTCAGAGATGTCAACTAAGTAATAGAATGAGAAGTAACTTGGAGTTTTTGTCATTGAAATGATGTTGGAAATAGCTCTTGTTTTATTTTGAAAAATACCAATAATTTGTATTAAGACAATACATTACTTAAGATCCTCATATAGTATTTTGCTTAAAATGTTATGCTCTGGATTCTATTTATTGATGGTTGATGATCAGATCTGAGATCTTAAATATTTGTAGAAAAAACGAGTGGAATGAAAGAAAGGAAAGAAAATTGGTAGGAAGGAGAACCAAGAGGAGAAGAAAAATCTCATCTACTACACTATTTTACATAGGACACTTATTTGCTATTAAACTGAGGGATGTGGCTTAGGTCCCTATTTGTGCTAATTAGGGTTTCCAAAAAACACACAAACAAACAAAAAAACAGTTCTATAACATAACCACCAATAATACTTCTGTCCCTCAAAATCATCTTGCAAATGCTATCTTTTGAATTTAAAGAATGAGTAAGGCACATTGTAACCCATGACTTATACAGAACAGGTACCAAATTAACGTCTGTTGAATTGAATTATATCATATCATTAATACTTCAAACAGTATTTATTACTGACCAGGTTAACAGCTTTAGTTTTAAATTATTCAGAAGTCAGCATTTTAGATCTACATACCTGAACTTGATAATGTGAGACTTGACAAATGCTTGCTTCAATGAAGATCTATGAAATGCATTTTTCACCTGTTCCAAAAATATTCAAAATACGTCAGCAAGGATAATTTTCTGAAATTCTGCAAGTTGATTCAAAGCTTAAAAACATTTTTAAAAAACTTAAAAACAAAACACATTGACTGACATTTCACAATGTGCTGAACTTGAGGAATCTCTTTTTGTATTCTACTCAGTGATTTCAACTGAACTCTGCCTTAGGAATTATAGGAGCTGGGGGACCATAGTAGGGGGGCCAGGAGTGACATCTTCTGCGTTACACTCAGAAAGAGACAAAAGACAATAAACAGATTGGGTTTTGAAAAGTAAGAGTGAGCATCCACACCGTGAGATACAGACTGTTACCGTAGATAAACAAAGGAAATGAAAAAACTCTGTCAAGTGGTAGGTCATAAAAATAAGAACAATCTATGGCCACACCATCCTGAACATGCTGGATCTCATCTAATCTCAGAAGCTAAGCAGGGTCGGGCTTGATTAGTACTTGGAAGGGGGAAATGAATGCATAATGGTGTCACATGTTTCTCAAACCTGGTGAAAAAGTTACCAAATATCCTGTCATAATCTGCACTCAATTCAGCACTCAAGATGCTCTTAGGAAGGCCCAGGTGAACTGGGATACATAGCCTAATACCTCCTATAAGGTTTACTCTAATAGGGTGGAAGAATGTATTTTATGGAGGTATTTCTTACTACTACAAATAAGAATTCTAACCAACTTAAATTTTTAAATTAAAAGTCAAGATAAACACACCAAGTGTTTCTTGTTTTCACTGTATGGATATTTACCAAACACAGATACTACAAGCTGGTAATTGACTGACAGAAACAATGAGCCTTTTTATCCTTTCTTACATTTTGTTTGACTTCTGAGTCTTTGTGCCCAAGGAAAGTTACTTCAATTATGAGACAAATAAGCACAATTCAAATGAGTTCTCTAATGACAGCATTCACTTGGAAATATTTATTTAAAGGTTTATTTTTTTATCAAACAATTTCAAAATTATTAATTTTTAAGAGTATTAGAGTCCTATTTATATTCCTATATATTTAAGTCAGTCTGGATCTTATAAAAATTTTAGTGAATGGCACAAAAAACAAGGAAAATAGTTGCATCTTTACTTGATCTCTTTAGTTCCATTTCCTTTCCTTTAATATATGTTATATTTTAAGGAGATATATGTACATATATATGTATATATATCCTAAAATATAGCTCCTTAAAAAGAGCTTATTTGCTATTTCCCTGGTTTGGTGTTTACAAGTACAAATACAACCACGATTTGACCCTCTCCTCAGCAAAGTATCCAAATCCTCCAGCTCCTAGTCTACCAGGCAGTTTCCAGGTGGGCCACTGCCATTCTGTTCTCACTCAGGATATTGGAACTGGAAGACAATTTGGAAATTTTCTAGTCTAGTGCCTTAATTTTCACATAAGAGAATTTTTCCGGAATGATAAAGAGATATGTCAGTGACACATCACTGGCTAGTAAACGGTACTAGAACTAGGTGTCCCAACTCCTAGTTTAGGGTGCTTTCCATCACATCATTTCACTAATTACTTCACAGACTACCAGGAAAAGTCTAAATTATTCTCTAAGTAGTCTGACAATGAAGAGAAGTCATCACCCAGGCTCTTGCTCTTTTGGCCTATACTGCTAAATTTTCCACTATTTAAAATATTCAATTCATTCCTCAGGATGAATATTGATGCCCTAAGGATAAAGATGAATATCCAAGGATTTCCTGTAGACTTATGTACCAAAAACTTGTCCAAGGTTGGATGTTTTTAAATACTAAAATACTTCTCAAGTATGTGTCTGAATAGTTTCAATCTTGTGTCCTTTTGCTAAAGGTCTCTTCTTTAGGAAATCAGTAATACAACAACTGTATTTTGGGTCACCCTAATAGTCTCAGAATTTCTAGACTCTGCTGATCAATACTGTAGCACTAGCTAAGGAAGGTTGAGTAGGACGTACAAAAAGAAATGGCTAAAAGTCACTAGGTTTAGCCCTGTAAGGCATATTCCTCCAAGTCATGTATTGTTAGTTTTGTCTTATATCTCCCAGGTAGGGCCTCTCCCCATTTTGCAAGATATACAAGATCAGTTGAATGGACGTTTGAGAAGCTAGGATACTAAAAATTATGGTAAAAAGTGATAGCAAATACTCTAGAAATGGGAATAAAATGCTTACCATTGATTCAATTTTCTGGCTCATTTTTGTGAAATTTTTAGAAGCCTCTTTTCCAAACTCATCATATAGTTTGTCACTTGTAAATGACAATGTGCTATAGTAATTGTAGGTCGTCCTTTGATCTACAAGGATAGAGGAAAAAACTCATCATACTTTTTATCAGATGTGTGTAAAGCATCATCATTTCCCCATTTGGTAGTTGCTAGACAGACTGAGACAGGAAACAATGTCCTACCCTGGTCATCATCTCCATCATCCTGTTCTGACCTTCATGGTTATCTCAAAATAAAAGACAACAACGTGGGCTTCCCTGGTGGCACAGTGGTTGAGAGTCTGCCTGCTAATGCAGGGAACACGGGTTCGGGCCCTGGTCTGGGAAGATCCCACATGCCGCGGAACAACTACGCCCGTGAGCCACAATTACTGAGCCTGCGCGTCTGGAGCCTGTGCTCCGCAACAAGAGAGGCCGCGATAGTGAGAGGCCCGCGCACCGCGATGAAGAAGTGACCCCCACTTGCCGCAACTGGAGAAGGCCCTCGCACAGAAACAAAGACCCAACACAGCCAAGAATAAATATAAAAATAAATAAATAAATAAATAAACCAGGGAAGGCAGAAAAAAAGAGAAAAAAAAAAAAAGACAACAACGTTCATCATCATAAGATTTAGAGTATAAAAGCCATATGAAATGCTTGGTGTTCCTGTAGGCTAATTAGTCATGTGTTATCCATTCCTGAATAAGCCACAAGAAGCAGTAAGTCACACCATCTGAGCATATCAACAGGAATAGATTCAGAAGCTTCCCAAGAGTAAATGTATTTTTATATTTAAAAAGTAGATTTCTTCCAATTCCATAAACTACACATCAATTCTTGCCATAGGGACTCTAGTGTAAGAATATTTATTTTGGATAAGGAGATGAGGGTAGGGATTAAAATGCTAGGAGCTCAGTATATAGAAGTTTAAGGAGGTAGAGTTGCCACCGGCCATAACCCTCCAGAGACACTACTTAGTTTCACCTGGTTCCCTTGTCACTCCATTTATTTTCTCCCACCAGCCATAGGAATTGGTTTGTCTGTTTCTTTAGCCATTGTCTCCACTTTCTGCATCCAGTTCAAGCAGCCCATGTTTTTGGTCTGCTGAAGAATTAGTGCAACACAGCTTTTCCTCTACCCTCCTGTACATGAAGCAAGCACAGAGCTCAGAAGATTCATTCCATGAATATTCATGCCGACTATCTTTTCTGTGAGAGACTCTGTGCCAAGCATCGAGAACACGATGGTTGCGTATGGTTATGATAGGAAAATGGAGTGTGCCTCATCAGTCTCAGTTGTTCTCTTGCTTCTCATCCTTTCCCTCTTAAACCCCGGAGGGAAAGAAAACTAACATTAGACACCTGTGTCCCAAGCATATTTGCGTATCTCATTCAATTTAAAACAACCCCCATAAGAAAGTAGTATTATCCACATTTAACAGATAAGGACTACCATCTCAGAAGTGTAAATAAATTGCCCAACCTCAACATGACATGGCCAGAAAAGACTGAACTGGGTTTCAAGCTAAGGTCTAACTCCCAAAGCACAAATTTTCATTAAATATTGCTTCTGGGAGTGGAAAAAGCCAAATACACTCACTGAGGCTATAGGAGAAATCTCTAGTTTTACATGAGAGTTATATAAGAAAAAAAGAAAACTACCAATAAATTCCAAAAGAACATTCTAGCCATCCAGAGGATTTGTTGGGACAGAAAGGGAAGTCTCTGGTCAGACTCGGACAAGGCCTGGGGAGGGGTTGGTTATGCATAAAGGAGATGGATGACACTGAAAGGTCAGGGTCTCCTGAGCATTAGCCACTCAAGTGAGGGTCTAGGGAGGATTTGCCTTCCTCCCTCTCTTTCACTGAATGACCTTGCCCTTGCCCTGAATGGACTGTTTGACCTGAAATGCAAGCAGATCACAATATACACAATTTCAAGTAACGTTTTTAATTTATCTAAATATTGACCAATAGTTTACTTTAGGTCTGAAGTTGGGCCCAACATGTATCTGGAGAAAACCATAATTCAAAAAGATACACATACCCCAATGTTCATTGCAGTACTATTTACAATAGCAATTGTGTTGTATTGTAAATTGTATTGTATTGTAAATTTACTATTACAATACATGGAAGCAACCTAAATGTCCATCGACGGAGGAATGGATAAAGAAGATGTGTGGTACATATACACAGTGGAATAAGAAAGCCATACAAAAGAATGAAATAATGCCATTGGCAGTGACATGGATGGACCTAGAAATTGTCATAGTGAGTGAAGTCAGACAAAGACAAATATCATATGATATTGCTTATATGTGGAATTTTAAATAATGGTACAAGTGGACCTATTTACAAAACAGAAATAGAGTCACAGATGTAGAAAACAAATTTATGGTTACCAAGGGGGAAATGGGGGGAGGGATAAATTGGGAGATTGGGATTGACATATACTCACTACTAGATATAAAATAGATAACTAATAAGAACCTACTGTATAACACAGGGAACTGTATTCAATACTCTGTAATGACCTATATGAGAATAGAATTTTTAAAAGAGTGGATATATGAATATGTATAACTGATTCACTTTGCTGTACAGCAGAAACTACACAACACTGTAAATCAACTATACTCCAATAAAAAATTAAAGAAATAAAGTTGGGCCCAAGATTCTGCATTTCTAACAAGCTCCTAGATGAGGCTGATGTTGCTGGTACCTAAGCACATGTTGAATGGTAAGGTTCTAAAGAGGAGGAGAACATACTCTTCTACATCCTTAGACCTGTTTCTTTTCAGTTATTAGACTGAATTATTTGAAATTGCCATTTATATAGGTTAAAAATGGTCAAATATCAGCAATTTTATATGCTTCAACCAAATGAACAACTTATCTATAGTCAATATTTTAATTTGCCTGATAGACTCAAATAGGTTGCTATGTTTCAAAACATATTTCCAGTTACCAGAATTATACAGCATGTGCAGTTGTTGAAAAATATTATTGAGAATATTAACAGAAAAGAAAAATAAGGATGAACATGAGTTTGCTGATAATTTTCTAACAGCTTTGTGATTCTATAACCTACAATGATGTTCATAATAGATTCACCTGCTGTCATTCAAATCACAAAAGGGACAGAAACGCAGCCCCAAAGGCCACTGGATAAAAACTGAACACACAGTTCTATGCTGTCCTGGGTTTTATGCCAAAATGATGCAGTCTGATCACCTCGATCTTTATCTGCCTGTTTCTACAATAGATTCGTTTGGCTCAGTTTGGTTACCTAGGCGTGCCAGCACCTAAATTCTTATGTTATATCTACTCTGTTCTTAGGTTACATCTCTAAACAAAAGACAGGTCACAAATATGACAATAACACATATCATAACAATTGCTGTTTATTCAGGTGTGCTGTGTGGGCAGCGGACGTTGTGTATTACTCAGCTTATCATCCCAACAATAGGGTACACAGGAACAGGTTACTGAAATCTTACCAGGTTTTTATTGTATGCATATGAGTAAGATTTGTAAGCCTTATAATACTTGGCTTGGGAGGAGGCAAAGGAGAAGTAGTAAGAACATTTTCTCTCACTGAAGTAATAAGATCCCTAACATGACTAGGAATTCCTTGTTAAGTCAGACAAACCAAAATATACCCCAAGAAAATATCATAGGTATGATTCATTTATTTTTATCATTCAGTATTCAGTAAACATTAATTATCTAATATGTGCCTAATAAGTTCTTTAATAAGTTCTAGAAATACAAAAATGAGTAAAACATAGGCATCCATGGAGAGGAATAATGATGCTTACAACATAATGGGACTTAATATATTCAGAACAGAACTGTAGAATTATAAAGTTATTTTAGCTATTCTTTTTATACTAAAAAACATGCTCCAGAGAAATTATCAAAATGCAGATAGTCCAAATTCAAAGACCTGCATATGGGCAAATTCTATCCCCCCCCCCAAAAAAAAATCTTTGAATACTTTTTCTTTCAGGAATAATCCACCTTGTTTAGGAAAGTAAGATTGGATTTGTGTCTGCTAGTAGAAGATAACCAATTTACAGATCACCATCTCTCTTTACAAAAAAGCAACTGCTGCAAATTCCCAATTAAATTAGAATCCAGTGATTAGCTTCTTTGGTTACAGGGTCTTGAACATCAAAACATTATCTAGTCACTAAGGGAGATATTAAACAAATAGGTCAAAGTGGAGTCAACTAATTAAAACCTGAGACAGAGTAAGAAGGAAACTTCAGAAGGGTTGTTATGCCCTAGAAGAAGAGTTCTGAAGTACCCTGGGGACCTTTCTAATAACATAGCAGTGTTCAGGGTTCATCTAGCAGGGAGGTACCTGATTACCGCAGAGTGAACCTCTTTGTAATTAATATTCTCAGCATATCCTATCTTCTTTAATCACTTGCAATATATACCAAGATGATTTTAAAATAATGAATAGGCATTTATTCAACAATATGTTACTATAGGCATTTTCCCGACTAGTACAAAATAGAGCCTACTTCCCTATGACCCCTGATTGTACAATTTATTGAGCTGTCAGGATTTCAATGAGTTAGAATTATTTTAAATCAAGATGATTGTCCTATGACCTCAAACAACTCCAAACATTGGACTGTAGCTTTCCTATGGTTTTCCCTTAATTAAGACTTGATTATTGCTTGTTAATGAATATGAAAGCTAGCATGCTATTCCCAGCAGGAAGCATTGCTACATCAAAGATAGAAGAAAGAATCCTCCTTGGCTTGTGAGGATTAAATGAGTAACAAGGCAGGTGAAGAGTTCTTTGTACCAGCTATGCAAACAAATTATAGTAATGAATGAATCAGCTTGAGGCAAATCAAAACATGTATGTAATCAGGAAATATTTGAGGTAAATCACATGATGCCAGGACAACCCATACTTACTGTATCTCACATAATGAACGATGAGTCCGATGCACACTGCCAGGACAATCAGGGATATAAAGGTGATGAGGCCAATAACCCAGGGCTCCAAACAAGCTCTCGTCCTGGCCCTCACCACAGCTGGCCTGAGAAAGAAAGCAAACAGATGGATTATATTACAGTGCACACCCATACCCACTCCTTAGGTGAAGTAGATATTCCTGGGGAACTAATTCAGGACACTCAGTTAGAAGGAAGAGTACTGTTTTGTCTTAGAACACACCCTAATCCCTGGCTGCTGAAGCCATTCCTGGCTCTGGTTGCTTGACCTTAGGCAGGTAATTTGACTTCTCTGTATCTCAGTTTCCTCGTTCAAAAAATGAAGATGATGGGCTTCCCTGGTGGCACAGTGGTTGAGAATCTGCCTGCCAATGCAGGGGACACGGGTTCGAGCCCTGGTCTGGGAAGATCCCACATGCCGCGGAGCAACTGGGCCCGTGAGCCACAATTACTGAGCCTGCGTGTCTGGAGGCTGTGCTCCGCAACAAGAGAGGCCGCGACAGTGAGAGGCCCGCGCACCGCGATGAAGAGTGGCCCCCGCTTGCCACAACTAGAGAAAGCCCTCGCACAGAAACGAAGACCCAACACAGCCATAAATAAAATAAATAAATAAATAAATAAATTTTTAAAAAATGAAGATGATAATGATAGTACCAATCTTATAGGATTATTGTAAGGATTAAATGAATTACTGTATGTAAAGTGCCTACAACAGTGCCTCGCCTGTAGAAAGTGCTATTTAAGAGTTAGCTATGATTTGCTGAGCCAGCTATGTGCAAGATACCAAGTCGGGCACTTCCACTGTAGAATCTTAAATGGCCTATGATATATGTTACAGTTTGAACCATATTAGGTTCAGGGCAGAGTTTCTAATTCTATTCTCTTACTATTTTTCTGAAACAAACTTAGAGGATACACATAAGAGATAACTAGAGGTCTCTTCTAAAGAACCTGAGTGTTTGAGCTAATATTGACCTCTAAACTTCAGCAACGCTGCAGGAAATCCCTTCTGCATGAAACTTCCTCAACCTCTCCCATTTGTTCTGCCTTCAAAAATACATGTTACTGAAAAATGTTGATCAACCTGATTTTTGTTTGATTAGTAAAGTTGCCGTTCCCTTGTGTTAAAATAGCTGCTAAACAAACTCAAAAGTTAGAGAAAATGAAATAAGTCAGAGTTGGCCAAGTTGTTTAAATACGGTGCTGTTATTTTAAATTTCTTGAGGTATTTAGCATGTTGGTAGAATCAAGGCATGTGTTCTTATCTTCAGAGCAGTCTGGTACAAGAACTGAAGGAAAGGGCAGTGTTATCCTGAAGGAGCACCTGGGGTTGCTTCAGAATAAAGAGAATTCCAAGTCCAGCCCTTTCCTTACCAGCTTGGACAAGTTATTTAGACTCTGAACTAAGTTTGTCCATCTGTCAATAAGAGACAGCCTACCCATTCTGTTTAAAGCACATGGTTGACTGTGGGACCCAGAATGAGATCATAAATGTGAAAACTTCTTGGAAACTGTGAAGCATTTCACAATAAATAATCGTTGCTTACAGAAATCAAGGAAACTCCGTTTCCTGATGATACAAGACCAGGAAGCGACATAATCATTCTGGTCCCTGGCACACCATCATCCCATCTTGGGTCTGTCTCAATGTCCTGTTTGGCGGGAACACTGTTGCAGAAGTCAACAGTATCATCGCCACATGACTCTGCCCTGCTGAAGTCACTGGAATGTAGTGGAAGGCTCCAGGGATTCTACTTGGTCTCCTCCCTTATTTCCGTTATATCCCCATGGGGCTGTAGCCGAGGAAACTATCTTTCTCTCCCCAATCTCTTCCATCTCCAGTTCTCCCTTGAGTGGGATTCCAAGCACCTGTTCCTAAAATGACAATTACTGTAATATAAAAACACTTCTCCACTTCTCTTCTGCACATTTCTTACATGAAAACATGCATAAGAAACTTATAAACTGACTCCTGTTCCTTCATCCCTGAATGCTTGCTATTCATTTGTTGCAGAAGAAAGGAGATGCATATAGCAGACATAAGCAAAAGTTTGGAGGGAATATGGGGAGGGAAGGGCTTCTCAACTAGTTTCAACACATGCCAGATGAAGAATATGAATTTGTAAATGTAGGAAACAATTGATATTGATATAATCGTCAAAAGAATATGTAGAACTGTGAAATATAAGACAGAAGTTCTATTTATTCTACAATAACTCTTAATCAAGACAGAAAATTAAAACAATGCAGCCATTAAATTGATGAGGTAGAGCTACCCGTATTAACATGCAAAATGTCAATGATATATTTTAATGAAAAAATATTGCAGAATAATATGCATCCTATGTTCCAGTTTTTGTACATAATAAAACTATATGTGTAGGTGCATAGTGAAGTATATAGAAAGACACACAAAATTTTTAACAGTAAGAAGTGGAATAACAGAAGTAAGAGAGCAACTTTAATTTTAATTTATGTACTTTTTTATGTTATGATGGATTTTTTAAAAAAAAGAAACATCATGCTTTCGAATTAAATGAGAGAGAGAGAAAAAGAGAGAAAGAAAGTAACGAGGATGGTTATACATGTCTTTTCATGGAGTTCCTATCACTATCTTGTTAGAGGTACTGCTGTGTCTTCTTTTCCTGTCTCCCACCTTTCAACACTATTTTAGGGCTGCTCTGTCTTTGGTGGCTTTGAGGGAAATAATAGGTATAGTATGGGATAAAGAAAAAAGAGAATCCATCAAAAACACTTTGAATAAACAGTTAAGAGAGTATGTTTCTGATTCTGACCACCAACCTACTGTATAGTGTGGTACCAGCAGATTCATTTCTCTCCCTTATTTTCTCCATATGAAAAACAAGGATAAGAATTCCAGACCCTTACTAACTTGATGAGCTCTTAGAGATAAAAATGATGAAGTATTTCATTACTTTGAGCTGCCCAGTAGAAAATCATTGTACAAATAGTAAGGACTATTATTATTATCATTATTTTAATTATTAATAATAATGGTAATGACCACATTACTGAGATTTTTTTCATTTGAAACATTATCTCTTCCCTTCCCAGTCTGTATGAGATTGCTTTTCAAACTGATTCACCCTGTTTCTTAATCACTTTTTTTGTTTGCTTTCTCAGCAAGTGATTCCATACTGAATTGCTCCAAATTAGATGTAGTAGAAGTGTGCTAAAAAAAGTTAGTAAAATGGAGGAATAAATCTATTTTACATATCAACAGACACTTGTGTAACTAACCTCTTCCTGCACATAAACACTTGTCCAATCATTACTGGGGCCTGTTGAAACTTATATGAACCTCCTCTTGTAAAACCACCTTCAGACAGACTGGATAAATTCTAATAGCTTCAGTGGTATCAGATTTCTTTCTATGATTTTTCTTTTCAGTTGAGGATGTGTAATTAGACAGTGAATGTAGCAGGTGAATATAGCAGTTAAAATATGGTTATATTTTTATAAGCTCCAAATTGCCAGAAGACAAGTCCAGAGGTGCATTATCATTATCACTTCTTAATGTGTCTTTTTCTAGAATAGTATAAGAAAGAAAAGCAGCAGCAACAACAACAAAAAGAGGAGGAGAAAAAACATACTACCAGAAATAAACCACATGGCAAGCACTGGAGAACCATAAGTCAAGGCTCACAGTGCTTCAGAGGAAAGTTTACCAGAACAAACGCTTTCCTAACACCACCACCATGGACCGATTAATAGTAGATGTCCAACTCGTTGCCCATTCTCTGTAATGGTAAACAGTGCTGATATTCTTAGTTGGAATGTTTCACCAGCTCAGTCCAGCTGAGCTGTTTTGAATGAACACAGGCACAGTATCTATAAAGCTGGTGATGCTAATGCATCATTAACTACTTAAGCCAGAGGTCAGCAAAGTTTTCTGTGAAGGTCCAGATAGTAACTATTTTAGATTTTCTGGACCACACACTCCTTATTGCAACTACTCAGCTCTGCCACTGTACTGCAAAAGCAGCTACAGACAATACATATACAAATGAACACTGCTGTGTTCCAATAAAACTTTATTTCTGTACACTGAAATTTGACTTTTGTATAATTTTCACTTGTCATGAAATATTATTTTTATTTTGATTTGTTTCAACCATTTAGAAAGTATAAAAATCACTCTTAACTCAAGCTCAAAACAGGTCGTGGGCTGGATTTCACCCTTGGGCCATAGTTTTCTGATGGCTGACATAAGCAATAGCCTACAAGTCAATGATAATTGTGTTGGGAAGTTATAATAGTCTTTTCATTTTTTAGTCTCAACTGCATGGCAAATCTAATTTAGTGTGTCTCCAATCCCATTACCACTAACTTTGTTCTGATAATTGTCACTAAAACTCATCGTGCAGCTTGATAACAGGTTTCTCGTCTGCCTCCCCAATCTCTGAATCATTGTCCATTACAGTAAGTGCTCTTTCTGGAAGTGATAGATCCAGTGGCTGAGATCACTTGAAACCCAAGTTGGCCTCAGTTAGCCTGGCATTACCCCTCTTCCCCATGAGCTTTCTAGCTCTTTGCCTTTGTTCCTGCTGCCTCCTATATGGAGTAACTCAGAGTCTGTAATTTGCTTGCATCATAAAAGCCTTTGTGCATTTAAGAGCCAGTTCAGAAAAGTCCCCTTTATTTCAGTAAGCTATATTCACCCCTAAGTATCACATCATAATATACAGTTTGAGCCTCTTGGGGATAGTGTCTGTGCCTTACTTATCTCTTTATTCTCTGACCACTCTGACACTCAATATATATTCACAGAGGGGATTGAATTGAAGTTGATTAAGCCAAATTGAACTGACCATTTGTCAGTACCACAATATGGGTTTCAACCTCTCTCAAAGCACTTCTGTTCTGCCTTAGTCTTAGAAAAGAACTTGGAATATTACAAAAAGAAAAGAAAGGTCAGACATTGTGAAGAATAATTACTATTTAAGTAAAGCCTGATTTCCATAAAACACTTTATATAATAATCAAGCTTTATGGTTAATATGTCTATTTCACCTGTTTAAAATATATAATTTTGCAAATATGATTTTATCTATCTACTGTAAAGTGTTATCACAGTACAGAAAGTGATAAATAAAAATAAGGAGACATTAATTTCAGGAGACACTTCTTATTTGCGGTCATTGAATGTCTGTATATAATTACAATATCCAAACAAAAGCATAAGGAAAGATACCACAATGAAGAAACAGCATAGTACCTTATGACATTACTAATTCCCTAACTCAGTGCTTAAGTTTTAAAATATTAGTTAATAAATATTTATTCAGTTTTTGTTGTGTATTTGGCACTAGCTCATTTCTTTACCTTATATATTGTGCCTGCTTGTCTTATTCACACAAAAACTTCAGATGCTTTGTGCTTTGTGGAAGACTCATATCAGCTGGCATTGGTGAGATCTTCAATCTTATAAGATTAGATTCTTATTATAGTCTAGAACAAGACTATTAAAATATCCAGGGTGGAACTAAAATTTTGAATACATGCTCATGGATCATATGTTTTCATTGCTATGTTTTTTAAAGAAATACAAATAAATTACTACTTATAAAATTACAAATAATCCAGAGGGCAGACAGCAAAACCAAGAAGAACTACGGTCCTGCAGCCTGTGGAACAAAAACCACATTCACAGAAAGATAGACAAGATGAAAAGGCAGAGGGCTATGTACCAGATGAAGGAACAAGATAAAACCCCAGAAAGACAACAAAATGAACTGGAGATAGGCAACCTTCCAGAAAAAGAATTCAGAATAATGATAATGAAGATGAGCCAGGACCTCGGAAAAAGAATGGAGGCAAAGATCGAGAAGATGCAAGAAATGTTTAAAAAAGACCTAGAACAAACAAACAGGAGATGAACAAAACAGTAACTGAAATGAAAACTACACTAGAAGGAATCAACAGCAGAATAACTGAGGCAGAGAACGGATAACTGACCTGGAGAACAGAATGGTGGAATTCACTGCTGCAGAACGGAATAAAGAAAAAACAATGAAAAGACATGAAGACAGCCTAAGAGACCTCTGGGACAACATTAAATGAAAAAACATTCACATTATAGGGGTCCCAGAAGGAGAAGAGAGAGAGAAAGGACCAGAGAAAATATTTGAAGAGATTATAGTCAAAAACTTCCCTAACATGGGAAAGGAAATAGCCACCCAAGTGCAGGAAGTACAGAGAGTCCCACACAGGATAAACCCAAGGAAAAACATGCCGAGACACATAGTAATCAAAGTGGCAAAAATTAAAGACAAAGAAAAATTATTAAAAGCAGCAAGGGAAAAATGACAAATAACATACAAGGGAACTCCCATAAGGTTAACAGCTGATTTCTCAGCAGAAACTCTACAAGCCAGAAGGAAGTGGCATGATATACTTAAAGTGATGAAAGGGAAGAACCTACAACCAAGATTACTCTAGCTGGCAAAGATCTCATTCAGATTTGATGGAGAAATCAAAAGCTTTACAGACAAGCAAAAGCTAAGAGAATTCAGCACCACCAAACCAGCTCTACAACAAAGGCTAAAGGAACTTCTCTGAGCGGGAAACACAAGAGAAGAAAAGGACCTACAAAAACAAACCCAAAACAATTAAGAAAATGGTCATAGGAACATACATATCAATAATTACCTTAAACGTGAATGGATTAAATGCTCCAACCAAAAGACACAGGCTTGCTGAATGGATACAAAAATAACACCCAGATATATGCTGTCTACAAGAGACCCACTTCAGACCTAGGGACACATTCAGACTGAAAGTGAGGGAATGTAAAAAGATATTCCATGCAAATGGAAATCAAAAGAAAGCTGGAGTAGCTACACTCATATCAGATAAAATAGACTTTAAAATAAGGAATGTTACAAGAGACAAGGAAGGGCACTACATAATGATCAAGGGATCAATCCAAGAAGAAGATATAACAATTATAAATATATATGCACCCAACATAGGAACACCTCAATACATAAGATAAATGCTAACAGCTATAAAAGAGGAAATCAACAGTAACACAATAATAGTGGGGGACTTTAACACTTCACTTATACCAACGGACAGATCATCCAAAATGAAAATAGATAAGGAAAAAGAAGCTTTAAATGACACATTAAACAAGATGGACTTAAATGATATTTATATGACATTCCATCCAAAAACAGCAGATTACACTATCTTCTCAAGTGCACATGGAACATTCTCCAGGATATATCACATCTTAGGTCACAAATCAAGCCTCGGTAAATTTAAGAAAATTGAAATCATATCAAGCATCTTTTCTGACCACAACGCTATGAGATTAGAAATGAATTACATGGAAAAAAACGTAAAAAACACAAACACATGGAGGCTAAACAGTATGTTACTAAATAACCAAGGGATCACTGAAGAAATCAAAGAGGAAATCAAAAAATACTTAGAGACAAATGACAATGAAAACACGATGATCCAAAACCTATGGGATGCAGCAAAAGCAGTTCTAAGAGGGAAGTTTATAGCTATACAAGCCTATCTCAAGAAACAAATAAAATCTCAAATAAACAATCTAACCTTACACCTAAAGGAACTAGAGAAAGAAGAACAAACAAAACCCAAAGTTAACAGAAGGAAAGAAATCCTAAAGATCAGAGCAGAAATAAATGAAATAGAAACAAAGAAAACAATAACAAAGACCAATAAAACTAAAAGCTGGTTCTTTGAGAAGCTAAACAAAATTGATAAACCACTACCCAGACTCATCAAGGAAAAGAGGGAGAGGACCCAAATAAATAAAATTAGAAATGAAAAAGGAGAAGTTACAACAGTCACTGCAGAAATACAAAGCATCCTGAGAGACTACTACAAGCAACTCTATGCCAATAAAATGGACAACCTGGAAGAAATGGACAAATTCTTAGAAAGGGATAACCTTCCAAGACTGAACCAGGAAGAAATAGAAAATATGAACAGACCAATCACAAGTAATGAAATTGAAACTGAGATTAAAAATCTTCCAACAAACAAAAGTCCAGGACCAGATGGCTTCACGGGTGAATTCAATCAAACATTTAGAGAAGAGCTAACACCCATCCTTCTCAAACTCTTCCAAAAAATTGCAGAGGAAGGAACACTCCCAAACTCATTCTATGAGGCCACCATCACCAAAACCAGACAAAGATACTACAAAAAAAGAAAATTACAGACCAATATCACTCATGAATATAGATGCAAAAATCCTCAACAAAATACGAGCAAACGGAAACCAACAACACATTAAAAGGATCATACACCATGATCAAGTGCGATTTATCCCAGAGATGCAAGGATTCTTCAATATACGCAAATCAATCAATGTGATACACCGTATTAACAAATTGAACAATCAAAACCATATGATCATCTCAATAAATGCAGAAAAAACTTTTGACAAAATCCAACACCCATTTATGATAAAAACTCTCCAGAAAGTGGGCATAGAGGGAACCTACCTCAACATAATAAAGGCCATATACGACAAGCCCACAGCATACATCATTCTCAATGGTGAAAAACTGAAAGCATTTCCTCTAATATCAGGAAAAAGACAAGGATGTCCATGCTCACCACTATTATTCAACATAGTTTTGGAAGTCCTAGCCACGGCAATCAGAGAAGAAAAAGAAATAAAAGGAATCCAAATTGGAAAAGAAGAAGTAAAACTGTCACTGTTTGCAGATGACGTGATACTATACATAGAGAATCCTAAAGATGCCACCAGAAAACTACTAGAGCTAATCAATGAATTTGGGAAAGTTGCAGGATACAAAATTAATGCACAGAAATCTCTTGCATTCCTATACACTAATGATGCAAAATCTGAAAGAGAAATTAAGGAAACACTCCCGTTTACCATTGCAATAAAAAGAATAAAATACCTAGGAATAAACCTACCTAGGGAGACAAAAGACCTGTATGCAGAAAACGATAAGACACTGATGAAAGAAATTAAAGATGATACCAACAGGTGCAGAGATATACCATGTTCTTGGATTGGAAGAATCAATATTGTGAAAATGACTATACTACCCAAAGCAATCTACAGATTCGGTGCAATCCCTATCAAATTACCAATGGCATTTTTTATAGAACTAGAACTAAAAATCTTAAAATTTGTAGGGAGACACAAAAGACCCCAAATAGCCAAAGCAGTCTTTAGGGGAAAAAACGGAGCTGGAGGAATCAGACTCCCTGACTTCAGACTATATTATAAAGCTACAGTAATCAAGACAATTTGGTACTGGCACAAAAACAGAAACATAGATCAATAGAACAAGATAGAAAGCCCAGAGATAAACCCATGCACCTATGGTCAACTAATCTATGACAAAGGAGGCAAGGTTATACAATGGAGAAAAGACAGTCTCTTCAATAATTGGTGCTGGGAAAACTGGACAGCTACATGTAAAAGAATGAAATTAGAACACTCCCTAACACCATACACAAAAATAAACTCAAAATGGATTAGAGACCTAAATGTAAGACCGGACACTATAAAACTCTTAGAGGAAAACATAGGAAGAACACTCTTTGACATAAATCACACCAAGATCTTTTTGGATCCACCTCCTAGAGCAATGGAAATAAAAACAAAAATAAACACATGGGACCTAATGAAATTTCAAAGCTTTTGCACAGCAAAGGAAACCATAAACAAGATGAAAAAACAACCCTCAGAATGGGAGAAAATATTTGCAAACGAATCAATGGACAAAGGATTAATCTCCAAAATACATAAACAGCTCATGCAGCTCAATATTAAAATAACAAACAACCCACTCTGATGCTTTTGCAAATATGTTCCTATAAAGGGGTTTCATCTTCAAGGAATTCATGGAAAAGACTCTGACAAGTACAGGTTTCTGGTAACTGACTATACTGCTGAACTGAATGAATAAGCATTTTCAGAACTCTAATGGAAAGCTGATGAATTCATAAAAGTGCTAACAAAAGATCAAGATGAAAAAAAAATTAATTACATGGGACTGAGTGAACTGATGAGGATGATTATAATTTTTGTGACTTTCTGTTTGAATAATAAAAAGAAAAAATTCCACAAGGACTCAGAGGCAAAAAATATATAAATCAATTTTCACTGCAAAGTAAAGGAGCTGTTACAGTGGAGGATTACTGGACTGAATGTCAATATTATGACATAGTATGAGTTTGTTTCGTGTTTGGTAATTGCAATCATTGTTGCTTTTGTTGTGGTCATCCATTTACAATGCTTGGTGTCAGTTTATTTATCTCTTGTAAAAATAAAATACAGTGTGTGTGTGTGTGTGTGTGTGTGTGTGAAAAAACAAACAAACAAAAAAAAACAACCCAATCCAAAACTGGGCAGAACACCTAAATAGACATTTCTCCAAAGAAGACATACTGATAGCCAAGAAGCACATGAAAAGCTGTTCAACATCCCTAATTATTAGAGAAATGCAAATCAAAACTACAATGAGGTATCACCTCACACCAGTTAGAATGGGCATCATCAGAAAATCTACAAACAACAAATGCTGGAGAGGGTGTGGAGAAAAGGGAACCCTGTTGCACCATTGGTGGGAATGTAAATTGATACAGCCACTATGGAGAACAGTATGGAGGTTCCTTAAAAAACTAAAAATAGAATTACCATATGATCCAGCAATCCCACTACTGGGCATATACCCAGAGAAAACCATAATTCAAAAAGACACATGCACCCCAATGTTCATTGCAGCACTATTTACAATAGCCAGGTCATGGAAGCAACCTAAATGCCCATTGACAGACAAATGGATAAAGAAGATGTGGTACATATATACAATGGAATATTGCTCAGCCATAAAAAGGAATGAAATTGGGTCATTTGTTGAGATGTGGATGGATCTAGAGACTGTCATACAGAGTGAAGTAAGTCAGAAAGAGAAAAACAAATATCGTATATTAATGCACATATGTGGAACCTAGAAAAATGGTACAGATGAACTGGTTTGCAGGGCAGAAATTGAGACACAGACGTAGAGAACAAACGTATGGACCCCAAGCGGGAATAACGGCGCGGGGTGGGGATGGTGTGATGACTTTGGAGATTGGGATTGACGTGTATACACTGAAGTGTATAAAATTGATGACTAATAAGAACCTGCTGTGTAAAAAAATAAATAAAATAAAATTCAAAAAACAAATTACAAATAACATACTGCTGTCATGTCCACTGTTATACAAACATACCTATAAAGTGTCTGATAGCATCAGCCAGGCCCTTGGACTGAATTATGTGTGCTTTCCCTACCATAATAACTATGAATAGTTCTCAAAGAGAAGTTACAATCATAACAAGGTGGTAGTCTAATTACCAGACAACTGTTTCCATTTTCTTTTTATAGCACCAAGACAAATGGTGGGAAACTCGTTTTTATTCTAAATGTTTTTATTTATATTCTACTTTGTTCTAGACTGATTTAAGGTAGCTTATAAAGATATATATTTACATTTATATAATTATTAAATGATATATAGTATTAAATTACATTTACATATATGGTATTAAATTAAACATAGAGATGCAAGAATAAAGCAAAACATAAGTGAAAACACAAAATGAGAATAGTGCTAAAACTACATATCATAATTCCTATCTAGATATTTCCTTAAGTCAGACAACAAACTTTGTAGCTTTCTAGCAGCCAACTCAAAAGCAAAACTAAACAAAACTAAACAAGAAAACAACTAAACCCTATTCAGGTACATTCTTCATGTCACCCATAAGATTAAAACTGATCAATTACTTAGCCGCAATACAATTCTTTCAGATTCTAATAAAAAGAATACTGTGTAATATCATGAACTCTATTCTCCACATAATTCTTAGCATAGAAACAAAAATTAGTTTTATAATACTCTTAGTATGCCCCTCAATACTGGAAAATGGCACCAATGACTATTCAGTAAAAGCAATTTTATGTGGGGGAAGCAGTGTGAAATTATTTATACCAAGCTCTAAGATAATTTTTTAAAATACCTGACAACACTTTGCGAATTATTGAAATGGCTCTGTGTGGCATTTTCACATTATAAAGTACCTACAAGTTGAAATCATAGACTTAAAAATATAGTATTACTTAGTACCATAATAAGTTTTTAATAAGCATAGTATTGTTTAGTGCAATAGTAAGTTTTTAATAAATATTGGGAATGAAAGAAAACCCTACCACTGACTGTTAACTTAGGTAAAACCCATAGCTTAATGACTCCTATATTTAACTAATCATAAAACTCAAGTGATAATATCTTTCCTCCCACCTACTTTAAAAGGAATTTGTGATTACAAATATGGTATCATCAGGCCTTTATTGAACACGTGTGTTATATAGCTATTAATGACAATTCAACCATAACGAATGTCTCTGATCTCCACTGTGTTATCATCTAGCTCTTTATTAAGTTCCCAGCCAGATATGATGCAGCACAGGAAACTACAAACTGAGATTTAGGTTGGCACTCTGCCTGACCTCTAGAAATTTACAGTCACAGATAGACGGGGTGCAAAAAAATTAAAGATATTATTAAGTAATTAGGTATGGGTCTATAGAATTATAAAGTGAGCTACTTTAACCCTTAATTACATTAACATATTTGCTTTATTTTCTTCACACTCTTTGCAGTTCAAGATAATAAGTCAAAATGATCTGAGTAAGCAATTTTAAAAGCAGCAGTTTCCCACAGAAATGTTGACAAGAGACACCGTTGCAGCTAGTCATAGGGAATCGTATGCACTTTAAAATGTGGAAGGAAAAAAAAGCATTAACAGGGAGTGTGTGACTATGTTGTGGCAGGTGTATCAGAAGAAAAAATGGTTGAGAAACCTGAGCTAGAGACACTCTTGAAGCTGCTAATGTATGGCACTGCCTTTCAGAAATTTTTTGTAACATTAGGTATCTTTCTACCAAATCTTTCTCATGACTTTGTCTAGATGCCTCTTATGAAAGTTGGCATGATATGGTGGAAATAACTCTGAACTGAAAGACCAGTGACCTGTGTCTCCATCTTAGAACTTTTATTGAAAGACCAAGTCCTTTCATCTAAGTCCTAAGTTTCTCAGATGAGAAATCTGAGAGCATATTCAACATCATGGAAGTTCCAGCATCCTGTAACCCCCAACTTAAATGATGTTGAGTACGCTCTCATTTTCTTCATTTGTTAGAAAACAATGAGAATTTTAATTGATCTAGCTGCTCTTTAATTTCCACCAAAGCTCGCCTTCCATGCCTCAAATAGCCTAAAAATGCTCAACATTATTATAATTAAAATTTAGCACTTTTTAAACAATCAACTTTAACATAATTTTTCATGTCATTTTTCTGATGGCTACATGCCAGATCATTTGGAATGGTCAAATTAAGAGTCTGCAAGTCATTTGAAATAATCCAAGTTTCATATGAGGAAGTCATTAAGTTTCTTGACTACTTGCATCCTAAGCCAGTTCTAAAATTCCTAGACTTGTAAAACTGCATTTTGTGCAAGCCACTGATGGGCCTTAAAATTGGAGTGTGCCAGCTGCAACATGTGCTCGACTGTGTGGTGTTCTCCTGGCTGCTGTTTCCCTGGCAAGTACTGTAAGCCATACACAAAGAATCCCTCAGATAATCTAGAAATTTCTGTATATAATAAAACCCTATCTGAATTAATTTAGCAATGAGGGACAACTGGAAATGTATTGACTGTTAGTGTTTGTATTATTCTTCCAAAAGAGGGATTTCTTGATTAATGAATTTCCTGCCTCAGTTGCTGACCTGTAATATAATGGAAGTTTTGAGTCTTAACTTTTGGATGGAACACAAATTTGTAAAGTTGATCATTATATATTTACTTAATATAAATATATTTACTTAATTATACTTTAATATATTGATATTTTAATAATAACAGTGAAATATGCTCAGATTCATATTAGAATAAGGTAGAATTTACTGTGCAAATACCATAAAATTATAAAAGTATTATTTCATCCAGGGCTTCCCTGGTGGCGCAGTGGTTAAGAATCCGCCTGCCAATGCAGGGGACGTGGGTTCGAGCCCTGGTCCAGGAAGATCCCACATGCCGTGGAGCAACTAAGCCCGTGCACCACAACTACTGATCCTGAGCTCTAGAGCCCATGAGCCACAACTACTGAGCCCATGCGCCGCATCTACTGAAGCCCGAGCGCCTGGAGCCCGTGCTCCACAACAAGAGAAGTCACCGCAATGAGAAGCCTGCGCACCGCAACGAAGAGTAGGCCCCGCTCACCGCAACTAGAGAAAGCCCGTGCGCAGCAACGCAGACCCAACACAGCCAAAAATAATAAATTTATTTTTAAAAGTATTATTTTATCCAAAAGAACTAAATATTTTCAGTCACTAATGTCCATGTCTTTAATTCATATCTAAATGCTGATGGCTACCAAATCTATAAATACAGATCACTTGTCTAAACTTCAGACCCATATATTCATCTGCCTACTGTTCATCACAACAGGATATACCTCTCATCATTCGAACTAAGCATGTCTGTGCTAGAGACTCATAGGTGCCTATCCCAAATATTTTCCTTAATAATAGAATCTTTGATTTTTGGTTGAGCATATGGCCCCCTGGAAAATAGAATAATGTCCTTTATCCATGACTCTCCCTATGAATATAAGTTCTGACCAATGGAGTCTCTATTCCAGTGGGTAGAATCCTGATGTGCTAGTTGGAGCTCAGGCAACCATACTAAACCATAATTGGGAGGATATATATTCATGTTGATGGGACAGCACAGCAGTAGAAGCCTAGATTCCTAATTACTTGGTAAACCTCCCTATCAGCCCCTACTTGACTATCTCCAGACTTGCTTTACATTAAACTGAAATAAAATTACATATTATGTAAGCCACTTATCCTAAGCTTCCTGTCACTCATATCTAAGCTGATACTATTGCAATATGCAAGACAGATTAGTTGCAATCAAGGTAAATTGTGATTTTTTAATGTAATTATCTTTGGGAGAAGAGGACATTCAAGAAATATATTTACTTAATAAAATATTTTTACTTAATATTTTCTAGCTGCACAATTTTGAGATACAAGTAATAAATCTGATACTAATAAATAAGGAGACCAAGTTTTCATCGAGGATCTCATTGTAAAAAGTTCTACAACTTTAAGCAACTGACTTCTATTTTCTTGCTTAGTGGATGTAGGTCTGGGCTTTTGCTTCAAACAGATTGGGTTTCGCCCCGGCTCTACCTCTTACTAGCTAGATGGCTCCAAGCAAGTTACTCACCTTCTCTAAGTCTACATTTCCCCTCCCATCAATGGGGATAATGATAGAACCTAACTATAGGGTTCTTCTAAGGATTAAATGGAATAACACTTATAGAGCAATTGGCATTATGCCAAGTACACAGGACATGCACAGCAAATGTTGGCTTTGTCATTATTCCTCCTTCATAATGAGGAATTAATTTGTTTTCAAAACAGGTTGAAAAATCCCTCAAATTGCCTCATGTGACTGAGGGGATAAGGAGAAGATGGAACAGGTGAGGCTCCCAAGCCTTATTCCCACTCCATCCTGAGCAACACTGCTCCCCGCAGCAGGGGCTTGCATTAGCCTTATGTGCAGAAGGGATTCAACTGGTAAAGAAAATGTGTAAAACTACTCATCTTTGGACATTTCTAGCTCTAAGAATCTATACATCAAGCCAATGGTCAGCCATGACGTATACAGTTTTGTGCAAGGATTTAGAACTCTACTTAAGAAGCCCAAATCTAGCTTTGCTGTTGAATCCAGTAATATATATCCAAGTGCTTAATTACAGCTTGAATGTACTGTAAGGTTTGAAAGATTGGTTTGAAATATTTTAGACGTATTATTTATTATCTTTGGTATTTTCTGGACTAGGAAAGTTGAGACACAAGGGTTAAGCTAATTGTTTAAAGAGAAAGGAAAGTTATCTCTGCTTAACCAAGGGAACTCTTGTGATTCCAGGGATCATGATGTAGTGGAGGCAGCAGGGAGTATTAGAAAGTTCAGGACCAGAGTTAGAAATGTATGTCAAACTCCAGTTCTACCAATCACTTACTCAGAGATTTGGAAGTCTCAGTCTTCCTAATCTTTGGTTTTCCTATCTGTAAAATCATGATAATATTAAAATTGTCTGCCTCACAGTTGTTGATAGGTATCAAATAAGAATATATGTTGGAATTATGTGTAAAGAACATACATTATATATGTGTATATACCTATATATCCTACTATATATACACTCTGAATTTTACTGTGACCTGCTAAGCTTTTAATGTGCAATAACCAATTTTTAAAAGTCCATATAAGTCTATACAAATTCAAACGGTAATAGTAATAACAGTAACAATAGTATTTCCTGGGTCAGGTAGACACCTGTGTTGGTTTAACTCTTCTACTTGACAGCATTGGACTCGGTACACAGGTGAACTGGGAGGACAGATTCGAGCTTTAGTATTGACTGACTCACCCATTCCTGTGACCACATGCAAACTACCTAATCTTTGACTGTGGTATCCCTTAATTTATAGAACACAGAGATGCTTCCTGTCTACAAGCCTTGGAGGTCTACTTAGAAGATTATCCATTGAAAAATAACATTGTTCCTTGTAAATATAACTTTTATATCTTTTAACACAATAAGACAGTTAAAGCAGCATAGCAGTAGCATCACCTAGGTAGATAAAGGAGGAATTGTGGGGCTGCTATAGCATTGTGATTAAGAGCATGGGTTGGAGTCAGATAGACCTGGGTTAATTCCCAGTTCTGCCATTATCACTTCTGGGCAAATACTGTCTGAGCCTCAGTTTCCTCATCTGTGAAATGGGTATAATAATATAACCATTGTTTGTTATAAAGATTAAATGCGCATGCTATTTTAGAACAGTAGTTGGTACACAATACATGTGAAACAAATGATAGCAATTGTTATTTGTTCTGCACTGACTCATAGCTCAACTTTAAACAGAGTGCTAAATCCTTCTGTATCTGCTTTTGCAGCTTCAAAAAAAAGACGTCATCTGACATCTTCAGATAAAATGTTGAAAGACTGCAAGATAGAATTTAATGGTGACTGATACTTTGGATTCCCCTAAGCTTAGTTCTATCATCTCAGAATTACTATTCTAAAAATCTCAGAAATTGCTCAACCATGCAGGCCATATATGTACCTGGGAGAAGGTTGGGCTTGCAGGTTCTGGCATGACCTGGTATCTCTGCAGCCCATTTTTTTTTCTCAACCTCTTAAAATTTTCCTACCCTCTAATCCACTCATTTCAAACCTATCAAATTATGCTTGAAACCGTGAGACCATTCTTCACAATTCTTATCCACCATCTTCGATGAGAATACGTCCAAAGGAGTGTGCTTTGAGACGTACTTAGTGGAGTTCCTCTAAAATCTAACCCTGACAAAGCCATGAAACGCAGACAGAGCACTCATTTCGCCACCGACCGTCTTGGAAGACCTGCTCCACAACTGCACAATAGCCCCATGCTCAAGCACAAGAGCATCAGGCATAATTATAAATCTCAGTGCTGACAAGGAGGCACATGATGTTGCTTTTTTTCTTGAATGTTTCTATTTATTCCCTTATTATATTGAAGCAATGATATTTTTGGAGGAAGCAGACAATAATGAAAAAATAACAAAGGTTCACTAGACAGTTATAACAGACTGATGAATTCCTTCCATGAAATGGTTCGCTAAGATGAACTTGATTTTCACACAATAGCAAATGTTGCAATCTTTTTTAGAAAACAGTGATGATATAATTGAAGTGCTGTACTCGCAGTCACCGATCACCTTTGAGATAGTGCGGAAAAGTTAGGTCATGTTCTTATCTTGTTTAAATACAGAGACAGTTTTAAGAAAATTAAATAACGGCAGTCTGTGCATTCTTCAAAACATTTGTAAAGACCTGTCAATGAAAGTAAAATTATACCACCACCCTTCCTTCTTCAGCATATATGTGCATTCTTTCATATTAACCTGTATTGACCTATTTCTTTGCCTATACATTATACAAACATGTATGCCTACACATACATACACATTTTCTCTGTGTGTGTATATGCATGTGTGCACGTTTTCCATTTCTCTGTTAGAGGACAAACTTTCCAAAGACTCTTCTTTTAGCTTCCCACACATGATAAGACAGTGTGTTACAGTAGAAAGAACATAGACTTTACAGCCAGAAATGCCAAGGTCAGGTTCTAGATCCAACACTTACTAACCCTGGACAATCTGAGCTGCAGTTATTTCATCTTTTTAAGGAGAGATGACAATAATGGTTTCTCAGAGTATTGCCAAAATTCAATCAGATAGCATTTTACAAAATGTGCAATACATAATAGGTGCTCAACAAAGTTTTCTTCCATACAGAACTTAGTACACAATGAGAACTCATTAAAAGTTGTTACATGGACCAGGACTGATCTTAGCCGAAGGAGAAGTGAGGCACAGCATTGAATGCTTGGAGCACTATCATAAAGCAACTCTGGACCGACATCTCAGTAGAGGGACCCTTCAGTATCATTATCTATTGACTAATTTCAGGGCAAAAAGGAAGAGGTTGCTGCAATAGATTAATTTTACATTGAGATTTTTCCCTGTAAACAAATAGATTCTTAATCCAAATAAGACCACCCTCCCTGTCTGACACAAACTACCCAAATTATGTCTGTATCCTCCCTTCAGTTTTCCAGACATTCTGAAATTATCCTCTTTTCCTTAATCATCATTATGTTGCATAAATGACTACTCTTCTCCCTTGGAGGAAAAGGTAAACTGCGAGAGAACACCTCCCATTGAGGTATAATTATACCAGTTTAAATAAAACAAAGAGCTACCACTTCAAAAACTGACATATTTCATTTCTGCTTTAATTTCTTTCTATCTTACAAGTTCCTTTTTTTTATGGCTTTGTACTGTATCAGTTCTTCTCAAACTGTACAGTAAATAAGAATTACCTTGTGTAACTTTTAATACAATTCCCGTGCCTCAACCAGAGATTCATGGGAATTTCTTGGATGAGAACTGGACTTTTCTGTTTTTAATAAGTACCCAGTGAATCTAATGGAGGGGGTCCATGGGTCACATGTTGAGAGATAATGCTTACCCTACCAAGTAAAAATTATAGTTGTCCATTTTGTTTCATTTGAATATTACTCAGTTTACCTTCATCTATCTAAACATATGTAGATATTAATGTCTACAAACTTGGTCTGCTGTCAGTGGTTGCTGGTTGTCAATGGTTGCTGGTGAATACAGTTGGCAGACATTCCCATCAATAATAAATGTATTTAATAAATATATTCTTCTCTTCTCAAATCTCTTCCCTATAAACTTATACCTGAAAAAGTCTTCTTTAACCTTCTGTTGTATGTGTTTTTATAAAATTAATGTGTTGATTTCTTCATATTCAAAGGATAGTATAAAATCAGAGTTTGGAGAAAACGATAGCATCTGAAGAACAATGTTTACCTGGTCCAAATTTCTTCTAACTTTAAATTCTAACATAGTGGTTTTCATTTAGAACAGGTGGAGTGAGGAAGGGGCTATCAAAAATTTGGTCAAAGAGGAAGGAACATGCCATTTGATAAAACTCTCCACCTGTTTCTGATATGCCTTCCCAGTTATGAGCAAATGGCCTTAGAAAGGAATTGCCTATATATCTCAATATACCTCTTTTTTCAAAGCATTCTTGTTGGTACACTTATTCCAGCAAATGTGCTAATAAATTTAATCCCTTTTCACTCTAGCCCATTCTCTGAACATCTCCTAGGCCGACTCAAACATTGATATGCTCCACTTTGTATACAATTTTTAGATCAGGAAGGAGTTTTTTGTTTGTTTGTTTTTCCTTGAAAGGTATCTTCCATCTACTCTGAAGCAAGACTGAAAACATCTTTGCTTCAAATTAGAGACTATACTCAGAAAAATTCTTTCCAATACCTCTGAATTATAACTCCCCTAAAGAAACTCCAGACTCACTCAGATTTAGCATAGACAAAGCCTGAAATCAATTTAGAATCTTGAGTTTGATAGAAATTATATGTTTAAATAAAAGCACTGTTTTCTATAGTAATGTTCTTAAAGATAATCCAGGTAAAAAGGGTAGGACACAAAACCTTCATGGATTATAGAGAAGTACTTGCAGAAGGCAAGAAGCCTTGAAAAGTCTGATTTAATTTGTGATGTCTGTAGCTCTTAGTTGATTCATCAACAAATATAGAGAGTATTAAATTTCTCATGAGGACTATGTAGAACTTTCTTCCTAGCAACTACAGAGCCTGAGTGTTTTTCACTATTAAGATTCCATTAGAAGCTTTATACTTTTCAAACTGTTTTCTTCTCAAAACAGAAATTAATAAAAAAGAGCATGCCAATATCTCAATCAGAGAAAATGAATTTTTAACATGAAGATAAAATTATTTTCAGAGCCCAAACTGGTACACTGAAATCTTATTACTGTTTAGTTTCTAACTTTTAAAGAAAACAACCTCAGAATAATTATGACTTCTCTATTAGAGAAGTTGATTGTGGCCAGGTACATCATTGGATTTATTTTAAAACTCCAACTATAATAATTTAATCACATTGTCTTCTTAAATTGTTTCTTGTTCTTTTAAAACATATATAATTTTTTTAGTTTATACTACTTACTTACTGGAAGAGGTGTAAGTTTTATCTTCATGGTTTTAGATTTTTTTCTCATGTATAATTTTGAGTATTAAATATAATATATAATATAATATAATATAATATAATATAATATAATATAATATAATATAATATAATATAATATAACTTGGGACAAATAAAACCCAAGCTAAAAACACATTCTATTTTTCTCAAAACAAAACAAACTAAAAGACAGTAGTCAAACACCATGTGCCTTTATCTTTTGTTGAGCTCTTCTGAAAGTACATAAACATTTGGGATGGGACACAAGAGGACAGGGAACACTAGTATAGAAAGAAGAGAAACCTATTTCTTGACATAATTTCATGTTAAATATCAAAAGTATTTTTCCACATTAAACAAATATAAATTGGAGATCTACACATTCCTTGGTGTGGTTCATGCCATTTAAAACAAGTTAACTTAAGACAAAGGAAAAGAGAAGAAAACTCACCGATACATTGCTGACCAGAAAGGAATGATCCTGTGGAGACCGAGGTCTGCCATCAAGTGTGTGTATCCAGGCTCTATCAGCAGCTTTGTAGGCTAGACTGAGGTGAAGAAAGAAGTCACTGATGATTTAACTAGAACCAGTCTGACGGGTCTTGGCTAGTGTGATGGGAACTGTGTGACTAGTAAGATAAAGTCAAATTTTATAGGAAGGGAGAGAACATAAATAATATAAGCACTTCCTAGGAGTGGGAACTTAAAATCTATTGTCTTCAGATCATTATTATAATGATTTCAAAATGTTAATATAAACCAGATTTTTTTCAATAAAAGTCAGATGTTTAAATATAGAAAAAAAAATTTTTAAATCATCTTGCTCAGCTTCTTCATGTTTCCAATGAAGAAACTGAGGTTTAATTAAGTTAAATTGGTCAAAATCACATAGTTACTTCCTCTATATAGGACTAACATCTATTTTTTTTTAAACTAATCTGACATGCTTTCCACTCTACCATGCATATTATAAAAACTTTATTTTGGTATTTACTATAAGTCAGCTGTTGAAAATACAACAGAGATTAGAAAAGCATTAATATCTCAAAATTATGTGCCACCATTCTAGTAGAAAAGTGAAGTAGTTTGCAAATATTAACCCCCAATTAAGAGTGTGTTTCTTTTACTATGGTAGAGACAGGCATATCAGCCAACACTGAGGCATTACTACCTTATTTCTGAAATGATAATAACCTAGTTTTTTAAAATGTGTGCTGACACATGGATATGCAAATATCTGTGTATTTGTGTCAAGTATAATCTTTAAATTGCCTCCCCTAATCCCCATAAACTAGATTAGGTGTTTCTCCTCTGTGTTCTCATGGTATCATAACACTTACCATATTGTACTAGAATTTTTTATTTTTATCTCAACCCCAGTAGACTGTGAATTCTTAACAGACAGTAACTTTATTCCTAAGACATATGGGCTCTCAAAAATATGCATGGAAAAGAGAGAGGGAATGAAGGAGGAAGGGGGTATGTGTGACCAGTCCTAAAAATCACCATAAAGAAGACAAATAAATACTGTTGAATACTGCTACACAGCCATTTAACCAATGGTTCATCTGAACAGATGCATTTAGCCAATGGCTCATCTGAACAGATGTAGAAGTTGGGATCCATACTGAAGTGTGGGATTAGGCTGCCAAGAATTGGAATCATTCTCTAACAGTAACTCAAGAAACCTCTACGTTGGCGCACACTGTACTTGGGACTAGAGAGAGCATCACATCTACCCTTTTTATTCTAGACAAGAGATCACTTAACACTGAAGAACAGCATGGATATTTACTTGAAGTTATTCAGTATATAGTATCATGTTTCTGTCTACTCACTTGAAAGTACAATTTAGCCAGAAACAAAGAAGAAACAATAATGAAGTAAAAACTTCCAGGTTATGAGATTAATCTGTTCTTGTTACATAGCCTTTAAAAAATGAAATCCTCATTAATGAAATGTTAATACTGGCTTGACATACTATATTCTACTTCATATTAATATTTTATGAAAATATTGATTATACTCTTGCTTTCAAAGGAAGACATATTCTTCCTCAGTGACTTTGGGCCAAGACTTGTCGGACTCATTTTAACAGAACCCCATGACTCTTTCTCTTTACCAAAATCCAGACTCCAAACTCAAATAAATCCTTCCTATGGTCCTATTACTTAAGTTTATGTATACCTGAACATGTAAATGAAAAGAATGAGAGGGCTTTCATGGATTTTTTTTAAAACCCTATGAATATAAGCTAGAAATTATAGAAAACCAGAAAACCAGAGACTAAGGATATGTAAATAGAGGATGAGTGGAAGGCCTTCATTCACCCTACGCAAAGAGCATTAACAGTGTGTGTTATCAAATTTCATGATATTACTTACCTTTTAATATAAATTTGAAGAATAACAGGGAAAGAAGGAGGAATGAAACATTATACAAAATTATCCACTGAATGGAGCCTTTCATGCACTCAAGGTATTTCTTTAATAGTCATTCTTAGAAATTAGAACACTCCCTAACACCATACACAAAAATAAACTCAAAATGGACTCGAGACCTAAATGTAAGACCAGACACTATAAAACTCTTAGAGGAAAACATAGGAAGCACACTCTTTGACATAAATCACAGCAAGATCATATTGGATCCACCTCCTAGAGTAATGGAAATAAAAACAAAAATAAACAAATGGGACCTAATGAAACTTCAAAGCTTTTGCACAGCAAAGGAAACTATAAACAAGACGAAAAGACAACCCTCAGAATGGGAGAAAATATTTGCAAACGAATCAACGGACAAAGGATTAATCTCCAAAATATATAAACAGCTCATGCAGCTCAATATTAAAGAAACAAACAACCCAATCCAAAAATGGGCAGAAGACCTAAATAGACATTTCTCCAAAGAAGACATACTGATGGCCAAGAAGCACATGAAAAGCTGCTCAACATCCCTAATTATTAGAGAAATGCAAATCAAAACTACAATGAGGTATCACCTCACACCAGTTAGAATGGGCATCATCAGAAAATCTGCAAACAACAAATGCTGGAGAGGGTGTGTAGAAAAGGGAACCCTGTTGCACCATTGGTGGGAATGTAAATTGATACAGCCACTATGGAGAACAGTATGGAGGTTCCTTAAAAAACTAAAAATAGAATTACCATATGATCCAGCAATCCCACTACTGGGCATATACCCTGAGAAAACCATAATGCAAAAAGACACATGCACCGCAATGTTCATTGCAGCACTATTTACAATAGCCAGGTCATGGAAGCAACCTAAATGCCCATCGACAGACGAATGGATAAAGAAGAAGTGGTACATATATACAATGGAATATTACTCAGCCATAAAAAGGAACGAAATTGAGTCATTTGTTGAGACGTGAATGGACCTAGAGACTGTCATACAGAGTGAAGTAAGTCAGAAAGAGAAAAACAAATATCGTATATTAACGCATGTATGTGGAGCCTAGGGAAATGGTACAGATGAACCGGTTTGCAGGGCAGAGGTTGAGACACAGATGTAGAGAACAAATGTATGGACACCAAAGGGGGAAAGCCATGGGGGGGTGGGGATGGTGGTGTGCTGAATTGGGCGATTGGGATTGACATGTATACACTGATGTGTATAAAATTGATGACTAATAAGAACCTGCTGTATAAAAAAATTAATTAAATAAAATTCAAAATTAAAGAAAAAGAAAAAAAAGTCATTCTTAGAGTTATGGGTTACAAAAACAAAGCCAATCAGTTTTAAATTAATTGATCTCTAAGCAGGAAAAAAAAAGTATCTTAGAGCAAAAACTTGTCTTTCATTCAAATATTTATTTTCTTTACACTGTTTTTCTGAAATCATAAATTTTACTCTGCAATCCTTTGCCCTAAACTATGGTGTGAAGAAAATGTATTCAGAGTTATCCACCTCTTTGTGTCTGAGATAGGACAATCTGTCTTCCCTGTGTCCTTCTGTGCAATGTGGAAGCAGAGTCAGGAGGAATATATTTGTGGATTCGAGTCTCTTAGAAACCCACGGTAGATATGTCACATTGCATAACTAGTAAAAGAGCAAGTAGACCACAGGCATTTTTACCAGCCAACAAACTATTCCATAGTTCTTTACATATTTAGCAATGTCATAGCAATGAAGCATCTGATGGCCACAAGGATGAATATGCTAAAGAGGTATAGTGCCAGTGTGGCTAGTCATGGATGGTTCAAGCCCCCTGGCTTGAACCAAGTTCTTTTATGCCTGATAATATCAATGCATGGATGCTTAAGGATAGTAATCTGATTAATTTACGGAAACCCTCAAAGTTATACCTAGATTATGTCTCTGTAATGCTAAAGCGATCCTTTCATTGGCCAGTTTATTGGGTTGTATGTGACAAACAGACCAATGTTAAACTAGTGAATGAGCTAGTTATCAGAGTAAACATAGCTATATTGTCATTTGTGGATCCATTTCCCCTTATCATGTATTGTTTTGAAGGTACCCATGCACCTTAGTTTGTTTAAGCTGAGAAAACAAAAAGCATTAATATAATTAATTAACCTTTGGCCTCTATTTCAGCAAAAAGAGATCATGCAGAGCTCCTCTGAAGAACAAGCTATCACCATTCTGTCACTCTCCTTTATCTAATTTTCTTAGCAGAAATGTGATTTGTTTTTCACCAGTCTATCTGTCCCTGTCTCTGAAATCCTTTTTTTATCTCCCCTAAACCTTTTTTATTGAGTGTCATCATGTAGTGGTTGTTTCGCAGTCCCATCTTATCCATTGTTTTGCAGTGGAAGAGACTATCTCAGCCAAACTAGCATTGGCTTTTAACCTGGTATTGCACTCATAGGGTTGGCAGAGTTGATTCCGAGATGCAGCCGCAAGCATGGGGAAGAGGCTGTAGATGACTGTAGATGACTTCCTGCACTTCAGCTGGTTGGAGAGTACCACTCCCACTCTGAACAACATCTCACCTTCCCTCCCAACAGTGTACTGTACTTGAAGCAAAACAGTTACACACAAATGGCTATGGATAGAATTGTTTGCCAAAGAAATTTCTGGCCCTTCCCTTTCCCTTAACTGCCTTAGGGAAGAATCTTTTCTCTAGCTTAGTTTCCACATGATGTTTCTTTTTTTTTTGAGAAAGGGGACAGGGACAAGAAATCTATCATGTAGTTAAACAGGCAAGAAATATTATTAATCCAGTTTTGTTTGAGAGTTGTTTGTCCATATGGTTTTTTAAAAGTCAAGTTTAGTTTCACAAAACCTTTTTTTTTCTGAAATTACTTTTGGGGTAATATTTAAAATGAGAGATTGTAACTCTGTAAAATACATAGGGAATAAAGCATTCCAGTGTACACAGAAAAGGCAAATTTTTAATCAAATAAAGTGTTATAAAATGAAAAACAAAAAGTCCTCTATAAGATGTTTTGCACCTGCTATAACTATCTCCATGATGCTAGGGATAGTTTTCCTGGCCATTGACATGAGGATCTGCTAAGCTTTACAATACATAGTGATACATATAGCAAAAACCAGAGACATGGTTTTTACAATTAACAGACAATAACAATGCTAAAACAATCTTTTTATTGTTTAATGTATTGGGATATACAATATAGACTAGTTAATGTTGTTAAACTAGTGAGTGAATGAGGATAACATTTTTGGACACATTTTAATTTTAAAACATTTTTTTTAAATTAGTCTTTAAAAAACATTTTTTAAGATTTATCAATTTCATGTTGAGGGATCACCTTTCAGTCTTCTGAACAGACTCTTCCTGAGATATGAATTAAATTTATTTATCTACACTCTACCTCTTTGCAAGTAGACACCCCAAGATGTATAAATATATTGATAAAATAAGGATCAAATTCAAGAAAAACTACCAATGCAAGTATCCTATCTCTCTATATTGTTTATACTTGCTTTGATAGAGCTGGCAATTTGGCTTTGAACTTCCTGGCAGTAAGGATAACAACAGAAACTTAGACAATTCTCATTATAGAAAAGAAAAAACTTTTTGGTCTAGCTTGATCCAAAGGTAGAACTTGAATTACCTTAACTAGGGATACTATGTTCCTTAGATGAACATTCCTAAATATCACTTCTCTCAGAAGACCTTTATAAGAACAGAAAAGGAGATTCTGAGTTCATATCCTTGACAAAGGCCTGGAGAGTTAGGATTATGCATTGCTGATTGAGGGAAGATTAATTTACTTTGTTACACCAAAGAGGCAATTGACAATATCGATACTTTATCAAAACTGAGGAGCTAGAGGAAACTTTACTTTTAAATAACATAAAACCCCATGAGACTATGATTTTAGATTAGTGCACTTTGACTCCTTATTAGCTCCTGTGTAGTTTGTATTATTATGTCTCATAGTTTGATGAATTGTATAATGTATCTCAATAGGTGCATAAATGCAAAATAGGTTAATCTTTATTCCAATAAAAGCATCTATCCATGATGTGCCAAATCTCCTTTTCATATTCCTTAAAGAAATCTTGGTACATACGATCATTTTCTATTAATTATAGTCTAATTTTAAACCTTTGTCTAGTGTAAAACTTCAATAGTGAATCTGATATAAATACGATCACCTCCTTTTCCCCTTAACACAGGCATAAACTATGATGCTGGCTGCTTGGAGTAGAGAAGTTGGAAGGAGGTCTGGCTCCTCCTCCTCACTGCTTATTTCTTCTAGCTTGGGGTCGGACAAGGGAGATAGGGTAGTAGAAATTTTACATAATCAGCTATGTGTCGGTGTGGGAAAGCATCCCAGGTCTTTCTCTGGTTCAGTCCAGTTTTGTCTACTGCTAATAGATTCTGTTATCGAGAGTTCTTTGCTGATGATGTGCTTAGTTTTCTTTGGTTGGTGTTCAGCTTTATCCTAGCCTCCCAATCACTGAGGAATCCCTCAGGGAAAGGTAACCATGTCCACTTTGGGCTTTGACACCGGTTCTGCTCCTGACTCCCTCGCCTCACTGAGCAGCTATCCTGCCCCTTTCTTTTCCTCTATGCTGCTTCAAATATAGTCAAGGTAACCACTGACATCATCTTCTGAACCCTCCAAGAGCCACAGAACACCAGCATGGGTTAGAGGGGGCTATGTATTCCCTCTCAGGAACAAACTCCAGACCATAGTCCCTTACTTCCCTGTTAATGTGAGCTAATGTAGTGAGCTCCTCCTCTTCAAAAATCTGAAGACTAGAAGTGAGCAGCTGTCTTTGGTTCACAGGTGGTGCTTAAACATCAGATGGCAAATGCTTAACTTCCCCAAGAAGACTTTCACAACAGGGCTCTGCCATAGCAGCTCCAGGTTGACCTCTCTTGCTTCTTGCAGAGACACACAGACATTCATTACACATGATTCTCCCAATGGGCTGCCATCATTTGGCTTCAGGAAGAGAAGAGAATAATCTCTTTTCTTCCCTTGGGAAGAGGAGAAACCTTTTCCTCTGAGGTCTGTGATCTTCAGGAGTTGCTGGCTCTTACCACTCTTCTCCCTAGTTTTCTCTTTATACATATGAGGAGTTGAGTGCTGGTTGTTGTTAGGAGAGCAGGTTATTTTACCTCACAGTGTGCCTACCCTTGGTGGAGGGCAGTGACTGACCCCAATTTTTGGCATCTCTTTGGAGGTTTTCATAGGAAGGGTATTACTTAGCTGTTCTTTTCAATTATAAGCAACAGAAAAAGTCCTACTCAACAAGCTAAAATCTTGTTTACAAATATATCTAGTATATCCCCTAATTTCTATAAGATTTTATACTTCTTGAGGTATTTTTTATCATAATGTTCCATCATTTTTGTTGATTCAGTGAATATATCTATTATTAATCCAAAATTATTTGGCTACTCCTACCTCATTTCCAAATACTAGATGGGCCTTCTGTTTGCTCTTGAACCCCTGAATTCAGATCTGCCTCATGGCCTTTATATTTGCTGTTCCCACTTTCTAGAATTTTCTTCTCATTGATTTTCCTAGCACTTACTCTCTCACTTGACTCATATCTATGCTCAAATATCATCTCCTCAAAAGAGTCCTGACCATTCCATCTGAAACAGTCTGTCCCATTAATATCCCCCATCACTCCTCATCCCATTAGCCTGCCTTTTCTTCAAAGTACTTATTAATTGTTAAAATTATTTATATATAGATGTTTCTTTTTTATTGTCAATTTCCTTCATTAGAATGAAAGCCCTTAAGCTGAAATCTTTATCTTGTTCTCTTTGACTCTATCCCTAGGACCTACAGAGCACCTGAAACATAAGCACTCAAATACTTGTTGGACAACTAGGGCACCTACCAGGCACCAGTAGGGGACCACAGACACCTAAGTGGATGGGAGGAACCTCCAATGACCAGCTTGCAGGATCTTGGTTCCCAGGCCAGAGGTCAGGCTTGAGCTCCTGGGGTGGGAGCTCTGAGTCCAAACTGCTGGACTAACAGAGAACCTCAGATCCCAGGAAATATCAATTGGACCTCCCAGAGGTCCTCATCTCAACACCAAGACCCAGCTCTATCCAACTGCCTACAAACTCCAGTGGTGGAGGTCTCAGGCGAGACAACCAGTAAGACAGGAATACAGCACCACCCATCAAAAAAAAAAATGAAAGGACAAAAAAATTTGTTACAGATGAAGGAGCAAGGTAAAAACCTATAAGACCAAATAAATGAAGACGAAATAGGCAAACTACCTGAAAAAGAATTCATAGTAATGATAGTAAAGATGATCCAAATCTTGGAAAAAGAATGGAGAAAATACAAGAAACATTTAACAAGGATCTAGAAGAACTAAAGAGCAAATAAACAGTGATGAGCAACACAATTTCTGAAATTAAAAATATTCTAGAAGGAATCAATAACAGAATAACTGAGGCACAAGAACAGATAAGGTAGCTGGAAGATAAAATGGTGGAAATAACTGCCAGGGAGCAGAATAAAGAAAAAAGAATGAAAAGAATTGAGGACAGTCTCAGAGACCTCTGGGACAACATTAAATGCACCAACATTCGAATTATAGGGGTACCAGAGGAAGAAGAGAAAAAGAAAGGGTCTGAGAAGATATTTGAAGAGATTATAGTTGAAAATTTCCCTAACATGGGAAAGGAAATAGTCAATCAAGTCCAGGAAACACAGAGAGTACCATACAGAGTAAACCCAAAGAGAAACACGCCAAGACACAGATTAACCAAACTATCAAAAATTAAATACAAAGAAAAAATATTGAAAGCAACAAGGGAAAAGCAACAAATAACACACAAGGGAATCCCCATAAGGTTAACAGCTGATCTTTCAGCAGAAACTCTGCAAGCCAGAAGGGAGTGGCAGGGCATATTTAAAGTGATGAAAAGGAAAAAGCTACAACCAAGATTACTCTACCCAGTAAGGATCTCATTCAGATTTGACAGAGAAATTAAAACCTTTACAGATAAGCAAAAGTTAAGAGAATTCAGCACCACCAAAGCAGCTTTACAAAAAATGCTAAAGGAACTTCTCTAGGCAGGAAACACAAGAGAAGGAAAAGACCTACAATAACAAACCCAAAACAATTAAGAAAATGGGAATAGGAACATACATATGAATAATTAAATGCTCCAACCAAAAGACATAGACTGGCTGAATGGATACAAAAACAAGAGCATACATATGCTGTCTACAAGAGACCCACTTCAGACCTAGGGACATATACAGACTGAAAGTGAGGGGATGGAAAAAGATATTCCATGCAAATGGAAATCAAAAGAAAGCTGGCGTAACAATTCTCATATCACAAAAAATAGACTTTAAAATAAAGACTATTACAAGAGACAAAAAGGACACTACATAATGATCAAGGGATCAATCCAAGAAGAAGATATAACAATTATAAATATATATGAACCCAACATAGGAGTACCTCAATACATAAGGCAAATGCTAACAGCCATAAAAGGGGAAATCGACAGTAACAGAGTAATAGTAGGGGACTTTAACACCCCACTTTCACCAATGGACAGATCATCCAAAATGAACATAAGTAAGGAAACACAAGCTTTAAATGACACATTAAACAAGATGGGCTTAATTGATATTTATAGGACATTCGATCCAAAAACAACAGAATACACTTTCTTTTCAAGTGCTCATGGAACATTCTCCAGGATAGACCACATCTTGGGTCACAGATCAAGCCTTGGCAAATTTAAGAAAATTGAAATTGTATCAAGTATCTTTTCCGACAACAATGCTATGAGACTAGATATCAATGACAGGAAAAAAACTGTAAGAAATAAAAACATGGAGACTAAACAACACGCTACTAAATAACCAAGAGATCACTGAAGAAATCAAAGAGGAAATCAAAAAATACCTAGAAACAAATGACAACAAAAACACAATGATCCAAAACCTATGGGATGCAGCAAAGGCAGTTTTAAGAGGGAAGCTTATAGCAATACAATCCTACCTCAAGAAACAAGAAAAATCTCAAATAAACATCCTAACCTTACACCTAAAGCAATTAGAGAAAGAAGAAGAACAACAACAAAAAAAACCCAAAATTAGCATTGGAAAGAAATCATAAAGATCAGATCAGAAATAAATGAAAAAGAAATGAAAGAAACAATAGCAAAGATCAATAAAACTGAAAGCTAGTTCTTTGAGGAGATAAAAATATTAGCCAGACTAATTTTAGCCTAAGAAAAAACGGGAGAAGACTCAAATCAACAGAATTAGAAATGAAAAAGGAGAAGTAACAACTTACACTGCAGAAATGCAAAGGATGAGAGATTACTACAAGCAACTATAAGCCAATAAAATGGACAACCTGGAAGAAATGGACAAATTCTTAGAAAACCACAACTTCCGAGACTGAACTAGGAAGAAATAGAAAATATAAACAGACCAATCACAAGCACTGAAATTGAAACTGTGATTAAAAATCTTCCAATAAACAAAAGCCCAGGATCCAATGGCTTCACAGGTGAATTCTATCAAACAGTTAGAGAAGAGCTAACACCTATTCTTCTCAAAGGCTTCTAAAATATAGCAGAGGGAGGAACACTCCAAAATGCATTCTACGAGGCCACCATCACCCTGATACCAAAACCAGACAAAGATGTCACAAAAAAAGAAAACTACAGGCCAATATCTCTGATGAACATAGATGCAAAAATCCTCAACAAAATACTAGCAAACAGAATACAGCAGCACATTAAAAGGATCATACACCATGATCAAGTGGGATTTATCTCAGGAATGCAAGGATTCTTCAATATATGCAAGTCAATCAATGTGATACACCATGTTAACAAAATGAAGGATAAAAACCATCTGATAATCTCAATAGATGCAGAAAAAGGTTTTGACAAAATTCAACACCCATTTATGATAAAAACTCTCTAGAAAATGGGCACAGAGAGAACCTAACTCAACATAATAAAGGCCATATATAACAAACCCACAGCCAACATCATTCTCAATGGTGAAAAATTGAAACCATTTCCTCTAAGATCAGGAACAAAACAAGGTTGCCCACTCTCACCACTGTTATTCAACATAGTTTTGGAAGTTTTAGCCACAGCAATCAGAGAAGAAAAAGAAATAAAAGGAAGCCAAATTGGAAAAGAAGAAGTAAAACTGTCACTGTTTGCAGATGAAATGATACTATACACAGAGAATCCTAAAGATGCTACGAAAAAACTGCTAGAGCTAATCAATGTATTTGGTAGAGTAGCAGCATACAAAATTAATGCACACAAATCTCGTGCATTCCTATACACTAATGATGAAAAATCTGAAAGAGAAATTAAGGAAACACTCCCATTTACCATTGCAACAAAAAGAATAAAATACCTAGGAATAAACCTACCTAAGGAGACAAAAGACTTATATGCAGAAAACTTTAAGACACTGATGAAAGAAATTAAAGATGATACAAACAGATGGAGAGATATACCATGTTCTTGGATTGGAAGAATCAACTTTGTGAAAATGACTATACTACCCAAAGCAATCTACAGATTCAATGCAATCCCTATCAAGCTACCAATGGCATTTTTCACAGAACTAGAACAAAAAATTTCAAAATTTGTATGGAAACACAAAAGACCCCAAATAGCCAAAGCAATCCTGAGAAAGAAAAACGGAGCTAGAGGAATCAGGCTCCCAGACTTCAGACTATACTACAAAGCTACAGTAATCAAGACAGTATGGTACTGGTACAAAAACAGAAATATAGATCAATGGAACAGGATAGAAAGCCCAGACATAAACCCACACACCTATGGTCACGTTATCTTTGATAAAGGAGGCAAGAGTATAAAATGGAGAAAAGACAGCCTCTTCGTAAGTGGTGCTGGGAAAACTGAACAGCTACATGTAAAAGAATGAAATTAGAACACTTCCTAACATCATACACAAAAATAAACTCAAAATGGATTAAAGGCCTAGATCTAAGGCCAGACACTGTAAAACTCAGAGGAAAACATGGGCAAAACACTCTATGACATAAATTACAGCAAGATCCTTTTTGACCCACCTCCTAGAGACAAATGGGACCTAATAAAACTTAAAAGCTTTTGCACAAGAAAGGAAACCGTAAAAAAGACGAAAAGATAACCCTCAGAATGGGAGAAAATATTTGCAAATGAAGCAGCTGACAAAGGATTAATCTCCAAAATATACAAGCAGCTCATGCAGTTCAATAAGAAAAAAACAAACAACCCAATCCAAAAATGGGCAGAAGACCTAAATAGACATTTCTCCAAAGAAGGTATGCAGATTGCCAACAAACACGTGAAAAGATGCTCAACATCACTTATCATTAGAGAAATGCAAATCAAAACTACAATGAGGTATCACCTCACACTGATCAGAATGGCCATCATCAAAAACATCTACAAACAATAAATGCTGGAGAGGGTGTGGAGAAAAGGGAACCCTCTTGCACTGTTGGTGGGAATGTAAATTGATACAGCCACTATGGAAAACAGTATGGAGGTTCCTTAAAGAACTAAAAATAGAACTACCATACAATCCAGTAATCCCACTACTGGGCATATACCCTGAGAAAAGCATAATTCAAAAAGAGTCATGGGGCTTCCCTGGTGGCACAGTGGTTGAGAATCTGCCTGCCAATTCAGGGGACACAGGTTCGAGCCCTGGTCTGGGAAGATCCCACATGCTGTGGAGCAACTAGGCCCATGAGCTACAACTGCTGAGCCTGCGCGTCTGGAGCCTGTGCTCTGCAACAAGAGAGGCCACGAAAGTGAGAGGCCCGCACACCGCGATGAAGAGTGGCCCCCACTTGCCCCAACTAGAGAAAGCCCTTGCACAGAAACGAAGACCCAACACAGCCAAAAATTAATTAATTAATTAATTAAATTAAAAAAAAAAAAAAAGAGTCATGTACCACAATGTTCATTGCAGCTCTATTTCCAATAGCCAGGACATGGAAGCCACCTAAGTGTCCATCGACAGATGAATGAATAAAGAAGATGTGGCACATATATACAATGGAATGTTACTCAGCCATAAAAAGGAACGAAACTGAGTTATTTGTAGTGAGGTGGATGGACCTAGAGACTGTCATACAGAGTGAAGTAAGTCAGAAAGAGAAAAACAAATACCATATGCTAACACATATATATGGAATTAAAAAAAAAAAAAGAAAATGGTCAGAAGAACCTAGGGGCAAGACGGGAATAAAGATGCCGACTTACTAGAGAATGGACTTGAGGATACAGGGAGGGGGAAGGGTAAGCTGGGACAAGGTGAGAGAGTGGCATGGACATATATACACTACCAAACATAGAATAGATAGCTAGTGGGAAGCAGCCACATAGCACAGGGAGATCAGCTCGGTGCTTTGTGACCACCTAGAGGGGTGGGATAGAGAGGGTGGGAGGGAGGGAGATGCAAGAGGGAAGAGTTATGGGGACATATGTATATGTATAACTGATTCACTTTGTTATAAAGCAGAAACTGACACACCATTGTAAAGCAATTATACTCTAATAAAGATGTTTAAAAAAAAAAGTTGTGACACATATATACAGTGGAATATTACTCAGCCATAAAAAGCAACGAAATTGAGTTATTTGTAGTGAGGTGGATGGACCTAGAGACTGTGATACAGAGTGAAGTAAGTCAGAAAGAGAAAAACAGCTACCGTATGCTAACACATATATACGGAATCTAAAAAAAAAAAAGTGGTTCTGATGAACCTAGGGGCAGGACAGGAATAAACACACAGATGTAGAGAATGGACTTTAGGACACAGGGACTGGAAGGGTATTCTGGGACAAAGTGGGAGAGTAGCGTTGACATATATACACTACCAAATGTAAAATAGATAGCTAGTGGGAAGCAGCCGCATAGCACAGGGAGATCAGCTCGGTGCTTTGCAACCACCTAAAGGAGTGGGATAGGGAGGGTGGGAGGCAGGGAGATGCAAGAGGGAGGGGATATGGGGATATATGTATGCATATAGCTGATTCACTTTGTTATACAGCAGAAACTAACACAACACTGTAAAGCAATTATACTCCAATAAAGATGTTAAAAAAATAATACTTGTTGGATGAATTATTTATTGAGGATTTTTTTTGTACCCAATGTCTTTGTGTCACAGTAGGAGACTACTGGTATAATTAGGGAGCAGGCCCTCACACTCAAGTAAAAATAGTAACAGGTAACAATTATGGAGTGTTTACCTGTTCCATAGCCTCTTCTAAGGACTTCACACATTTATTGATTTAATCTTCACAACAACCCTATAAAATAGGCATTATTACCATCTCCATTTTGCAGACAAGGGTACTGAGATACAAAGATTTATGCAATTTTTTGAAATTGTATTTTATTAAGGTAAGAACACTTAATGTGAGATATTACCTCTTAATAAATTTTTAAATGTATAATACATTATTGTTGACTCTAGCTACAATATTGTACAGCACATCTCTAGAGACTATTCATCTGTTTAACTGAAACTTTATGCTCCTTGATTAGTAACTTCTTATATCCCCAAGCCCCTGGAAAGCACTATTCTCTTTGATTCTATGAATTTGACTATTTTAGAGTCCTCATATAATTGGAATAATAAAGTATTTGTCTTTCCGTGACTGAATTATTTTACTTAGCATCATGTCCTTAAGGTTCACCCATGCTGTCACACATTTCAGAATTTCCTTCTTTTTTAAGGGTGAATAGTATTCAGTTGTATTTATATACCACTTTTGCTTTGCCCATTCATCTGACTATGGACACTTAGGTTGTTTCCATGTCTTGGTTTCTGTGAATAGTGCTGCAATGAATATGAGAGTGCTGATATCTCTTTGGGACCCTGATTTTAATTCTTTTGAATAAATACCCAGAAATGGGATTGCTGGGTCATGTGGTAGTTTTATTTTTGATGTTTTGAGGAACCTCATACTTTTTTCCATAGCAGCTGTAACATTTTGCATTCTCACAACAGTGCACAGAGTTCCAATTTCCTCACATTCTAACCAATGTCTTTTGCTCTTGTAATAGCCATCCAGACAGGTGTGAGGTAATATCTCATTGTGGTTTTGATTTGCTTTTCCCTGATGATTAGTGATGTTTTTTCTTGTATATCTGTTGGCCATTTGTATGTCTTTAGAGAAATGTGTATTCAAATACTTAGCCCATTTTTATAATCAGGTTACTAGTGTTTTTGCTTTTGAGTTGTAGGAGTTCCTTATGTATTTTGAAGGTTAACCCTGTATCAGATAAATGGTTTGAAAATATTTTCTCTCATGCCTTTTAACTCTATTGATTGTTTCTTCTGCTGTGCAAAAGCTTTTTAGCTTGATATAGTCCCACTTGTTTATTTTTGGTTGTGTTGACAGGACTTATGTAACTTAACCTAGGTGACACACTGGTGTCTAATCTTGGATTTGAGCCAAATCAGTCTAGTTCTAGTTTATAGGCTGAGTTAACTACCATAATTTAATAGTACACTTTTACCTTCTAGATTGGTGGTTTTCCAGCTTTAAGTTATGTTTGATAAGTCATTAAATTCAAGACCAAAAGTACTGCCATTTTTGAATCTATAAGGCTAATCATAAGGAGAATATATATATAAATACATATACATGTATATGTAAATTATCTAAATTGCCTTAGAGGAGGAGTTCACTATTCAACATCCAAAGATAAAAAGTCCTAGTTGGTTTCTTTTTAAAATTTACCTATAGTTTTATGTAAGCCTCCTTCTAAAAAAGAGATAGGAGAAGATATTTAACAATATTAATAATTTGATGGATGATAGTATAGAAGATATTTTCTAATACTAGAAGTGTCCAAATTAAATGAGGTTAAGTGATGCTAAATTAATTGAACTTGAACTGTGGAACCTAGAATAGCTATTTAAATAAGTTCTAGCAGGTTGTGTTTGGCACATATGTCTGTCTTTGGAAGTTACAAATGATTTTGATTACAGTGAAGGGAAAGGTTAACTGATACTGCAGTCTCTTTTAAGGAAATAACTTTGTTTTATTCATCTTTTATTCTGCAAAGCATCTAACACAGTGCCTAGTACAGCAGGATCACTCAAAAGCATTTGCAAAATTACCAGAAATACTGTTGTAAAATACGATGTTCTGCTTGTTTAAAACTGGCCCTAAGTGAACAACTCTTGGTTTTCCTCTAAGATCACAAACAAGGCTATTTTGGTCTCTGAAAGCCACAACTTCCTGTCACCATCCCAAATCCTAATTTATTACAGTAATATGTTTTCCTACCTATCAGTGGCTCTGTTTGGGCCTAATAAAGTTATAACAAAATACACAAGTGATAATGAGATCTGCCCTCTGTGTGGAACATGTGGAAGTATGAGATACAAATTATTAAAAATAGAACACCTGAACAGGCTGTCAGAACTGCTATGCCATTTTTTCATGGTCTGAAAAAGATTTAAGGAGGAACATCCAGTACCAAGAGTCACTCTACAGCATTTTTGTGTCTGATATATACCTGAAATGGAAGAGAAAGGAGGGCTAACAGTGGAAAAGAAAAAGTCAAAATATAAGACAGGGGGCTTCCCTGGTGGCGCAGTGGTTGAGAATCTGCCTGCCAACGCAGGGCACACGGGTTCGAGCCCTGGTCTGAGAGGATCCCACATGCCGCAGAGCAACTGGGCCCGCGGGCAACTGGGCCCGTGAACCACAACTACTGAGCCTGCGCATCTGGAGCCTGTGCTCCCCAGCGGGAGAGGCCGCGGCAGTGAGAGGCCCGCGCACCGCGATGAAGAGTGGCCCCCGCTCGCTGCAACTGGAGAAAGCCCTCGCACAGAAACGAAGACCCAACACAGCCAAATAAATAAATAAATAAATAAACAAATAAATAAAAAATATAAGACAGTCTTTTGCTTAAGTAACTTGAGGTGCAGGACTATACATCTGTAGAAGAGCATGGAAAGGGTAGGCACAGGCCTTTCTTCATTTGTTTTCTCATTCAACTCCATTCCTCAGCCCTGATTAACTGCGTGGACAAGCCTATCCCTCTATCTCCACCTTAGAGGAGTTCACCATTGCTTGGGTGTGTTTGTTTCTGAATTACTCAGTGAGAAATCAGTCTCACATCCTATTCACCTAATCAAGATGATTTCAGAACAAATGCCAACGTCACCACCACTACCTCATTCTTTTGTTGAGAAACAAGAAAGGAAAAATAAACAAAATTTTTGAATACCGAGAGAGTATAGTCTTAATGATAGAGTAATCAAAATAATCAGTTGACTATGAAAATTAAACTAAATTTTAATCAGTTTAATACACAAATTTCTTTAAAACATTTATTATATTTAAATACTATACAGAGCTCTGAAGTTAGAAGGTAGAATGATTAATTGCTTTTTGCAAGCAGGAAGGCGTGGGAGGAGAGGCAGATAGGGATGGAAGCTCCACCTGTGGTATGAAACAAAGGGTTAAGGGGAAAGAGAATGAAGCAACTGATTCTGCTTGGCAGAGATTTTGTAGAAGGCCAAAGACTCACCAGTGATTAAGGTTTCACCAAGATACAAAGAAAATTCATTCCGGGAAGAAGAAACAGCATGAGTAAATAGCACTGAGACTCGAATAAAATACACAATACACTTGTAAGATGTTGACCAAAAAGTTCAGTCTGAAAGGAATACAATTGTTTTTTCTAATTTCTCCCCTTAAGTAATCAAAGTCTTTGTGCTAGTCCCTTCTTTCTGGATCAGTGTAAAAGGAGCCCTGGAAACAATTTCCCATACTGAATGCCACTTTTGATTATCCCTTTACTTCTAAGAAACCGTTCTGTGTGGTTGAACCTGAGTAAGTTTTCATTCAAATATAGAAAATTACCACCAAGCCACTCCTTCCTTGTCTCCCCTCTCGTTAAACTGCATCACATTCTTGGAAGACATTCCTGAGCCACTTAAGGAGCCCTGCTCTGAGCTTCATAGGATGCTATACTTCATGTTATGTGCACTTCTTCTCAGCCCATTTTATAATTGTCTGCATATTCCTGTGTCCCTAATGACAGTGAACTGTCTTTTCTTTTAACTACACTATTCCCAAGGCCGACCTAAGTGCCAGACACATAGTTGGCACTCAATAAAGATCTGTTAAACGAACACATATCTTCAACCTTGTGTTTTTGTGGGTCCAAGATCTTCCTGCAGGGTACTGGGCCAGACCTGGCCAAGATGAGTCAGTAGGCCTGACAACTAAGGATTAGTCCCCAGGGTAGGGTACACTAACTGAGGAGGTCTGCAGTGGAGAAAAGCAAGAACACTGAATTCCGAAGTCCTTAAAAAGAATGGGGTTTCAAAGGCAAGGAAACAAAAGTCAAAGGGAAGAATCAGGGTCTGAAATGCAAAAAAAAAAGCCTGCGCCTCTCAAAAGGCTGTGCCTCTCAAACTGGGGACCTTGTGTTCACAGGGGTATTTGTCAGGGTGCCTCGGAAGACAGGAAGCCATAAGACCAACGTGGACCATCTCCCTACAGTATCAAATTTCTTCAACGGTGAGTAATTTAGAACATTCTATTTCTATTAAACATAGACTAAAATGCACATTTTCACGGATTTTAAAAGTAAAAATGAAATTTCAAAACAACTCTATGCTTTCAAGTGAGCCACTTTATTTTGATACCAAGTTCCTAGAGTCATGTGTTTTTCCGCTTAATATTGGGGATACTGCAGCACAAATTTCTGAGAAGCATAGGCAGGCTAAGAAGCTGAGCAAAACCAAACTTTCAAAGAAATACACTGGGCACAATTTGAGAAGTATCTCAGGCACCTGGTAAGAACAATATGGGGCTATCCTTAGCTTAATCTTACTGATTTGCATAAAGGTGAATTCTATGGATTAGAGAAAATAAGTAGGTGACTAGATCTTAACATCTTTTTAACTAAAATCAACTTTTTTCTTACTACAAAAACAATGCATAAAACAAGATTTGTCACAAGTTGATAACTGTTGAAGCTAGGTGATGGATACTTGAGGGTTCATTATACTATTTCCTTTATTTTGGGATTGACTTGAAATTTTCCATAGTAAAAGGTTAAAGAGACAACAACAGTGCATGCTTAGTTATAGAAGACTATTACATACAGGTAAGGAAAAGGAAAAAAATGTAAAAGAAATGTAATTCCATTGCCCAATGCTATCATACTGTGGGATTAATTTTCTATTCTATTCAAAGATTCTATCTTTGAATAGATAGATAGATTAGATAGATATTTTTATCTATTAGATAGATAGATATTTTTAAAACTGTATTTGACTCTCCAAATGCATTTCACCTTTACTCTATTGAATGGCAATACTCTGGTTTGGGAAACTGATATTAGCTCAGTGAGTGAGCCTGACTACTCTAAAGAGAGTCACATTCCCCTTGCCAACTATGAGCTTAGAAATCTGAATATGATGCAATTCTAGCCAATGATAAATGAGGAAGTGGTTGCTAGAGACTTCTAAAAAGGTTCCTCTTCAGTCTTTACAGCAAGTGATAGTCAGCCATTCTCTTCTTCTCCATCTGAGTGTTAATGAGGAATCAAGTAGTTATACCAAATGGCATCTGGAATCCATCTTACAGTTATTTGGGGAACTAGCTGGAGGATAAAGCAGATATTTTGAGTGATAGAGCAAAGAGAAACAAGCTCTGCCTATTGTAGTTTCCTTGATAACATTGTTAGGTTACTGAATCAGCCAACCGTAAAGCCTGCCCTATCTCTGGACTAGATCAATTGGATTAACACAGCTAATAATTATAATAATAAGTACATCATTTTCAACTCATTTTGAGTTGGATGTTCTGTTACTTGCTGGCAAAACCATCCTAACTCATTCAGTTTAGTCTTTTTGTCTACTTAAGTATATATATCATGAACATCTGCCCATGTCAACAAATTCATTTCTATAGCATCATTTTGAATACCCATACAGTATTCTATTGTGCACTTATACCTTTCCAACATCTCCAAAGTTTAATTGCAATCTTCTTGTACTATCAAATGCATGAAGTTCTTTATCAATGAATCCATTAAGGACATGATCTAAATATCAGTACCCTTTCTGAAGGCAGGACGACCCCTCCATTGAATGACCACTATAATAAGATAGCAACAATGTTCAAAACCATTTTATCTAAGTTCAAGGTTTGACACCAAGATAGCAGTTCTTTCTTGTGAATCCATGGGAAGTTTTACATGGTACTGTTTTCTTTTCCACTCTTAATCAGGGAAAAGATTACTATAACCCAATACTAGAACAATTTTGCCACCTCATATAGGATGCTATGCAAAGTTCCTTCCCACTGAGCTGCAGGAAAAGGTAGGGCTCAGTGTCAAGAGGTTTGTTATGACTGTCTTCCTGGTATACTCATGCATCATTCAGAAGGGTCAGAAAATAGTGACCTCTCAAGAAACTCTGCTTATTGTAGGGAAAGACAGGTATTGAGAAGGTCCCATTTAGGGTTATTTAAGCTTGATATGTCATCTTAAGCAATTATTCTTTGACTGGATGCAATCTTTTCAAAAAGGATATTGTATTACGAGATTAGGATTAGGATTATCTAAAGAGACTAGACAATAATTTCTCTTTTAACCCTAACATTCTTATTCATTATTAAGGACTCCTAGTATGGGTGAAGAAAATGTGAAAAGGGACAATAGTTCAAATATGAATAGTCACTTCAATAGTCATATCAAATACCATATCATGATAAAAAGAACATGATTAAACCATAAATATTGCAAATATTTGTGTTCTACTAAATTTGAATGCATCTGTGCTAATTCCCCAGTTACTTGCCTTAATTTAAGGTGAGTGTTGTCAAAATCTCAATTACTCATATCATTTTGGATTTCATGCACAGACAGGTATTTTTTTTATTTTTTATAAATGTATTTATTTATTTATTTATTTATTTTTGGCTGTGTTGGGTCTTCATTGCTGCATGTGGACTTTCTGTAGTTGCAGCGAGCTGGGGCTACTCTTCATTGCGGTGCGCGGGTTTCTCATTGCAGTGGCGTCTCTTGTTGTGGAGCACAGGCTCTAGGCGTGCGGGCTCCAGTAGTTGCAGCACACAGGCTCAGTAGTTGTGGCTTGTGGGCTCTAGAGTGCAGGTTCAGTAGTTGTGGCACACGGGCTTAGTTGCTCTGTGGCATGTGGGATCTTCCCGGACCAGGGCTCGAACCCCTGTCCCCTGCATTGTCAGATGGATTCTCAACCACTGTGCCACCAGGGAAGTCCCCAGACAGGTAAATTTATGTCCTATCATACTCTTTTGTTCTAATAAAAGTCTTGCTGAATTAGCAAGTGTCCTAATCCAGAATATTTTATGAATATAAGATTAAAAGAAAAATTACTGGCATAAAATAGAACCATAGTGGATATTCACTACTGTCTATTCTTCCATTGCTTATCACATATCCAGAGACATGCTTATAGCTCTAAAAATGTCTTCACCAAGCATAATTCACGTGCCACCAAAAACGCCCACCTCCTGCCCAATGGGAAACTACATAAAGTCATGTATTTTAGACCCTCCCTCATGCAATGTTTTGAGCTCAGTGTTCTTCAAGTCCAAGCTTTCTGTACGATATCCCTCAGTACAGCTGAGTCAGACTCTACTGTGAAGTTTCAAAATATCAGTCATGGATTAGACAATGAATTCATTCTTCTCTCAATCAGGGTCCCAAGAAGAAATAGATGGCACAAATAAATAGATTATTTTCAGGGAGGATTGTTTATAAAGGGACTATTTTCTAAGGTGTGGATGTGGGGGAATTGTAAGGTATAATGCAGGAACCCAAGATTTTGTAGCAGCTAAGCTGTAGCCCCTAGGCCAGAAGTCAAAGGAGAGAAAGAGTCACATAGAGTGATTTGGGTTGAGATGAGCAGTGACCTTCAGTTGAAGGACACAGAAGGCAAACTTGCAGGGAGGGAGCCAGGAGGTAAGTACCCTTACCTCATCCTTTACCACGTCCCTGATCTACTGCTATGCCTCCCTATTGGCTGAAACTAAATGGAAGTCAGAAGATGTAAGAATCTATTAATGTTGTCTAAACAGGTCTGCCTCCCAGGACAAAGGTAGAATAAGAATAAGGCATAGAGAAGAATAAGAATAAGGTAGAGAGAGGTGAAGGATGGACAGTGGATTCAGAAGGACAAATAAAAACACACCAAAGACAGAGTACCTATAATAAAATATCTTATTTTAAAAGAAGAAAGGGGGAAAAATGATCTTTTGTTAAGAGCATGTACTATACAATGTCATTAACTTGCTTTCTTGGAAGTAGAAGAAACATTCTTGATGAGCCATTCTGCACCTTGGAGCTCCCTTGTTTACCACTGTTTCTCCAATGCCTGATCTAATAGTTATTACCTATGAGGCATTTGGTACTATTATTATTGAATACATGAGTCAAACTCTGAATTGGTCTTTCTGTATCTGATCTTGTTCTCATGCAGTACATTATCCCACTTGCTAGGATGATCATTCTCAAATGCCAATCTCACCATGTCACTCTCTTGCTAAAATTTCTTCAATTACTATTTACCATTTGAAGAATAAATTTTAAATTTATTAGCATAATATCTAATGCCTTTCCCCTGCCTGCCTCTTCAGCCACATCATTGGTCATGGCATACTTTGCACTCTGATCTACCTTCCCTTTAATCAACATATCTTTATAAATGCTCTGCTTTTTATTAAGAAGATCTCTTTTCCCTTTCTTAGTCTGGCTGAACTACTCATCCCTCAGCAGTTAATTCATCTTTCACCTTTTCTAGGTAGGTGTTCTCCTTTAGTCTAGATTAGGTGTCCTTCCTAATCTGTACTTGCCTTAGCTATAGCACCTATTATATTGTATTAGCATTCTTAATATATGTTTTATTGATTTTTACTATTAAAAAAATGATACTGATCCATTGTGAAATTTTCAGAAAAATATAGAAAACAAGTTTAAAGAGAATCAAATTAGTCAAATCTGTTACTATCCCAGATATTCACTTTGTGCCCACAAGTGAACACATTTTGCTATATATCCTCCTCCTTATGTGGTTTGTGCCCCTTCTTACTTTCCACAATGCAGGCAATGATCTTTTTTAAACTATAGATTATTCAAACCTTTCCTTTCCTTAACAGTCTTTTAAAATTTCATATTGCCTTTAGGGAAAGATTTTATACCCTTACTATAACCTGTAAAAGCCAGGAAAGATCTGGTCGCTACTTACCTTTCCATACTTACTATATGCCACTCTCCCCACCTCTTCCTCCTCATGCCACATTGGAGTTCTCACCTCTTTGTACATACCATGCTCTGTCCACCTTAGAGTTTGTCATTCTATTCGCTCCGCTGTGAACACTTTTACTCCAGCGCTTCATGGAAGTACCTTGTATTTATCATTCAAATCTCAGTTTAAACGTTACATTTTCAGAGAAGTGATTTTCTAATCTAGTTTAGCTCTGGAAAAGCTGGTATAGCATTTCTTACATCTACTTCATAGCAGGCATCCTACTTGGAATTATGTGTTCAGTACCAGTTTCCCCACCACCAAATTTACAAACTCCATATATATGTCTGTCTTACTCACCTCTGTATTCCCAGTACCTACCATGTACTTGAAGTATTTCAGGTGCTCAGCATTGCTTAGAGGAAAAATAATAGAACATGTAATAAAAATGGGTTTTTATCTATTTTTTATTTAACAATATTTTATGGATATCTTTCCATATCAGTAAATCTAGGTCCAATGTCAATTTTGGTGGCTCATTGTATGTATTTCTCATCTCACATCATTATTACTTTCTCTTTCCCTGTATATTTTCCTAACTAGACTATGATCTTCTTTAACACAGGGACTAGACCCCTTTCTCTATAGCTCCAGTGCCTAGCATGTAATAGGAATTCAATAAATATTACTGAACAAATGAATGAGAAAAATTTACAACCACAGCAATAATGGTTACCAATTACTGAGAACTTTCTATAGTGTGCTGAGCACTATACTAAGTTCTTTATGTGTTTAGCTTACTTAACACTCACAACAAGTATTAGCCCAGTTTTACAGATAAAGAAACAGAAGCCTAGAGAAGATAAATAATGTACCCCAAGTCTCCCGGTTGGTAAATAGTGTAGCTGGATTAGGACATAGGCCATCTGGCTACAGATCTGAGTCCATAAAGAGAATCAGAAAGAGATTGCTGGATCAGGCTAAGGGGACATTAGCACTGACTTTCAAGACAGAAGATCTGTGAGGCAGAGGTTGTTTGGGGAATATGCTGAGGACAAAAGTAGGAGGTTTGAACAATGTGTCAAAAAATCAGAACCACTATATCAGGGATGAGGATAGGAAACAAATGAGAAATTAGTGAAAGGAATGGCTGAGGATGCAGCAGGGCAGCATTCCTGAGAACCCTGGAGGATCGAAGTAAGAGGTCTAAGTAAAAGAGAAGCATGATTGAACTTGGATTTGTATGTAAGAAAAAGGCATAAGTCCCACCAAACAGGACTTTCCATGAATACTCATGGAGCCATAATGACAGTGAGTGGTCCCTTCCATAAACCGGTCTGAGATTTGAGATCCTTTCCTTTAGGCTAGTTATCAATATATTCAAAGCACAAGAAATACAAATCCCTAAGAACTTTTTCTGGGAACTCTCTTTGTGTGTTCTCCATTATTCCATATTGTTTGTCAGTTCTTGATATCATACCCGTAAAAAGCTCATTCTTCTTACCAGTAGTAGACATTTTATCTAGGGTATGGTATACTTAAGGATTTGAGACAGTTGTCAAATGATAAACGTTTTCATTTTCATTACTTTGAGAGGTAAAAGATGAGAGCTGTAACAAGGTACTTACTTGGATGTAGAATAATAGCTATGAGGATAGATACAATACAAATACTATTTATTTTCTAAAATAAAAGCCTCTTTCAGTCAGTTAATAAAAACTCAGAATAGATGCACATACAGAGTCTATTTCTCACTTGCTTTTGATATATAAGAACTGAAGAAAACCTATAAATAAAATTGCACAAATGCAGGAACAAATCAACAAGGTTGAATACAACTAAACTCTCCATGCCAAATACCTACAGTTAAAAAGAAATGTTTTAATAATAGATCTATTCTATTAATAACTTTAAAAATGATATTTTTGAAAATAAGAAAAACTTTGCTTTTTGGGACTGTTATTTTGTCTGAAGAAAATGATTTCTTCCCCTAAACCCTAATATTTAGGCATTAGGAAAAATTAAAAGGAAAAATATTATCAAGCTATAAATAAATAACTTATATTTAGGCATTAGGAAAAATTAAAAGGAAAAATATTATCAAGCTATAAATAAATAACTTAAAATCTGAATGAATGTTTCACCCATCTTTGTTCCATAGCCATGACTAACCATAGGTTAAAAGTCAACTGTTTTAATGCTATCAACCATACCCACCAGATCTGCCTTCATTGCTTCTCCATCATCCTTTAGTGAAGAGTTATGTCTTCAAACTATAGTTAGATCTACCTGTAATAAATGTTTATGATTATGATAAGTGTATGATGTGTATGTGTATGTTTGGGGGAAAATAGATCTGGGGAATGAAGACTGAGGTAAGTTTATAAGGAATAAATATGGAATACAAAGGAAAAATCTAATTAGTTTTTTTAAGTTTATTTTTTGAGATAATTCCATGGGTAATTATTTGACCATATTATTAAGTACAAAACAAATATAATAATTTAAAAAAAAAGGGGGATGGAGGGCAGACTTCCAGTTTCAAAATGGTAAACATTTGATATGATCTCCCCTTTTACACTAAATTCATAGAAATTAAGGGAAATATATATTAAAAATAAATAAAATAGCCATAGTAAAAAACAAACAAAAAAAGAATTGCAGAAATAGTAATTGACCTTTCAAAAATACAAGCAGACAAGAGAAAGGTCAGAGTCCAAGTTTCTCTTGGGAAAGTTCTAACCTAGGAGGTAAGACCATCAACACAAGCACTCCATGCCTCGAGATAAAATCTAGGAAAAGGAGTTAGACCCAGGTGCAACTGACAGGATGATTAGTTGGAGTACCACAAAGGGAGGAGCCAGGCAAGTCAACCCTAAAGTATCTCTCTCCTCCCGCTCCTGTAAGACAAATAGTATCTACCTCCCTTCAGGAAAGATGAATATGGACACCAGTTGCAGAGAAATAGGGTAGCATGCTAGAGGGCTGGTGACACTGAGAGGAACGAGGAGCATTCCTAACCCAGAAGACCTTCATCAAGTCTTTCTGGTTGTAACCTCCAGGCATAACACCCTTCAGCAGATTTAGAGAGAATGTGGTAGAAGAAATATTTCAAGCGGTAACAACCTAGCATTCTCCAAAACTTTGCAGAGACATGAGACTTCAAAAGGGCCACGAGTGCCACACAAAATTAGAAACACAAAGACTAGATGATGAAATCTTAGATATCAAGTTAAAGAGGCAAGTCTTGAGGCCACTAGAGAGAAAAGACAGATTCCTTACAGGATAATAAAAACAGATTTCATCAGCATACTGCTTGCAATGACACAACAGAACAAAACACTGAGTGAAAAAAACTTTGAACCTGAAATTCTATACCTGGTCCAATTAACGGGTAAACAAAGCCATTTTCAGAGAAAACAGTAATTGAGAATTTGATGCCCTTGTTTTGCAATTCTGTATGAGTTTAGTTTAACATTAAATATGTAAATAAGTTTATATATTTCAGATATAGTATATAGCTATCCTACCGTTAGGCCTCCTGCCAATTGCCTACTATGTGTGCATGTATATGTTTGTTTCTTTGCAACTAAATTGATTCTTTGGGAGCTACACTCAGTTTGTTCCTTCGGCTCATATGCTGATTTTCTACCCATTCCCCTGTGCCTCCCCACCAACTTACAAACAATGATCTAAGTTTTAACTTTACGTGAAAGCTAATGTCTCTGGCCGAATCTCCTGTCTGTAAAGCCCATCCTTCTGCAATCTCACATGTCTGCCAGACTTGAGTCTCCACCTCTCCCAATTTGGTTCATTCAAATACCACTTAAACCTTGGTTAGGACAGATTGAAACTTTTAGTAAAACACACAAGATTATATGTTCTTTTAGAGTTTTAGGCTATAATGTGTCAATAATAAATCAGAAGAAATAAAAGAATCCTTAATTTCTTTAAATTTAAATGTTAACCTTGCAATTTATTAGTTGTGTGACTCAGGGCAAGTTTTACTAAACGTGCCTAAACCTGTTTTTATAAAATGAGAAGAATACCTTTTTTTTTTTTTAATTTATTATTATTATTTTTAATTAATTTATTTAATTATTTTTGTCTGTGTTGGGTCTTCGTTTCTGTGCGAGGGCTTTCTCCAGTTGCGGCAAGCGGGGACCACTCTTCATCGCGGTGCGCGGGCCTCTCATTATCGCGGCCTCTCTTGTCGCGGAGCACGGGCTCCAGACGCGCAGGCTCAGTAGTTGTGGCTCACGGGCCTAGTTGCTCCGCGGCATGTGGGATCCTCCCAGACCAGGGCTCGAACCCGTGTCCCCTGCATTGGCAGGCAGATTCTCAACCATTGCGTCACCAGGGAAGTCCCAAGAATACCTTTTTTACCCAAACGTCATTGTGCAGAATAAATGACATAATATACTTAATGACATAATATATTTAAGGAGCCAGACAATACTAGGCTGTCAATAAATGTGAATTTTCTCCAATTCCTCCCTCTTAACAGCAGTGCAAATTCTGCTCATAGAGAAATGTGAATTTATTTATCCTTGAAAACTAATTTGAGAAATAGAAATAAAATTTCATTTTTCAAGTCCATGAATAAAGAAAAGTTTAAAATGAATACACAAGATGATATTTTAATTTACCCATGTTGCCATCTGTGAATGCCTATTTAAAATCAAATTATCAAATATTTGAGTACGTAACATACATAAAACACTCCCAATATATTTATACGTATAGTTATATAATATAGTTGTGTAACTGAAGTATTTAATCAGAACACTTGTTTGTTAATTTACAATGAGAAATATTGTCAATCTAGTTAAGTGGGACATATTTTTCAGTTTGGCCTGACCAGCACATTCTCTTCTGGGAGGCAAATCTACTGGGAAAATCAAAGTATCAGAATATTCTCTAGTGAGCATGAAATCAGAACGAAAGGCATTAGTTATGGAGTTCCAATGTACCCAGTGTTTATTCCCTACAATGGGTATCTATAGCTGGCTTATCCAAAAACTAGAGGCGACCTCTCACCTTCTCCTTAGCATCATGCTGTTTTTTTACTATGGGAGGTCAACTTTGGGACTCTACTTGTTTCTGCTTCTGTGGCTGAATTGTTCTTTCTCTACTTTTGTTTTGCCTTCAATCAAGTTTCTGGAACTATCTAATGAAGAGTGAACTTTAAATTTTGAAGCAGGAGAAACTTCCAATTAGAAAGTGGCATGCAGCTTTTCCGCATTCTGATGTGGAAGTTGGGTGGGCCCTTTACACTTGTACACAAGTAGCTTTCCAATATTCTTGAGGAGAGTCCTGAATGTGGGGAAGCAGCCCCCATCAGAGGTCTGACACTGGGCTTAAGTGTATATAAATATAAATATAAAATTGTATAAATTTGGTTTACTAGCAAGACAGCTTCCGCAGAGCTGAAGATAGTTTCTCTTAAATCTGGATTCAGCCTATCCTCTACCAGAAAATTATTATTTTGGTCTTAGAAGTTGTGTTTATAATTTTTGTTTAAGAATTCGTTCCTGGGGACTTCCCTGGTGGTCCAGTGGCTAAGACTCCGTGCTCCCAATTCACGGGGCCTGGGTTAGATCCCTTGTCAGGGAACTAGATCCCACATGCGGCAACTAAGAGTTCGCATGCTGCAACTAAAGATTCCACATACCGCAACTAAAAGATCCCGCAAGCCACAGTGAATATCCTGCATGCCGCAACTAAGACCCGGCATAGCCAAATAAATAAATAAATTTTTTTTAAAAAAATGAATTTGTTCCCACACAGGCGGGTGATGAAATCATATTATATGTGCAGTTACAACTTTCCTTTGCCTCACCTTGAGGGCAAGACTGGAAGCAAACTGTATTGAATTTGGTGCATTGACATCTGGACTATAATGCAGCCCTTTCACATAAAGTATTATTTGAGATGGAGTTGGGCAAACACCATGACTGTTTCGAGTAGTTGGCGGAACCAGATCCCATTAGTGTAAAGGATGCGGATTATCCCGTGTTAAGAACGGAATTCTCACTCACAGGCACTGTTTGTGTATATGTGTGTGTGTTGACACATGCCCCGCGGAAGTCCTATGGTTGCGGTGCAGGGACTTGGATGTATAGTTGGGCTTTGGGTTCTAAGAGTAGCTACTTATGATGGCAGCTGTTAGTAAATGATTATAAACTAGTGGCCCATAGTCCCATTGAAACCCATAAAAAAGTTTGATTTGGCCATGGCAGTGTCATTTAAAAAAAAAAAAAAAAAAGAATCAGGTACCAGTGTTGAAAAATAAAGTTTCATTTAAAAATATGACTTTCAGAATTTTCTTGCAAAATCAGATCTGGCAAAACTAAGTCTTTGTTCCCACAGGTCAACAATCAGTTGGCTCTAAATAGCAGCTTCTCCCTTTAAATCGGGCGTGTACTAGCCAGTTCACCACCACTCTCACCCATATTATTCCTGATATTGCAGCCAAATGTCATGGCCACTTTTCTTACCACACAGCCTTCACACCTTTCCATTACCAGCCAGACCTCTGTTGACATTTGAGTTCACAACTGCTACGCCACTCAAGCCTTGCAAAGGTCCTAGCAGGGTCTCAACCATCTTATGGAGAATTACAAGAACAGTGTCCCCTCCTAGGAGCTGGGTAGTTAGAGGCAGAGTGGCAGTCTGATCAACTTCACTAGCAGCAAAGGTAACAAATATCCCCTTGGCCAGCAGGATGGGAAGGCTGCAGAGGGGGACCAGACTGCAGCAAAGCTCCTAGTCACACGCGAGGCAGGATCCTGGACACTCTCCAAACAGTGTGGTAGATAAGTGGGTGCTAATATCTGGCAAGTGGATAGACAGTCTTTTCCCGTAATTATCTGGACACAAAAATTTTTGGTCATCTTCACATTTACCTACAACCATTTTCTCACTTGTTTTTCACTCAGTCTTAACTTCTTGAGAAGGCATGTTGCCAGGCTTTGGCTTTAAAAAGAACAGAAATCAAGCAATTTTCCTTTGGAGTCAGTAAATAAGGGAAAAAAATAAAAACAGTAACAAAATTAATGGCTACAGGGTATCACCGATTCAGATATGGGTCACACCTTCTCACATCTTAAAACTTATACTTTCCTCTGTTGTCATGAATGTTTAATCTGTATGAATATTTTGCACACATGTATAATAGAATTGTATAGAAGAGAATTCTGGGACTTCCCTGGCAGTCCAGTGGTTAAGACTCCGCGCTCCCAACGCAGGGGGCATGGATTTGATCCCTCGTCTGGGAAGATCCTGCATGCTGCATGGCGCAGCCAAGAAAGAAGAGAATTCCGTATGTTAGAAAATTGACAATATATAAGTCTGTATGTTTGTATTTGCATTTGGAAGGATCTGCTGCCCTGCAGTTCAAGACTGAGCATTTTGACAGGAGGGGAACTATCTGAATTGGGTGTAATGTGGAAGTGGGGTGGGTATCCTCTGTTTGGAAGGAACTGCTTAAACACAAGAGGTGAAGCTCCAGCTGAACATCATTATCCAAGGAGAAGTAGTATTTCAGTTTTGATGGAAAGTCACTAAAGAGTCATTGTGAACTCAAACTGTGCAATGTCGTACAGACTACAACGTGTCAGAAAAGAATAAGCAAAGGATAACAAGGCTTCTGTGTGTTGGGTTATTTTTAACAAATTCATTCTATTGATGTGACTAGTTTTTAATTTATTTTATAATTATGAAAAGTACCTATACAAAATGTCTACTGATTATAAATTTTGTGTAATCTATAAGTATACGGTAAATGAAAGTGCAGCACATGCAGAGAAACAAGTGCTTTTATAAGTGTAAACAGAGAGAGGAAATAGCTGGATAATAGAAAGTGTCCATGTGCAACTTTACAAAATAGTGTCAAATGGCTCCCCAATGTACTTTATCAATTTATATTCCCATCAGTAGTATGTGAGAGTTCCTGTGTCCATCCATGGTTATTTCTGTCATTATATCTCAAGTACCTAGCACAATGCTGAACACATAGTAGGAGGATAAGTGATGTCTGATGAATGAATGAATGAATGAATGAGGACCACGGTTTGTTTACCATTGGGATAGTCCAAAACACAGGCCCAGCACCAGCTCCAACAAAAAGCAAGTAGGGGCAGATCCAGCATTACACAAGTGTCTGCTCAGAGAAGCAAAGTAGAACATACTACCTGGAAAGTATAGTGGCAAGAAAACAATCAAATCCCAGGTGAGAAAAAGGTAACAGAAGATGGCCAAGGCATGACAGGTAGGCAGTAGGCAATATGCAGAGATCCAGGCAGCAATGTGACTACCTCTGTGAGTTCTTACCAGTGGGAACCTTAACTCTGAAGGCAAGACCCCAGTTTCTGGAAGGCAGTATCAGAGAAACTATGGGCTTTTAGGGGGGAAAGAGAGTAGGATGCAAAGGACTTTAAGGAGGATGGGGCATTGAGTGGAACCGGAAAAAATCCCAGAACTAGAAATCAGAGTGGGTCTGCCAGACCATGTATGCCTTTATTCTCAGCCCTAGACCCACAGTGTTCACAGATGTCAATATATTTCTGGCTGTAGTTCAAGATCCATGGTGTCAATCTTAAAATATTTCTTTCCTGTTCATAATTCATTTTACCCTGGCCTTCTCACTGACGGCCATCATTTGTATTCCATTCCTTTCTCTGTCTAATCTTTCCTGCTTTGTAATTCAGTCATGTACTCCTGGCTGCCATCTTTAATACCAAATTGTGGCTTCCCAATTTTAGCTCAATCCACCGATGTGTTTATTCCAAGTTAATCTGCTAGTATTTACTGTCCTCCTCACACACTTTATTGTCTATGGGATATTTCTGTATCATCTTCCTTGTATTACTCACTTCAGGAAGGATTATTTTCCAGTACAATGGCAGGGGAAAGGGAAACCAAATGATGATCAGATATTGGGAACACAAAAGAATTCTAAATTTATCTAAAGTTCTGAGAGAAAGAATACCTACAGTAGTGGCTCAACATTCATTGACTTCAACAGTGCTAGGACTATGTTTTCCAAAGAAGTAGGCACACAGTATCAGGAAGTCAAAACACAGTCACAGAATATTATGATGGTGAAACAATGCAAATGATAACATTGTCCACAGTCTTCCATCTTTGTTCTATGCGTCCTATAATAAGGATATAACATAACATTGTTTCTTTGTGTTTCCCTAGTGTCCCTATATACTGAAGAGATAGGGTTAAATTTTATTCTTTAATTGGATCACATTAATTTTTAATTTGATGGTTAAAAAGTTCAAAGAATGTGCAATGCATAACCATATTTAATAGGCACATAAATATCAATTAATGAAGGGAGAAATTTTACTTACCTCTGAAAGCATTGCTGATTTAACTGAGGGACTTGAACTTTAGCTATACTCAGAGATATGTACTTCATTGGTCTGCTGTATGTCTGGACACTATGAGCTCTTTCACAAATTTCCCTAAATCAATAGTTTCTTGGAATATTGACAAATGAAATATTCACTACCTTCACTCCTTTCCTGGCACTCATAGGGCATATCTGAAATATTGCACAAGCATTTGTACCACCAATACAATGTTACAGATCTCAAACATTAAGTACATAGGATGCAGAATTAAATTGAGAATTTTTGATCAGTCCTATTCTACAAAATCCAAGCTCATGCCTACTACCATGCAGTAGGCACTGGTTGGGATTCAGGTCTCACAGTCTCTCCTTGGTCTGTAGAATCTATGAGCTGGGTCTCACCATGAGGTCAACAAGTGTCTCTTTAACACGCTACATTTCCCATCCTTTTCACTGTTGGAACCCAATGAGATTATCCATTAAAAGAATGACACTGAACCTGGCACACAGTAAGCCATTGGTTCATTCATTTATTCATGCAACAAATATTTATTCCTACAAGTATTCCTAATGCGGGAACCTAACACTATGGTCTGTGCTGGAACTCAATCTAGAATATGTTATACATGTATCTTAAAAATTTGCATGCTACCATGTGGATATACAGATCTATCTATTGAGAGAGAGAGAGACAGAGAGACAGAGAGAGAGAGGGAGAGAGAGAGAGAATGTATATTCTTCTTAGTCAGGAGTAGAATATTTTGTAACTGAATAGCCTTGCCCTTGGATATCTTAGAAATTACTTAAAGGAAGGGAAAGAAGAAATATAAGGAGGAGGAGGAAGTGAGAAAAAGAAAGAGGAAGAGAATGAGGAGAAGAAAACACTAATCCAATGGTATTTTGAAATGCTTCCTTTCTGTTTTTATTTTCTTTACAGTCTGGTTTTTTTATTTTTAACTAATTGATATACATTCTAGTTTTCTTGTTTTGTTTTTATCTTCTCAAATTTTTCCAATTATCATGTATAACTTTAGAGAGTATGCAAAAAATATATATATACTGGAAAAACTGAAGAAACAAGATAACTTTGAAGTTACCAGTTATCACCAGAGCCCAGCTGGGCCCTTAGATACACTTGGTGTATGGGCCTAGGAGAGCCACCCTCTTTGGCAAACTGTAGTCTGCTGACCTTGGCAGCTGAAGTGAGGGTTGCTGCCTGAGGCACAGGCATTATGAGGTAATAACAACAGGTAAAATTAAATGAGGGTGATGACAACCAAGAAATAGATTAAAACCATCCCAGGATACTTTCAATCTACTAAAAAAGGAGTAGGATGACCGGAAAGCGTTAATAGTCAAAGGCAAGATGTCCTCTGCTCTCAAATCAACCACAGCGAGGAACCAGACAAATAGATCATAAATCTTGTCCAAAGAAAAGAAATAAGGAATTCAGATCTTCCTTATCTGAAAACTCTCTCATCTGTTCTCCACTATTTATTCATCAATTTACATCCTTACTTGGATTTTAAAATAATTTAAGATATCTCTTTCATTTCCTCTGGAAAGGGATGTGCATTAATAATTTATGCCTTGCCTCCCTTTTTTTTGAAAAGCAGTATAGCAATGTTTTTAATGGAATAATTGCCAAATGGTCCTGACACAGCCACTTGTGTATACACAAGCTCACATTAGGCGTGACAAATGCAGAATGATATGTAGAAACTAACTTCGGCAAAAATCCTGACGTGTGACATGTGCCATTATAGGAAACTTGCCTAACACAGCACGTATGCAACTAGAGAGTTTGCCTTAAGAAAAGTGCTATGGGTACATATATTTTGCTATTTCTTCTGAAAAGTGCTTTGAAAATATTCATTTACGTCACACAATACAGACTTGTATCCAGAGAGGTATGTCAAAGTAAATTATGCATTAGAAATATTTGCCAAAAGAATAAATCACTTTTTCTTAGATCAGCCTACTATCTAAAAGTTTCTCCCTCACATTGCAGAAGGATAAATATTACAAGGTGAAAAGGAATATATACTTTCTATAATGCTTGTATACAGTCTTCCTAGAAGAGAAAGCTGAGACATTTGGGGGATCTTTCTATAACCTTTTTTAATACTGGTTATATAAATGCATATATTTCAACTAAATTATGGCCAATGTTCAAACTAAGGATGAAATAATCAGTAAGATTTGTAACATTGTTTTTCTGCCTCCAAGTCTCAAAATTAAGTTTTCCCTTGATTAGACCTCTTAGTTCAATAAGTATTTATTGTTTTATTACTGAAAAATGATATATATAAGATCTTATGCTAAAAGGTAACACAGAAAATGCAAATACAAAAAATAAGCAGATGTCTTTCCTTGTAAACTAGCACTCAGTTGGAGTTTCTATAAATATTGCAAACCAGAGTGGCAGACTTTTCTATATTAATATCTCTCACGGGGGTGGGGGGAGTAGAGGGTTGGAAAGCCTTAGCTTAAACCGTTTAAGTACTCCAAACAAGGCATGATTTTCCACTTAAGCAATACTTCATTTTCAATGGAGACAATGAAACCTGCTTAATCCATACTACCACTGGAGAGTTTTAAAAAAAGATGTTGTTTAAGAATCGGAACCTGCTGTATAAAAAAATAAATAAAATAAAATTCAAAAATTAAAAAAAAAAAAAAGAATTGGAGACAATCAGAAACAGAAAAATAGAATTGACTGATTCCTATAGAAAAGTTGTTATCTTGCCAGGGTTGCTTTTCTTAAAAGGAAATACATTTCCCTTACTTCTGTAAATGATATTTAGGGAAAGAGGGTTAGCAAATAGGTCCCCTAAACCTTGGAGCTCATAGCTGGCCTCTAGTTTTACATTTCTGGTATTAAATTCCTCATTCTGAAAGCCGTACATATGTTCATAGGTTGTTGGTTGAATAATAGAAGGTGGAGAGGAAATCCTTCCTCCTCTTTTTAAAACTCTTCAATTCTAGAATTATTGTCTCTCCAACTACTCCTCTCTTTTCTACATGATGTCAAGGCCAAATGCTTTCCACCTGGAGGCCTTTGTTAACATCCTCATAATCCCAAGGAGAGGTTCCTCCTTATTCAAATCTCAGATGGCAAGGAAGAAGACAGAACTCCTGGTGACCCAACTCTATTGCAATTCAAGAGTAGAAATATAGGTCAAGAGGAAGACAGCATCCTGCCTTCAGATGCATCTTGCAGGGAGGCAAGGGTGTGGAGCACAGAGAAAAGCACCTCACCCACGTAAACAAAGCTGATGAGGGTGCGCTCAGCAGCTCAGGAACTTCCGCAGCCAACATCTGCTATGACACCTATGTTTATAGCTATAGCAATGGCACCATGTCAAAAAGGATTAGTTCACTGTCACAATTCATTAAAGGCCAGCCTTGTTATGAAAAAATGTAAGCTAGGACTTTTTTTTCCCACCTTTATTGAAGTGTAATATTTATCTTGCATAACTGAAAAACAAAGAACACTTTACAAATTTATGTGTCATCCGTGGTATAGGCTATGCTAATCTCCGTCTGGTTCCAATTTTAGTATATTTGCTGTGGAAACAAGCACTAGGCTTGCTCAGATTTTTATTTGGGGTGCTTGTATTTTTTAAATTATTATTTTGATATTATTTAGATCTGAAAAATCATCAAGTCCCCAATTAACACACAAACACACACACACACACACACACACACACAGAAAAACAAAACAAAACACAAATAAGAATATAATAGTGGCTATCTTTACATGACTTCTAAATTTTTAACTTATTTTGATTATCAGTATTGTCTGAAGTTTCTGTAATGAGCATTTATTTACTATCTAGAGGTTAAGAACAAACACAAAATTTCTTTTTCCTCCAAAAAATTTGGTTATCCCATATCAAGTGATTTTCTTCTTTCTATTTTAATGTAATTTTTCAAATGTTTACAATAGATACATAGAATAAGAAAAAAGTAATAATTATTTTATTCCTAAAAAGACTTTGGTGATGAAATTGTTTATTTTTTTAGCCTGAATGCTGGGAGCATAAAAAGATGGAATTTAGGAGACCAGCACAATAAAAAGGCTTAAATACTCTATTAAAAATGATGAATCAGCAAAGGCAGAAGTATTACCTTACCAGTGTAGAAGGATGTTCTGGGCCCAGCTGGGTAAGCTATAGTTCACACTTAGGCAAATTCACCACTTGTACTAACGTGAGCTGCTAGACCAAGTCCTACCCTCCATCTGGCCAGAAAGACGGACAGCTAGAAAGCATTTGAAACGGAGATAGCAAGCCCAATTTATTCGTAGTATCAAGCCCTGTTCCATGAACTGTCTGATCACTTATATAATGTTAATTTGAGTTAGAAATTAAGGTAAAAGGCCCAGAAATAACTTCAGGAAATTTGCAGGCCCTACACCACCAGAATGTGCAAATCACTTCATCTCCTGGACCAAACTGTTTATTCATTAGTAAAATAAATATTTCTATGGTCTTTCTCAATTCTAATAGTCTATGATGTGTATTGTTTCATAATAAATGAACTTACTCATATGCAGGAAATTCCTGTCCTCTAATTTCATTCTGGGAAATATTTGACCAAAGTGAAATTGATTTCGGAGAGGCAGCAGTGAGCGGTGGCGTGAAGCGAGATCTTAGCTCCCTGCCCAGGAATTGAACCTGGGTGGCCTGGATGAAAACCAGGAATCCTAACCGCTAGACCAGCAAGGGCTAAAGGCTAGAAGCAAATTTTCCCTGGCTCTTGCCCCCCATGAAAAATGTATTTCTCGAGGATGCAAAAACTGTAAAAAATAGGTACAAAGTTTATTATTAGAGACACAGTACAACAACAAGTGGGAGAGCACACAGAGAAACAGATGGTTTAGCTAAAACAGAAGGCAGAGATGCACACCCAGAGAGACAGAGTGTGTCTCATTTATACAGGGCAGTTCTTTCAGGTCTTTGTTTACCTTTGGCCAATTATCTGGTTTCTTTTTCCACACCTGACCTGCCCTAGGACCCTTCCCAACATGGGTGTGCCACTTTTTCCAAGATGGATTCCAGCCCAGATACCTATGGGGGGGGGCCGTTGGCATCACATATTATGGGATGGTGCCCCTTACTTTTTGAACCCCAAGGAGCCTTTCTGTGCATGTGTAGTGTCCCTTGCCCCAGGATGGGAAATATATGACCTCTTGATGCTTTACTCAAACAAGGTTTAGCCCCTCTCTGTTCCTGCCATGACTGTTATCTTAAAGTGTCATCAGAAGACAAAGCCTGGCTATTTACCCTGTTTCTGTTGTTACTTCTATTTCGAAGTGTAAACAAGAGGCTGGTTGTAAATATCTAACCTGGAGCCCACCTATCTCCTGTCTCAGGAAATGCAAACAGGAGGCTAGTTGTAAGTGTCCAGCCTGAAGCCCACCTTTTTCTCGCCCCAAGAAATGTAAGCAGGAGGCCAGTTTTAAATGCCTAGCCAGAGCCCATGGATCTGCTGCCTCAAAATTAGTAGAGAAAAAAATTGTTGATGAATAGTTATCATATAGACATAATAAAGCAGCTATCAGAATGTAATTTTAGTTGTGGTTCTTAAAGGAAAAATTCTTTAATGTCCACCCAAAATACTGCACAATGTTCTTTATGAGGGAAAACCCCAAAGTAGGCATCATTCAGCTAAGGCAGCAACCCTTAGAAATTCCTTTATTTTTGTTCTGAAGTGCCAAGCCAATAACATCATGTTGATGAAATCTTCAAACTTTGTCCCTCGGTGCCATCATGACAACATGCAAACATTTTAGCAGTGTGTACATTAATAACTGTTGTCACCTGCATAATTTCTCTAGGAGTTTGCCTACTAATCTTACCACTCACTTAAGCAGTTGTGAAACTGTTGATGTATGTAGTTATTTTTTAAAAGCCCCAAGAGAGTAATTATACTATAAGGGTAGGTGGATACATATAATTCGGAATTTTGACTCAGAGATCCCTACCTAGAAACTCCCTGACAATGAAACTTTGTCAGAGAGACAAATGCTCTTATATATACAGGAGAGACCACAGTGCCTGGAGAAGAGAGGGTGTAGTCACCCCAAAAAGAAGCGGTGGTGCTTTGGTTGCAAAGCCCTGGGGCAAATGCCAAAAGCTGGTGTTTTTCTGCAGCTTTCTTCCCTTTGCTTGTAGCCTTCCAAATGCTGCGCACACTCACCCACAGTAAAGTCTGAAATTATGAAAATCCCTGGGAATGAAATTGAGAATTTAACAGTTTCTCATTTTCAAAGAGCAAAGAATCTTTTTTTATAGAGAAAAGGCAGTCATTTTTCAGTGGATTAATAAATCCTTTCATTCTTATCTGGAAAAAGGCCTCTTAGAAGTTGTTTGATCTTTCATATTCTTTTAGCTAAACTAGACAATTGAACGTTGATGTGTGATTTAGACATCTTTTTCTCCTGCCATTGGAGCTAATGCTGTTGACTCATTTTGTTGCCAAAGGTGAGTTCATATGCCTGATGCACAGCGAGGCCAAATAAACCCAAACGTCAGAATATGCAGCAGAGAAAGGACCGTGCAAGGGGAACAGGTGGCTGGTGCTCAAAAGACCTGAACTCTCCTACGGGTTTCAGGGAAGAGTTTTTGTAAGCAGAATTTTGGGGGAGGGCTGCAGGGTGTGTGACTTTCTTCTGGTTGGTTGGTGGTGGGGTAACAGGGCAGTGTTCCCACAACCTCAATCCTGAACCTTCTGCTTCAAATTGGTCTGGAGTCTCTGCATGTACTTACCATCCTCCACCTGGATGGGGGGCCTTAGTTCTAGAAGAACTCAAATGTGTACTGTTATGTGCATTCCTTGAGGGGGGAACTAGGATTCTGCTTTCTTGCTGCACTATTGTTTCTTGACTGCTTTTCCTTTGTTTCTGCATTCTCTCATTTCCCTAATCACAAACTGTTTGAATCTGCCCTTTGGAGCTCAGGGAAGTTCTAGGAGGCTGAAGCCTTTTTCCTGCAAACAAGAAGTGGGGGGTAGGGGAGGTGGGGACAGTGACACAACAAGGCTTTTGTACCTGGGAGGGTCCCACAGGGTCCTGCTCGGTTTCAATTTGAGGAAACCACCATGAGACCCTCAGGGGAGGAACCACTGGTTGTTATTACTAAGTTGAGCAAGTTTTAAAACTAGTAACATGGAGAGAAAATGTCTAAAGTGTGAGTCAATCCTCTTCTTTTTTCTGAATAAGGACTTAAACTGTATTATAATTATAAGTGTGATCTAAAAAGGGGAGGGGATTATAAACCAAGTTGTAAGCATTAAGCTGGATATAATACAGCTGCTTCAAGTCAGATCTAGCTATTCATTTAAGACCCCAACAGGCATAAATATACTCATCTGGGAGGGAGTCATGCTCTGAATGATGAGTTCATGCTAAAGGATTCATCCAGATTATACACTCTAAAAACTGACACGTCGGTAAAGTTTCTCAAATATGATTTGATACACATATCTCCTCCTTGGTCTGCAAAGTCCAGCTCTTTTGAGATTCTTCTCCAGCCTGAGACTAAATTAGCCTTTTCCTTCTCCTTGCCCCCATAGTACATCATAGATTTGAAACCAAGCAGGACCCTGTGGAGTCATCCTGGGTACAAAAGCCTTTCCTTTTCTAGATTGTAGGAAAAAGGCTTCAGTCTCCTAGACCTTCCCTGAATTCCAAAGGGCAGTTTCAAACAGTTGCAAGTCAGGGAAGTAAGGGAATGCAGAAACAAAGGAAAAGCAGTCAAGAAACAATAGTGCAGCAAGAAAGCAGAATCTTAGTTCCTCCTCAAGGAATATACATAACACTATACCTTTGAGTTCTTCTACCGGAACTAAGGCCCCCACCCAGCTGGAAGATGGTAACTGGACGCTGAGACCCCAGACTGGTTGGAACCAGAAGGCTCAAGATTGAGATTCCTAGAACACTGCCCTGTTACCTCACCACCAACCAACCAGAAGAAAGTCACATACTCTGCAGCCCTCCCCCCAGATTTTGCCTATAAAATCTCTTCCCCAGGGGTTTCCCTGGTGGTGCAGTGGTTGAGAGTCTGCCTGCCAATGCAGGGGACACGGGTTCGAGCCCTGGTCTGGGAAGATACCACATGCCGCGGAGCGACTGGGCCCGTGAGCCACAACTACTGAGCCTGCGCGTCTGGAGCCTGTGCTCCGCAACAAGAGAGGCCGCGATGGTGAGAGGCCCGTGCACCGCGATGAAGAGTGGCCCCCGCTTGCCACAACTAGAGAAAACCCTCGCACAGAAACGAGAACCCAGCACAGTCATAAATAAATAAATAAATAAATAAAAATTTTAAAAAAAATGCCACACAACATACTGTCCTTACAGAAATTGAACTATAAAAAAAAAAGAAAAAAATCTCTTCCCCGACAATCATTAGGGAGTTTGGGTTTTTTGAGCATGAGCCACCTGTTCTCCTTGCTTGGCCCTGCAATATACCTTTCTCTGCTCCAAACTCCAATGTTTCCATTTGTCTGGCCTCCCTGTGCATTGGGCACACAAACTTGGGTTTGGTAACAGATTCTGTTGCCAAAATCTTGGCTTTCTGTGCACCGATGCCAAACAGAAATACGAGACAAAGTTATGGAGGAGAAAGAAAGAGTGGCTTTATTTCTTTACCAGGAAAAGAGGGAACACAACTAGCAACTCAAGAACTGTGCCCACTTCACTGAGGAATAGGGAGAGGTTATAGAGTCAGGACTCGTGGTCAGAGGTATGTGATAAGGATCAAGGGAGTAAGAGTCTTGTGTTCTTCTTTCTTCCACAAAGTTTCAAAAGGGTGGGGTTGCTGGCAAGATTAGGGGGTGTGCAGGGTCTCAAGTGGTCAGGTCTTCTAATCTTGACGAGCTTCTCTGGTCCCTTTAATCTGACCTCAGGTGGTTTCCTGGCTGCTCCTCCCTTGATTAGCAACTGTTCGAATCTGCCCTTTGGAACTCAGGAAAAGTCATGGAAGCTGGAGTCTTGCCTACGAGAAACGGGGGACAAAAAGGCCCCTGTGCCCAGGAGCCGCACAGGGCCCTGCTTGGCATCAATTCTTCTGTTATAATCATAGTTAATACATATAGTGTTTACTATGTGCTAGACATTGTTCTAGGTTCTTTAGATAAAAGAACCTATTAAATCACTTAAACTTCAAAGTAACTCTATGAGGAAGGTTCTATTATTTTCCCCATTGAGCAAATAAATGTTAAGTAACTCTTCAAAGGCCATGCACCCAGTAAATGAAATAACTGATTTGGAACCCAGGCAATTTGGATTAAAAGTCTATGCTCTTAACCACTATGCTAACTATTTCACTGGATTTTAACAGTCTCTTTACATTGTAGGTAATTGTGATATTATGATTTATAATAAGAAATATATAGTTGGTCTTCATCCCCATTTCTGGTACAAGAGATCTTAAAACCCTAGGAATTTCCTAAGTGACTAGTGCCATAAAAGTGTCTTTTGTTATGTTAATGAGTGGCTTTTGGGAAGCCCTTAGATCACCTAAGGGTGGGGTCTGGTTGCCAGGGGAACCAACCACATGATTAGAAGTTTGGATCCTTTAATCCCACCTCCTGACCTCCAAGGAGAGGAGAGAGGCTGGAGATAGAGTTCAATCATCCTAGGCCGGTGATTTAATCATTCAAGCCTGTTGTGATGAAAAGGAAAGGGTTCCGAGAGCTTCCATGAACCAAAACACTTCCACATCGTCTGTGCCAGGTCCCAAACTCCATGAGGACAGAAGCTACTTTGTTTAGGACCTTGCCCTATGTATCTCTTCTTCTGACTGTTACTGCATATTTTAAAAAATATCCTTTGTAACAAACTGGCAATCTAGTGAGTAAACTCATTTCCTGAGTTCTGTGAGCTGCTCTCACAAATCAGTCAAACCCAAGGGGGGTGCGCATGGAAACCTCTGATTTATAGCCAGCAGGTCAGAAGCATGGGACAACCTGGACTTGCAATTGGCATATGAAGTGGAGGGCAGTCTTGTTGGACTGAACTGTTAATCTGATGCTATCTCCGGATAGATAGTGTCAGAATTGAATTGAATCATGGGATACCCAGCTGGTGACAGAAAATTGCTGGATGGTGTGGGGAAAAAACCCACACAATGGAATTGGGTAAAGAATAATAGTCCTCCTTAAGAACTGACTGTTCATTCCTTCAGGATAGGTATTATAACTTTCTCATCCGTATATCTTCACTGCTGAGCTTAATAGATTTTGTTGAAATGAATTGCAAACTCCTTACAGACTAGGATCTTTATTCTTTTTACACTCAGAGTATTCAGTGTACTTTGAATGCTCTGCACACTAGGAATGATAAATAAACATAGATAAAGAAATGAACTTATCGCCTTATGAATAGGGTAAATTTTAAAGAGAAGGGTAGCAAGTGCTGTAAAATATAAAAATATAAATGGAATTTATTTCAGAAACTGTTAAGGATTAAAAAGTCAGCAAATCTGACTCCTTTTCAAAAGTTCAATTCTTCTTTCTCCTTAGCAAACTCTCCAATAATTCACTTCTCTTAAAACCATATTTCCATCATCTTATGCACTTATAAACTTTTTCCTTGGAATTCTTAACCATTCATGGCTTAGATGAGCAATTCTGAGCCTTTTATCCTCCTGGGCACCGAAGCTGTTCCTTGGGTAAGGCGAACACATAATTACCATCCGTAGGGCTCACTAAAAGTACGTTAACCTCCACAAAAATTTTTTAAGTCACTTACGTGACTCCCCATCTCCTCCTCTCATCCCATCCCCAGTCCTGGGAATCACTATCTAAAACCACTTCTTATCTTCCCCTTGCTTGTTACTGGCTTTTATTCTGTTTTGAAGAGCTAATAACCTTTTTCCATTTTTCTATTCTGTTAATTGAAAAAAAAAGTACAACCTTAAATTTGAGAGTTATGTTTTATTTGGGGGCATTATTGAGGACTATAGTATGGGAAGGCAGCCACTCAGATAGCTCTGAGGAAACTGCTCCAAAGAGATAAGGAAAGAGCCAGGATATATAGGAGTTTTTGCTGGAAAAAAATATGTAGTCAAACATCAAAAGATTAGTGCTAATTACCAAAAAAAACACCTCAAGTTAATGATTTTAGTGCTTTTCCATATATGTGAAGATGAAAGAGTCTGGGCTTATTGAAATTATTCCTTTGATATGCATCTTAACTATTTAGGGCCAGTAACCTGTTTTTCTCCATCCTGAATTCCCCTTAGTGTGCATCGTCGGGGGCAACTGCAGTGGCTTATGGCTTGATGGAGGGCAACATTCATTCTTTACCGGAATGGCAGGCAATATTCTTTGTCCATGTATCTATTTCTTCACTAACGATCCTATCTATGCTTAGAATATACTCTGCTATATTCCAAAGAATCCAAGAATTCCCTGTAATAAGATCCCCTTTCTTTTCTAACATTCCAACAGATAAAATTCAGACTTGTGCTTACATAATTGCTTTTGTATTGTATCTTTGAATGTGACAGTTACTGTATTTGCCATATCAAAATCTTAATGATTTGACAAAGCCACAATCCAAAGTTGGTCTGGCAGCTCTCTTCAGCAGCTATCTTCCAAATGTTGATACAGGGAAGCTCCACTCTCTCAGAATCCTTCACCTACAGTCTTGGGGCAATGAAGAGAGTGCACAGAAAATTATGAAGGACATTTAAGGAGCCAGGTCTGGAAGTGGCACAAATGGCTTCTGTCCACAGTCTCTTTACCAGTCTGTCAACCTAAATAAAACTAGGAAACAATAATCAAGCAAAAAGTGTTTATTTGGGATCAAAGGATTACAATTCCCGGCACACAGATACACAGACTCAATTCAAACAGTGTCAGCCAGGGAGTAAAAGTCAGGAGCTTTTAAAGGCAAAGAAGGGAGGTTTGCATTACAAACAGTTTTAACTGAAGTTAGAGACAGAAGCTAGTCTTGGCTAAACATGACTGAGTTCTCAGGCTATCCCTAGGGAGAAGGGAAAGTCTGTTACTGTGACAAGTTGCAAGTATTCTTGCTGGGTCCTTGGAATATTTGTGGTTTGGCCTAGTTCAGAAGTTCATGGCTCCACCCAGTGAGGACCTGTGTAAGGTCCACCTCCTTAATGGCCTATCAGCTCCATTTTAAAACCCCTTGACGTAAGTGACTCCATTTTGTTTCACATTTCACAAGTCCTATGGCTTCAATCTAGTTGATCTAACTGCAAGAGGCACTTTGAACTATAGCATTCCCATATTCCCTAGAGGAGGGAATAAGATTAGAGAGCATCTAGTCGGTCTCTGCCACAGTCCTCCTTTCTGGCCACTCATTATCCCTTTTATTCATCCTCCCACACAGGAAACACCTTCACCCCCACCACTAACCCAAAACCTTTAATCACTAACTGTATCAACTCAAAATCCAGGCTCTCCAGTTGACATGCAGTCCTTCTCATCTAATTAAGATGTGAGGCCCTAGGCTCTGGAGACCAATGAACCAAAGAGACAAGTAAGTGATCTTCACCCAAACGCATATCTAATTACAATGGTGGAGTAGGGATGAGATAACCACAGTAAATACTCCATTTCAAAGGAGAATAAGAAACAGCAGTCGCTGGTTTGAACCAATTTTGAGATCCCATTGGGCAGACATGGCCCTTGAGGCAGGGACAATTCTTGATTAGGCTCCGATTATGTTTTCTGGGGAGAACTCCATTATCCAATGTTCTCAACCTCTGGTAGGCTCCTCCTTGTCTGTTATCCTGCTCGACTGCAAATGGACAGATCAGGGCCTGCAGGCGAGAGGGGCAGAGAGGGGTCAGAGGGCTCTGGGGCCTCAGCAAGCAGGGGCAGTGGGGAGCTCCTGGACCCTGATGGGAGTGGGGCCCCTAATATCAAAACCAAGGAGGGTCAGAGGGCCCCAGGGTGGGAGTGCTGATAATCATAGCCCATTTCATGCGTGGGGGAATCCGGAGGCCCAGAAATGCCAGAGTGCCCCAGGAGCCTGTAGTCCCCCTGGGGCGATGGTGGATGGTGGCAGAGGCTCACTCATTCAGGGCCTCTTCCAGGTCCTAGAGGCACCACCTAAGCCTCCTCTAGGTCCTCCTGCACCCACAGCTCACACTGCATTTGCAGCTCCTCTGGCAGGGACTGTAGCCCTGCGGGTGCAGCACCACCTGCGGGCAGGGCACCGAGCTGAGAGGCAGGCAGGTGCCGGGTCTCCCAGCCCTTTGCTCTTCAAGCAGCCCCGGCTCCAGCTCCACTCCCCCCAACCCCGCACCCCCACTCACTTGGACAGCCACTCACTTTTGGCAACCAGACACCATATGCCATACCGGTTCTACTTTCACTGGTGCCCTGCCACAGGTTGTTGCTTACATACTGCTACCACTATCAGAGTAGATTCTCCACTAGCTCCCGATGCAAAGTCGAGTGGGTTCAGCAGATTGGTTGAGCCCTGGTCATGTTCCTGCACCCTAGCTGAAAAGGAAGTTGGGATACAGAGCATATGGCCTCTGGGACTTCTGTCAAAGATGCTTATGGTGGAAAATTCCCCAAATATACAAAGAGAGGTTGTACTCTGGGCAAAAAGAACAACAAAAGACAAACATTTACTTCAGACGCTTACTGAGCTATGCCTGGTAATTTCTGGGTTCCAGGGAAAGACGTCAATGAAATAGTTCTTGCCTCTAAAAAGCTATAAAAGAAAGTATTTTACCTGACTCTATTCAAAGATATAGGAGCCTAGATATCTGACCTCATATGCACAATATCATTTTTAACCAATAGCTTTTGATGAATATCAGCAGATAGCAACTCCAAAGTTACAAAAATACAGTACTTGTGGATGAGTTTCTATGATTTCTCTTTAATTACTGAAGCTATGGTTCCTGATCTAGCAGAAGGATCACCTGTTTTCATATAGAGTCATGTCAAACAATTTTAGAAAAAAGGGTAAATGAAATAAAGACTAATGTTCATTTTCTATTAAATAGAGGCTGGAATTTCAGATGTTTCATAAAAGAATATATTACCTTTTCTACATTATGATATAAAAGAACTGTGGATCTCTGAAGAATATATCTTCCTACAGAGAATAACAAAGGAAATGTCCCTCTCCAGGGTTAAATTAGTAATTAACATTCAGTGAGTTGAATGATTGATCGTCTGAAAGAAAGTACTATAGGTCATCCTCACTTACCCTGCTTATTGCGGCAATGAACAAGGGAGTTTGTGACTTAACCTGTTTTGTAGGGATGGATCAAAATCAGAAGCGGAGGAACCAGGTCTCACAGATCCTGCTTCTTTGGGGAGCAAATCATGAGGAACGGTAACAATAATCAGCAACCAGAAGACAAATGCTAAGAAAAATAAGCGGGACCTTATAGTTCCAACACAGTCAGATCCCAAAGGGTTAGCTTGTTCATCTGTCTTTAGATTTCAAAATAGTCATTTTCGCAACTACAAAATCATTTTGAAATGCAATATGTATAAACATTCACTGAAATAACCAGAAAAAAAAAGCATAATTATGATGAAAATAAAGAGGAAAGCCACATGACCACCCATTTACAGAGTGAATATAGATCAATTTACCACAATTATCAGTTTCCTTAGGTAATCTTTCTGAACCTATGCCTTCTCAATTCACCTAGTCAAAGAAATAAGTAACCTAACCTTCACTGTTAGGTGAAAAAAACAGATGACAGCAGAACTGTAATCATCAACTCTGAGTGATATAATAAGCTTTTTCTTTCTCAAATGGTAAAGTCTATCATTCCTCACCACAAAAAACAAACACACACACTCTTCTTTTTAAACTTTTTGAAGCATTTTAATCAGCAAGCAAGGACATTCTTCAGATTCCCTGAGACGTAAAGTTGGCATTTTTCCACATGACAAACCTTCCCTACCCCATCAACTAAGAAGCAGTCAGTGATGTTAAAATACACGGAATATAATTAAATGTTCTACATGGAAGCATAATATCCTCTTAATATTCACATTCAACAGTTAAGAAACTATTATTTCAGCTATTTCCTCTAACAGGCTGTGCTGTATACTCCACTGCCTTATTTTCCTTTTGTGATTGTTCAAAGGAAGCAAGACAATAAATAGAATATAGAGCAGAGGGTAAGTGCAAGACAAATAATTTTTAGAGGCACTGAGTTCCAAAGATATTCCTCATTCAAGGTCATGAAAGATAAAATGGTAGCTTCAATTGAAGTAATTTCTAATGATAACATATTAAAATCTGAGAATGCAATTTAAGCCTCACATTATACCAGTTAACGAGATAATTGCAAAAGAATTCCCACTATGAAAAAAATCACCATATTTGTCACATGGAAAGGTGAAGTTTTTGATGATCATGGTACATCATCTTCTTTTTAAATATATTTTCTACATTTATGTTTGCTAGTATACATAGATGCGTCAATTAGAGCTTTATAGCTTATCTCATTATTATCATTTGCCAAAACAGAATTAAAGTATAACTGCTATGATATTTATTATCTTTCCCTTACCCCAGAAAGAATATAAGAGAAGGGAATCATCAGAAGCCTGAGAATTCAACATGCTCATGCTCAGATAGCACTGACTTTCATATGCTCTCAAATTACCCCAGACCCCATACTCCAGGTTCTACTATGTATTATTACTTTTAGATGATCAAGTGCACAAAATTGAATTAATCACTCTCTCCCATGTCACTGTATATTATCAGCATCTGTCCAATTTCTCTTATTTTTCCTCCTTTCATTTCACTATTTTTTCCATGCATCCACCATCCTCATCTCTCTTCCACCCTTGTGTATAAATACATATATTAAAATATATGCTCTTCCATGTTTATTTAGATACACATGTATCCTTAGAAATAAGTGTAGGGTTGTTTTCTGAATATGTGTGTTTAATCTCCTTGAAAGATATTCTTTTATAAATCTCATATTGTTTCTTTTTTTTGTACTTGCCAAAATATTTTAAGATCCACCTAGCTATATATTAATCTAGAACATTAATTCTGATTACTGCATATAACTTTATTATGTGTCTATCTCTCACTTTACTTCTCATTTCTCTCCTGATGGGCATCTAGGCTTCTTCCATTCTTATTACCACACCCAGTGCTGTAAAAAATATTCTTAGGGACATGTGCAAAAGACTTAGGATATAATTGCTACATCCTATAGAGAGTATAAGTAGAGTTAATGTACCAACTACTTGCAGTTGCTCTCTGGAATGGTTGCACTTTCTTTTAAGCTTTATGGGAGATTTCTTTTTTTTTTTAATTTATTTAATTAATTTATTTATTTATTTTGTGGCTGCATTGCGTCTTCATTGCTGTATGTGGGCTTTCTCTAGTTGCGGCAAGCGGGGGCTACTCTACCTTGCAGTGCACGGGCTTCTCGTTGCGGTGGCTTCTCTTGTTGTGGAGCACGGGCTCTAGGCGTGCGGGCTTCAGTAGTTGTGGCACGAGGGCTCAGTAGTTGTGGCTCATGGGCTCTAGAGTGCAGGCTCAGTAGTTGTGGCGCACGGGCTTAGTTGCTCTGCAGCATGTGGGATCTTCCCGGACCAGGGCTCGAACGCATGTCCCCTGCATTGGCAGGCGGATTCTTAACCACTGTGCCATCAGGGAAGCCCCTGGGAGACTTCTTATTTCCCAACATTCTCACCTCTACTTGATATAAGACTTTCTAATTGATGCTTTAATTCGCATTTCTCTGATTACTAGTAATGGTAAATAACTCTTCATTTGCTTATCAGCCATTTGGGTTTCCATGTTTAGTTGTGTATTTTCTGTTTCAATAGCAGAACGCAAACATCATGGGTGCTGTTATTTATTGCATCTTCTTCCCTTTTTCCTCATTAGTTTTATCAGAAACTGGCCTAATCAATCTTTTACAAGAAAAACCAGCTTTAGATTTTTACAGCAATACCTAGCACATATGAATGATGAATACATTAATAAGTGACAAAGGAATGTCTTTTGCTATGTAACAAACAACTGAACAATTCAATGAATAAACGACGTTTATTTCTCACTCATGGGTGTGCAGACTGGTCTGAAGGAAGTTGTGACTCTGCTCAGATCTCCTGGGCTTGGCACTAGCCTGCAGTTTGGTTTAGGTATGCAATGAGAGGAAACTATCCTAAAGGCTTTTTTAAAAACTTTGCTTAATAGGTTTCATGTCTTAAGTCACCTTTCTTTAAAATATAGGAAAGAAAATGGTACATGATATTTATAACCCAGAAAAACTTAGTGAAAACCCAAGCAAGCTGTCAGGAGAATATCTTGAGTAAGATTATTTGATTATTCTCTCTTCTTTATTATAACTTAATATCCCCTATTTATTTTTTCTGACTTGCCATGTAAAGAAGATAAGGCACTCCAATATGCCAAATCGTTTTACTTCAGGGACTGTCTTCATCTCTCAGGAATATAACATCTACCCAAGGTTTGTTTTAAAAAACAAGTAACGTGTGTTTTAGAAAACTGCATGAGATCATCAAACATGAAGGCACATTGCCATTCTGCCAGTATACGTGACCATACCAATTGTTAAAATTTTGAACAATTCTATATCTGTTCGTAAATAGAAGCTACCCTGAGCCCCATCCTTGTGCCTCCCACTGCCCCAGTCTGTCCCAAATGTACTCCTAATCCCCAGGTGAAGGACCAAGCAGGAGTCTCCCGGAATCTACTCTAGCCCTTTGACTGATGTCTGCTCTGATGGGTCAGTGCCCCATGCTGTCCTACATGTTATATATTTTAAATATCACCTCTGATTATAGGAAATAGTATATATTCACATGTACAGCTTGTAAATCAACTCATGGGAGGTTTTGTTGGCCTTTGTTCCTCCAGCAAATATACGCACATACCAATGACATATGTCACACATATGTATGCTCTATGAAATCTCTGGGGTAAAGGAAGCAGTCCAGTCTTGTCTCTCCCTGAAGCTGTTTGAAGATGCTCTAGCAGCTTCTGATCCAAGCACAAGTTCTTCTCCCACACTTTCCACATCTCCTAGTTACCTCTTGGATTCATTCCTTTTCTTGCTCAGACACTTCATCCCACAATGTTTTCAAATAGGAGCTTTCTGTGTCAGCCTTCTCAGGCCTTGTGCACCTTACAATAATTATTTGGGCCTTACATATAATTAATTAGATTTTAAAATGCTAGCTTGAAATTTCTCCTATTTCAACACTTTCTCTGCACTCTTTCCATCTAGATACTAATATTCTTTAATCTTGCAAAATTCTGTCACTATGTCTTAACTTTTCTATCAGTTGCTCCGCAGCATGTGGGATCTTCCCAGACCAGGGCTCGAACCCATTTCCCCTGCATTGGCAAGCAGATTCTTAACCACTGCGCTACCAGGGAAGCTCCTACGTAAAGTTTTTATTTATACCAAAATTTAACAGAACAGGGGTGAGGTTTATTCCATGCTATAATACTTACTGTTCCATTTTTAAATATTTGGCTCTAGTACTCGAGTGTCAGAATTTCTCTTGCTTTCAGGTAACCTATCTTGCCACTAGATGGAGAGTAATGACAGTTTATGGTCTTGTGGTAAACTCAGCTTTTAAAGATAGCTGTTTAAATATAATGCATATGTATGGGGTCTTAATCTGGTGAAGAATCAATATTCTAGTTTCAAAGGTGAATTTAGAACAAGTTCTTTCTCCTCTAAATCACTAAATATGATTTATTTCCCTAAATCTCCCTATGCTTATTTTGGGAAGAAAAGAGAGGATCTTTAACCTCAAGAATAGTAAAAAATCAATCAATCAATCTCACCACTTCAGAGTAGATGCTTCACATGCTGCCTACTAGAAGAAAATGATGTGGGAACTGTTGTCCTGACAGCCCAGGGGTTCCCTGGGAATTCATGGAGCCGCATTAAATCAGGGAGGCCTAGTGATTCTGTCAGTGGATTCAAGCAGATGTAATGACAGCTCTATGTTTGGACCTTTCAGACCTCCCTGAGCTATAGAGCTCTTCCTCACAGAGCAGCTTTCCTTCCATGGCTCTTACTGTGAGTGGCAAGAAATTCAGAGCCTGGACCCGTGCACATGTAACCCACAGATCTCATAAAATTATACCCATAGATATTCAGATGCTTACGATTCAAATCTAGTATCTGCACCTAAATTAAAGTGATGGCATCATAATCAAGTTACATAATCTTACTTCTAAGTTATGGTCTACAGGCTTTAATTAAGTTTAATTCATTTTTTAATTAATTTAATTTTGGAGACAGTGAAAGAAGAAAGTTTCCTTGGTGTTTACTTGAAAGACCTAAAGAGGATGGTTTACCTACCAACACAGGGCTGTAGTATGGGGTCACTAGATCTTAAAGTTATTTATTTAACTAATAGTAATTATATATGGATGATTACCATCATTTGAGATAATGTATGAATGCATTGCTGAGAAATACTGGGGAAATGGGTAGTCTAAGGACTTGATGGTACTTCACCTACAGTGAGAATTAAACTGTTAAAATTTACTAGCAAAAGAAATTAGAAGTTTTTAAATGATGTGTCATTTTTCCTTTTTAAAAGTATGAGCAAATGCATTAATCATGATTGACGATATGGAACAGGATGGCCAGAAAGAATATAAACTGGTATAAGTTTTCAAGAGGGGAATTTTGCAATAATTATTAAAAACTTGAAAAGTATTCATACTGTTTGACTGAGATTCCACTTTTAGGAATTTATTTTATTTATTTATCATAGAGAAAAATATGTAACAACCTAAAAATCTAAAATCTAACAAATGGTTAGGTAAATTATAGCAATGTTCTACTTGCATTCCAGTCGGCTTCTAGTATTCTTTCTGTGCCTTTGAGGTTGGAAAGTAAAAACTACATTTCCCAGATGCCCTAGCTGTTAGGGTTGAGAGTGGGTTCCACCACACAGGGACAAGAGATCCGTGGACACGGGACCGCAGCAGAGGCGGGTTTTGATGCTGTGAAAGCAGGCGGAACCAGTATTGTTCTGTCCGCCGAAACCTCTTGGTTTGATGACTTCCTAGTGGCAGTGCTGCTTCGGGAGTGAGGGTTGGGGGTGTTATTTTGGCGAGTGGAAGTCGTTCCCGGAAGCTCCTTAGCGCCTGCCATTACAAGGAGTTTAAGCCATCTAATACCGGGTAATAAATTCCTTCCTGCTGGAGCTAGATACGATGGTGTGCAACTGAACCGTAGCCAATAGCTCATTCATACGATGGAATACGACACATCAATTTAAAAATCACATGGTCAAAATTAATATATAATGATATAGGAATAAATTCTGTAACTTTATTTTTACTGGCTCATTTTTTCACTGATTTATAATTTAATCATTTACGCCAAAAACTGTTTTCTTAAAGAGCCTCTATATCTTTAAGAGCTAACAATTGAACACGTGAGTAGTTCAACCTGGTTGTAGGGAAAATTAAAAATGATGTTTTCACACAGCACTTAAAAAGATTTCCCTTATACACTAATATGTATAAAATAGATAACCAATAAGAACCTACTGTATAAAAAAATAAATAAAATTAAATTTAAAAAATTTAGCTTCAGATTTTGAGATTAAAAAAAAAAGATTTTCCTTCTGCTCTTCAGATAAGCCACGATTCTGTTGCTACACTACCCAGTTTCCCTCAAAGGCATTTGTTTTTAGGTGTAATACAGTTATCAACTAAAGTAGTCTGTTCTGTATTGTTTAAATTTGGCTCAAACCCACATAAATGGTAGAAATCCTGCACTCCTCCGTTTCTATTCCTCAACTAATTCTTGGTAAAGAGGGGGAAGGTGGGAGGGTAGGTTTGACTTTTTTCTGAACAATTAATCTAGTGGTTTTCTGCTTGTTCCCTTAGTTGTGTTAAATTAATTAAACAAGGAGGCCATTAGACTGAGGTGGCTCTAAATGCCATGTCAGTCTATGTAAGCAAACCAAAACCTAAGCCAGTAAATGCCAAGGTTACCAAATCAAAACCTAAGGACAGTCAGTCACAAATAGCCAATTAGGCCTTAAGCTATAGCCAATCAGTTATTTCCTTACTTTGCACTCAGCTTTCACTGTCTTTCCCCCCAGCTCGTGTGGATGGAGCTCTCCTAACTACTTCTGGATTGGTACTGCCTGATTTGATTTTTGCTGAAATAAACTCTTAAAATGTTTACTATGCCTCAGTTTATCTTTTAACAGAACATAAAAGCAGAAGAGTCAATTTTAATTTTAAATGATTTTTTCTACTTCCATTCTGCAAGACTTCTAAATCACCATATTTTCACTTGCAAACACTTTTGTGAACCTGAGGATACACCCATATGTTCTCCATATGTACTGTCCTCATAGGGTGATTATGAAGAATCAATAAGATAATGTATGCAATTAAATTTAGCATTTAAGAATATAAGACCCTAGGTATATGTAAGTGGTGAAGAAATTGACCCAAACTGAACTTATCTTCTTTACAATCCTGATTCTTCTTTTATATTCCTTATCTCTGTTAATGACATCTTCTAGGTGTGTGTCAAGAGCAGATGATATTTCCTTCTCTGGGCTAGGTATAATTTCAGTTCTTTTAAATTAAACAATGAGAAGAAAATTTCAGAGCAGCAGTAATGGTAGAAAATACTATCCAGGGATTTAATAAGTAAATACGTGGAAAGTGTAAGATAAAATTCTTGCTAACACAATAATCTCTGCCTTATTTCTAGATAATAGAATCAGTCAGAACCATTTTCTCTTTTGAAGCAATCATCTGTCTAGTCATGCCCCAGGAGCCCAACTAATTATTGGGGCAAAAATTGTATGTCCTACTATTCTTCCCTCTTAAAAAATAAAGCTGTGGTAAAACTACTATCAATAACAACAACGATAATGACTTCCATTTTTTAAGTGCTTACTGCTATATACCAGGTGGCATACATGCTTTACTTGCTAAATCTGCAAGATAACTCTTTGAGGCAGCTATTCTGATTCCCTCATACCCTCAGATTAGGATGCAGAGCAGAAAGAGGTTAATTTGATCAATAGCTTCTAAGTGGCAGAGTCTGGATTAGAACAGAGAGCCTGATTCCAGAGTTCTTAAAGAGAGACAAAAACTTGCAGAGTCAGGCTTGTCACAAATCAAATTACTAGATGCATAGGGAACTTGACAGAGTTATCGTATTAAAATGATCCAGTCATGTTATTCCCTCCAGTCACTCAAGATGCCTATTAAAATAGCAGGTTTGGGACTTCCAGGGTGGCGCAGTGGTTAAGAATCCACCTGCCAGTGCAAGGGACACGGGTTTGAGCCCTGGTCCGGGAAGATCCCACATGCCGCGGAGCAACTAAGCCCGTGTGCCACAACTACTGAGGCTGTGTGCCACAACTACTGAGCTGGTGTCCCTAGAGCCCGTTCTCTTGCTGTGCAACAAGAGAAGTCACCGCAGTGAGAAGCCTGTGCATCGCACCGCTCGCTGTAACTAGAGAAAGCCCGGGCGCAGCAACAAAAAACCCAACGCAGCCAAAAATAAATAAATAAATAAATTTATTAAAAAAAAAAAATTAGCAGGTTCCCAGCCTTATAACAAACCACTGATTCTGATTTCTGGGTTCAAGACCAGGAATCTACATTTTCAGTAAATTTTCCTTATGAATCTTATGCACAGTATACTTTGAGAACTCCAGATCAAGAGGGTCAAGTTCAGACTCCTTATTTTGGCACAAAAAACAGTGTCTTGGGCAGTATCTACCGTGTAATAGATGTACAATAAATACTTGTGGGAAAAAAACCCAAGGAGGCAAGAAGGGGAGGAAGGTGAGGAAGTAGGTTCGGCTACTTAAGTTTTGGATAAAATTAAGGCTTAAGATGGAGATAAAGAAGATAGACTAGATTCTTTACAGAAATCCTGCACATATTAATTCCAACATTCAATCTGTTTTCTGCCTTGTTTTTCTTTCTCCAAAAGATAGTAGCCCTTGAAAAACAAATGCAATGATTAACTAAGTGTAATTTTAACTATTCAACTTTTAAATGCCTTTCATTCTTTTCCTCTTTTTATTATACCTTTCTCTCCTTGCACTGGCATGTGAACTTGTTGTTCTGGTCAAATGAGTCAGTTTAGATGGAAGCACAGATGTATAGGAGCACAGCTTGTGTTGACGTCCTAGTCACACATTCACAAAAGTAGTGGCTGCACATCTGTCCACTTAGCCCACAGAATTTCTAGAATGTTCCTGGAAATTTGACCTGAAAGCTGTTTCAGAAAGTCCGGAACAATTTAAGTCCAAACTTACCCAAGTAAAGAGTGTCCTAATGATATTAAGACTTTATTTATGTTTTTAGAGTAGTATTAGGTTCATAGCAAAATTGAGAGGAAGATATAGAGATTTCCCATATAAACCTTGCCCACACATATGCATAGGCTTTCCCATTATCAGCATTCCCCACTAAAGTGGTACATTTGTTATAATCGATGAACCTATATTGACGCATCATAATCACCCAAAGTCCACAGTTTATCTTAGATAAACCTTTGGTGTTGTACATTCTTTGGGTTTGGACAAATGTATAATGACATGTATCCATCATTACAGTTTCATACAGAGTAGTTTCACTGCCCTAAAAATCCTCTGTGATCCACCTACTCATCCTTTCCCCACTTTCAACCCATGACAACCACTGATCTTTTTACTGTCTCCACAGTTTTCTTTTCCTGAATATATTTGGGGTCACACCGTATGTAGCCTTTTCGGATTAGCTTCTTTTACTTACTAAGATGCATTTAAGATTCCTCTGCATCTTTTCATGCTTAATAGCTCATCTCTTTGTAATGCTGATTAATAGTCCATTGTCTGGATGCACCACAGTTTATTTATTCATTTACTTACTGAGGAATATCTTGGTTGCTTTCAAACTTTGGCAATTATGAATAAAGCTACTATAAACATCCATGTGCAGGTTTTTCTGTGGGCATAAATTCTCAACTCCTTTGGGTAAAAACCAAGAAGGATGATTGGTGGATCCTGTAGTAAGAGTATGTCTAATTTGTAAGAAATAGCCAAACTGCCTTCTAATGGCTGTACCATTTTGCATTGTCACCAGTGTCAAAAGATAAACTGAGGTATATTAAAATTTTTTAGTTTATTTGAGCAAAAATGGATTCAAACTGGAAGTGGTTAGGAGCACTCTGCTGACAAGAGTCGGGGGAAAGACATTATATAAGGAAGTGTAGAAGCAAAGAAAGGAATATATTTGACTGGCTATAGCTTAAAGCCTAGTTGGCTATTTGTGATGGGCTGTCCTTAGTAGTTTGATTTCATAGCCTTGAGGCATTTACAGGCTTAGATTTTGGTTTTCTTACATCAGCCACCATGGCATTAGAGCCATCTCAGTATAATGGCCTCCTTGATTAATTAATTTCACAGAAGGTAAGGTTATCTGTCCAAATCCAGGGATAAAATGCAGCCAAGTCTCAGAAAAAATTGCAGCTGAAAACTATTGACAATAGAATACTGTAAGAAAACCAAGACTGGTGTTTTCCTTTGCTTTCCCTTTGCATTTCTTCTTCTTTACTGGAAGATCAATCTTATCTGCTACTCAGTCCACATTATGGTCGAAAAGTGATTAGCTCAAATATTCACGTGTTAGTTATAGCTTCAGTCACACATAGAAAATGATTCTCGGTCTTAATTCACATCTCAATTCTGCATTACTCTCATTAGCTGTGGCCAGGAAAGACAATGATGTTATACAGATTTGGCCACTGGGAGCAGTGTATCTGAGGGCAGTGGTTTGCTGGAAGTGGCTTATAATGACTTATGAGAGTCAATTGTGAGATTTTTAGAAATTTTGCAAACTGGTTGTTAAACACAGGGATTATTAAAAATTAGATTACATGAAACTGTAGTTAAGTGAATTATATTAAAAACAAAAGTAATAAATTTCAAAACTCACCACTTTCTAATTCTTTCAACTAAAATTTAATATTATCTTTGTTCTTTTCTAAAAATTTAATTTAATTAATTTATTTATACAGCAGGTTCCTTTTTAAATAAATTTATTTATTTACTTTATTTTTGACTGAGTTGGGTCATTGTTGCTGTGCTCGGGCTTCCTCTAGCTGCAGTGAGCTGGGGCTGCTCTTCATTGCAGAGCACAGGCTCTAAGCGTGCGGGTTTCAGTACCTGTGGCACACAGGCTTAGTTGCTCTGTGGCATGTGGGATCTTCCCGGATCAGGGATTGAACCTGCAAACCCTATTTTGGCAGGTGGATTCTTAACCACTGCACCACCAGGGAAGTCCCAACAGCAGGTTCTTATTAGTTATCTGTTTTATACATATTAGTGAATATATGTCAATGACAATCTCCCAATTCATCCCACCACCACCACCACCCTCTGCCCCCAGCTTTTCCCCTTTGATGCCAATACGTTTGTTCTCTACTTCTGTGTCTCTATTCTTGCCTTACAAATCGGTTCATCTGTACCATTTTTCTAGATTCCACATATATGCATTAGTATATATTTGTTTTTCTGACTTACTTCACTCTGTATGACAGTCTATAAGTCCATTCCCGTCTCTACAAATGACCCAATTTTGTTCCTTTTTATGGCTGAGTAATATTCCATTTATATATGTACCAAATCTTCTTTATCCATTTGTCTCTCAGTGGGCACTTAGGTTGCTTCTATGACCTGGCTATTATAAATAGTGCTGCAATGAACATTGGGGTGCATGTGTCTTTTTGAATTATGGTTTTCTCTGAGTATATGCCCAGTAGTGGGATTGCTGGGTCATATGGTAATTCTATTTTTAGTTTTTTAAGGGACATCCATATTGTTCTCCATAGTGGCTGTATCAATCTACATTCCCACCAAAAGTGCAAGAGGGTCCCCTTTTCTCCACACCCTCTCCAGCATTTGTTGTTTGTATATTTTCTGATGATGCCTATTCAAATTGGTGTTAGGTGATACCTCATTGTAGGTTTGATTTGCATTTCTCTAATAATTAATGATGTTGAGCAGCTTTTCATGTGCCTCTTGGCCATCTGCATGTCTTCTTTGGAGAAATGTCTATTTAGATCTTCCGCCCATTTTTTGATTGGGTTGTTTGTTTTTTTGATATTGAGTTGCATGAGCTGTTTATATATTTTAGAGATTAATCCTTTGTCCGTTAATTCATTTGCAAATATTCTCTCCTATTCAGATGGTTGTCTTTTTGTCTTGTTTATAGTTTCCTTTGATGTGCAAAAGCTTTTAAGTTTCATTTGGTCCCATTTGTTTATTTTTGTTTTTATTTCCATTGCTCTAGGAGGTGGATCCAAAAAGATCTTGCTGTGATTTATGTCAAAGAGTGTTCTTCCTATGTTTTCCTCTAAGAGTTTTACAGTGTCTGGTCTTACATTTAGGTCTTTAATCTGTTTTGAGTCTATTTTTGTGTATGGTGTTAGGGAGCGTTCTAATTTCATTCTTTTACATGTAGCTTTCCAGTTTTCCCAGCACCACTTATTGAAGAGACTGTCTTTTGTCCATTGTTTATCCTTGCCTCCTTTGTCATAGATTAGCTGACCATAGGTGCGTGGGTTTATCTCTGGGCTTTCTATCCTGTTCCATTGATCTATATTTCTGTTTTTGTGCCAGTACCATATTGTCTTGATTACTGTAGCTTTGTAGTATAGTCTGAGGTCAGGGAGTCTACTTCCTCTGGCTCTATTTTTTTCCCTCAAGATTGCTTTGGCTATTCAGGATCTTTTGTGTCTCCATATAAATTTTAAGATTTTTTTCTTCTAGTTCTGTAAAAAATGCCATTGGAAATTTGATAGGGATTGCATTGAAACTGTAGATTGCTTTGGGCAGAATAGTCGTTTTCACAACACTGATTCTTCCATTCCAAGAACATGTTATGTCTCTCCATCTGTTTGTGTCATCTTTGATTTCTTTCATCAGTGTCTTATAGTTTTCTGCATACAGGTTTTTTACCTCCTTACGTAGGTTTATTCCTAGGTATTTTATTCTTTTTGTTGCAATGGTGAATGGGATTGTTTCCTTAATTTCTCTCTCTGATATTTCATTGTTAGTGTATAGGAATGCAAGAGATTCCTGTGCAGTAATTTTGTATCCTGCAACTTTACCAAATTCATTGATTAGCTCTAGTAGTTTTCTGGTGGCATCTTTAGGATTCTCTATGTATAGTATCATGTCATCTGCAAACAGTGACAGTTTTACTTCTCCTTTTCCAGTTTGTATTCCTTTTATTTCTTTTTCTTCTCTGTTTGCCATGGCTAGGACTTCCAAAACTATGTTGAATAATAGTGGTGAGAGTGGACATCTTTGTCTTTTTCCTGATCTTAGAGGAAATGTTTTCATTTTTTCACCATTGAGAATGATGTTTGCTGTGGGTTTGTCATATATGGCCTTTATTATGTTGAGGTAGGTTCCCTCTATGCCCACTTTCTGGAGAATTTTTGTCATAGATGGGTGTTGAATTTTGTCAAAAGCTTTTTCTGCATCTATTGAGATGATCATATGGTTTTTATTCTTCAATTTGTTATTATGGTGTATCACATTGATTGATTTGTATATATTGAAGAATCCTTGCATCCCTGGGATAAATCCCACTTGATCATGGTGTATGATCCATTTAATGTGTTGTTGGATTCTGTTTGCAAGTATTTTGTTGAGGATTTTTGCATGCATGTTCATCAGTGATATTGGTCTGTAATTTTCTTTTTTTGTAGTGTCTTTGTCTGGTTTTGGTATCAGGGTGATGGTGGCCTCATAGAATGGGTTTGGGAGTGTTCCTTCTTCTGCAATTTTTTGGAAGAGTTTGAGAAGGATGGGTGTTGGCTCTTCTCTAAATGTTTGGTAGGATTCGCCTGTGAAGCCATCTGGTCCTGGACTTCTGTTTGTTGGAAGATTTTTAACCACAGTTTCAATTTCATTACTTGTGATTCTCTGTTCATATTTTCTATTTCTTCCTGGTTTAACCTTGGAAGTTTATACCTTTCTATGAATTTGTCCATTTCTTCCAAGTTGTCCCCTTTATTGGCATAGAGTTGCTTGTAGTAGTCTCTTAGGATGCTTTGTATTTCTGTGGTGTCCGTTGAGACTTCTCCTTTTTCATTTCTAATTTTATTGATTTGAGTCCTCTCCCTCTTTTTCTTGATGAGTCTGGCTAATGGTTTATCAATTTTGTTTATCTTCTCAAAGAACCAGCTTTTAGTCTTATTGATCTTTGGTATTTTTTCTTTGTTTCTATTTCATTTACTTCTGTTCCGATCTTTAAGATTTCTTTCTTTCTACTAACTTTGGGTTTTGTTTGTTCTTCTTTCTCTAGTTCCTTTACGTGTAAGGTTAGATAATTTATTTGAGATTTTTCTTGTTTCTTGAGGTAGGATTGTATTGCTATAAACTTCCCTCCTAAAACTGCTTTTGCTGCATCCCATAGGTTTTGGATCATCATGTTTTTGTTGTCATTTGTTTCTAGGTATTTTTTGATTTCCACTTTGATTTCTTCAGTGATCTCTTAGTTATTTAGTAACATATCGTTTAGCCTCCATGTGTTTGTGTTTTTTACTTCTTTTCCCTGTAATTTATTTCTAATCTCATAGCGTTATTGTCAGAAAAGATGCTTGATATGATTTCAATTTTCTTAAATTTACTGAGGCTTGATTTGTGACCCAAGATGTGATCTATCCTGGAGAATGTTCCATACGCACTTGAGAAAAAATTGTAATCTGCTGTTTTTGGATGGAATGTCCTATAAATATCAATTAAATCTATCTGGTCTATTGTGTCATTTAAAGCTTCTGTTTCCTTATTAATTTTCTGTCTGGATGATATGTCCATTGGTGTAAGTGAGGTGTTAAAGTCCCCCACTATTATTGTGTCACTGTTGATTTCTTCTTTTATAGCTTTTAGTATTTGCCTTATGTATTGAGGTGTTCCTATGTTGGGTGCATATATATTTGTAATTGTTATATCTTCTTCTTGGAATAATCCCTTGATCATTATGTAGTGTCCTTCCTTATCTCTTGTAATATTCTTTATTTTGAAGTCTATTTTATCTGATTTGAGTATTGCTGCTCCACTTTCTTTTGATTTCCATTTGCATGCAATATCTTTTTCCATCCCCTCACTTTCAGTCTGCATGTGTTTCTAGGTCTGATGTGGGTCTCTTATGGATAGCGTATATATGGGTCTTGTTTTGTATCCATTCAACCAGCCTGTGTCTTTTGGTTGGAGCATTTAATCCATTCACATTTAAGGTAATTATTGATATGTAAGTTCCTATTACCATTTTTTTAATTGTTTTGGGTTTGTTTTTGTAGGTCCTTTTCTTCTCTTGTGTTTCTCACTTAGAGAAGTTCCTTTAGCATTTGTTGTAGAGCTGGTTTTGGTGGTGCTGAATCTCTCAGCTTTTGTTCGTCTGTAAAACTTTTGATTTCTCTGTTGAAACTGAATGAGATCCTTGCCGTGTATAGTATCCTTGGTTGTAGGTTCTTCCCTGTCATCACTTTAAATATATCATGCCACTCCCTTCTGGGTTGTAGAGTTTCTGCTGAGAAATCAGCTGTTAACCTTATGGGAGTTCCCTTGTATATTATTTGTTGTTTTTCCCTTGTTGCTTGTAATAATTTTTCTTTGTCTTTAATTTTTGTCAATTTGATTACTATGTGTCTCGGCGTGTTTCTCCTTGGGTTTATCCTGTATGGGACTCTCTGTGCTTCCTGGACTTGGGTGGCTATTTCCTTTCCCATGTTAGGGAAATTTTCGACTGTAATCTCTTCAAATATTTTCTCAGGTCCTTTCTCTCTCTCTTCTCCTTCTGGGACCCCTATAATGTGAATGTTGTTGCATTTAATGTTGTCCCAGAGGTCTCTTAGGCTGTCTTCATTTCTTTTCAATCTTTTTTCTTTATTCCCTTCTGCAGCAGTGAATTCCCCCATTCTGTCTTCCAGGTCACTTATCCATTCTTCTGCCTCAGTTATTCTGCTGTTGACTCCTTGTAGTGTATTTTTCATTTCAGTTATTGTATTGTTCATCTCTGTTTGTTGTTTAATTCTTCTAGGTCTTTGTTGAACATTTCTTGCATCTTGTCTATCTTTGCCTCCATTCTTTTTCAGAGGTCCTGGATCATCTTCACACCACTATTCTGAATTCTTTTACTGGAAGGTTGCCTATCTCCACTTCATTTAGTTGTTTTTTTGGTGTTTTATCTTGTTCCTTTATCTGGTATATAGTCCTCTGCCTCTTCATTTTGTTTTTGTTTCTGTGAATGTGGTTTTTGTTCCACAGGCTACAGGATTGTAGTTCTTCTTGCTTCTGCTGTCTGCCCTCTGGTGGATGAGGCTATCTAAAAGGCTTGTGCAAGCTTCCTGATGGGAGGGACTGGTGGTGGGTAGAGCTGGGTGTTGGTCTAGTGGGCAGAGCTCAGTAAAACTTTAATCCGCTTGTCTGCTGATGGGCGTGGCTGAGTTCCCTCCCTGTTGGTTGTTTGGCCTGAGTTGACCCAGCCCTGGAGCCTACAGGGCCTTTGGTGGGGCTAATGGCAGACTCCAGGAGGGCCCACATGAAGGAGTACTTCCCAGAATTTCTGCTGCCAGTGTCCTTGTCCCTGTGGTGAGCCAGAGCCACCCATCACCTTCCCAGGAGCCCCTCCAACACTAGCAGGTAGGTCTGGCTTAGTCTCCTATGGGGTCACTGCTCCTTCCCCCTGGGTCCTTATGAGCACACGTCTTTGTGTGTGCCCTCTAAGAGTGGAGTCTCTGTTTCCCCCAGTCCTGTCAAAGTCCTGCAATCAAATCCCTCTAGCCTTCAAAGTCTGATTCTCTGGGAATTCCTCCACCCGCTGCCGGACCCCCGGGTTGGGAAGCCTGACATGGGACTCAGAACCTTCAGTCCAGTGGGTGGACTTCTGTGGTATAATTTTTCTCCAGTTTTTGAGTCACCCACCCAGCGATTATGGGATTTGATTTTATTGTGATTGTGCCCCTCGTACCGTCTCATTGCGGCTTCTCCTTTGTCTCTGTATGTGGGGTATGTTTTCTGGTGAGTTCCAGTGTCTTCCTGTCATTGATTGTTCAGCAGTTAGTAGTGATTCCAGTGCTCTCACAAGAGGGAGTGAGTGCACGTTCTTCTACTCTGCCATCCTGAGCCAATCCAATATTATCTATGTTCTTGAGGTTACTTACATTTACATCTATTGCATCTGTGTGGTGAAAATACTATATAATTGTGTGTTACTGCACACTTCTCAACTTTGTTCAGTGATATGGTGTCATATTGGTAGCTTGAAATAGGTCATGATAATATGGAAGTACTTATACCATAGAAATTGTCGAACACTACAAAGACGGTTTTTCCTTCTGGAGTGCTGGTTGTTAAATATCTATCAGCTCACTATCAATTAAAGGAGTCGAAATAGGCTTTTCTCTACTATCTATTACTTCTACTGTACTAGAAGATAGGTTCCTTTAAACTAGCTATAACACAATTAATAACAATACAGTTGCTTCTTCTACAATTTTTTAAATTATTTACTTTTAAAATTGAAGTATAGTTGGTTCAAAAAATAGGATGGCAGTTTTAAGGATAAGTGACTGCTAAGAGATGACTGTGAGTTTGGATAGCTACATAGCAGTTTGGATAGCCATGTTCACAAGTAACCACAGTGAGAACAGCAAGTGTCATGGGACTACAGAGCAGGGAGTGGTTACCTGAGGCAGGCTGGATGATATCTCAAAAAAAAAAAAAAAAAGAAATATACAAATACATAGTTTTCCTTTATATAAGGTGTACACACTTATAGAACATTGATTAAAATTAAATTCTATTAAAGGAAAGTAGAAAGAAAACATTACATTTGGGAAGTATGTTGGACTCCTTGTAAGGAATAGCCATTTTCCCAATTCACAGCCTTTTAGGTAAGTGCCACAAAAAATAAACAACTGGAAGATAATTTAGGATACAAAAATAGCTCTAATTGTTTCACAAGTTATACTGATCTAATAACAATGCTAACAAATACGTCTCAGAAGTGGGAATTTCTTATTTCCTTCTCCTGCAATCAGTCCATGATTACAGTGAGTTAGCTTTGATTCATTTTTGCCCTTTATGCCACTAACAGCATACTGTAGTCTTCTGCTCTTGACCCTATGGTTTTTTAAAATTCATGGCCTCTGGCTTCTCTTCCTGTTTCTCTCCACTTCTGCCTACCTTACTATTGTTGTTGTTGTTTTTTAATTGAGACATAACTGACATATAACATTGTATTAGTATTAGGTGTACAACATTATGATTTGATGTATGTATGTATTGTGAAACAATTGTCACATTAAGTTTAGTTAACATCTATCACCACATATAGTTACAAATTTTTTTTCTTGTGATGAAAACTTTTGAACTTTGCTTTCTTAGCAACTTTCAAATATACAGTACAGTATTATTAACAATAGTCACTATGCTGTACATTACATCCCCATGACTTACTCTTTTTATAACTGGAAGTTTGTACTTTTTGACCCCCTTCACCCATTTTGCCCACTCCACACCCCCCTCCCTACCTCATATCCATGACCTCAGTTTCTTTGGTTTTGGTTTTGGTTCTGGGTTTTGGGTTTCTTTTTTTTTTTTTTTTTTTAGATTCCACATATAAGTGAGATCTTATCGTATTTGTCTTTCTCTGTCTGACTTATTTCACTTAGCATAATGTTCTCAAGGTCCCTACATATTGTTGCCAATGGCAAAATTTCCTTCTTTTTTTATACCACATTTTCTTTATCCATTCATCCATTGATGGATGCTGCAGTTGTTTCCATGTTTTGGCTATTGTAAATAATGCTGCAATGAACATGGGGGTGCAGATATCTTTTCAAGATAGTGTTTTTGTTTCCTTTGGATAAATACCCAGAAGTGGAATTGCTGGATTATATGGTAGTTCTGTTTTTAATTTTTTCAGGCCCCTCCCTACTCTTCTCTTTTCCATAATGATTGCACCAATTTACATTTCCACCAACAGTGCACCAGGGTTCCCTTTTCTCCACATCCTCTCTAACACATGCTGTTTCTTGTCTTTTTGATAATAGTTACTCTAACAGATTTGAGGTATCTCATTGTGGTTTTGACCTGCTTTCCCTTGATGATTACCAATGTTGAGTATTTTTCATGTACCTATTGGCCCTTTGTAAATCCTCTTTTGGAAAAATGTCTATTCATTTCCTTTATCTATTTTTAATTGAATCGTTTGAGTTTTTTGCTATTGACTTTTGTGAGTTTGTAAAATATGTTTTGAATATTAACCCCTTATCAGATAGATGATTCTCTCATTCCATAGTTTACCTTTTCATTTGTTGATGGTTTCCTTTGCTGTTTGATGTAGTCCCATTTGCTTAGTTTTGCTTTAGTTGCCAAATCCAAAAAATCATTGCCAAGACCAATGTCAAGAAGCTTACCCCCTATGTTTTCTGCTAGGAGCTTTATGGTTCAGGTCTTATGTTCAAGACTTCAATCTATTTTGAGTTGATTTTTGTGTATTATGTGAGATAGGGATCCAGTTTCATTCTTTTGTATGTGGATATCCAGTTTTCCCAACACCGTATATCCTTTTCCCCCTTTATTTTAGGAGTAACGAATATTTATTCAGAAGTGGATAAGTAACACATAGTCTCCTCCATCCGTTAATGCTGCTTCCTCTCCTTTTGAACAGAAGAGCCACAGATGGGGAATGAATTATAGAAGAGAGGGAGTGGAGAGAGAGATAAGGGTCGGCTCACCACCTTCTCTTCCCTGATTTCCACAACATCCTGTAGAGCAGGGGAGGCGAACAGGCTTCACCCTCCAGTGTATCATATGGCTATGCAGCAGACAGCATCCAGATGGCCAGGCAGCTGCAGCTGGGTTCAGTAAAACTCTGTGATAACCAGAGCAGTTCACCATGGGAACAGGAGGGGAGAAGGAAAGGGAAAGCCACTCAGGCAGGATATTTACCACCCCTACTCAAAGCAGAGTCCAAGCAGTGATCTGACTGTCCTCAGCACCTGAGAAACCAGGTGCTACTGTCTTGTGGGTACTTTCTTGGGCCAAGAAGGGAAAAGCGTAGGAGGAATGTCTTCCAGCTGCTGAAGAGAACTAAGTTTGTACCCATTCAAACAGGGAGAAGGGAACAAAAGCAGCATTCTTTAAAGAACCAGAAAGTAGAACACCATCAGGCGCATTCCTTGGACTTCTCAGACCTGAAGGACTGAGCTGGTTTCAAACCCTGGGTTCCTCCTGCTTGACAGATTTAACTCTGTAAACATGAGTTTCTAAGTTTTTCTTCTTCACTGGGCTAGCCCTAAGCAGGTCAGAGAGGTACTCAGTGCCTCATGTTCCCTTTACCTTTTTGGCTTATGCCTTTCACAGCACTTGCTACTGATTTTGTAGAGCTCCCAGAATCCTCCTCAACTTGCTCCAGGTCTGTCAGCCTGGATTCCCATTACAGTCCCCCCAAAAGAGCAGAAGACTAAGAGTGACACTGGAACAACTCTGTCTTGGTATTCAGGGGCTGTCCCTGGGTTCTACAGGATCTATCTCCAAATACAGTCACATTGGGAGTTTGGGCTTCAACATAAGGGTCCTGGGGAGACACAATTCAGTCCAGAGTACTACCCTAAGCCAGGATAAGCAAATGAAGGTTGGAGTTACTAGAGCCCAGTTAGGATAACTGTACAGATAGTGTTGACTGCTAGGAACTGGGGCCATGGATAGAAGGACAGAGCCAACCTCTGGTAACCCTGCATGGAGGTAGTCACAAAAATAAATGTTTCAACACTTACTCTACTCTCAGGTCTTCTGTTTGTGCCTTCCGTCGACTGCACTCAAACAAAACCAAGGAAGGGAGCCAACTGGCCAGTCTCTATGGATCAGCTTTCTAAGGTACAGAGCAGGAGAGAGTGTATGAAAAATGGATCAGGCAGCCAGAGAGATCCAGCACACCCCTGTGCCAAGATGCTACCAAGAAAAGAGAAGAAGAAAAGAAGGAAAACCCTGAAAGCTTAAGTGTTTACTCAAAAGAAATTTACCTCCTCAGTAAAATAAATGTAACAATAAGGTCTCATGGGGGTGTTAGATGGATTAAGTGAAGTAAAACACAGGCAGAGTTCAGAGCAGACTCCGTATAGTCAGTACTCAGTAAATGTCAGCTATCAACGTTGTTAAAAAGTAAGCAGAACAACTTTGAAATTCTAGAATTCTTTAAATATCCCAGGATTAGATACTTTTTTAAAAAGCTGAGCAAAATTCTATTCTTTTTTGGAAGTACTTATATTTTGAAAATTTATTTCCTATTAAAAGGCTTAAACCAATAGAATTTCTGTTAAAGAATGCAAGGCTGCCTACTGTGGTACACATAAAAACTAAATGAGGGACTTCCCTGGTGGTCCAGTGGTTAAGACTCCGTGCTTCCAATGCAGGGGGCACGGGTTTGATCCCTGGTCAAGGAACTAAGATCCCACATGCTGCACAGTGTGGCCAAAAAAAAAAAAAAACTAAATGAAAACTTGACATTAACATCTTAGTGTAGAAGAACAGTTTCAGGTACCTGGTTTCAAATCAAAAGATTAATACATTTCCAAATTTAAAAATACCCTGTAATATTTAAACAGGCCTATTTTTATTGATTTTTTAAATTAAAAATATAATTGCTGTTAGGATAAATGTTTATTGAATCTAACTCAGAAGCTGGTTGTGAAGTTAAAATGGGATAAGATATGTGAAAAAGAAGTTCTCAGTAAATGTGCTAGTCAAATGTTAGTTATTTTAAGACTACATAATATACTAAATTGTGCAGGCAGCAGTTCAGTGCTATATCAAGGACTCTGCTGCATCATACTCAATAGTTCAGCAATGTTAACTGTGGTATATTTAACGTAACCTTTCCTCATGTTTGGGAAGTTCTGGAAGAGCTTCAGGCAAGTCCAGTACCAGAAAGCACCAAGTCCTTACTAGGAACCAAACAAGAATTCAGTCAGACTCCAGAAGGTGGTGCAAAATACATATTTAAATATTTTAAATGATTCCTATCGGGGTATCTTTAAGTCTTTATAAACCTATTTCAAGTGGGTTCAGGAAGTTCCCTTCTCTAAGCCTTTCCTTCAGACTCTCTTTTCTAGGCTTCTGCTCTCCTCCTCAGGATTTTGAGTGCTTTGGCCTCTTTTTTCTCCTGTCAGCCCAGAGAGACCCACTTGCCCTTAAAAGGCCTAGGTCCTTCACGAATGTTTTTTCAGAGTGGAGCAGCTACAGTACAAACAACTCCTCTCCTTTTTTTTTTCTACTTTATTTTTTTCCCAGCTCTATTGAGGTATCATTGACAAATAAAAACTGTATATGTTTAAGATCTACAAGGTACTTTAGAAATACAAAGTATTTGTATTTGTACATGTATTTGTACATGTACAAAGTACATGTACTTTGTGAAATGATTCCCACAATCAAGTTAATATACACATCCGTCACTTCACATAGTTATAATTACCTTTCTTTTTTTTCCTTTGGTGTGGTGAGAACATTTAAGATCTACTCTCTAAGCAATGGCAAGCATGGTTACAATACAGTACTGTTTACTATAGTCACCGTGCTGTATGTTAGATCCTAGCATTTAGTCATCTTAAAGCTGAAAGTCTGTAGCTCTCTTAATAATGTATTCCGTTATTATGTTAAACTTCTTGATGTGCTATTTTATAAAAACACCTCATCCTTACAAGGCATGGGTGAAGATGGGAAAATATAGTGTCAGGAGCAGCAAATCAGGCCCTAGCACATTAGCTCACATAGCAGCTTACAGAGGCACTCAGGCAGGCAGTAAATAGAAGAGAGGCTGGGCTGTGAAGGCAAGCTAGGCTTTATGCATCTGGAGATCCAGATAACCATTTCAGTAAAGGATACGAGTCCTATCTTGTGCTCTCCTCTCACCTACACACACTTGGTTAGGAATAGGAAATGCTGTCAAGTCTGCACCAAGCTAGAATGAGCAGAAACAAGGACTCTGGTGGAGAAGGCCAAGAGACAAAGGAGGCTCAGTTTCTCTACAGCTTTGAGCAACTATTTTAAACACAATTGCATAATGCAACAAGTTCCATTTAAAAATTTGCCTAAAATTCTCATGTGTAATTTTTTTAAATGAAATATTTCAGACACTGACGACAGTAATGTAATCCTCATGTGCTCACTAATGTTATTGCTTTGCCATATATTTCAGGTCTTTCTTGTCTTTAAATAAATAAAGCATATCTGATGAGCATTTAATCCTCCTTGTACCCCTTCTCAGTTCTATTCCTTCCTCCCTTCCTAGAAATAAACACTGTTTTGAAGATTACTTCTGGTCTATAATTTTGTATTTTTCATGCATATATCTATTTCTATAAAAGAATACATAGTATTTTTTGTGTGTGTTTTTAACATTTAAACAATATTACCATAGCAATCTGAAAGCTCCTTTTTCACTTAACATTATGTTTTTGAAATCTAACCATGTTGGTACATGTAGCTCTTGTTCATTTTTAATGCTGTATTATGTAACTGTATTTGAATATAACAAATTATCTCTACATTTAATTCTGTATTCCATGCCTAGGTATGATTATATCATACTTTATTGATTTATTGATCTATCTGTCTTACTTTAATAAGTACCACACTGCTTTGATTACTATGGCTTTATGATAAGTCTTGAAATCAGGTAATGCTGATGCTCCAAAATTGTTGTTTTCCAAAATTGTTTTGACTATTCTAGGTCCTTTTCATTTCCCTACAAATTTAAATTCACCTTGTCAATTTCTTTTGAGAAAATCCATTGGGATTTTGAATGAGATTGCTTTGAATCTATAGATCACTTCAGGGAGAATTGACATCAGTATTGAGTCCTTCAATGCATGATGAGTATTTTTTCATTTTTTTAGGTCTTCTTTAATTTCTGTCAACACTGTTTTATAGTTTTCAGTATTGCTAAGTATTTTGTTTTTAATGGTATTGTAAATGTTTTTAAATTTCATTTTCCAATTGTTTGTTGCTATATTTAGAAATATAATTGATTTTTACATATGACATTGTGTATTACTTATCTAGTGCCATTGAACAGCACACTCCCAAGTTTAGTGGCTTAAAAAAATAACCTTTATTATCTTTTGCCATTTCGGTGGGTCAGGTATTTCAGAACCACTCAGCTGGGCAGTTCTGGCTCATGAAGTTGAAGTCAGATTAAGGCTGCAGTCATATGAAGGCTTATCACCTTGAACTTGTGTAGATTGTATGTTTATGCTTTATAGGAACAACCCAAGTTTTTAAATCCTTTCTAATATGCAAGATGCAACTTCCACATTTTGTTTCCCCTGTGGGTCTTCCTGGGCCTTGGTTTTAGTCTTTGTCTGAGTAGGTCATGATTAGACTTTACTTTAGGCTAAAGTCCTTATTCTTATGGTGTGGCCTTTCTGGTGTCTCAGGTGGATACCTGGGGTATTAGGAGGTATGAATGAGATTTCTACCCCAGAAGGGCTAGATCTCCAAAGTTCCCTCCCACTGCTCCTCCTCTAGCTTTGCTTGTCCCCTAGTATCTCTGTTCCGATATTAACCCAATAGTAAATGAAATCTGGTAATCAATCCTATCATGGTTCTTCTCTCCATATGTATAGCTTTGGGCACTTTACTGCTATCTAAATTCTGTTCATTTCAATTCACAATTCATTACCATCAGTTTAAAAGGAACTTCCCCCTTTAGAAGCTGTATTGTATTTTTTAAATAATATTTTGATGATCCCTGAGATCTGAAGAGAAGTTTTGGCTGTATGTTTTTAGTTTACTGATCTTTACTCAGGAAATCATATGTATCCATAGATAGCTAAGCCAAAAATCTATTTAGAGTCATTTGGTGCTACATTTTCTGATTAAGTTCACCAACAACAATTGATAAAACAATCCATCATCCCTGAACAACAGAAATGATAAAAATAACAGTAGTTCCAGCTTATTGAACATTTAACTGCCCTTTTCTAACCATTTTAAACATTACAGCAACTCTGAAAATGATTTCTAAGTTTTCATTCATAAAGACACTAAAGATTAGAGGTTAATTTCTCCTAGATCGCATGCTAGTGAATGGCAGAGCCAGAATTTGTACCAGCTTATTATGACTGCAAAATCTGTGCTTTTAATAAGTACACAATAGTTTACTTGAATGTTCAACAAATCTAGAGTTCAGTCCTTTATAAACCCTATAACTTTTCCTTTTTATTAACATGACTGAAATGAAAACTGCATTTTTTAAACAGTTGTACCCTTGTTCTCACATAAACTTTTTTTTTTATTTAAAAAATTTTTATTTTATATTGTATAGTTGATTAACAATGTTGTGTTAGTTTCAGGTGTAAAGCAAAATGACTCAGCTATACACATACATGTATCTATTCTTTTTAAAATTCTTTTCCCATTTAGGTTATTACAGAGTATTGAGCAGAGTTCCCTGTGCCACACAGTAGGTCCTTGTTGTCAATGATCACATAACCTTATTTTAATAGCAAATATTTAAATATAGAATTCTAATTACATTAAAGATTATTTTCAATTACTTCTTAGTTCTGATAGGATAAATATGGATTAGGGAAAATGGCATTTTGATATCACCTTAACTTTCTTGGCTGGTTTCTCTTGCTCTGCCTTTCTTTAAAATTATTAAAGAAAATCTAAAATATTAAAAAAAAAGGTAGAGAGGAGAGTATGTTTTTCTACGAATGTATACATATCTGCAGCTCATGAGCTGATTGGTATGATGCCACCCAAACCCCCTTGCCCTATACAAGTTTATTTTGAAATAAATCTCAGATAACATGTCATTTCATCTACAGATATTTTAGTATATATCATGAAATTATGAGAACTATTTTTTAAACATAACTTATTTTTTTTTAATTAATTAATTAATTTATTTTTTATTTTATGGCTGTGTTGGGTCTTCGTTTCTGTGCGAGGGCTTTCTCTAGTTGTGGCAAGCGGGGGCCACTCTTCATCACGGTGCGCGGGCCTCTCACTATCGCGGCCTCTCTTGTTGCGGAGCACAGGCTCCAGATGCACAGGCTCAGTAATTGTGGCTCACGGGCCCAGTTGCTCCGCGGCATGTGGGATCTTCCCAGACCAGGGCTCGAACCCGTGTGCCCTGCATTGGCAGGCAGACTCTCAACCACTGCGCCACCAGGGAAGCCCCTAAACATAACTTATTAAACTAAAAATATTAATAGCAATTCTTTCAAAATCATCATTCACTCAATATTGTTTGCTGATATGTCTATGTGTATGACTCTGTGTGTGTGTGTGTTTATGCAAGTGTATTCACGTATTCAAATCAATATCTAAATAAGATCCATGGCATTAGTTTCCTGGGCTGCTGTAACAAAGTACCAGAAACTGGGTGGCTTAAAACAACAGAAATTTATTGTCTCACAGTTCTGGAGGCTAGAAGTCTGAAATCAAGATGTCACTAGGGCCATACTCCCTCAGAAATATGCAGGGGAGAGTCTTTATTTGCTTCTCGTAGCTTCTGGTTTTTGCCTGTAACCCTTGGGATTCCTTAGCTGTGTCACTCCAACCTCTGCCTCCATTTGTCACATGGCCAAATTTTCCTTGTGTATTTCTGTCTCTGTGTCTCTTTTCCTCTCTTATAAGGACACCAGTCATTGGATTAAGGGCCCACCTTACTCCAGTATACCCGTATCTTAATTAGTTACATATGAAACAAGCCTATATCCAAATAAGGTTGCAATCTGAGGTACTGCAGGTTAATGTCTTCAACATATTATTTGGGGGAACACAATTCAACCCATAACATCCATGTACTACAATTGGTTTACATTTTTTATATTTCCTGTAAGTTTATTTTAGTGTATAGATTACTTACTCCTCTTTCTTTCCTCCTTCATTGCAACTTATTTTTGAAGACATCTGCTTGTTTGTCCTGTAGAGTTTCCTACTGTCTGGATTTTGCTAATAGTATTTGTGGGGGATAGCTTAACACAGTCACCTGTGCTTTGTCTGTGTCCCAGAGCACGATTTCTCAGCACAAGCACTGTTGGCATTTGGGTCAGATAGTTCTCTGTTAAAATGGGAGGCTTTCCTGTGCCTTACAGGATGTTTAAAACCATCCCTGGCCTCCATTCATTATATTCTAGCAGCACACTCTCTGTTTTGGCAACCACATAGTTCTCCAAATATTGCCAAATGTCCCCTGTGGGCAGAATCACCCCCCTGCTAGAGAACCACTGACAAAAGTCTTGATGAGATCCAGGTTTAGTTTTTTGGCAAGATTGCTTCATAGACAGAATTAGGTACTTCCATCAGGAGGCACATAACATCTGATTGTCTTTCTGTTACACAAATTAGCAGCCATTAATAACCATTGTCTTGATCTGTTTATTTCATTAATGGTTATAAAATGGTGATGTCCTACTTCTATCATTGCTTTGCCCTGGCCACATAGTAGCTGGAATACTTCCCTGAAGAGAAACTTCCTTTCATCCACTATTTGTTTGGTAACCCTGAGATACAGTTCTAATTGGAAAGACAGGATAAATGATGATTTCTCTTTACCAGTTTTCAAAATAATGAACTGGTTCCCTAGCACCACCCAAAGGGGAATGATGAATTTTTTTGAACTATTATGAGTTCAAGGATTTAAACATATTTGATATGTTTCAGTCCAATGCGATTTTGTCTTTACAGCTGCTCAAAATGCCCCATAGTTTGATAGGTCTCTGGCATTCTCTGATTACTACTTTCTAATATGAGAAGATGTTCTAGGTTCATATTGCATATTCTCTTCATTGACATTCTCTAAGAGTCTGGACTGAGTCTCCTTTACTCTTCACTCTACATAACCTTCCCGGGGCAACAGAATACAACTATCAATTTTTTTTTTTTTTTCTGAATCCACACACTTCACTGATACATACTTCAATCAGTAATATTGGTCAAAGGTAGGGCAATTGAGAGGGATGGTGGAGGAAATCTTATTGGAAAGTGCATGCCCTGATTAAAGGCATTAAGCTTCAATAAAAGCACACAAACACTGATGGTTCAAGGAAAGTCTTAGGTCAGCAGGCACCAGTTTGCAACCTGTGCTATATAACCTGGCCCTAGCCTGATTTGATATTAAATATTGTGAAACATATGTTTCAGAGATTTTAGATTTTGTTGTCTTCCTCTGAGGAGTGCTCGTCATCTTGAACTTGTGTTGGCTTATTTTCACATTTTACAGGTGTGGATCTGTGGAAAGCCAAAGGTGTTTTCCTTCCTCACGCTCCAGTGGGCTCACCTTTGAAATTCAGTTTCTCTGTAGACCTTATACTGCTTTTGTTTAGGGTTGGGTCCTGATTAGGCCCTTACTCGTAAGATGTGGCCTGTCCCTCAAACATTATCTCAGCCACTTGCTCTCTCACTCATTATCTGGGTGGCAGCTCATTGGTGTTCTCCTTAGACCCTTGACCACACCAAGGCCTCTTTCTCCCTCAGAGCCTTTGGGTGTGCTGTCCTCTGCCTGGAAGACCCTTATCTCCACCTTTTACTGGGTATCAGTCTCAACTTCACCTCCTCAAAGAGGACTTTACTAGTTTTTCTATATAAAAAGCCTCCACCCATTCCCCCCCACCCTTTGCCATATTAGCCTCTTGTTTCTTTCATAGAATTCGTCATGACTTTTAATTTGTTTACTTTTGCTTTGTCTCCCTCACTAGAACATAAACTTGAACTCTTTGAAGAGAGAAACCAGATTCTATACCATGTATATTTTTAAACTCTGGAGCCTATTACAACATTTGGGGCAGGATAAGAATTTAATAAATACAAGTTGACTGAAATAATAAATGAGTAGAACATATATAATGCTTTTCTTGATTCAGCTTCTTACATAACCATTGAATAGCAACCTGAATTGAACCATGGGCAATTTTGCCACCTAGGACCTTTTTTTTTTTTAACATGAACACCATTTTTCTGCCCACCACCCTTGTCTTTTCTCCTCTTTACCTAGGTTAGGAGGCTTTTAGATCTCAACTAGGCTTTATTTTCCCTTCTCCAGAAAGCTTTCCTTTACTCTATTCTGTACTCTCCAGCAGTCTGAGTGACATGCCCCTAGAAGTTCCAATAACATTCTGAGCTTACTCCACATAAGGCAGTGTTAGGTGGTGGCTGGATCCAAATTGCCTGAATTTGAGCCATGTTACTTACTACTACTCATAACTTTGGGCACTTTAATTTCATATTACTTCACTTTCTTTTCATGTATAATAGAGCTAGTAATATACTAATCTAATTGTGTTTTCGGAAGATGAAATCAGATTGTGTAGGTCAAGTGCTCAGAACAGTTCCTGCCACACAGTAAGAACACACAGTTTTTAGCTATTAATTTTACACAGTAACTTCCTGTTAACTTGTCTCTTCCTTATACATACTGAAAATTCCTGAAAGGCAGAAATACTGTCCTATTCACTCTTGATTCCTAAGCAACTGATACGAAGCTGGGTTTTATATTTACTGAATTGGTTTCCTTCCCTCTTCTCCCTTCAAGCCCTCCAGATGGCTCCAAACGAATCTCTATTCATGTTTTCCCACTACTTAAAATCTTCCTGTTGCCTTCAGTTTGGTCTCTAACTTAAAAGGGCAATCAAAGACCAAGACACCATAGATCTGTCCTTCTCTAAACTTGCCATAAGTTTGTAGTTTGTTTTTATGTTTTTATGTCTATAACACTGTTACTTTTTTTGTTTTTTTGTTCTTCAAATTTTCTTTCCCTTGTAAACTCAGTTATGGAGCAGTGAAGCAAAATTATATTTTCATTCGTTGGACAATGAACTTTAAGCAAGTTTCCTCGCAGCTCTTACCATATCATGTAAAATAATTTTTCATCACTTCCGCAGTTTTAATTTCTTTTTTTTAAACAGCTTAAATTTTATTTATTTATTTATTTATTTTTGGCTGTGTTGGGTCTTCGTTTCTGTGCGAGGGCTTTCTCTAGTTGCGGCGAGCGGGGGCCACTCTTCATCGCGGTGCGCGGGCCTCTCACTATCGCCGCCTCTCTTGTTGCGGAGCACAGGCTCCAGGCGCGCAGGCTCAGTGGTTGTGGCTCACGGGCCCAGTCGCTCCGCGGCATGTGGGATCTTCCCAGACCAGGGCTCGAACCCGTGTCCCCTGCATTAGCAGGCAGATTCTCAACCACTGCGCCACCAGGGAAGCCCTATAGTTTTAATTTCTCAATAGTCTGTTTAAATCAATTGTGTACCCCAGGACCTCGATAAATGTTTCAAATTTATGTGAATTACAAAGCTATTTTAAAATACAGTGTAATTCCCTTCCCCAGTTAAAAACGAAACTAGTAGGCTTTTGTGACAAGTGAGCTGGTTGTGTCCTGTGCTGCCTTTGGGTAAGCCTGTAGCACCAAATAAGAAAGTACATCCGGTACCTAGGGTAGAAAGTGGTGGCTGCAAAGCGACTGGCCCAGACTTGTCCTAAATAAGTCTCCAATTTCCAGAACTGAATCAGGTGTCCCGCGGAGCGACAGAAAGCATCTTTGCCTGGAGGCTGGAAGCTCCGTTAATAGGCGCTTCAGGTGAGAAACCTGAGCCACCTGGGAATACCCAGCGCGGCAGCCTCCCCATAAACTTCGGAGACTTTTATCACTAGAAATAAAACTCATTCCAGGGACTTCCGGGCTGCGGGGGGCGGGGCGACGTGCTGACGTTACGTCACGTTCTTGCCTGACCTGCCACCCCGCCCCTCTCCGCACTGTGACGTTCCCAGGGAGGAACGAAGCGTAAACAGCGCAGGGCATTTTGGGAGGGGGATTGTTTCACGCAGGAAGCAGGCTCCATTTTAGCGCCGCCCGCTGTCGCCATCTGTTTCCCTTCCCTCCCCGTTACCGCCTCCCGTCCCTAAGCCCCAACGGGAAGGCTGGGCCTACGGTGGGGGAGGCAGGAGTGAAAAGAGGGAAGGGGAAAAGGGAGAAAGGGAAGAAGTGGGGAGAAAGGGTGAGTCGGGAAGGGTGAGTGGTAGAGGCTAACGTGCGAAGCGCGCAAGCCCAGTGGACGGACTGACGGACGCGCCTGTGCTTCTGCTGCCGCGGCTGCGGCGCCCGCGCGAGTCGCGTCGAAGCGACGGCGGCGGCGGCAGCAGCGGAAACAAGAGGGGAGCAATGGCGGCCGACAGCCGAGAGGAGAAAGGTTAGTGAGGAGAAAGGTGGTGGGCGGAGGCGGGGCTCTGGAGTGGGTCGACGGAGCCGTGGTCGTCGTTGTGGGTAGGGGAGGTTAGCTTGCTCCGCGCGGAGCCGGCCTCCCCGTCGAGACGCTTGGACTCATTGGAAAAGACCAGGCCTGCCCTTTCGTCCTCAGTCTCCATATGACCCAACACTTCATCTAGCCTTGGATTTTTCTTTGGTCTTAATTCCCTTCTTCATTTAACGTTTATCTGTCCTGGGCGCGGCTGAGAGAAGGCCTGTTCTGAGTTGCAGGCCCTTAGGTTTATTTCCTGGTAGTGGTATGCGGATGTAATGCGTATTTTCAGAACAGCCTTTTCTGTTAGGCTGAATTTCGAAAACCCTTAATGCCCTTAAAGCTGGTAATCTACTAAGTAAGCATATTTAAGAAGTGGTATAGGTAGATAATCTCGCGAAATGTCTACAAGTAACTTCTGGCTGTTCTGTTAAATAGGCAAAGTGGCAAGAATGGCCTGTTTGGTTCCTCAGATACTTATTTTGGAAAACGTGATGTTTGAAAAGATGATTATGTGATTTAGGCCAGGCAGAAAAAATCCTGGCCGCTACTGTGATAGACACACGTTGTGCGTAGTTCCTAGAGGGTACAACCAGGAACAAATTTGTAGAGAGTCGGAGGGCTACGGTTACTTTGAAATATGGGAAGAACTGATGTTGCCAGAATGAAATGTCATGTCTTTTTAAATACCGACCTTCCAAGCCCTGGAAATGTTAATGTAGATCCTGAATCAGTACAAGTCTGGAGAGTGGTGTAGATTGGATGGTGCGTTAAGGTTTTTTACAACCCTAAGATTACCATGATAGATTTGGAAAGGTTATAGTTGATAAAAATCTGGCCAGCTGCTGTCCAGTATTTTGCGGATCTACTCTTTTGTGTGGCTAATTGATTTCGGGGAGGGGGGGGGGTTTGTTAAGTGGGCTGTAGAGTCAAGTTCCATTAGACTTGTGACCTCTAATTTTTTTCCTTAAAAAAGTAGTCTTCATGAATCAGCGAACTGCTCAGTAATAGGGACAAGCTTGGGAAATGGAGTGGGTGGGAATATGTTTGATATGGCTCCTATCTCAAAGCAGCTCGGTGATTAGGTTTTAGTAGTTTAATTTTCCTTCCTTAAACGAATCCTAAAAATGCTCTCCCTTCCTTTTGATAAGTCCAGAAGGAATGTGATCATAGGATTGCATGGTGTTAGTGAATAAAAGAAACTGCTTTTAATTAGTAGTAAAGTAGTATTAAGTAGATGATTTTAATCAGGAAGAATTAATTCAGTCAACATTTGATTGTTTCAGAATGTAATCTATGATCTGTGTGTATGGGAGTGGGTGGTGGTTGTGGTGGGTGAGATGAACTAGATAAAAAATGAGTAAAAGCTCAGTACTTCTCAAGAGTTCAGTGTCTGTTAAGTTGTAAGTCAGTTATGGAGTAGACACAATATTGTACCCGGAGGAAAAAAAGTAGGTGATGTTTTAAAAATTTTGTTTTAGAAATGGATTTGGTGATGAAAACGTCTAAATGCATAAACTTTGTAACTATTATTGGGAAGTAGTAATTTCACTTATTAGCAATACTTAAGATAAATTGTCCAGCTTCTGAAAGGCCTCACATTTGTGTAGTTTTTAAAAAATTAATTTTCATAATTCAGCTTCATTTTAAAATTTATGATGTAAGTACTTATAGTTTAAGATTGTCTCTAGTTTACTGGGAAAGCTAGCAGATACATACCTACTGGAATTGTTTATTTAATTTTGGAATGAGAGGATTTCTAGAATAACCCACTTTGCATGTATGGAAACTGAGGCCTAGGGTACCTCACTTTCTTGATCTTTGTCAAACAGCTAGAATAATAGCCAGAATTAGAATTAATGCTTGACTCTTTCTTTTCATGTTGAACAAGGAAAAATGGGAACCTAAGTACTTATTGCCATCAGTTATGTTATATGAAACACTAGGAAATTATAAAGATAAGCCCTGTCACAGATCTTAGACATGTCACAGATCTTAGACATGTCAGAAACCTTAGGTCCTTTCTTGAAAGATTCCGTAAGTGGTGTAAAATCGTGATAAGAAATGAGTTTAATTTGCAGAAATTTGCTGTAAATCACAGAGCAGTTACAAAACTTTAAGTCATAAAATCCTTGGATTATTGGGCTTTGCACGTTAGCTGTGTAATAAAGCAGACATTACCTTCTATAAATGCTTTTGTAATACCCATGCCTAGAAAGTGAAGCCTGTAACTGGAGAATTTGCCAGCTTCCTGATTCCTGTGGTGATTGTCCAAAAAGTGGATGTGGAAGATGTTGGAATATTGGTGGTATTAACTAGTGTTAATTGCCATTTTTCTATGTTTTCTATTATAAACACCTGGTTTATATTTTATTTCTTAAGCTCTTAAAAATTTCTCTCTGAAGAACAATTATACAAGTTTAATGTATCTAAAATGTGGATAATGAGGAACCACTTTTGAAAGTAACATGTTTTCTGCATTACCAGACTGGAAGCTCCATGAAGGCCAGGAGTATGTCTGTCTTGTTTACCAGGTTCCTGGTGTACAGTAATTATGTCTCAGTGCCTCAAATAAATGATTTAGAAGATTGTAAATCTTTAGCTCAAGGTTGGACTTCATTAATGACTGACTATGACTAGTTATGTGATATTTGCTATTGATGTCCAAAGTTAAGAGTTTCCCAGTTTAAATTATATACGTACACACATTCATGCAGGCAAATACATATGAATATGTACGCGTGGTTATATATACACACATATATGTATATACACACTGTAGCCCTCACTATAGTAAGTCCTTAGGGTTAGATTGACTTGGTCCACTTTAGTTAGGGCTTTGTAAAGCATAGAGTATGTATTTGATATTCTCATATATTTGTTTTACCCATAATAGAAGTAGGACAAAAAATTACAAATGCCCTCCTTAGACTTCAATTGTATGCATTTTGGAAGACAGGAAATTTGGATGGGATAGGAAATCCAAGTCTCTACACTTCTTGAAGAATGACTGTTTTGAATGACAAAAAAGTAACAGAGAGACTGGTCTAATGTAAAACACGACAGAAGGGGAGGCTCCAGGAAATCTTGCTACATTGCCAAACCCGACTAAAACTATATTAAGTGAGTTAAAATAAAAACTGTAATGTATTTTGGTGCCCTGTATTGGCAAACAAAATACGTAGTATATTTAAGTACCCAGTTTTTGTTTTTGTTTTCTTCTTTAAATATTTCAGGTCTTAGTCTGATGCTGGATCCTGAAATAAATAGTACTTTGTATCTCCTGACCCAGAAGCTTCCAGGGTCAAAAAAATGAACTGTGTCTCAGATAAAGGTTAATTTTCTACACTGAAAGCCCTGGAGTTAAGGTTTGTGGCCTTCCTGGGCCAGGAATTTCAAGGTTGAGGTGTAATTCTGGTAGCGTGGAAAGAGCATTAAATTTGGATTCAGAACTGTGAGATTTAAGTCACAGTGCTTTAATTCTTTGGGCTTCATTTGGGATATTTTTTATTTCCTTGTTTTGCTTCCTATACCCATGGATCTATATACCTCTTTCCCAAAACTCAGTTTGTTAATAATATTGATAGTTTGTGATGAAAACTAAGATTATGCTTGCTTAACAAGTGATGATAATGAAGTCTGTATAAAAACATCATATATTGTGAATGCAAAACGTTCACAGATTATTGCATTTCCATAGAGGAATCAAGCTAGCAGCAGCCTGCTTTGTTTTGTTTTTAATTGAGTCAGCATTTAAAAGTCAGACAATTTCAAATAAAAATCTGAATTTGGGAATCCTCTTGAAAAATTTGTAAGATCCGACATGGTACTTGCATTCTGTCAAGGCAGTTAATCCACTGGAGTTGAGTAGGCTTGTCCCCTTTAGCATTCCTACTCTTCCACAAAGTATCATATATACTAAAACCGAAGTTTGGTGTCCCTGTGCCTCAGTGTCTTGAACCTTAAACTTTTTTGCAGTTATTTAACCTCAGTGTTGTTCAGGAGTTGTGGGTTTATATGCATTCTAGGGTCAGGCAGATAAAGTACTTAGTACAGTAGGTAATAGTGAGTGTTAGGTTATAGAGAATAAAGGAGTAAGCATGGTATATGTTCAGGCAATATTAGTAAATACACTGATGTATGGGGCATAAACCCAGATTGTCTCATGCAAAACTTTGACATAAGTTACCTTCTCTGTGTCTTAACAGAAGACTATCAGGACTGCTCCATCTGGTTTTTTTCAGATGGGAGTCTGGGCCCCTAGTGATCAAATAGTCTTTTTTTAAAAATGTAGGGTCTGGATTTTTATATTAAATCCTTGGCGCTTTCAAAAACAAAGCATCCAAGAGCTAGATTCATCCTACAGGCTGTTAGTGTATAACTTTGAATGGATTTGAACTTGAGCTGTAAATGGAAATACTGTTTATTTGTGTTTCATTTGAGTTAATTTGTTGCACTGACATATTGTGGAAAAATTCGTTTTGTTGTGGCATCTAAAACACAATTTTCAGGGTTTTAAAAGGATTTTTTAAAAAAGACTGTATAGTTCTTTATATAGACTTCTCAAAAAAAAATGAAGTGCTTTAACTGATAGAAATACTGCATTTGAGTTATTTTTTATATAGAATTCTTAACCTGGCATTTGCTAACCTTTGTTCATTTTATTGCTAATATTCTTAAGGTGCTGCTGTCAAACTACTGTGAAGAAATTGAATATGTACATATCACTATACAGAATAATAATGCTAAATTTCAGGATAAAGTGAGTGGTTTAAAACATTAAAGTAGTTTAAAGAAAGTCACCCTAGAGAACCGGTGGATGTTACTTTATCTCTTAAAGACATAGTTATTTCTTTCTAAAAAGGATATGCCAGTGATAGATTAGTCTTTAATAGTAGTAGCTTCTGAGACTACTAAAATAATCTTTCTTTCTTTATAACTAATCCATTTTAAATTGAAAATGAATTAAAATATATACAAACTACTTTCTCTAGCCAATGAATGAAGTGGTCAGAGGAAGCAGTTTGTTAGCTTTATAACCCAATACTATGAATTCTCTCACCTTTTTAAACCAGATTTTGGTTTTTAAGAGTACACCTTACATTTATAATTAAAATCCTTAAGTTTAAGCAAAACTAAGCAGGTGGTGGTAGTTTTGAAAACATCTGTCAAGTATTTAACATTTCAACCAACAATAGGTGGAGTCCATGGCTCTTCTCTTTGAACCTGAGTAGACTTTTGTGATTGTCTCTGAATAAAATACTGTGGCAGTGTTGCTGAGCTTCTGCCTAAACCACCATGAAAGCTCTAAACCACCATGAAAGAGGTCGGCCTAAGCTGAAGCTGTCATGGGGGAGAGTGACCATAGAAAGGAGTGCCCTAGGAACCCCAGCTGTTTTGAGTCTTCCCAGCCAAGGTATGTGAATAAGCAAGCCTTCAGATGATTCTAGCTAACCCTTAACTGCAGCCACGTGAGAGACCCTAGTTGAGCCTTAGAACCATAAGCAATTATAGTAAATGATTGTATTGTTTTAAGTCACCAAGTTTTTGGGGTAGCATGTTAAATTTACAGCAGTAGATAGTAGGAACATTTATGTATTTGTCTTATTGAGAAAAGAGGATTTTGTTTTATGTGCTGGACCAGATTTTGTGTATCATGTGCCCCAGTCATTAACAAAAGGTTCAGGAGCATCAAATAACTACCCCATCCACCCCCTTCCCTTCCCCAAACACTGATCTTTTTATTCTAAATGCCTCCTTTCAGAGGTGAAGAAACTGGAGCTCAGATTGGGACTTTGCTAAAGATACCTAGCTCTTAAATGATGACCTGGATTTTCTTGCTTCCAAATACAAATGTCTTTCTCCTATGTATCATATTTCAGCAAATATATAAGCGATTTCAGTGGTGGAGAGAAGTAAATTAAAATGTGATCTTTTATATCAGGGGTCAGATAGAAAATAATATTTTTGGCTTTGTGGGCCACACAAGGTCTTTGTCATATATTCTTTCCTTTTTTTTTAAACACAACCTTAAAAATGCAGAAACCATTCATATCTTGCCAGTCAAAAATAGGCCATGGGCTGAATTTGTCCTGCAGGTCTTATTAGTTGGCCAGTATTGTGATAAAACCACAGTTAGGTTTTTGATGTTATAGACTATAATATGGATAAAAATTTGTAGATCGTCAAGTGAGGATGTTATGGTTGATCTTAAAGTAAATTTAAGGTGCTGTAATGTTGGTAATATGGAGCTTTCTGGTGCGCAAATTTGGAATTAATCTACTAGTGCACATGATCTTTCAGTGATACTTTGTAGTTTTGTTTTCTTATACTTTGTTTAAAGATGCTTATTTTATAATAGCCAGGACATGGAAGCAACCTAAGTGTCCATCAACAGATAAATGGATAAAGAAGATGTGGCACATATATACAGCCATAAAAAGAAATGAAATTGAGTTATTTGTAGTGAGGTGGATGGACCTAGAGTCTGTCATACAGAGTGAAGTAAGTCAGAAAGAGAAAAACAAATACTGTGTGCTAACACATATATATATGGAATCTAAAGAAAAAAAAGGGTTCTGATGAACCTAGGGGCAAAACAGGAATAAAGACACAGACATAGAGAATGGACTTGAGGATACGGGGAGGGGAAAGGGGTAAGCTGAGACAAAGTGAGAGAGTGGCATTGACATATATACACTACCAAATGTAAAATAGCTAGTGGGAAGCAGCTGCATAGCACTGGGAGATCAGCTAGGTGCTTTGTGACCACCTAGAAGGGTGGGATAGGGAGGGTGGGAGGGAGACGCAAGAGGGAGGGGATATGGGGATATATGTATATGTATAGCTTATTCACTTTCTTATACAGTAGCAACTAACACAAAATGTAAAGCAATTATACCTCAATAAAGATGTTAAAAAAAAAAAAGATGCTTTTAATGTCCCCCATCTAATTTAACCGTAAATTTAGAAAGCCTGAACTCTAGACGAATGAATTTGCTCAACTTGAATTTCTGAGCTTCTATTTCATTATCTGCAGAGTATTGGATCTAAAACATACCTTGTGTGTGTCATGTATGATATGTGTGAAAGTGATAAAATGTTAGAAAAGTATTGATTAATATTTTAAAATTTTGTGGATGCTTTCTGAAACTGCAACCAATCTTTGAATTTGACTAATAAAATTATTTGTTAAAGCTTTTTAAGACAGTAATACCCTTTTTATAGGGAAACCATGATTTAGGCATGTCTGAAATTTAAATTGATTTAATTAACCTGCACAGTTACTTCATTCTGTGTTTATTAGCATGTCTAGATTTAGCATGTATAAAAGTTCATGTGAATGTTCAGGCTTTTGAAGTGGATATTTCTAATCAGGAACTAGTGATTTCATGAAAAGATTTGTGTAGCACTGTATTTACTTAATTGCCTGTTTTGCTGTCATAGTTCTATTTTTTTTTTCTTTTGCTTCTGCAGATATCTTATTTTTCAAGATCTGTTGGACCCACTTTTTACTGACTAGAGAGCTTTGACCTAAGAATCATTGAATATCTGAAAAACTTGGGTTTTTAAAAATCAAATTGTATGTTTTTATTTTTTATTTACAATGTAGCGTCCAAAAATTGTGTTTGCCACCATTCAGGTCTTGAGGGAATTTCCTCAGTGAAAACATGAACCCAGAGGATGAGAGAAGCCTTTTTGGTTGGCATATCTTGAATTTCAGTACCATTTAAAAAAATAAGTAAACAAAAATGATAACAGTCTGTGTAGTATATATTCATTTTAGAAAAATGGTAAAGTACAGAAAAGCATTCTTACCACTCAAAGAAATCAGTTACGATGCTATTCCAAGCATAGGTGATTTTCAGTGTTTTTTTTTTTAATTTTTATTGAGGTATAATTGATTTACAATGTTGTGTTAGTTTCAGGTGTACAGCAAAGTGAATCTGTTATACAAATACATGTATCCACTCTTTTTTAGATTCTTTTCCCATATAGGCTATTACAGAGTGTTGAGTAGAGTTCCCTGTGCTATACAGTAGGTCCTTATTAGTTACCTATTTTATATATAGTAGTGTGTATGTGTCAGTGTTATTAAGTAGCAGCAGTGACTCCAAGCACAGAGGAAGATGCATTGTCACCTTTTCCATATCCTGTGTAACCTTGCTTTCCTTCTTATTATGCCTACATTATCTGTTTTAGTTTTCTTGAGTCACTGATTTCTTTCTCTCTTGGGGGATATTTGAACTCCATCTAACCTGTTCATAGACCTCAGGTTAATAATCTTTGCTATACTTTTAGTGGGCTTTGCTTTTTGGCTGGAGCCATAATACAATTGTCCTATCTCATCAGTTTTTATGATTTTATACCTCTCTTTACGGCACCTTAAATTTGGAAAGATATATTTTGATGCCAGGATATTTAGTGTTCAAAACATTTACCATTAGCTTTAGTGCCTTATTTGAAAAAAAAAAAAATCAGTTTAAAGTAGTAAATACATAGTTGCATGTATTTCGAAGACTTATTTTGTCCAGTTGGACAGGGTTGGGGGTAGGGAAGGTGATGGGGTGATACAACCGAGTTCTAAATTTTCACGATCATTGACTGTATCAATTACGGTCAATAGTTTCCTTGTCTGAACAAGTTATACTTTCATAGTCCATGCCAGCAGCCTCAAATGTTTTTGATTGTGTACCCCGTCAGTAATTTTCTTCTTTTAACTTACTTGGACATTATTTCAGACAAACAGGATAGCTGTAAGGATAGTACAAAGAATTCTTTTGCTTTTCAGCCACATTCCACAAATGTTAACATTTTTACCACATTTGTCTTTTTCTAATTCATTCTTTCTCCCTCTTTTGTCAGTTGCAGACATGATGCTTCTTTGCCCCTAAATAGTTAAGTATGTATTTCCTAAAAAGTAGAATTCTCTTTTACTTAACTGTAGTACTAGCAAGATCAGGAAATTGACATTGATACTTGTAATCTACAGACCTTGTTTAGATTTCACTAGTTTTTCAGTTGTCTCAGATCATGTGCTGTGTCAGTTATTGTATCTTTTAGTCTCCTTTAATCTGAAGTATTTCCTTAGTGTTTGTATTTCATGAATGAACTGTGACATTTTTGGATGCCTCTAAATTTGGGTTGGTTTGATGTTTACTCATGTGTAGGTTTAGGTTTTGCATAGGAATATCACAGAATTTTTCTATTCATAGTGCATCATTCCAGGGGGTCCATGTAGTTGATTTGACTCACTGCTGGTGATGTTAACCTTGATTACTTGGTTAAGCTGGAGTCTGCCAGACTTCTCGACTGTAAAATGGTAATAAATATTCTGCCCGGAGTACACAATCTTTGATAAATGTATGTTTATTTAAAAAATCATACACATGTATTTTTATTATTGTGCACATTTTAAAGCAGTTACAAAAATTAGACATTAAAGGATGAGCTACAAATACAGAAGGTCTCAGTTTTTCTTTTTGTACCCCAGTATATCCTTTCATATCCTATGGGATATATACTCCTGGTTTTGTAGACCAGAGCTCTGCATCATATTCTTTACTTTATATCGTTTTATAGGAATTATTCTTGTGTCTTGATCCTGAAATAAAAGCTCCTTGAAGGTTATGTTCTCATACTTCTCTAGCCTCAGTACAGTAAGTACTCAAAAATAAATGCTTAATGTTAATGATTTTTCCCTGTTACTTTTTAATCTTTTGCTTCCAGATGGAGAACTTAATGTTCTAGATGATATTTTGACTGAAGTACCAGAACAGGATGATGAACTTTATAATCCAGAGAGTGAACAAGATAAAAATGAGAAAAAAGGTATGTAAGATTTCTATTTTCGTTAAAATAGTAAAATAGAGATCAGTTTCTTAAGAAAGAGTCTTTGCTTTTGTACTTGTTCCTTGAGGCACTTAACCACCAAAAGCACAATCATAAGAAGCAGTGGTACCCAATTCCATATGAATGAGAGTAATATATTTTTTCCAAACGTGTGAAATGTCTCAGATGAATTTATTCCAGTATGTGAAAGCTGTGTTTTCTTTATGATTAACTTTGGAGTAAAGGTATTTCAGAAGACATTTTAAAGAAATGAGGCTTTTTTTCTCTGATATATTTACCTGTTAAACTTTGGTGAAATAAGTCTAATACCCAAATTCTTATATATATTTTTTTCATCGTGTTTTTAAGGTTCAAAAAGAAAAAGTGACCGAATGGAATCTACAGACACAAAGCGACAAAAGCCTTCTGTTCATTCAAGACAATTGATTTCTAAGCCACTGAGCTCATCAGTTAGCAATAACAAAAGAATGGTTAGTACAAAAGGAAAGTCAGTCACAGAGTATAAAAATGAGGAATATCAAAGATCTGAAAGAAACAAACGTCTAGAAGCTGATCGGAAGATTCGCTTGTCAAGTAGTGCCTCCAGAGAACCTTATAAGAGTCAACCTGAAAAAACATGTCTGCGGAAAAGGGATCCTGAAAGGAGGGTCAAATCCCCTACACCAGATGGTTCTGAGGTAGTAAATATTATTGCAGATATAATACAGAAAGCAATTCTTTTTGAGGCTAGAACTATTTATTCACTCTGACCTTGTCTGTTATATGACTGCTGATTCCCTTTTTCTTTAAACATCAGAGAATTGGGCTTGAAGTGGATAGACGTGCAAGCAGATCCAGCCAGTCTTCTAAGGAGGAAGTGAACTCTGAAGAATATGGCTCTGACCATGAGACTGGCAGCAGTGGTTCTTCTGATGAGCAAGGCAACAACACTGAGAATGAGGAGGAAGGGGTGGAAGATGTGGAGGAAGATGAAGAAGTAGAAGAAGATGCAGAGGAAGATGAAGAGGTGGATGACGACGGAGAGGAGGAAGAGGAGGAAGAAGAAGAGGAAGAGGAGGAGGAGGAGGAAGAGGAGGAGGAAGAAGAAGAAGAATATGAACAGGATGAGAGAGACCAGAAGGAAGAGGGAAATGATTATGACACCCGAAGTGAGGCTAGCGACTCTGATTCTGAATCTGTTTCCTTCACGGATGGGTCTGTCAGATCTGGTTCAGGAACAGATGCATCAGGTACTAATTTTTATATGTAAAGGTTTGTCATTTTTTTTTTTTTAATTGACCTGATTGGTTTTTTTCTTGAACATGTTTAAATTGAATTATAAAATTTTTGAGGCAATGGGGGTGATGTTAGTAAGACTGTCCTGTGATTTTTATTTTTTTTTTATAGTGTGTGCTTTTGAGTATTATAAATGCATTTGAGTAAGATTTACATATCTTAGTAAAGGTATTTCCCAGCTACAAATTGATTGTATTATAAATACACTGGTCTGATTGTTTCTGTATAAGGAAATGTATTTGAGGTTTTAATGTTACAAATTCTTAGATTTCCATACTAGTCAACAACAGCTTATTTAAACACTGATGTACTTGAAGTATATTCATATGGAACCTGTCTGCTAGGTATTACAATATTTTCATGTTAAATGCCTCTAGATATCCATCATGTGGCAACAGAAACCAAAATAGCTTTCTTTTTCTCTTGGGAGCACAAATTTTTCTTTCATTTTTGTATCTGTGGGTTGACTGACTGGGGCAGGGTCTCCAGAGGGCTGGGTGTAAAGGTACCAGATGGAAAATAAGAGTATAAAATTATTGTGGAGAGACTGGGTAAGAGGCATCTTGGGTCATTCCTTCAATACTACATGCCCTGCCACTTTATCTGACCCATGCGACTTGAATATGAGAATGGTAGATAGTTGCAGTCATTAGGCTGAGGGAGCCCTCTTTTGGGGGAAAATTCAGAGAGTAGAGCAACGAGAGGCCAGGGTACTTGGAGACTGCTGGTCACTCTGATGATTATAGTCTCATGGCTGTCTTATGTAAAGATGCAGCCAGATCTCCTACATAGGCCAAATGTACTAAATATTGGAATACAAGAAAAATTCTATTCTTTTGATATATATGATAGTTAAATGTTATTATTATAGAATTTTATCGTTTTAGTGTAGTACATTGTTAGTAAATCATATTTTTGATATAGTGTAAATGATTAGAGCAAATGACCAGGTATTTTCTAATTGGCAGCTGAAGTGCTTCTAGCCTTTTGCTCACTAGAGTTCTAGGTTTGGGAGTTCAGACAGGTTTTGAAGGGGGCTAAAGAGTTAAACTGAATAGATGAGTAGTTGGGTTTGATATTAAAAAAAAAAACTTGTGGAATCTTTAATTCTACTATCCCACCATACTTTTTGCAAACTGATAGGATATGTTTTATAATTTATGATAATGGATAGAGAACAAAAATTGCATTGGCAATATGAATGAATGTTCATTTATTGTGGAGAATGTGTGAAACCTGTAAAAGTAGGGAACATTTTATTATAGGAATCTTCTTTTTGGTGTTCATGTTAAGAATGATATTTCTTAGACTTGAATGTTTATCCTGTTTAAGTCAAACGAGGGAGACTTACATAAATACGTAGGGCCTGAAATAATGTGTATTTTTAATAAGTTCCTAGATGCTGATACTTAGCAAGATACTTATTCATACTTTATGTTTTTTGTGGATTAGACATTTCAGATTGAATGGTAGCCAATAGTTTTATAAAACTTGGATATTAAAACTGTTAAGAGACTTACTGTTATAAAAGAGATACCTGCCTGGAACTCTTTCCATATTAAAGGAAAATTTGTGGCTTTTCTTTGGAAGAGCTCTTATGTGGAACATGTTTTAAAGACTGTATTTAGTATGCAGGACATTATTATTTTTATTTTGGAGTGGTTTCTCTTTATAATAATGTGTGAGAGAAAAATGGGGTGGATCTGGAACTCCACTAGAGGTAAAAAATGTTTTTAAAGATTTTTAAACACAAGGGATCACAGTTTAGTTTTTGTGTCATGAATTTTCTAGATTCCAGTTTATTTTACCTTATTTTTCAAAATTTCTCAAAATTTCAGTAATTTCCTTATAAAAGTGACACACTTGGTGGTTGTTAAAGGTTTATTTGTTAGATGACTTTCAATTGTTTTTTTGACCTGAGAATAATAGTCGGGAGAGGAGGTCATAAACTTAAGAGCAATGAAAGTTATTTATACAAAAACGATAAAAAATCCTTGGAGATTTTTCATGGTAATGCTATATTTAACATTACATAAAAATTGTTGGGCGAGATCTTACTTCTGCTTCTATTTCCTGCATCTTTTTTTTTTTTTTTAAATTATTTATTTTTGGCTGTGTTGGGTCTTCATTGCTGTGCACGGGCTTTCTCTAGTTGCTACGAGCAGGGACTACTCTTCGGTGCGGTGCACGGGCTTCCCGTTGTGGTGGCTTCTCCTTTTGTGGGGCACGAGCTCTAGGCGAGTGGGCTCAGTAGTTGTGGCGCGCGGGCTCTAGAGTGCAGGCTCAGTGGTTGTGGCGAATGGGCTTAGTTGCTCTGCGGCATGTGAGATCTTCCCGGACCAGGGCTCAAACCCGTGTCCCCTGAACTGGCAGGAGGATTATTAACCACTCCGCCACCAGGGAAGTCCCTGCATCATCTTGGTTAGACATTCTTTTAGTACTTAGAACCATGAAGTATTATTTTTAAACAGCAGCAAGAGATGTATTACCTTTGTGATCAATTTATAATGCTTAGATCCCTGACTGTTCAAAGAGGAAAAGAATAAAAGAAACATGCTAGAATTTTTGAAAGAAATTAAAAAAAAATTTTTTTAACAGTTTTATTTTTCTAATCTCTTTCATGTACATGTCATACTCATTGATTCAATGAATTCAGTTCCTTCTGTGTGCCAAACACTATATAAGAATGTGTAGTCGGTGAACAAAACAGACATAGATGAGAAAGAGATTTGGGATATGACAAAAACTCCTGTTTCTTATCTATTGGGTGAGATTCTCAGTCATTTTATACTAAAAGGCTTCAGTCTCTTCTCTTGAAGTCTTATAGTTTACCTTGAGGGAGAGGATTTTAAAACTTAAAGGTCAGGTATCATTCAAAGCCAACAAACCTGTAAATAAATGCTTTTCTCTATAGCTAGTTATATAAATTTCATTATGTTCCCAAGTTGCTAGCTTTAAATGGGCCTGACTTTGTAGTTGTGCCAATATGTACTGCTTTGCCTTTCCTTTTTGCTTTAAGTTAGCAAAATCAGCATCATTTACAAGCTTCTTGTTAACATCTATTTGGAGAAGGAATTAGTAGTAAATTACAAAGGGAAAAGTGCTTAAACTAAAAGAAAAGGAACTTTTGTCCTTGGAGTTTTCCATCTTTAAGCTAGTTTAAACCTAGAATCCCCTTTCAAGAATAGAAGTAAAATATCTTTTCTATTCTTTTGCTCATGGCTTGTACTTTCAAGTTAGAAACTAGGTTCTGCCACTCAGGAACTGTGGGACCCTAGCCAAGTTGCCTAACCACACCACTAAGTTGAGGTTTCCTTTTCTGTAAATGAGAATAATGGGTATTATGTATCTCATGAGTTTGTTATGAGGATTAAGGGAAATAATTTATTTAAAGCTTTTAAAATAGGAGTTTGTATGAAAGATCATTGATTATTATTTTTCAACATTCTGTTAACTTCTATAAAAATAAGTATATGCGTTTTCACCCGTCATATTCCTTCTTTTAGCTGAAAAGTAAAGGTGCTTTTAGTGGTGTAATTAAAATACCAACAGAGACAGGAGAGTCTAATTCCATTTTAGGCCCTCATTTATATGCTTCCAGATTAAGCCTGAAATGGTTCTTATAGGTAATGCAAATCTCTTCTGTCTACTGAAGAGTCCCAGCTTTCTAATAGAAATACATAGACTATTGCTGAGATTTTAGAGTTAAATTTTAAATTGAATTTGAAAATAAGCAGTTATTCAGGAAGGACGTGGTCAGGAAGAATGGAATTGAAGATACAAAAGCAAGCAATGGCAACCAGAAGGGAGTCACTAATTTACTATAGTGTAATTAAAAAAAAAAAAACAAAAAACAGTTGAAAGGCTTTGGGTTCTGGGGTTCATCAGACATCTAGGAATCAGAGTTGGAATTGTGATGAAGAATGATAGTATACTTTTTAAAAAGAGGACTTAAAACAGACAGTGGTACTTGGTTCATAGAAGGGAGCACTGTAAATTTAATTGAAAGAAAAGTTGTGTTTGCTGTGCAGAATTTTTTTCCCTTTTAAAACTTTAAGACCTTTTATATATAGGATAAGTAGTTCTTAATTATAGCTGTGTATTTTTATTTGATTAAAATTGGTGGGAGAAATAACAAAATGTCCTTAGTTTTTGAACAGTGTCTGAATTGGAACATCTTCAGAAATTGAGGGGGTCAGGAAGGATTAATAATGAATAATACTTAGGGATTATGCAAAATCCAGATGCATGATGATACATTCTTATTTGATTAACTGTACCTATATTGTAATGTTTTTAAAAATCTTGTCTGAATTCTTTTTTAGATGAGAAAAAGAAGGAAAGGAAGAGAGCTAGAGGCATATCTCCTATTGTTTTTGATAGAAGTGGAAGCTCTGCATCAGAGTCATATGCAGGTATTCTCATTTTACTTTTATTTGTGATCATATCTGACTGATTCTAATGTAATCTGCTATAAAAAGTGTGTGGAGGCTGTAGTTTAGCGTGAACTCGTTAATATTCATTAGTATTGATTTCTGGCATGTTCAGTGTAATAAATCTAGAGGAAACTAAGCTTTTTCTTATTATTTTAATCCTGTTCTGTTACTGCTTAAGTGGAATTTCACTTTTTTTTTTCTTGGAAGATGATGATTCAGTGACTAGTTTTCTGAGTGAGAAACTGTTCAAATATTTTAAAAAACATCCAAACAACCCAAAAAGCAAAACACTCGTACACATTGAGAAGTATTTTTTTTGTGTGTGTGGGTGCGCCAGGAGGAATAATTTGTCTTGAATGAGAACTTTATGTGACAAGACTGTAGAAATTTTGTCTTATCTCTATTAAAGCTCAATCTGAACAAATGTACTTTGGCTAAATACAGGTTCAGAAAAGAAGCATGAGAAATTATCATCTTCCGTTCGTGCTGTCCGAAAAGGTATCATTTAAATTTGAAATTGTTTTCATTGCATGCTTCCTTAAACGTCATTATTTTGCCTTATTGGTTGTCCATTAATAGTTGGTTTTAATGTAGTAATGTTCTGATATATTACATTAAGGGGAAAAAAATAATTTAGTCTTACACAGAGCTCCGTATTCACTTCTTACTGGGTATCTTTTAGAACAGTAGCAAACATTTTAGGACATCTTAACAGTTTTTGGACAGAGTGGATGGTATATATATTTTAGTAGCATAATGGTCTATTAGCAAATTTTAAATGATTAATGTGATAAAGATCTATAAAATTTATAGCCATTTTCACACTTAAAAAATATGGATCTGATATATTAGAACATTACTATATTAGGTTTGCCTTCTTGCAAAATGCTGGTGTCTTTCTTAGCTTTGCTTTATTATGTGTTGTGGCTTAGCTTTCTAGGTTGAATGGGTGATTATGAATTTTAAAAGTTTAGCTGGGTTTTGGAGGGCTAATTTCAGTTAGTACAACTTATATCCCTCTGTGTGATAATGGCCTCTGTTTAATCAATTTGGATTTCTTTTTTTCAGATCAAACCAGTAAACTCAAATATGTCCTACAGGATGCGAGATTTTTTCTCATAAAGAGTAACAACCATGAGAATGTGTCCCTTGCCAAAGCTAAGGTATTAGCATCAGTTCTGTTGAAATGTCCTAATCTTGAAAATTTAAATGTGAAGGTGGACTTGAGTATCACTTGAGTACATGACATACTGTAATTTTCATTAAAGCTTTAAAGATTCATAGTCCAGTTGCCATGTAGGGTCTGCTTTTTTGACTGGTTAGGCAACCTAGTAGTCATTTGAGTTTTCTTTTGAATCTTTTGAAGATGAGTTTAGAAGTAAAAATATTCAATATCTGAAGAATATATAATTACACATTGTACTGCAAAAGACGTGTTTCTTTGGATTTTTGTGTTTCTATACTCAATTGCTAGTTTATTATACTAATACATTTTATAAAGTTTTTTTAGTTAACCAGTTTTGTTTTTTATTACTGCTTGTTTTACACCTTGAGATTTTCTTGAAAAGAAATCATTCTTTTACAGAGAGTTTCTTTTACTTTTAGAAGTAAGATCACTTGGATTTAGAAGAAAAGGGAAGAGTTAGTTTTAGTTTAAAGCCCCACCCTGGGCTTTACAAAAGGGATATGCCCAGTTGCTGTAGGATGTCGTAAGGTTAATTTTTTTAAAAATGTTTTTGTTACAAAAATGCATCTACTTTTTATACCAACTATTCTAATATTTTTGTATTTTTGTTTTAAGACAGTTTCTACTGTGAGAAAGTTAAAACTAAAGTTAAGCATTTTGTAAACTGTATTTCTGTCAATATTAATAATCCTATATTTCTAACTTAAGTTGAGGGTTACCCACTAAATTTTACAGATGGAAGGAATAGTACACTAAATAGTGGAAGTTTATTCTGTTCTTTAGCTGGAGTGGATTTAGGTAGAAGTAGTTAAGCACCTAGTGAGAATGAGGTCTAGTATGTATCAGCAGATTAAACTGAATTAGAGGTTCTGGTTTACATTACTATTCCTGCCTTCTTAATCTTTCATGATCAAAGAATTGATTAAAATGCTTTGGAAATAATAACTATGTTCCAGCTCTACATAAAACACAGGTCTCTTCAGTCAAACTATTGATACATGAAAATTTGAACTTAAATAGAAATAAGAGAGAAATGCTAGAAACTTGACAGAAATTCTTCACTTACGGATTTACTAACATGATCATTTTTAATTATTTGGTTAGGCACAGTTTTTAAAGAAAAAATGTACACATTGTGATTCACCTTCAAGCAAAATGTTTTTACCACAGTAAATGGTTCTGATTTTAAATTGTAGGTGATTGTTTTTATTATCTAAAATTCTAGCCCATATGATTTGATTGCCCCGTCCCCATGTGTTTACTAGTTTTAATGATTTTGTTAAGGTTGGTAATTTTCTCCATATTTTTCCCAAGTTTTTAATAGATTATTCCATTATTTTGACATATGACATTATTCATAAATGTTCTACGAATACATAGGACATTTATTCATTATAGCTTACTGGTAACCTTGGTCTTCTGTAAATGTAATTGGAAACATAAAAGATTTACATTAATTTCAATCTTTTATCTTTACATCATTTATATAGGGTGTATGGTCTACACTGCCAGTAAACGAGAAGAAATTAAATGCTGCATTCAGATCTGCAAGGAGTGTTATCTTAATATTTTCTGTGAGAGAGAGTGGAAAATTTCAAGGTAAGAGTAAAAATAATTTGGATATGTAAAAACATTAATTATATTTGCATCTATATATTATGTTGTGATTTATTCCCCTAGGATTTGCAAGACTTTCTTCAGAATCACACCATGGAGGATCTCCTATACATTGGGTACTTCCAGCAGGAATGAATGCTAAAATGCTGGGAGGTGTCTTTAAAATTGACTGGATTTGCAGGTAAATTACACACTTCAGTGTAGATAATTAAAGTTGCTCTTGTTTTGAATGGGCTACCAGTTGAGAATAATGTTAAAACTGTACAGTTATTTAGTTTTAATTTATTATTCTAATTATTGTCCCCCTTTTTTTGGTGTCATTCCTAGGCTGATTGGGATCTATAGAGCTTATTTAACAATGTGAAAAGTAAAAACATTAATATGCTTAGATTGTATTGTTCACCACCTTTATAATCTAATATAGAATGCATAGGGCAAAGATTTATTTAGTCCAGTTTTATGTATTTCATTTGTTCTCTGCATTAGTATTATGGCAGTAAATTTATAAATCAGACAGTTGCTTATGTTATTTAGCACATATTTATGTTTAGTGATTTAACATGCCATTTTATTACTGTGGAGTGGGAAAATAGTCACCCTTTGACTTGGCTAATATAACATTTTGGAGGTGACTAATTTAGTTGTGAACAAGTAGTGTTTTTTAAGGAAGTTAGCAAATCATGTTAGTTGGCATTGTGACCTTTTGAAACTGCAGTAGTTAAGATTTAAATATTTGTTAGAAAAGTAGACTTTGAAATCTGAGTTATTTACCACTTTTTTTGTCCTTACTGAACGATTGTACATTGTTTTAAAAAAATGATTAAAGAAGTCAATTTAGATGATACAGAGAGACTTAACACTTCAGCAAGTGGATAGTCTCTTGTCAAGAACTGCAAAATGGGGCAGAAGGCAGAAAGCTTTTATAGGATAAATAGTAAAGAATAAGAAAGAGACAAATAAGAAAATATCTGATTGGATGAGGCCACACAGAACCTTGTTTGGGATGAGGAAGCCCAGAGTTGGCTTGGCGTTTGGGGACTGACTGACAATATATTGCATATCTGGTCAAGTGGAGCATTTACAGGGACATGAAAGTTATCTAAGTTTCAGTTTGCTGGCTTAGCACCTTGGGCAGGAGTGGCTCCATCTTGGGCTTAGAAAGCTATTTCAACAATATGAAAAGCTAATTATTTAAGTGAACTTTATATGGCATGCACAAATCTACTACCTGTAAACTTAATTTTAGCTAAATAAGAATTACCTGAAAGGGACCATATGGATTTTTTTGTATCATTAAGTCAGCTTAGGTGGATTTTTTATGAGGATAGAGGAATTGGATAAGAAAGAAAAATGCTGTTCATATTCAGGAAGGCAAACTAGCACAAAGAAGAGACATGAAATCAGAAACCATGGGGTGGGGGGTGTGAGTGGGGTGTGTGGATGGGATAGGGAACCACCTTTTTAATAAAGCAGTCAGTAAAGAGAAGAAAAAAAGGCAAAGATGGGTAGTAATGTGGGCCAGCCTAAGGAGTTAGTAAACCTTTACTGTGGGACAGTGAGGAACTATGAAAATGGGCAGTGATACAGCAGAGATAGTGTATTAGGTTGATGTTTAATAGAGCAGCAAAAAGCTATATGCGCATATAAATGTATCACCATTATTCATCCCGTCATTACTTTTTTGTTTTTTTTATAAATTTATTTATTTTTATTTTTGGCTGTGTTGGGTCTTCGTTGCTGCGCTCGGGCTCTTTAGTTGCGGTGAGCGGGGGCTACTTTTCGTTGCGGTGCACGGGCTCCTCATTGTGGTGGCTTCTCTTGTTGTGGAGCTTGGGCTCTAGGCATGTGGGCTTCAGTAGTTGTGGCACGCGGGCTCAGTAGTTGTGGCTTGCAGGCTCTAGAGCACAGGCTTAGTAGTTGTGGCGCATGGGCTCAGTTTCTCCGCGGCATGTGGGATCTTCCCAGACCAGGGCTCAAACCCATGTCCCCTGCATCAGCAGGTGGACTCTCAACCGCTGCACCACTAGGGAAGCCCCCCGTCATTACTTTCTATAGGGAAAAATTAGAAGCAATCTAAATTCTCTCATAGGAAATTGGTTAAGTAGATTATGGTTTGTCACTTAAATGTAATACACAAAAATAATTGTCCATGTAATAACATGGAAAGATACAACAAATGAAAGGATACATAATTATAATGTTGGAATGCATTGTTAGGGTGGTGAGACTATAGATGATATTCCCATACTCCATTGTACCCAGGGTTTTTAAATATAGATTTATAGTTCTTAATTTCTAAAGTTAAATCATAATCAAAATTATAAAATTTAAAAATCTGGTGGCAGTTTATAGGGAAGACAAGGTGTCAATTATTTCTTAGCAGAGATAGACATTTTTACTTATTTTTTTAGATGGATAACTGTAAAGGCCAAAGGAGAGGTTTGTTAAGTCTATGGTTTTATGACTAGAAACATTGGTGTCACTGGAAAATATTTGGAGGTGATGCTTTCTTAGGAGAAAAATAATTACCCAGTTTTAGATTGGTGGTAGCAAATTTTATTTTGAATGTTACTTGTTTTATGAACCTTCATTTTCAGATTATTGATAAGGAAATTTGTTTCTTAATTTTAGAAGATGAGTTTAATTTATTCACAGATTATCGTCTTCATTTTCTTCTTCATTGACTTTCTGGCTCTTTTACTAACTCATTTGAAATATTTATAGCTAGCATCAGAAGAGGTACAAACCCAAATAGTCCATTCTGCTAAGATTTTGTGTAAAATTTTGGGTAGTAATGTTTTTTTATTACTTTTAAGTAAGTTCTAGGTTTACTGGAAAGAATATTCTTAATTTAAAAAAAAAATTAACTTTTTTTTAAATACTCATAAGTGCGTTAAAGAGTAATATTAAAATACTTAAGAGTTCTGAGGGGGCACGTGTTCTTATTACATTGACATTTCTTTGAGTAAGTCACTTGAACTCTAAATTTTCTGTGTGAAATGAGAATTACATTTGACCTTCAGTGTTAAAAGGATTAAACTTTAATAAATATAAACCCTGAAGGCTTTGCTATCAGTAATAGTAACTGCTATTAATATATTTTCTTTTCAGATATGATAGTTATCAGAGTTTTATTTAAGCACCTTTTGGATTTAATAACTAGCCTTAAGTTTTTTGAGGTGTGGTCCCTGGATCACCTGCATCAGTAGTATCTGATTATTAAAATGCAGAATCCTTACATGCACTTCAAACCTATAGGCACACTGGAGTTTAAAACTAGATGGTGCATGGTAGCAGATAGGAAAGGAGGCATTAAAAAGTGACTTAAGTTGCCGCTGGGAGTTAGATCAAAATAAGGCTAAAATCTATAGAATGCCATTCAACCAGAATTAAATCTACTGACTATGTTGTATTTTAACCTCACCCCTTTCATGTCCATTCCAGGTAACCCATTTCTCTTTTCTTTCATGGTTTCTCGGTATTATTCCTTTTAGTTTTAATGACCAAAACAGCTATCCAGCACATAAGCGCCTCTGTACAGTTTCATGTTCTTTTGTTAAATATGCCCCATTTTCTAAGCTCCTTAATTCAGAGAATCACTGCCATGTTACCTAGGGTACTCACAGTAAAGATAATCATCTGTAGGCTTTTTCATTACATGTCTGCTCAAAAGCTGATTTTTAGGATGCCTGCTCTATAATTGTGATGACCACAGATGTGCAATTTCTCTTAGTCTTAATCTAAGCCCTGTTTTTCCTAAGGCCTCATAGATCTCTGTGCTTTTCAGTCTGGGATTAACTACGGTGTCGAAACAGTGGGCAGAGGTCTCTAGAATCTAGATAGAACCAGTGCCACCAAAGAATTTTAACCCTCAGTGACTCAAACAGCTCAACCAACATATGCCTTTTTTTTGGACCTAGGGTATTCCATTGCTAATGTTTAAATAACAGTGGTAACTCTGTGCGATAATAATTTGTAACCGTCCTGCACTTTCGTAGTTGTAGGTTATTTATTCCTTTCCGAAACCTTTTTTTAACTGGCAATTGAGAGGAAAAATCTGAGAAGCTATTAAAGTACAGTTTTAACTATAGATCTGCATCTGGATATTCTAGACTTTTGGTATGGACTTATTCTAGCTTAATGATAGTCTCTTTCCCCCTGCCCTCCCTGTAAAGGATGTGTGTGTGTGTATGTAGATATATATACATACACACATATTTTTATGTATGTATATACACTCTTGAACTACTCTCAATGTGTGAGGTAAGATGTCTTTTAGATGAGGAATCCAGTAGTAGTAACCTAGTAAGCAGTTCTGTCACACTGTGCCCACTTCTCCCATACATTCACATCACCACCACCACAGATCATGCCACCTTGATACTTTAATTTTAGATATACTTCTCTTTTCCTGTAAATGTCGAAATATTTTCTGAGGTGTAAAAAGTGTAAAATTTGGGCGTTTAATATTCATCTTTAAGAAAATTCACGTAAGGTTAGAATAAATGGTTATATAGCTTGTCCACTGGACCAGGTTATTTGCTTGTATTTTTTCTTCTCCATTATGTCTTTGCTCAGGTCCTTTTCATTGCTTCAAATGTAACCCTGCCTTACCTCTCTACATACGGCTTTTCCTGAGTCACTTTTCTTTCAGACTTTTCCCATATGCCACCTTTTCCAGGAAGCATTTTCTGATTGTTTTTTCTTTCTTTCCAAAATAGATATGACCATTCACATTAAAAACAAAACTTTAGGGTACCCATTCTTTTACAAAATAATTGTGTGTGCTTGTTTACTCTCTGATAAAAGCTGTGGAAGAAAGGTTAGGAATGCAAGCTCTTTATTTTATTCATCTTTGTGTGTCCTTTGAGCAGTTTCATTTGTATTGTATATATATATATAATCTTTAATTAAAGCATTTATTTAATTTGGCATTACTTTATGCACAAATAGATGAAACCTTATTGAATGATGTTAATTTTCGATTATTTTTTTTTGACAAGTACTTATCATGTGTCATGTTTGTGTTCAGTGTTGTGCTGGGTTGTTAAAGAACTATAAAAATACAGGGTATCTTTTTTTAACTTGGTGAGACCATTTTGCCCTATGGCTCAGAGAGCTTAGAGCCAGAGTTTGTTTAAATTATTTAGGTATAGCACTGTAGTGTAAGTGGAGGGCATAATTAATACATGCAAATATAGGAATTTATGAATAAAAACATTTGTATTGTCAAGAGCCATTCCATGTGTAGTGGGGAGTATTGCCTTATCAAAAGGAGGGAGGATATTTGAATCTGGGAAAGCAGCCCTGAACCAAGGATAGGGGGCATGTATTTTCATTTGGTATTAACTGCCTAGTTAAGCTTCATCTCTTTGTTGGTCAATTATTTAAAAATGCAAGATTTTTAGGGGCTTCCCTGGTGACGCAGTGGTTGAGAATCTGCCTGCCGATGCAGGGGACATGGGTTCAAGCCCTGGACCGAGAAGATCCCACATGCCGCGGAGCAACTAAGCCCGTGCGCCACAATTACTGAAGCCTGCGTGCCTAGAGCCTGTGCTCCACAACAGGAGAGGCCACCGCAATGAGGAGCCCGCGCACGGCAACGAACAGTAGCCCCTGCTCACCATAACTAGAGAAAAGCCCACGCGCAGCAACAAAGACCCAACGCAGCCCAAAAAAAATAAATAAATTTATTAAAAAAAAAAAAAAATACAAGATTTTTAGTACACAGAAACAAGAAATATGCTAAACATTTGATATGTTATTTCATATGCAAACTGCTTAAAACAAGTATGAAGAAGGTGATGCTATCCTTGTTTATAAGATGAAGAAACTCAGGCTCAGAGAAGCTGAGAGAGAGCTGGAATTAAACCCCAAACTGTCTTGGTTTTAAGCTCATTATCTTAAGCGTACTATTTAGCTTTTTTTAATTTTGAGAACACGTGAGAATGTGGAAAGAGTGTGTCTCTGAAGGGGGCTCCCTTTCTGGGGAATAAGCTCTATCAGTCTTAAATTTTAGTCATATTTAAATCATGATTAACATAGGAATTCACTACTAAAGTAGTATAAGGATTCTGCAAAGTAATATAATTAATATTACTTTGTATTTAGGCGTGAATTACCCTTCACTAAGTCGGCTCATCTCACCAATCCTTGGAATGAACATAAGCCAGTAAAGATCGGACGTGATGGACAGGTTTGTTAACTTTAATTGATTCTTTAAAAAACATATTTAATCAACCCTTTTAAAGATCTATATTGAAGGATATTTTAAAACCATTTTTGATTGAATTTGTGGGAAAGATTAAGGGAAAATAGTCTTATTTGGAGTTTGTGATTACTGTGATTTTGATTGATTAATCTGACCTCCGTTAATGTTGAAAGATAGGTAGCTTTATATGGTACTTCATTAATACAGTTGAAGGAAAAGTTTTCAAAGAGAATTGGCATGATTTTTACATGCTTTTTCATTATGTTATTACTGTTTAACAGATTCTGAACTTTGTATAATATATTTTAGAAATGCCATTTAATGTCTTTGCTGAAGTTTTCTGAGTAGAAGGAAGCTTTATGAAAAGGAGATAAGTATGTGTAGTCAGGTTTTCAAGTCTGCAAATGAAATCAAAAGTGTGCTGTGACTTAAACCCAAACCTGTGAACCTTACAGTTTCTACATGTAATTTTGAACCAGGTTTTCATTGCTCATAAGTGAAAATATTGGTAATTGAAAATAAAACTTAATTTTAAAAAGTCTGTAGATTAGTCTGTTTTTCTAGTTAATATAATGTATTTAAGTGCATTTAGCAATTTATGATTACGAGAATTGTTGCCACACTAATGTATGTTTTTCCTCCACTGTATTAAGATGGATGACTTTGTCCTGATACTTCCGTATTTTGCACAAAGAAATATTCCTTTGTTGCAGAGGGTGATTGTCACAGAGTTTTTTGTGTAGTTAACTTTGAAGATTCTACACTTTTAATTTTTCCCCTTATACAAATACGTGAAACACTTTTAAAAGGTTTTTTAAAAACCTTTCAAGGAAATTTATCGGAATCGCATATGATCATCAGCCTTGGGAAGGAAGCCTCCAAGTCAATCTGTTTTTGTTCTTGTACATCAGGAAAATACAAGTCTATTGAAAGTTTCTCCTTTTTTTTCATCTTGTAAATTACTACTTTCCTATTCTAGGAAATTGAACTTGAATGTGGAACCCAGCTTTGTCTTCTATTTCCCCCTGATGAAAGTATTGACTTGTATCAGGTCATTCATAAAATGCGTCACAAGAGAAGAATGCATTCTCAGCCCCGGTCAAGAGGACGTCCATCCCGTCGAGAACCAGTCCGGGATGTGGGAAGGTTAGAAACGTTCTTTGGACTGATAATAGGCACATGTATCAGAATAACATGATGGAGGAATGTGATTCGTCAAAAGTTTGTCCTGCGGTAAAGAAGAAAGAGAAAATCCTCAAATCAAGCTGCATGGACTAGTTTGTGGCTTCATTGAGGATTTCACATGGTCACCTTGGTCTCAGTCATTTTTCAAGAGGAAAATGGGGATCTTTCCTTATGCAGAAAAAATTATCTGCTAAAGAGTGATAACCAGTTTAGATTAGATAATAATCTGATAATACAATGTATACCATTGAAATGAGGTAGGCCTTTGTTGCTAAGAACAGGCTAGAAAGGAGGAAGAGGAGGAAGTCTTTATTTGCAAAAATTGTTAATATTTTGTAAAAAGCCTTTTCTTTCAGGTGTGTCTCTGGATAAGCCTTATCAGATATGGGACTTTTATAAAGGATCACTAATATTTTTTCAGAAGATGACGCCTCATTTAGAGGATAAAATATTTTAAGTTATTTTGATATTCAAGAGGAGCATTATTGGGACTATTTCAGATTTTGCCATCGTGATGTGTTAACCCCATTGTCAAATATTGTCTAACTTGTACCCAGTGAATTCACACATCTTGCTGAGCTTCTGAAAACAATAGGTTCTCTCCAAAGGGGATCAAGTGGCCCTGGGAGACCCGGCAACAAACCAAAAAGAAGGGCTGTTGCTGTGTCTGTTTACAGCTTTTCCAGATGCTGGCAGTACCTGTGGACTTAAAGTGTTTTTTAGAGGATCGCCATGGTTATTGATCACTACTTACGAACTAAACAGCATTTTCCAGGAAAAGGGGGTTTAACTTGTTGCAGAATTGGAGAAGTCTTTGCAAAGGACTGATTTATGCCCTTCTACCCAACACCTTCCCCTGTATAGATTTGCATACAGCTAAATCTAAAATATTCTGCTAAAGACTGTTGGATGTGTGGTTGATGGGATGAAACCTTTGGTTGTTTCCTTTTGGTGGAAACATCCTGTGGTAGGTACAGATAATCCAACAAGAGTCCCCATTTCTTTGAGCTTAAGAAGGACACTGTCAAGTAGGTAGGAGGAAACCTGGCAGAGCCCCCTTATTTTTGGCCTAAAAGGACTGAGCACCAAGATGTCTTTTGAAGTTTTAAGCTAAGAGGTTTCCAGTGCAATACAGTACATACAAGTGAAGTTTTTACCTCAGTTTTGCAATGGACTGTAAACTATACTTACACTACACCTTCTCTCAAGCCTGCCAGGGCCTCCATATTTGTATGTGGCTTACAGCTTAAAGTCAGTAGTTGGACTACTTTATGAACTGTTACTATCATGTTTTATACCGGTCGTAAATGCACTCCCCAAACTACAAGAAAGCGGTATGTTTATTTTTTTAAACGAGCTTTTAATTTTCTTAGTCTTATTTATTGTAGATGCAACTGTTTTTATTCTGTTGGGGGGTTTGGGTTTATTGCAGCTTCGTAGTTTGAGTGAACTTGTGTTGCAAAAGTTAATGAAAGCAGTTGATAATTCAGAGAAATAGCTGGAAAACTGGTGATACCAGGTTATTATGGAGTTTTTTACATTAAGGGTAAAAAGGTGTATTTATTATTACCTTAAAAACTTGGATTTTTGTTTTTCTTTTGTGTAGCTCTTTATTAAATGCTAAGTAAAATGAAGTGTATTTAATGATGTATTTACATTAACCATTGAGATTTATGGAAGATAGTGAAGAGCAGCCCTCTGCAGATAGTAAAGTTGTCACCTTCTAAAGAATACACTTTGAACTCGTTTTATGAACTCTGTTAAAACTCTGCCCCATTACGTGCCAGTTTTATTTTAAGGCATTGTCTCTAGAAAAAATTCCCATAATTCCTAAATGTTATTAACTTTAGAAATTGGTTTTTCAAAGTATTAAGATTTTCAAAACTTTTCTGTAAAGTCACTTTTAATAAGTATCAAATTTTCTGTATGATCATGTGAAAAGTGTAATTTTGTGCAAAGCAGGAGAAAAATATTTAAGAAATTCTTAATTTTCTTTAGACTTAGCCTAAAATGACATTAATACCTTTACATATATAGATTTTTTAGAGTTACCTGTTGTGTAATGATGATAGTCTTTTTCCCCTTCTTTTACCTGAATGGAGACTTTATTTGGGAAAGTGTTTTAATTGTTAAACTGGATATTTATATTAGTTTGAGGGCAGCTCATTTACTTTTGTTTAGATTACTAAAATGTGATTTACGTATTTTGAGCAGATTACTCTTTGCAAGTGTCTCATCATAGTATGAGGATTACAGAGAATATCTATTCCAGCGATACATCTAAGGATTGGTGTATAGTAATTACTTTGAGGAGTTAAAATTTAGAAATTTTAAGATATTTGCACACCAAAAATTAGGGTGTTATTTTAAAGGAAATAATGAGCTTTTTTGTGTGCTTATTTCTGTCAGAAACACTTGCTTTGCTGTTTGTTCTCCCAGCAGTTTTTGGTTTAATTTCTAATGTGTCTAATTTGTGTAGGCGTCGACCAGAAGATTATGATATTCATAACAGCAGAAAGAAACCAAGGATTGACTATGCCCCTGAGTTTCATCAGAGACCAGGTTAATATTTTATAATCCTGCGGATATTTGACTTGAAATTATTAAAAACAACAACAACAACACAAACTTCTATCATGACCCTATAGTTTTAAAAATGAGAAAACTTTAGGATGTGACTACTTAAACCTTAGGAAATTATTAATCACGTAGTAATTCCTCTACTTTGTTAAGGTTGTTTATTCTAGTGTGACTCATTATTATAATCTGTTAATTACCTGAAATTACTAATTTATCATTATTGCACAAATGGAAACTGCACTTGTGCTTTTAAGATTAAATGTAGTTAGGGAAAGCAGTGATCTTACACTCTATTAAGCTTTTTATTCCCTTTGATACTTAGTATTTCATGTGTATACAGCTTTAAATGGAAGCTGAAATTATGCTATATTTTTCTAAATAAAAATACCTTTGACATCATTTTTTTAGAGAGGAATGGGGAATGCTTGGTTTAATCTAAAAGCAGCTTTTCAGTTAGTCTTTCCCTTACTGGAATTGAAAAAGGCAAAGTGTATTTAAGAGAAGATATTTATTTAAAACAGTCAGTGATACACTTATAAAAATTAGGCAGTTTGGAAGTTGGTGTTAGCATTACAGCACTGTATGTGACAAGTGGCTTGATAAGCCTCATTCTTCTCCAAAATGGAATATTCCAGAGAGTAAAATTAAATTTTTCCCCAGTAACTTGGCCACTCAGATTTTTTTACATTTTTAATTTACTGAGTACTTAGGAAAAGAAGGAGGGAGAATATTTCTCTTATTACCATGGTTCTTTCACTTATTGATAAAATGTATATATCTTCATTTCTGCAACTTTTGTTAATTTTGCTTTTCTCCCTGTACATTTGCATTTTTTAAAACTATGGTTGACTTAGCAAGGCTTGTGTATACTCAAGGTAGAGGTAAACATTTGTTTTAAGGAAGACCTATTATGGTGTCCTCAAGATAATTCCTCTGCCCTTACCTTCCTTATGGTGCAGCATGAAGAAATTTCTGTCTAGCAAGAATTGGGGTGTGAATTTAGAAGATCCATATGAAAATCTCTAGCAGTTTATAATTCTGTGATATCAGTAAGTTATTTAGTTACTTTTATCATGTAATCTGAGAAGAAAATCTGAAAGTGGAATAATACAATAATAGCATCACTATTATTTCATGGGAAGAATTGAATTGAGTGGTAAGGTTTAATTATAATGCCATAATAAAAAACATATATTTGATATACTAAAATGCTTGATGTTTAAACAGGGTATTTAAAGGATCCACGATACCAGGAAGTAGATAGGTAAGTTGGGTTCACTCTTGCTAAGTTTTGAATTACATTCTTGGAACTAGTTTATGAATTACCTGAATTTAGTTTCACAAATCTTATTCCCAACAGACGGTTTTCAGGAGTTCGCCGAGATGTGTTTTTAAATGGGGTAAGCATCTAACTTTTTAAATTTAATGTACATAAAATCTGTATCTGATTTATTTTAACTTCTGGGCTTTTTATTTATTTATTAACATTATCATCTTTCATTTTAGTCCTACAATGACTATGTGAGGGAATTTCATAACATGGGACCACCACCACCTTGGCAAGGAATGGTTTGTATTATTCTATTTTTGCAAGTTATTTAACTTCATTTGCAGTTCCATACATGTTGAGTGCCTACTTGGAATATGTTACAGTAACCCATTAGGAGACTTAAAATACGTATCTTTGGTGATATATACTTGCATGCTGTTTTTAAAACTAAAGGCTAATGAGTGATTTGATTTTTATTAACAGTACTGGCTTAATTGATGAGTATTATGATTTATTATTGTAGTGGCTAGTAGTGCAAACTCTTCGGGGTTCAAATACCTTCCCTTCTCAGCTCTGACCTTGGGACAAGTTTCATAATGTATTTTTTTCTTATAGTTTTCCTTATCTGTAAAACTCGATAAGCATCCATTCATTCTTTGGCTCATCAAACTAATATTTAGTACCTACTCTTTGCAAGCACTGTGCTTGCTCTGGGTATATGTTGGTGGATAAATTGGACATTATGTCTATCCTTTTATGGCTTAAAATTTAATGGAATAGTCATTAATGTCATTTAATGTCAACCTCAGGATTGTCAAGAAGCTAAATATACAAAATACATGTTAAGTTTAGCATAGTGCCTGACCCTAATATTCAGTAAATTCTCTATATTAAATAAGGTTAATTAAACCCTGTTCCTAAACTTTAATTTTTTTTCCTTTCTTTAAGAAAACTGGATATTCTTAGAATATATCTTAAGGTATTGAGGATAGCTGAAGCATTAATCCCTAAAAAATAAAAAACTTGGAAGTTTAAGTAGTTCTGATTGTTTCTTACCTTTTTTATCTTAAATGCTGCCTGTAATGTGGCATTTCCATCTGACTTTTGTTTCACTTAGGTACTCTGTACAGATAGATGAATTATGAGATTTCTTTCCTTTAGATTCTAGGAAATTAAAGAAAATATTTAATAATATTATCTTGGCACTAATTAGGGGGAGAAGTACCTTTGATTTTCCATTATTCATTTTATAATGGCATTTAAAAGTTCATTAGCCCCTGAGTTTTTTTTTTTTTTTTTAAGAATACATTTGTGCATAGTGGTTAAGATGACTGATTCTAGAGCCAGAATGCCTGATGTTGTGTCTAACTTCCACCCCTTTACTAGCAGTGTGATCTTAAGCAGGTTACTTAACCATTTGGTGCCTCAGTTTCCCTTTTGTAAACTAGGATTACGTAATAGTACCTATCTGTAGGGTTGCTGTGAGAATTAGCCATGTAAAGTGCTTAGGACAGTGCCTGGTCCATAGTAATCACTGTGTAGTGAGGGCTTGCTATTTTTATTAGTATGTAAATGGTATGTATAAAAGTATAAATGTTAAATTTTGGAAGATATGTAATTAGAGAGTTTATTACACACATTTTCAACAAGCAAATAGGGTATTTTGAAGAATCCTAATGCCATCAAAGTAAATGGCTTGTATAGAGTAAATTATTTGTTTGGGATGGGTGGTTTGGGTAGGGGAATTCTAAGAATGGTTTGTTTACAAGGATGTTTGGTAGATGCTTATGGAAGTGGTTTTCTTTTTTTAGACTCCTTATCCTGGAATGGAACAACCTCCACACCATCCTTACTATCAGCACCACGCTCCACCTCCTCAAGCTCATCCCCCCTATTCAGGACATCACCCAGTACCACATGAAGCAAGATACAGAGATAAACGAGTAGTAAGTGAATGAGAAGGCAAAAGTATGAGGGAACTACTTAGAATTCTGTAGATAATTTGAATGTGAGGGATACCAGATTATGTTGAGTGGTAGACGGTTTCATATTCTTATTGAAGGCTGTTTTTGAAGTAATTCACAACTTGTTTTTATTAAAAATGGCTAGTCTCTTTGATTATTTAAGCAGACTATAGTTGAGGTTGAGATTTCTGGGTCTTCAGTATAGTAGTTGGGCCGAGTTTATTAAATGTTACGCACACACACACAATGGGCTGAGTTTATTAAATGTTACACACACACACACACACACACACACACACACAAAATGACTCTGTGCTGGGCCACATAAACATCCTTTTATCTTCCCACATGATGAAGAGCATGCATATCTGAGAGGACCAGTCAGAGCAGTAGTTTCCTAGCCTATCTTTGAGATACTTTTCATCTGTCATTTATTTCCTTATCCTCATAAAGATACTAATCCTTCAAAATAAAGTCATACTAGGATCTTTAATGTTCGGTTAAACAATTTGAGAATCCTAATTGACTAATAGACTTTAATTTAGTAGTGGTTTTTTTGGTTTGTTTTTTCAGTCACAGAAGAAGAAATATGCAGTCTATGTATGATGAAATCTTAGTTGACTAGCTGGGTTGTGTTTTTAAAAATGCCTTTTGTAAATGATCACATTTTCAAAAAAGGAAGTTCTTAGATTCTTTTATCAAAATGTACTTTTAAACAAGTTCTGTTTCTCTTGTAGCTTTTTTGTTAGTATATATGTATATATTTCATACTTAGGTAATATTCACATATTTATTATATGTGAAAGGTAGTGTGGAATTGTTTTTGAACCTTATATTCTATATATTTAAGCTGACTTTTGAAGAGACCAAGTTCAATAAGTAAAGAAGAATTGAGAACTAAGAGTAGAAATCTAGAGCAGGGGTCAAGCTTAGAAAAAAATATCCACGGTAACAGCCTTGCACCTCAGTTGCTTACCTTACCCTTTGTTGTCCTCCTCAACCTTTTGTGTATTATTAGCTCTGTGTGGAATAGACTGTACAATCTTACTGCAGTACATATTTTCTTAAAATTCTGTCAAATTCCATAAATTGTCATTAACAGTGATTTAGTTTGAAAAAAAATCAGGAATGGAAGAATTCTTAATTTCACCTTTAGAGGGCAGAGTTGGTTTGGTTTAGTTTGTAGACTCAAAGGAGGAAAAATAAGTATAGCTCACCTGTTGCAGAAAAACATTGATGACATTTAGCGTAGTTGACAGCATGTATTGATGTATTGATCATGTGGTTGATGGTCATCATTTGGTGATTATTTTCGCATAAATCTTAATAAAGGGATTGGATGGAGAAATCATTAAAGTTAAATAGAAAACTGCATGAAGTGATTTTTTTTTAATGAGATTTGAATAATCCTCTGTTGTAGGTGTCTAATTAGTAAGACATCAAAATCCTTTTTCTAAACAATGTCAGAATTACATTCTGTGAATTAATGAATAGGGCATTTCTTTATATTCTTTCTCTACAATAAAGGGACACATAAATTCCATTTGATTTTTGACATACCTTACCCATTTTTTACCTTTTCTAGCATGATTATGATATGAGGGTGGATGATTTCCTTCGTCGAACACAAGCTGTTGTCAGTGGTCGGAGAAGTAGACCTCGTGAAAGAGATCGGGAGCGAGAGCGAGACCGCCCTAGAGATAACAGAAGAGACAGAGAACGAGATAGAGGACGTGATAGAGAAAGAGAAAGAGAGCGATTATGTGATCGGGACAGAGACCGAGGGGAGAGAGGTCGATATAGAAGATAATGTGCTTTTGGAAGCACTGATTGTTTAAAGATAAAAAGAATCTTGTATTTTTCTTTTTGTGTGTGTTTACAACTAGTAAATTTATTTTCAACTGTCTACTTAAAGTTCATTGTGTAGAAGGATTTATTATGACCCTCTTTGTTCCAAGCATGCAGTATAATAAGAACTGGAAAAACTCAAATCCTCCAAAAAATGCACAGTTGACAATTTGAGTTGAGACTTTTACTGGGGCAGAATGGAACAGTCCAAGAATGTAGATATTGATTCAGTCTCCATAAATGTTCATCTACATATAGTATGTTCATCCTAGAGTTATTTTTTGTTTGTTTTCTTTCTTTTGGATCTTGATTGATGACTGCCACAATATTTTGCTTTGATGTATTTCTAAATGTAGGTGCACACGGTTCAGTAAAAATAATGCTGCTATCAAGTATGCAAATATTGAAATATGATGGTTTGACTGTATGGCAGTGTTGTAGCAGCCTCTTGGTTTCTCCTTTTCCTTCTTTTTTTTAATCTTAAAAAAGGTCACTTTTTATGTTTCTTCCGTCTTCAATGATGAGAGCAATATTAAGAAGACATTGCTATCTAATTTTTAATCTTTTTAGATAAAAAATTCCTATGTTCAGTAGCATGGTTGATGCTATTGTTTAGCCTTCCCCTCCAAACTGTATACATTGGCTTGGAATGTTCACAACTTGCGTGTGTGGCAGCGGAAGATAATTCCCATATTCTACATTGCTACTGTTTTGTATAAAATAAATTGGTAAAGATTGACACTTACGTCTTGTATTTCTTTCTTGTCTGGATGCAAGTGTGTTTCCTTATATATTAGTGGACATAAAAGAATGCTTTGTGTTCAGGAATTGTGGGAACCCCATTTGTCTTTTTTTGCATATTTTATCAGAAATGATTAACCTAGGTCAATTATATTAAAGGCTTATTACTTCTATTTCTAATATAAGAACTAACGGTACACAGTGGAGTTTCGTTAGTATTTTGGTTAAGTATTCATCTGATAACATTTTTGTATCTACTCTGGTTATAGGATTGTTTTCTTTTTTCAGGTTTTGTGTTGGTTTGTGTGTAACTTTGATAAGTTAGTTACTTTAGGTATTTTCTATTTTACTTTTAGAATACACTTTTAAAATTTAACCCTCTTATAGTTACTTATTTTAAGTTAATCAAGTTAATCATCAATCCCTCTCAGTAGTAACAAGCTGTATAAAATACAGTTTATGAGAGATTTTTTTTGTACTTTATTTTGAGTTATACCTATAGTTTTGGCCTTTGTTATGTTGAATATTTATTTGGGATATTTGAATATTTGACCACATTTTTTTGTTTTCATACATTGTCATAATTGTGTTCTGTACCAGATCATGATTACAGTTTTATATTTATATTAGTGTCAAAAGAACACAGGAACTTCACTGTTGAAGGATATTTAAAACTATCAGTTTACTGCTTTCATATTCTCACTGATATTTAGAATATTTTTCCATTCACTTACAATTAGTAGGTATATTTACCTATTTCAAAAATAAAGCATAAGGATTTATTTTAAATCTGTGCAGTGTGGTAGAGAAGAAAGAACATTTAACTGTATTAGGAAACCTGGGTTCTAGTTTCAGCATTGCCTTTGATTAAACCAGTTGGTAATGTATGGTAAGTCATTTCACTGACATTTTGTTTGTATCCATCAATATGTTTTGCAAGTTGATATCTAAGGTTTTCTTTTCAAGTTCTTAAACTCTGAAGAATTTCTAAAATGTAGAGGAATCACCAAAAATGTTACTTTATGAGATAAGTAGGTAATATTAAAGTCATCTTTCTGAAATAATCATAGTAATAATAAAATATACATCATGTTGAGCACTTTGTATTTAAAGTCACTTTGTGCTTTCATGTACTGACTTCATCTTCATATAGCATCTCACTCTATTTTTATACATGGAGAGACAGGCCCAAAGAGGTTAATAATTTGTTCAAGATTATAAAGGTGGTAATTGATGGAGCCAAGATTCCATCCATATATTTCATCCAGTTTGGTGTTTTGAAGAAGCCATCTCATCATTTGGAAAAAGTAGAAAATAAATATTTTAAATGATGGTGCTGCGTTCTACTAAGGATAGTAAACATATTTCAAGCTTCCTTATTAAAAGTGTCCAATCACATGTTAACGTGTGCTTTGTATTTTAGGTGTTAAGATGCTTAGTATCTAGTTAATCTATTCTAAAAAGCTAACATTTATTGATTTCTTACTATGTTATCACGTATTATTCTGTATACTTAATGTTAGCTGATTTAATCCTCACAATAACTGGTTTTTCTCCTGATTTTTTTGAATGAAAAAACTGACAGGAATGTGGTGTGAAAGATTGAATGATAATTTGTTTTCCTGTGCAAAGAAATCAAAATAATAGAAGTGTAAAATGGACATTTTGATTAGGTATTTGAAGACATTTATGACAGCCTTCCTTATTGTGAGAAGCATAGTTTCTTCCATGTATTCTACAATATTGACTGTAAAAATCTCTACATCAGCAACATGTTCAAGTCAAAATTCAGTTATTCAGACTGGTTTTCTTTTTTTGTTTGTTTTGGCAGCATGGGATCTTAGTTCCCTGACCAGGGATTGAACCTGGCCACTGCAGTGAAAGCACCAAATCTTAATTAACCACTGGACACCAGGGAATTCCCTATTCAGAGTTTAGAAATTCAGGGTTTTTATTAGGTGGAGTAAAAATTCAAGGGAGGGAAATTTAATTCAGGTATGTCACTTCTCTTTTGGCTTTGCTTTCCTGTATGATGACTTTATTCTCAGGCATAGTCTTAAGTATTCCAAAAATGGCCATTACCATCTCCAGGCTTCTATTATCCATATAATTCTCAGTGTCAGAAGGAGAGAGACCATTTTTTTCCAACAAGTTTCCATATCAATTCCACAAAAGAACTCTGAATAGCTATGCTGGTTTCATGGAGCTAGCTCTGATCCAATGTGTGTGTCCAGGGAAATGGTGTTCTTTGACTAGCCAGCGTTGGAGGCAAGAGAAGCTGGGGATATTGTCAGTGCCACTGGAATTACATCAGGAGGGATCGTTGCCAAATGACGTGGACAAGTAGATAGCTGTTAAATGCATGTTCTCTCATAGAACTAGCATCTCTATGTCTGACTTTTCACTCAATGTTTTGTTGTCGTAGGCATAGCTTCCTTCTGTTCCTGGATGTCTCTTTTCATCCTGCTGTAGAATTCCTTGGTCACTCACCTGAAAGACGTAGATCCTGCTTTGTCATATCACTAAAATTATGATCTTAAGGCATCGATGTATGTAATAATAAGGAAATATGAGTTGTTGCCAGCATTTGACTGACTATGCTAGAGTTCCCTGACCCCAAGGTAAGGGTGACTGTTCACACATGGGTCATTTTATCTCAACTTTTAAAATTTTGTTTGATTTGGATAGAAAACATTCCAAATGTAATTTGATGTACATATTAAAAATTGAGGCACATGTGACACTATTCATCCAAACCTTTAGACTTCAAATTCCTTGTACTAGGAATAGGTATCTTAGAACTTAAAACAATTCATAGTATTCTATCCTCTGTATTATGGGTCATCTAAGTTTTTTCTCCTTTTCATGCTTTTAAGTCTTATACTTTGTGTTGCCCTTTCAGTTTCTTCTCTATGTCCTAAACTTGTCTATGACATCTGAAAGACTATTCAATCCTACAAATGATATTCAGGGTATAACAGGTCAGAAAACTGTTCCAGATCTTGGCGTCCACTGAACTCACTCAAAGGAGCTTTGTTTTTAAATTACGTGGCAAAAGACAGGAGGCTGCAGTTAGCCTCAAATAGTTTTCAAAGGACTCAGTGATTTTGGAATGTGAGCTCAGTACTTTTGGTTGGAAATATTCAATCAATTGGCAAACAACTGGCTTATAAGAATGCAGAAATTCCTACTACCCACTTCATCTGTAGTGGTTTTCAGAAGTGGATGAGAATTTTGATACAAAATTAGGAAATGTAAGTGGTTTTTATGGGAACATACTATTTAGATTAAAAGTATTTCTTTTACTATGAGGGTAATTGTATTTTTCCTCTGTAACTTCTGAGAGTTTTTAACTGAAGTCTATGGAGATAGAATATTGGGATTAATTTTAAGCTCAAAATAATTTGTTTTTTATTTTTGTTTTCAAAGCTAAGTGCACATAAAATATATACTATATATAAACTTCCTTTTGGGATTTTGGATAAGGTTAAATCTCCATTTGTGTCATTTCTTGTTTCAAAATCATCCATATTCTGTAGTAGAAAAACTTGTACAAGAACTGCTTACTTTGTAAGCAGACCTCTTTAGAAACGTACATTATCTGTACTATAGCAGCTGTTTTTCATCACTGCAGTGAGGTCATACAGCTTGAGAGAAAATTTGAGAACAGATCCACTGACTCATTAATAAATTCTAAATAATTGTTATAGTGAATGGTACTGATTTCTTTTATAGCCTCCATTCATTGTTTTATCCATCCTAACAGTTCTTCAATTATCACTCAAGTATCCCACCCTGCTACAACCCATGTGATTCAGGATTAGTTGGCCCCATCCTCAGAGAGTGGACTTGATTGGCCAGGGTTATCCCATTCCTTTAGGAACTCATGGATCAGGGCATGGCATTCCTTTTGCCAGGACTTGGCTTAAAATTAGGCAGTTTACCATACTTAGGCCAATGAAATGCCATGGGAGTTTTTCTGAGAATTTCTGGGAAACGTTTGCCTGCTCTTCGGAGAGAGTCACTGAAATACTTTTTCATCTCACGGGACTAAATTACGTGAATGTGAAGTGTGGAAATGTTTTAACTATTTTGCCAGCTTCAGGGAACTGGTTTAAGGATAAATCCAACAAACAATAGGACAACCCATTCTGTCTTGCATCATAGAATAGGGTAGAAATTTCTGTAATCTTTGAGGAACTTTTCTACTTCACTGGGCCTTGAACCAAAGATGCTGTAAGTACAGTCAAGGATTTACAGAAATAAGGAAAAATCATTGGGAAGAGGTCATAGATCTGAGTAAAGCAGAGGGTGAGTGAGGGTGCAGGATCAATATGGGCAAACAGATCTTGATAAAGTACATTTCAGCTCATGAAAAAGTGACACAGGGTTATGCTTTGCACTTGAACTCATCTGACCCAAATGCTGGTGTGGGGAAAAGGTGCTCAGAGCACATTGGAGTTTATAGTAAAAATCTGGTGAAGGGAGAAAAGGGAAGGGAGAAATTTAATGATGTTACATTTAATCTTTACATCATCTCTCTCCGGTAGGCGCTTCAGACTTTATTGCTAGTATGCAATAAAGTCAGGCTTTGAGCCACATTGTTTTAACTCAGTAGCCCACAATCTTCTGAGAGGAGGAAGGAAGAGCTTATTTCTCTTCTGTTTGGGAATGTGTTTCCTGGTGCAATCTGGCAAAAGAGTCGAGATATGTTGATTAGGAATGAAGGAAAAAAATATCAAAATATTTTTTAAAACATTTAAAAATTTTAAATTCATTTTAATTTGTTCTTTAATTGAAGCATAATTGAAATGTAACATTATATTAGTTTGAGGTGTACAACATGATTTGGTATTTATGTATTGTGAAATTATCACCACAGTAAGTTTAGTTAACACCCATCACCACGTAATTTTTTTTCTTGTGATGAGGACTTTTAAGATTTACTCTCAGCAGTTTCCGCATATGTAATATGATGTTAGCTATAGTCACCATGCTGTTAAAATTACATCTCCATGACTTGCTTATTTTGTAACGGGAGGTTTGTACCTTTTTACCCCTTTCAGCCATTTTGCCCACCTACACCACCCGCCACCTTTGGTAACCACCAACCTATTTTCTGTATAAAATGTTTGAGCTTTATAAAATTTTTACTTAAAAATTTTTTCTTTTAGATTCCATCCACATTTAAGTGAGATTGTACAATATTTGTCTTTGACTTGTTTCACTTGGCATAATGCCCTCAAGGTCATCTGTGTTGTCAGAAATAGCAAGATTTCATTCTTTTTTTATGGCTGAATAATATTCCATAGTGTGTATGCCACACTTTCTTTATTCATTCAGACATCAGTGGACACTCAGGTTATGTCTGTATCTTGGCTATTGTAAATTTGCAATGAACATGGACGTGCATATATCTTCTTGAATTAGTGCTTTTGTTTTCTTTGGGTAAGTACCCAGAAGTGAAATTGCTGGATAGTATGGTAGTTCTATTGTTTAGTTTTTTGAAGAAACTACATACTGTTCTGCATAGTGGTTGCACCAGTTTACAATCTCACCAACAGTATAGGAGGTTCCCTTTTCTTCATATCCTCACCAACACTTGTTATTTCTTGTCTTTTTGATAATAGCCATTCTAACAGGTGTGAGGTGATATTTTGATTTGCATTTTCCTGATAATTAGTGATCATGAGCACTTTTTCATGAACCTGTTGGCCATCTGTTTCTCTTCTTTGGAAAATAGCTATTCAGATCTTCTACCATTTTTTAATTGGATTTTTTGGGGGTTTTGTTTTTTTGCTATTGAGTTGTATGAGTTTTTAAAATATATTTTGGATATTAACACCTTATCAGATATATGATTTGCAAATATTTTCTCCCATTCTGTAGGCTGCCTTTTCATTTTGTTGATGATTTCCTTTGCTGTGCAGAGGCTTTTTAGTTTGATGTACAGGCATACTATGGAGATAATTGCAGGTTCAATTCTAGACCACTGTAATAAAGCAAATATCTCAGTAAAACTAGTCACATGAATTTTTTGGTTTCCTGGTGCATTTAAGTTATGTTTACACTATATTATAGTCTATTAAGTGTGCAATAGCAATACGTCTAAAAAAACAATGTATGTACCTTAGTTAAAAGAACTTTATTGCTAAAAAATGGTAACCATCATCTAGCAATGAAAGGTTGCCATAAACCTTCAGTTTGTAAAAAAAAAATGCAGTATCAGTAAAGCATATTAAAGGGTAGTGCAATAAAACAAGGTTGCTTATAGTCTCACTTGTTTATTTTACTTTTATTGCCTTTGCTTTCGGAATCAGAGTCAAAAAACCATCGCCAAGATGAATGTCAAGGAGCTTACTGCCTATTTTTTTCCTCTAGGAGTTTTATTGTTTCAGGTCTTAAGTTTAAGTCTTTAACCCATTTTGAGTTAACTTTTGCATATGGTGTAAGATATCCACTTTCATTCTTTTGCATGTGGCTGTCTCGTTTTCCCAACATCATTTATTGAAGAGACTGCCCTACTCCCATTGTATATTCTTGTCTCTTTTGTTGTAAATTAGTTGACCATATATGTGTGGTTTATTTCTCAACTCTATTCTGTTCCATTGATCTATGTCTGTTTTTACGCCAGTACCATACTGTTTTGATTACTATAGATTTGTAGGATAGTTTGAAATCAGGGTGTGTGATGCCTCCAGCTTTGTTCTTTTTTCTCAAGATTGCTTTGGCTATTTGGGGGTCTTTTGTGGTTCCATACAAACTTTAGGATCGTTTGTTACATTTTTGTGGAAAATGCCATTGGAATTTTGATAAGAACTGCATTAAATCTGTAGACCACTATGGTTAGTATGGACATTTTAACAGTATTATTTCTTCCAATCTGTGATCACGGGATATCTTCCCATTTATTTGTGTCTTCTTCAATTTCTTTCATCAATGTCTCACAGTGTTCAGTGTACAGATCTTTCACCTTGGTTAAATTTATTGCTAGATATTTTCTTTTTGATGCAATTATAAATGGATTGTTTTCTTAATTTCTCTTTCTGATAGTTTGTTGTTAGAGTATTGAAATGCAACAGAGTTTTGTATATTAATTTTATATCCTACACTTTTACTGAATTTATTAGTTCTAACAGCTCCCTGAGAGCATCTCTGTATGCCTTTGGAAGTGTGCCAGACCAGAAGCCTGCCCCTCAGGCCAAAGTTTCTGGACAAACAGGCCTCTTTCTCAGGAAGATTGGAGGTGTGTTTCTGTCTACTGTCTGTGCAGCACCCTGGGGGTGGTAGTCTGCCAAGAACTTTTCTGTGATTGTTACAGTGCCATGGGAGCAAGCCCTGTAAGCCCCTCTGGCCTTCAGAGACAAGCGATTAGGGGTGTCCCCTGCATGGCAACCACAAAAATCGGGGCAGCAGCAGAGGGAGAGCATGAAGATGGCTCCTGTCAAGAAAAGAGGAAAGAAAAAAAGATGGTGAAAATGGTGCCTGCCAGCCTCTGTCTCTGGAGATTATCTCAGGAAGCACGGGTAGCATGTTATCAGTTTGATGTTTATTCCACACTTTTTTCTATGTTTATGTAATTCTTTGTGTGCATTGTTTAAAATTATTTTAGAAAATATTTCTGCAAATAGCTTTTTTTCACTTAACAATGTATCATGAACATACTTCTGAGTTAGAGCATATTGACTGCCTTTTTTCTTTTCAGTGGCTCCATCTTTTCTAATGTATGGATGTACCAAAATGTCTTTATCCATTAACCTACTCTTAGACAATTAGAGAACTCCTAAATGTTGCTATTACAATTGTGCTGTATTGAGTATTCTAGTACATATACCTTAACACTTATACTCTTTTTTGTAAGATAAGGAGGGATCTTGAAACGATACGGTTTAGTCATTTTACATTTTGATAGGTATTGTCAAATCATTCGCCAAGTAGTTGTACAGTTTACTTAAAACAGTTTATGAGACTTGCCCATTTACTATATACTCTTATCAGCACTGAAAACTATAAAGCCCTTAAATTCCTGCAGTCTGACAGGAGAAAAACACTATTTCATTTTTATGCTGACTGATATTTCCTTAATTATTTATAAATTTGAGCATCTTTTCATAAATTTGTTGAACATTTATATTTCTTTTCCTAGAAATTGCCTTTTCCTATTCTCTGCTTATATATGAGTTTACCTTTATATTTATATTTTATACATATTAATAATATACATACAAATATTAATTATGTATTATCAGTGTTATCAGCTAATGATAGGTTTTCTTTTTATTTTGTTGATGGTATCTTCCTCCATTTAAAAGTTTAAATCTTTCATACAGTTAAACATGTAAATTACTTATGGATTCTTGAGTTTATGCTGTTTTCATTCCAAGTTTCTGAAAAGGGTTCTATGTATTTTAAAATTTAGAAGTTTTTTAATATTTAAATCTTTAATTCAATCTGCAGAGTGTGAGAATATGACATGGGGGGGTCTCATTGTACAGTCGTCCCAACACCATTTATAATTGAGTAATCATGTCTGAATGATTTTCAAAGCCCCCATTATTATACACTGAATTTCTACATACATGTGTGTCTGCTTTGGACTCTAGACTGTTCATTGATCTACTTATCTCTGTCTGCTTGCAGCAGGGCCACAGTTTTTTAATAACTATCATCCACTCTAGTGTGTATTGTTCACTTTCAATTTTTTTCTTATTTTTGTGCATTTAATATTCCATAATAACAGTGTAACATTTCTGGGCCTTTTAAAAATATTTTCAGGATTTTGAAATAAATGCATTGATGTTATACAACAATTTGGAGAGAATAATTTAACTGCTGAGGTTACCCATCTGGGTACACGGTAGTTCTTTCCATTTTTTTCATATTCTTAAATAGACCTTGATATTTTTCTTCCAATATGTATTACATATTTCTTGTTAGGATTATTTTTATTTATGCTTTCTGTTGCTACTGTGGTAAATTCTACAATATTTTATATTTGATTTTTTTCCCCTGAACTTAGGAAGTCTATTTATTTTTAATATTAGTCTTATTTTTGGCCATCTTACAGAACTTATAGTAACCTATGATAATTTTTCAATTGTTTGATTTTTCTCAACACACCATATTACCTACAAATGATGTCCAATTCTCCTCCTGTGTTCCAAATTTTATTACTTTTACATATTTTTCTTATTGAATTGTCCAGGACTTCCAGTACAGTACTGAATAGTTAAAGATTAACAACTAAACATTCTTGTCTGGTTCTTGATTTTCATGATAGTACTTCATTTGGGAAAGGAAAAAAAAGCTTAGCAAAAACCTAAGAATTCATATACGTGGTTAAGTAGATCAAATAGTGTACATGGGCTTATATTATAAAAGAAGTATCTCCTGACCATTATCCTACTTAACTAAGTTTTGGTTTCTTCTGATGGTTATCATATCGCTAAATAATATGTAGCTGTTTCTAGGTTTATCAAGTTTAGAAAATGTGTATTTAATTCATTTATCCAAACCTCATAAAATTTGTTGCCTGTTTTCAAACCAGCCACATTTTTAATTTCAATTCCTCCACTGAGGCACTGCTACCACTATCTTTTTCTTTAGAGAAAGCTTCACTTGTTTCTTCATCTTCCTCCTCTACTACAAATTCTATGTTTCCCTCTCTCTGGGCCAGCAGTTAGGGTGTTCTAAATTGCTAGTCTGATGGGATGACGTGAGCCTTCATCCTCAAACTACCTTACCCTTGTTGGGTCATGGTTGCTGCAAGTACACTCTTAGAGTTATCAGTAGTTAACTAAATTAGTTAACTAAACACATTAGTTAACTAAACACACACACACATACAAACACACACCAGAATAAACACAGTGAACAAATGAGTTCCATTCCTCTAAACTTTAGGCACCCCTCTGCATCCAGAGTTTCTGATAAATCCCTTCCTTCCCTATCATGGAACTGTGATCCTATCTCCTGACTAGAATCAGGGTCAATTGTCCCCACTAATAGTTACTATTTTCTTTGCCCACTGTGTCACTGATATGAGGAGTCCAAAATGTGATAGCCATAGCTTTAAGTTCAGTGGTAACTTTACTGTGACCCCTGATAGAACTGTCTTCACTACCCTACCCCCGGAAGCAGAACCCAAAAGAATCTGGGGATTGAGGATTTTCGGGCTTGCTCCCCCATCCCAGTTCTCAAGAGTCCCATTCTTTTTCTATCTAGGCCCTGACTTTGGTATAGGAAAATTGTTGACGTGAGTTGAGTCTCTGTTGTATCTCTGCTCTCTTTGCAATTAAATTCTAAGTCTGTTTTGCTGCTGTTGCAGAAGAAAGAGTCTCTAAACACTGCCAAGGAGAACTTCTGACTTTCGCAGTGTATTTTGATTTGATATTTACTTAAACTTAGCTTGTCATTTACTTTTTACAAGGTTTCTAAAACTGTTAAAAAATCCATTTCACTCTGTAAACTGTGTAATTACCATTGTCCCCATACTGTCCATAAGTCAATACTTTATCTTCCCCATGAACCTCACCCCAATTCTTGCTCCCCCGTTGTGTGAATCTTATAAATTGTGATTTTATCGAATGCTAGGAGCTATCACTGATGCACATGTCATCAGCAGTGAGATTGTTATTGCCAGTTATTAGTGAATTAGCCAATTTCCAAGTTTCATCGTGCAGGTCTGCTTTTTAGAGCCAGTTCTTGTACAAACTGCCTCAGTCTATTTTCAGAAAACAGAGCCTGAGATAAGGATCACAAAGTAGTAGTTTATTTTGAGAACTCCTAGGATGCAGGAGTAGGGGACAGGGAAGGGTGAAACAGGAAGGGAGGAAAGTTTGTACAAGTATATTACCAAGCTAATCATCACTGTGAGCAACTGGAACTTAAGCCCACTGGGACCCAGTAAAAAGCCATGTAGAACATAATCACAAATGACCACCTGAAGGGTGGGAGAGGGCTCCTATTCAATATACTGCTAGATTATGCATGTGTGAGTGTTAGGTGAGTTCCTTCAGCAGTTCCATGCAGTGGTGTCAAAGAAGCCCTAATGTAGAAAGTGAGAGATCTGTGCTATCAAATTATAACTGTGCAGAAGCTTCTTGGTACAGCAAAAACTAATGAACAAAATAGGTTAAAAAGGTATGAGACAGGGCATAAGAGGTGTGAAATATACAAGAGCTTTCCCTTTTTTCTCATTTCATTTTGTAGTATATTATTCTTCCTGAATGAAATATTTTTGACTACCTCTGTGGTTACTAAATAAGGTTAAACTTTTTATTTTTAAAATTCTCATTTGTTCACTATGTTTATGTGTGTGTGTATGTGTGTGTGTGTGTGTTTATGTTGGCCTTAATCTGCCATTTTATTAGCTATCCCTAAATGTTTCCTGATCTTTGTTCATATTAAAGAATGAGACAACTGATCAAAGGGATCACTGGGATTTCTTTGTACTTGTGAAGGATTTATTAACTGCCTGGCTTTGACTTTTATGCTGAGTGTGTATTACTACACATTACATAAGGGACCCATACATGTCAGAATGAGAAGGGCTTTACTTTGATGTGTTACATCGATTTTAGTTAATTTTTTTCACTCTGGACAATTTCTTTAAAAAAGGACCCTAAGTTTCTGGGGGTGGGCGTGGGGAATGAGAGTAGGTAGGGTGTAGGAACCACAGTGTACGGATCTAGCTTCAGGTTTTTCTATTCTTTCAGTAACTTTTTCTGCACCAGGATCCAATCCAGGTTCATATGTTGCACATAGTTGTCATATCTCCTTAGTCTCTTTTAATCTTGGATAGTCCCTTGGTTTTTTTTTTTTTTGGTCTTTCTTAATTTTGGCACTTTTGATAAATTATTGGCCAGTTATTTTATAGGATGACCCTCAATTTAGGTTTGCTTGATATTTACTTATGATTCAATTCAAATTATGCATTTTTGGCAATAATACTGCAGAAGTGATGTGCTCTTCTCAGTACATCATTTTCAGGAGACATGATATTAATGTGTCTCATTAATGGTGATACTATTTTTGATCACTTGGTTAAGATGATGTCTACAGGTTCTGTACTGTAAAGTTACAATTTTTTAAATTTAAAATGAAATAAATAATACAAATTACCTAGAATTTTTATATACACACACACACACTCTAATACTAACTAAATGAAAACTGATGTAATAATATCAAACAAGTAGGATGAAAGATGGAAAGTATAAAATGTGATAAACATTTCTATGGGTAGAAGTAATTGACTAAGAATTAACAAGTAAGAAAAATTTGTGAGATTTTAATGTACCCTTGGAAACTGATTGATCAAGCAAACAAAAATTAGTATGAAATTTGATTGTTTTGGGAAAAAAATTAACAAGATTCATCTATTGAATTCCACGGTTACATATAGAGTATATCCATTCTTTTCAAGAGCACACACATGAAACATTTTACAAAATTGACCTTACGCAAGGTCACAAATGAAATCTCAACAAATTCTAAAGTATTTATGTGAGACGTCTCTGACTACAATAAAATTTAAAAAATAATTAAAAGGGTATGTTGTATCCCCAAACATACACATTTAAGAGTTCCATTCAGTGTAGTGGACTGAGCTGATCATAAATGACTCAACCCTTTTGTACTTCTGCTTCAGTTGCATATACATACTGAAGAAAAGACAACATAGAACAACATACACAGCGAAGTATGAAACCAAGAAAGGATATCCACGAATTGTTAGCATAAGAGGAAATCCCATGAATACATGCTTACAGGAGCTATACAACAGTGGCTTTGGGGAGGAATTTTAAAAAGATAAGGACCTTAACAATAGGGATCAAAATTTACTCTGTCTATAGAACGCAGTGACTTTAGGCTAAAAATAAATAAATAAATTGTAATGGAACTGGTCATCCCCTTAGGCTGCAGCAGAGGCAATCAAAAAACATTCTGAAGGGATGCTTTTACAATACAGGACATGTGGAATGTTTGCAGAAATAAACACCTGTTGAAGATAAAGTCATGAAAAACCACATGAGGAAATAACCAACCATACAAAATAGGATGATTTGCACCCAAGGATTATAGATGGAGGAAAAAATCATGATGAGATTTTAAAGTAAGAATGCTTATAGGCAAAACATTCTATGACATAAATCCTAGCAATATTTTCTTAGGTCAGTCTCCCAAGACAATAGAAATAAAAGCAAAAATAAATGAGACCAATCAAACTTACAAGATTTTGCACAGGAGAGAAAACCATAAACAAAACGAAAAGACAACCTATGAACTGGGAGAAAATATTTACTAACATGATCGACAAGGGCTTCATTTCCAAAATATACAAACAGCTCATAAAACTTAATAACAAAAAAATCCCAATCAAAAAATGGGCAGAAGACCTAAATAGACATATCTCCAAAGAAGACATACAGATGGCCAATAGGCACATGAAAAGATCCTTAGCATTGCTAATTATTAGAGAAATGCGAATCAAAACTATAATGAGGTATCACCTCACACTGGTCAGAATGGCCATCATTAAAAAGTCTATAATAGATGCTGGAGAGGGTGTGAAGAAAATGTTGGTCATAGTGGCACTGTTTAGCAAAGGCAAGGAAGCAACATAAATGTCCATTGGCAGATAAATGGATAAAGAAGATGTGGTATATTTATACAATGGAATATTACTCAACCATAAAAAGAATGAAATAATGCCATTTGCAGCAACATGAATGGATCTAGAGATAATCATTCTAAGTGAAGTAAGTCAGACAAAAACAAATGTCATGTGATATCACTTATATGTGGAATCTAAAAAGTGATACAATTTTATTTACAAAACAGAAACAGACTCACATAGAAAACAAACTTATGGTTACCAAAGGGGGAGGGGGGGTGAGGAATAAATCAGGAGTTTGGGATTAGCAGATACAAACTATTACATATAAAATAGATAAACAACAAGGTCCTACTGTATAGCACAGGGGATGATATTCAATATCTCCTAATAAACTATAATGGAAAATAACACATAAAAGAATATATATATACATATAACTGAATCACTTTGCTGTACACCAGAAACTAAACATTGTAAATCAACTATACTTTCAATAAAAACTTATTTTAAAAAAAGGATGTTTAGACTGTTCAGAGGTGAAAGCAGTTAAGAATGGGTTGGGGTGGGAAGGTTGAATATAAAAAGAACCATTTAGAAATTCTAGAAATCAGAAATACATTCATTGATTATATGAAATAAATGGAACTGAATGGACGAACAGAAGAATGAACACGATCAGCTGTAGAGAGAATTACTGAATTTTCTGTTTTCCTGACTGAACCTTGACTGATAGAGCCCCCTAGACCCAAAGGCTCTATGAATTTTCAGTAAACTGATTAGAATATGTGTTATTTGCTAATACATTGCATCAGAGCCCTCCTGATTATCTGTTGTGCTTTTAAAGCTCTCTTGTTTCTAATTGCTTTCCTGGCCTTACTTACCCGTCCTGCGCTGCATTGCAGTATTTGTGATCTGATTCAAAGTGTTTGCCTCCCTTTTTATTTCATTCCATCCTGACTCTTGCAACCTGCATGTCGTCATTATGATTGATCAACCCAGCTCCAAAGTTCATCTTCTCTGACCTTGAATTTCTGATTAATTTTTACCAGCTTATCTATCTTTCATGAATCTTGTTTCTGTGCCAGTCACTCTCAGCCATTTTTTGCAAATGACAAATTGATCTTTTGTACCTTCTCTAAACCAAACAAGAGTCAGTAGAAAAAGCACAATGGAAAAAGTGTGCAATATATGCAAAAAATAGCCTGGAATGGATGCGCGCACACACACACACACACACACAAAGATGGCTAATCATATACACACACACAAAGATGGCTAATCATATTAATAATTAGAGATTTGCCAGTTAAATCAATGAAATACTATATTTCCATATATTTTGGATTGTTAGACTTAATATTTATTATAGAGGAGGCACCAAATATCTGGTCACTCTAGTGCTGGTTTGATGACTGTTTGAACAGATTGTTTGAACAGATCGGGTTCAGAGATGAATGCTACATGTGGGCCTGTAGGGGAGGAAAACTTTTTCCTTCTCTCCCTGGTTCATTGACTGATCTAATAATTGAATTGACATATGAGAGATTAACAGGAAAAAAACAAATTTAATTTTGTACATAAGTGATCCCATAAAAATATGAGACTCAAAGAAATGACCAAAACAGGCACATTTTATACCTTTTAAACAAAGAAAGAATACATTTTTGGGGCTTCTCTTGTGGTGCAGTGGTTAAGAATCCGCCTGCCAATGCAGGGGACAGGGGTTCCAGCCCTGGTTCGGGAAGATTCCACATGCAGCAGAGCAACTAAGCCCGTGTTCCACAACTACTGAGCCCACGTGCCACAACTACTGAAGCCCGTGCACCTAGAGCCCATGCTCTGCAACAAGAGAAGCCACCTCAATGAGAAGCCCGCGTACTGCAACGAAGAGGAGCCCTTGCTTACCGCAACTAAAGAAAGCCACACGCAGCAATGAAGACCCAACACAGCCAAAAATAAATAAATTGAATAAATTTTTTAAGAAAATGAAGAGTAATCCACATCTCTGTGAAATTGGTAGCCAGACCTGTGGTACAGATAAGGAAGCTGAGGCTCAGGGCGGAGAAATGACTTATTAAAAAAAAAAAAAGAATACATTTGTGAAGAATAGACAAGATAAAGGGGTTTGGGCTTGGGGTAGCAAATTCGTGAAGGAGTCACAAGGTTTGTTTAAATAGCCTTCTCAGCCCTAAATTCCTTATCTCTGTTGATAAGGATGCCTTCTACTCTCCTGGTCATAGAGAGGGTAGCTTCACATGGGAGATTTATTTCCTGCTTTCAGGGGGGATAAGGAGGGTCAGAGTATCCTTGCACCAGCTGTTTCCTAAGTAACTTTAATTCAAAATAATATGCCAAAGTGACATATTTTGGGGTGGCATATTCTGTTCCCCTTCAGGCCCAACATAATGGATTCCCTGTAACCAAGACTGAGCTAGCTATTACTTAAGTCAAGAATCTAGTCTGCTAGTATGTCTATTCTACTATTATATTTGCACATCAGGGAAGTAACCACCAGTGGGGCTGCAGACCCAAAGGGGCCTACTCTTAAGTTCACCTTTGGCAGGAGCTCTATATATTGCCACTTGTACAAACTTCATTTTAAAGGAAAGCCATGCCTCTGATTCACCTGAATTTTACTATGATGCAGTGCCCAAGGATGCAAAAACATTTGGGACACTAACAAATGAGAAATTTTAAATACTGTTATTGTCTGCTATACCAGTTTTCAATTTATTGTGTCTCAACTCCAAATACAGCTTTGTGATACAGACATATCTCATTTTATTGTGCTTTGATTTATTATGCTTCACAGGTATTGCTTTTTATTTTTTTACAAAATGAAAGTTTGTGGCAACCCTGTGTCAAGCAGGTCTATCAACGCCATTTTCCTAACAGCATTGGCTCGCTTTGTGTCTCTATGTCTGTCACATTTTGGTAATTCTTGCACTATTTCCAACTTTTTCATTATTATTGTGTTTGTTATGGTGATATGGGATCAATGAACTTTTAAAAATTGTTTTTTAATTTTGAAATTTTATTTATCTTTTAATTGAAGTATAGTTGATTTACAACATTGTGTTAGTTTCAGGTGTACAGCATAGTGATTCAGTATATTTGCAGATTATACTCCATTATAGGTTATTACAAGATAATGTGTATACTTCCCTATGCTATATAGTATATCCTTGTTGTGTATCTACATAGTAGTTTATATATCTGTTAATCCCATATCCCGAATTTGTCCATTCTCCCATCCCTCTCCCCTTTGGTAACCACAAAATTGTTTTCTGTATCTATGAGTCTATTTCTGTTTTGCATATACCTTCATTTGTATTATTTTTTATATTACACATATATGATATCATATGATGTTTATCTTTGTCTGACTTATTTCACTAAACATAATATTCTCAAAGTCCATCCACGTTGCTGCAAATGGCAGTATTTCATATTTTTTATGGTTGAGTTATATTCCATTGTACAATATATATATATTTATATATATACACCACATCTTCTTAATCCAATCATCTGTTAATGGGCACTAAGGTTGCTTCCATGTATTGGCTATTGTAAATAGTGCTGTTATGAACATTGGGGTGCATGTATCTTTTCGAATTAGTGTTTTTATTTTTTTCAGGTATATACCCAGGAGAGGAATTGCTGGATCATATTTTTAGTTTTTTGAGGAACCTCCATACTGTTTTCCATAGTGGCTGCACCAATTTACATTCCCACCAACAATTTACAAGTGTTCCCTTTTCTCCACATCCTCTCCAACATTTGTTATTCGTAGACTTTTTGATGCTAGCCATTCTGGCAGGTGTGAGGTGATACCTCATTGTAGTTTTGATTTGCATTTCTCTAATAGTTAGCAATGTTGAGTATATTTTTGAATGTCTGTTAGCCATCTGTATATCTTCTTTGGAAAAAATGTCTATTTGAGACTTGTGCCCATTCTTTGATTGTGTTATTTGTTTTCTTTGATAATGAATTGTATGAGCTGTTTGTGTATTTTGGATATTAACCCCTTGTCAGTCAGATCATTTACAAATATTTTCTCCCATTCTGTAGATTGTATTTTTGTTCTGCCAATGGTTTCCTTTCCTGTGCAAAAGGTTTTATGTTAATTAGGTCTCATTTGTTTATTGCTGCTTTTATTTCTTTTGCCTTAGGAGACTGATCCAAGAAAATATTGCTGTGATTTATGTCAAAAAGTGTTCTGCCTATGTTCCCTTCTAGGAGTTTTATAGTTTCAGGTCTTATATTTAAATCTTTAAACCATTTTGAGTTTATTTTTGTATAATGTTGTAAAGGAATGGTCTAATCTCATTGTTTTTAATGTGGCTGTCCAGTTTTCCCAACACCACCTGTTGAAGAGACTCTTTTCTCTGTTGCATATTCTTGTTGACTTTCTCAGAGATTGATTGACCATAGGTGTGTGGGATTATTTCTGGGCTCTCTATTCTGTTCCATTGATCTATGTGTCTGTTTTTGTGCCAGTACCACACTGTTTTCATTACTGTAGCTTTGTCGTATATGTAGTCTGAAGTCTGGAAGAATTATACCTCCAGCTTTGTTCTTTATCCTCAGGACTGCTATGGCAATTTGGAGTCTTTTGGGGTTCCATATAAATTTTAGTATTATTTGTTCTAGTTCTGTGAAAAATGTTCTGGGTATTTTGATCAGGACTGCACTAAATCTGTAGATAGCTTTGGGTACTAAGGCAGTTTTAATAATACTAATTCTTCCAACCTAAGAGCACAGGATATCTTTCCATTTCTTTGAATCATCTTCAATTTCTTTCATCAGTGTTTTATAGTTTTCAGCCTGTAGGTCTTTCACCTCCTTGATTAAGTCTATTCCTAGGTATTTTATTATTTTTTATGTGATTTTAAACAGGATTTTTATTTTACTTTCTTGTTCTGACATTTCATTATTAGTTTATAGAAATGCAACAGATTTCTTTGTATTGATCTTGTATCCTGCATCCTTGCTGAAATTATTTATTAGTTCTAATAGTTTTTGTGTGGAGACTTTAGTGTTCTCTATATAGAGTATCATGTCATCTGCAAATAGTGACAGTTTTACCTCTTTCCTTCCAATCTGGGTACTTTTTATTTCCTTTTTGTATCTGATTGTTGTGGTTAGGACTTCACATGCTATGTTAAATAGAGGCCGTGAGAGTGGCATCCTTGTCTTGTTCCTGAATTTAGAGATAAGGTTTTCAGCTTATCACTGTTGAGTAATATGTTTGTTGTGGGTTTGTCATAAATGGCCTTTATTATGTTGAAATATGTTCCCTCTATACCCACTTTGATGAAAGTTTTGTCATGAATGGATGATGAATTTTATAAATTGCTTTTTGTGTATCTATTGAGATATTCATGTGATTTTTATCTTTCCCTTTGTTAATGTGGTATATTACATTGATTGATTTGCATATGTTGAATCATCCTTGTGACCCTGGAATGAATCCAACTTGATCATGGTGTGTGATTCTTTTTATGTATTGTTGGATTCAGTTTGCTAGTATTTTTCATTAGCTAATTTTTTTTAAGGATTTTTGCATCTATATTCATTAATGATATCCACCTATAATTTTCTTTTTTTTTTGTCTTTGACTGGTTTTGTTATCAGGGTAATTGTGGTCTTGTAGAGTGAATTTGGGAGTGTTCCCTTCTCTTCACTTTTTTGAAATAGTTTGAGAAGGATAGGTATAAATTCTTTTTTATATGTTTGGTAGAATTCCCCAGTGAAGCCATCTGGTCCTGGACTTTTGTTTCCTGGGAGTCTTTTTAAATTTCAAATTCAATTTCACTTCTAGTGATCAGTCTGTTCAAATTGTCTGTTTCTTTTTGACTCAGTCTTGGCAGGCTATATGCTCCTAGAAACTTGTCCATTTCTTCTATGTTGTCCAATTTGTTGGCATGTAATTGTTCATAGTATTCTCTTATGATTTTTTGAATTTCTGTGGAATTGGTTGTTATTTCTCCTCTTTTATTTCTTCTTTTGTTTTTTCGGGTCCTCTCTTTCTTCTTGGTGGGCTTGGCTAAAGATTAATCAATTTTGTTTATCTTTTCAAAAAACCAGTTCTTGGTTTCATTGATTTTTCTATTGTTTTTTGATGTCTATTTCATTTGTTTCCTCTCTGATCATTATTATTTCCTTCCTTCTGCCAACTTTCAGCTTTCTCTCTTCTTCTTCTAATTCCTTTAGTTGATAGATTAGGTTGTTTGAGATTTTTCTTATTTCTTGAGGAAGGCCTGCATCACTATGAACTTCCCTCTTAGAACTGCTTTTTGTTGCAACCCCTAGATTTTGGAAAGCTGTGTTTCCATTCTTATTTGTCTTGAGGTGTTTTCCTTTTTCCTCTTTGATTTCATTGTTGACCCACATTTTTGGTAGTAACATGCGGTTTAGTCTCCATATGTTTGTTCTTTTCCCGATTTTCTTTCTTTAGCTGATTTCTAGTTTCATGCTACTGTGGTCAGAAAAATGCTTAGTATAGTTTCTATCCTCATAAGTTTGTTGATACTTGTTTTGTGACCTAGTATGTGATCTACATTGGCGAGCATTCCATGTGCACTGGAAAAGAATGTGTATTTCTTATTTTTTTTGGAAGTAATGTCCTGTAGATACCAAGTAAGTTCGACTGGTCTATTGTGCCATTTAAGACCACTGTTGCTTTATTGATATTTGTCTGGATGATCGGCCCATTGATGTCAGAGGGGTTTTAAAGTCTCCTGCTATTATAGTACTATTGTGAAGTGTTCCCTTTGTGTCTGTTAGTATTTGCTATATATATTTAGGTGCTCCTGTATTGGGTGTGTATATGTTAACAAGTGTAATATCCTTTTCTAGTTTTCCCTTTATTATTCTATAATGACCTTCTTTGTCTTTCATTATGGCCTTTCAAAGTTTATTTTGTCTGATATGAGTATTGCTACCTCTGCTTTCTTGTTGTTTTCATTTACATGAAATATCTTTTTCTACCTCCTCACTTTCAATCTGTGTATGTCTTTTGCCCTGAAGTGAGTCTCTTGTAAGGCAGCATACTGAAGGCTCTTGTTCTTTTTTATCCAATCAGCTTCCCTATGTCTTTTGGTTGGAGCATTTAGTCCATTGACATGTAAAGGAATTTTTGATAGTTATTAATGACTTATTGCCATTCTAAAACTGTTTTCCAGTTGTTTTTGTAGTTTTTTTCTGTTCATTTCTTCTTTTTGTTTCTCTGTTGTGGTTTGATGATTTTATTTCATAGTATGCTTGGGATCCATCTTTTTGATTTTTGTGTATCTATTATACATTTTTGATTTGTGGTTATTGTGGGGTTCATATATGTTAACCCATAATTATATCTACTTTCTTTAAACTAATAGTCATTTAAGTTTAAACACATTCTAAGAAATATTAATTTTTTATTCCTCTCCCTCATATTTTGTGTTTTTGATATACTTTACATCTTCATGCTTATCCCTTTACTGTTTATTGTAGTTATAATTGCTTTTGCAATATTTTTTTGTCTTTTAATGTATATACTGGCTTATTTAAGTGCTCTTCAGGAAAAAAAGTGATCTTCAATCCTTACTTTATATTTGCTGTTTCTACTGTGATTATCCCTTTCCTATAGATTCTTACTTCTTTTTCATTTAGAGAAGACCCATCAACATTTCTTTTTGGGTAGGTTTATTATTGCCAAATTTTTTTAGTTATTGCTTGTCTGAGAAGTTCTTTATCTCTCCTATTTTAAATGACAATCTTGCTGGGTAGAGTATCCTAGGTTGCAAATTTTTCCCTTTCAGGAATTTGAATAGATCATGCTGCCCCCCTTCTGGCCTGAAAGTTTCTGCAGAGAAATCAGATAATAGCCTTATAGTGATTCTTTTGTAAATGACTCTTTGTCTTCTCTTTCTGCTTTTAGAATTCTCTCTTTATTTTTAACTCTTGTCATTAATTATGATATGTCTTATTCTGGGTCTGTCTGGGTTCATGTTGTTTCAGATCCTCTGTGCTTTCTATACCTGGATGTCTGTTTCCTTCTTTAGATTTGGGAATTTTTTAGCCATAATTTCTTCAAATACATCTCGATACCCTTTTCTCTCTCTTTCACCTTCTGGAACCCCTAAAATGCAAATGTTGGCATGTTTTATGTTATCCCATAGATCTCATATGTTACTTTATTTTTATTTATTTGTTATTTGTTCTGATTGGGTGATTTTCATTCTATTTTCTAGATTACTTATGCATTCTTCTGTGTCATTTAGTATTCTATTCATTGCTTCTAGAGTGCTTTTTATCTCAGATATTGAATTATCTATTTTTTTGTGTGTCTTCTTTATATTTTCTAGTTCCCTGTTAAAATGATCTGTGCTTAGATGAATTCTCTTTCCTAATTCAGTTAGCATTTTTATTATCAACAGTTTGAATTCATTGTCTGGTAGACTGATTATCTCTGTTTCATTTTTTTTTTTCAGGGGTTTTGTCTTGCTCTTTCAATTGAGAGTAGTTCTCTGCCTTTTCATTTTACTTGCTCTGTCTCTGTGAATATAGGTGAAACAGTTATCTCTTGTGGTCCTGAAGTAGTGTTCTTATGTGGAAGCATCCTTATGTAGACCTTGTGTGCCTTTGGTGGGAGGGCTGTGTTTAATGTGGATGCCAGTCACACATTTCCTTAGGGTGTGCTGGGAGCTATCACCTTGGTGTAGTGGTTGTGGCTGGTGATGGAGAAGCCTGAGCCTGTGCAGGGTGTGAGGTGGGACTTCCGCTCTGCTCAGTGGCCATCTTCACCCTTTCACAGGTGGAGTCTGCTCCCAAGATGCTGCAGCAGAAGGTTGAGAATCTGGCTCGAGCTGGTTGTGTGTTCCATTTAAGTGTGTGTTTTTCCTCCTCCCTGCACTGGGGTCTTTTCCCCAAAGCAGGGGAGTGCTGAAGCAAGTGGGGCTTCTGTGCTTACAGTGGTCTGATGCACTGCTTGTGTAGGCATCTGTGGCTAGCTCAGACACCGCTCACATTCACATCTCTTCCCCTGTTGTGGTCACTCCAGATCTAGTGCTAGATTGTGGCATCAAGTGGGCAGGGCTGGAGCATTTGCTCATCTGGGATTGCGTACTTGTGGTCACAGGAGTTCAAGCAGCTGTGCTGCCATCAGAAGTCTGGGCTGCTTATGGGGTGCTGTCTTAGTAAGCACCAACAACGGCTTCCACCATCCCACCTGCAAACACCCCGGGCCCTGGGTCACCTCTGAGTCCCAAGATTGAATCTTTTCCCAGTTTGTGGGAAATCTCCCTAGATCCAGGGCCAAGCTGTGGTGTGGAGTGGGTGGGGTAGGAGTGTTTGCTTGGCTTGGACTGGGGAGCCCAGTGAGGCAGCAGCCACTAGGGCTGACCTCTCTCTGCCCTGTCTGTTGGCAAGCCAGCACCCTTGCATTCCACATGAGTGGAGTCTAGGCTTCTCCAGACTTTCTATCTGTCCCAGCAGTTCTCCAAGCAGCCAAGGGAACTTGTCTCCTTCCTGTAGGACCCCAGGACTGGGATGCCCAGTCTGTGACTTGACTCACTCACTTCCCAGAGTGAGTGTCCACCTGTGCAATCTCTCTTTTCCTCTTAGTACCCTCCCAGGGACATTGGTCCCAGACCAGTGCTTTTTATCCTGTCCTACTCAATTATGTGTGTATCTTACTTACAGCTTTGGTTTGTAGGAGTTCTGCCACTTTCCAGTTAGTTTTCCATGAGAATTGTTCCACCTGTAGATGTATTTTTGATGTGTTTGTGGGGGGAGGTGAGCTCCACATCATCTTGCTCAACCACCATTTGATCCTCCTCTGATCAGAGATCTTTGACGTTACTATTGCAAAAAGATTATGACTCACTGAAGGCTCAATATGATTAGTATTTATTACCAATAAGGTGTTTTTAGTACATTTTAAAGATGAAATATATTTGACATAAAACGTTATGTAATTTAAGGTGTATAATGTATTGATTTGATACATTTATATTCAATATACTGTAATAGAATTGTCATTTTTCATGATAGTTTGCACCTCTATCATGTCACATAATTATTATTTCTTTTTGTGGTTGGAATAGTTAAGATGTAGTCTCTTAGCAAGTTTGATGATTATAATATAATATGGTTGTCCATATTCACTGTACTCTACCTTAGATCTCTAGGACTTATTTTTCTATGAGATGCAAATCTGTACCCTTAAAAGACATCTCTCCTATTCTCCTACCCCTCAGCTCCCGGTAACCACCATATTACTCTCTGCTTTTACAAGTTTGACTTTTTTATATTCCATATAAAATGGATATCATATAGTATTTGTCTTTCTCTGTCTTTAAAAAAAATAAACAAAATGACAATCTTTAGCTAGATTAACTAAGGAAGGAAGAAGACATAAATAAAATTAGAAATGAAAGTGGAGACATTACAACTGATGCTACAGAAATACATAGGCTCGTAAGAGACTACTGTGTAGAATTATATGCCAAAAAATTACATTACCAAGAAGAATGAATAAATTCCTAGAAACACGCAATCTATCAAGACTGAATCAGGAAGAATTAGAAAATCTGGACAGTCATAATAAGTAAAGGTATTGAATCAGTTTCAAAAACCTCTCAACAGAAAACCCCAGGACCAGATGGCTTCACTGACAAATTCTATGAAATATTTAAAGAATAATTAACGCCAGTTCTTCAAAAACTCTTCCAAAAAAATTAAAAAGGAGAGAGAGAACACTTCCAAACTCATTCTACAAGGCCAGTATTACCTTGAATATAAGCCGTTATCCAGGATGAATATAGATGCAAAAATTCTCATTCAAATATCAGCAAGTCAAATTCAAGAACACATTAAAAGGATTATATACCATGACCAAATGGGATTTATCCCTGGGATGTAAGGATGGTTCAAAGTACCCAACTCAATAAGTGTAATACATTGCATTAATAGAATGAAATTTAAAATAACTTGATCATCTCAATAGATGTAGAATAACATTTGGCAAGATACAACATCCTTTCCTGATAAAAACCCTCAACATATTGGGTGTAGAAGGAACATACTTCAACATGATAAAGATGTGATATATATAATACACACACACACATGCACACACACACAGAGAACTGAATGTTATTCATCCATGAGAAAGAAGGACATCCTGCCATTTTTTGACAACATGGATGGACTTTGATGGCATTATGCTAAAATTTGTGCTTTCATTCTAATCTTATTTACTCCTATAACTAAATATACATTGTGACATATATTTTGAAAATTGTAATTCTAATTTATATTTTTTATCCTACAAGAAAACTGTGATCTTATTATAGCTGTTATTTTCCAACTAAACCTCATACTATAGTTGATTTAGTGTAATAAGAAATTCTTTGAGAAAACGATTGTAATGGTGTGATATGCACATGATAATTTATTTAATTATTGCTTAATTTTGAATATTTACATTACATCCAGTGTTGGCTTTTATGAATTACTGCCCAAAATATTGTTTTTGCACATCTTGATTAATTTTCTCTGTATGGTTTCTTAGGTGTATACTATGAAGTCAAAGGCTATAGCATTTTTAAGATTCTTGAAGCATTTTGCCAAATGTCTTAATTCTTTAAAAATTACAGAAATTTTCTGAGAACCTAATACTGAATGGAAAAGTTAGTAGTTTGAAGGAATAGTTTCTTTATATAATGAAATCTTCACAATCATTGATGGATTTAAATCTTGTTTTGCAACTTAATAGCAACAGCTACTATTACTAATTATTATCATTATCCTACTATTCATCTTTTCTTTGTCCTTATTCCTCTCCTCTTAACCTCCCTTCTTACTAACACTATCACTTTCCTGCAATAAGAACAGGGAAATCTTTCATAAACTAGGGTTAGATAACATAGACCTTTCACTAATCTTATCTCAGCTTTTTTGGTGCAAATGGCATTATTTTGTTCTTTTTTATGGCTGAGTAATAGTCCATTGTATATATGTACCATCTTCTTTTATTTATTTTTGGCTGCATTGGTTCTTCCTTGCTGTGCATGGGCTTTCTCTAGTTGCGGTGAGTGGGGCTGCTCTTTGCAGTGCACGGGCTTCTCATTGCGGTGGCTTCTCTTGTTGTGGAGCGTGGGCTCTGGGCATGCTGGCTTCAGTACTTGTGGCTCACAGGCTCTAGAGCACAGGCTCAGTAGTTGTGGTGCACGGGCTTAGTTGCTCTGTGGTATGTGGGATCTTCCCGGACCAGGGCTTGAACCCATGTCCCCTGCATTGGCAGGCAGATTCTTAACCACTGTGCCACCAAGGAAGACCTTAAGTCAATTTAAAAGAGATCATATCAATTTAAAACAGATTAGATTCTTGCTTTCCTTCATGAGGAATAGCATCCTATAAACTGTTGAGAATTCTTTGTATTTTTAAACTACGGGAAGTTTTCAGATTCAAGTGGTACAAATTATTTGCTGTTTAGTGTATGTGCAGAGTTTATGGTTCTTATATATGCAGTGTATATTTTCCCTGTGCTCATTCTGTTAGGCAGCTATGATGTTGAGATGTACATTCCTAAGGGAGCTTTACTGAGGTTTTCTATAGGGTTGGTATAGGCAGAAAACACCTATCCTAATAAACTAAGAAGTTATCTCTTTTATTCTGCAAGTTGTAAAACCTTGGGATTTCAAATGAGGAATGGTTTAAATGCTGATTTGAAAGCTAGGAAATGCTGAATTTGGCTCCAAAAATTGTTAGGTCATACATTTATATTGTTCAAGAATGGTCTTCTTTTTGGCTAGTGCACCAGTGAAGATTCTCAATCCTTAGAAAAGAATTTTATCATTTCATCTTGCTGATCAGATAGCCAAACCTTGAAAAATTCTTAAAATTAAAAAAACTTTAAATTAAATGTATTAAATTATATTTTATTTAACTTAAGTTTTATTAAACGTATTAAAATTTTAATTACCTTTATTTTTCATTTAAAAACTTCTAAAATTTACTTTTAAAAAACTCCTTGGGATATCTACTCTTTAGGGCTTTGCTAGATTATATAATCTTGATATATTGGAAAACCAGTTTCTAGTAATTTAGAAATTAGATCCATGTGACTGGTACACATTGGGTTATTGACAGTATGGAATAGCAACAAAATAACAATAAAGACAATAGGTAATATTTTTTCTGGATCACTAAGTATGTTCCAGAGACATTTTGGGTGTTTCATACGTACTAATAGATTTTTTTCCCCACAACAATATGAGGTTGGTACTATTATTATAAGAGTTAGTGCGGACATAACTCTATGAACATTGTATTCTAGTTTTCCATCATTGTTGCCTGTATCTTGCAACAACCAGCTAAATGGTGTCCCTTTTCACTCTTGCCCCTTTACAATCCAACCCAGTGACTACATCCTGTGTGAGTTTTCTTTAATGTGAACATCTCTCTCCCTTTCTTTACCCTTTTAATTTTCTCCCTAATGCTCCTACTAGATGTTTCAAACTCCTTATAATTATCTGTCTCCAACTTACCTCTCCAGCATCATCTGCCTCTTTACTCAGCCTCTTCCTTTTTAGGCTAAACTTAGACTTCTTGGAAACTGTCATTACTACTCTACCTGCTTTTCTTTTGTGCCTTCCTCTACCCCTGCCCTATCCCGAACATCTTTCAGATCTTGTCTTAATTATCAATGCCTCAGGGATAATATCTGTGATTCCTGCTGGATGTTTCCTTAGTGTTGTGGTCTTTCCTTATTATAAAAATTTCACACAGTTTTTTTTTTTTTTTTTTTAAGAGAAAGGTAATTTTAAATTTATTTATTTATTTATTTATTTATTTTTGGCTGTGTTGGATCCTCGTTTCTGTGCAAGGGCCCTCTCTAGCTGCGGCGAGCGGGGGCCACTCCTCATCGCGGTGCGCGGTACTCTCACTATCGCGGCCTCTCTTGTTGCGGAGCACAGGCTCCAGACGCGCAGGCTCAGCAGTTGTGGCTTACGGGCCCAGTCGCTCCGCGGCATGTGGGATCCTCCCAGACCAGGGCTCGAACCCGTGTCCCCTGCATTGGCAGGCGGACTCTCAACCACTGCGCCACCAGGGAAGCCCTCACACAGTTTTTACTACTTGCTGGTATTCTGTCTTTCCAGGTAGAGTGTCAGACGGCAGAAACTGTGTCTACACCATTTCTCTGCATATTAGCACTTACTTCTGGAATATGCTAGTCATTTTATAATTATTTTTTAAATTTTTTATAATAATTCTTTTAATGAAGTCTGATGCTTTATTATGTATTGAATAATGAAAGTAATAATTTTACTGACATATTCTCAAAGTCTTCCACTTTATTCTGTTTGATAATGAAATTCTGATACTTGCATTGGTATAGAAATAAATATATGAGTTTCTAATTGACAAGTCACTTTATCTAGCATCCCACATCTCTCTCACTGTAATTAACTATTCTAAATAAAGAACACAGGAGTCTTCCTATTGAAAATGCAATGTAAACAAAACAAAATAAATAGGAATAGGTAAACTTAGGCAGGGGTTTGGCTGGTTTGCAGTGGAGGCCTCCAACAAATTCAAAATTTGGTATAGGTATAGCAGTGGGAGAGGAAATGCAAAATCCCAGTATGTTCGAATGAGCCACATTTCAGCTTTCCCCATTGCCTTTAATAATGTAGTCGGTCTTCCTGGAAGGAAAAACCAAAACAACAAGAGTTAGATTAAATGAGAATATTGCCATGTGAATATATTAGGTAATTTTTGGAAAGGAGTTTGGAATGATGTAACCAAAGATGTTTGAAAGTGTTCTCTAATAAAGCAAATATATATCGTATGTGTATAGTGTATATCATATTGTATCATATTATATCATATCATATAATACAGAAACCGAGCTACACAAGTAGAAACAATTTCTAAATGCTACCTAGATACTTGTGCTACAAATATGTAACTCTTCAATCTACCTGTCTTCATTTATCAAGGCATTTTATGAGGTTTCTAGTGACTATTTTTAAGTTAAAAAAGGAAGTTTACTAATATGGATATATAATTGCTTGGAGAAGTCCTAAGTGCTTCAGTTTGTGTTTTATGGCTTCCTGGAGAATCTGTATGAGTAATGGGAAACAGGGTTATACCTTACCCTATAATTTAATATTTTGATAATATATATGAAATCATTTTATATTTTCATTTCATTGTTTCACTTATAAGAGACAAAATTCTGTTACTTTATACAAACTCACCTTCCAAGGCACTAGGAAAGTTAGGACTTCATGCTACCAACTAAAAATATGACTTACCTAGTACTTCGCTGTAAAACTGATTCCATTTCTTCTCATTAAATGTCTGGAACCAAAAGTCAAAATAAAGTGCATATATCATATTTTTGACCCTCTCCATGAATGTCATGTGATCACTTGATTCTGAAAACATAGCAGGTACATAGGATGGTGGGAATGGAAGTCTTCCACTATACTTTTCAACTGAATAGCCAGGAGAGAAGCGGAGACTGTACACTGAAGGTACTTTAAGTACCTCAGCCAGCAGCTCACCACGGGGTCCAACAACATCTGCAAGAACAACATCAAACCTTGATTCATGTAGTTTTGTCATAAGCTTCTTGTTCGAAACAACATCTTTACAGATATTCATAAGCATGTCAGAAAGTTCCCAAAATAAACTTCTTAATGATGAAAAATATGTCCACAACGAATTTTTTGCCAGATATGTCCATTTCTCTACCAAATGCTTGATGGCATTCTTCAAATTATCTTTAGTTAAAGACATAGGGAAAGTCTCAAACTTAATAGCAGATGGTTTGTTGGGATCAATAAGAATGGAAGCTGAAGATGTCAGAACAGTCACCTTATGACCCCTCATGACAAGTTCATCCAGGATTGTCTTCATATTCATTCAATGACTGTATTTCATTGGCCGTGCCAGCACCTTTCCACAACTTCCAGGACTAAAGTAGCAAGTCAGCTGTAGTAGCAGCAGAAGTGAGAGCCATTTCACAGACATCTTGTTCATATGCAATACTTTTCAAAAATTACATTATCCTTTTGCCATTGCTCATGCTTATATCCAAGGAGAAATCAATCAGGATGTTAAATTATAACTCCTATGCCTCAAATAACTACATTATATGAATAGTCACAGCTGTGGAAATCAAGTGAAAGGGCAAAGTGTAGAACACTTCATGTTTATACTGGTGTTTAATATTGTTTCATCAGTGCTATCACCCATCTAAAAGTCGATGACCTTGCACACGCAAATCAGTTATTATGTAAGAGAGAAAAATAGTGTAACAACAGTGGCAAGTGAGAGGCTCTTGTGTCTGCAGTCCCCTTGACACAGAATTAGAGATAATGTGACATCAATGGGATGGAGGGTTAGGAGGTCCCAACGCTTGTATCCCCCACAAAAGCAACAAAAACAATAAATGAGCAACTACAAACCAATGTAAATTACTTTGGGAAAGCTCTGGACTACAATGAAGCAGCAGCAGAAACCCTGCAGATTGCAAAAACTGAGGATGGCCCTGGAAAAAAGCTTGGGAAAGATTTTACCTCCATCACCTCATCCTCCAGTTCAGAGCAGCTTGGCACCCACAGAAATTCCTTCAAATGGATTTCACCCCATGGGGAGAAGAAGAGCAGGAGAATCCCAGCAAGTGTCACCATCATAGAGGTTTGCAGCATTTGCTACTGAGGACTTCCACAGTCTTCACCAACACTGATTACAGCAGACACAGGGCTGCCCAGAGTCCCTGCTTCTGTGTCTTTCCTGAGGCTGGAAATGTTTCTGTGGTGAGATCTGACACTTGGGGCCCCGTCACTCCGGTACCTGGCTTTCCCTGGCTGAGTTGCCACAATGCCTGACTATCTATGAGACTGGAGCTCCTGCTCTGTGCCCTGCCCACAGGTATTAAGTCAGTACTTTGTCTTGCCATAACTGGAGCAAGGCTGCTATTGCTTGGACTTCACTGTGTATTCCTAGTTGTGGCTTTGACTGGTCATTACCTAGGCTGAGCTGCTGAGCTACACACCATTCCTGGAGCCTAAGTCATGGCTTTAACCTATCATTGCTGGGGCTAAAATGCTGCTACTTTGTACCTCACCCTGGGTCAGGGTTCTGATCCACAATTACCATGGCCACACTACTGGGGCTCTGCACCCCACCCCATGGCTCCTGACTTGCGACTTTAACAGGCCATTGCTGGGCACACGCTGCTGCTGCTCTGTGACTTCCACTATGGCCAGAATTGGAATCTTGGCCCACCATTTCCAGGCTGTGCAGCTACAGGACCCTGGACGCCTGGACCTAAGCCATTGTAGAACCCTGTCATCTCAGGGCCTGTAACACTGCTGCATCCCACTCACCCCCCCCAAATATATTAACTATATGTCAAATGCCTAGGACTACAACTATATACATGTTCGACATGCTTACTTTTTATATTTATTAAGAGAAGAAAGACGATATATGCATTTATACTGTCATATAATTACTTATCTCACCAGTTCTCTCTGTTTTATCATGGTGATTAGAATTGCAATCTGGGTTTACTTCCTTCAGTTTGAAGACTTTCTTTTAATTTTTCCTATAAGGCAGATTTCCTAGCACTGAATTTTTTGGGGGGGAGTGGAGGGAGAGGAATATCTGTATTTTGCCCTCATTTTTGAAAGATAGTTTTGTTTGATATAGAACTTTTGGTTGACAGTTTTGTCTTTCAGTGCTTCGAATATGTCATCCCACTGCCATAGGGCTTCCATTGTTTCTGATGAGATATAAGTGATGCCTTATTGGAGTTCCCTTGTATGGATAAATTACTTTTCTTTTAGTGCTTCAAGATTTTCTGTCTTTAGCTTTCAACATTTCATTAGGTCTGTGTATGGCTGTCCTATGTTTATCGCACTTGGACTTGGTTGAACAATTGGGATACGTAGGTTAATGCTTTTCATCATATTTGGGATGTTTTCAGTCATTATTTTTAAAAATATTTTGCTCTGCTCCTTTTTCTTCTGACACACTCCCATTTTGTGTATGTTACTGTGCTTAATTATGTCCCACAATTCTCAACCCCTCAGTTCATTTTTCTTCATTCTTTTTTCTCTCTGTTCTTTGAGTTGTATTATTTTATTGATCTATCTTCAAGTTTGCAGGTTTTTTTTTTTTTAATTTATTTTTGTCTGTGTTGGATCTTTGTTGCTGTGCATGGGCTCTCTCTAGTTGCAGTCAGTGGGGGCTATTCTTCATTGTGGTGCACGGGCTTTTCACTGTGGTGGCTTCTACTGTTGCAGAGCACAGGCTCTAAGTGCGTGGCTTCAGGAGTTGTGGTGTGCAGGCTCAGTAGTTGTCATGCATGGGCTTGTTGTTCCATGGCATGTGGGAACTTCCTGGACCAGGGCTCAAACCCATGTCCCCTGTATTGGCAGGTGGATTCTTAACTACTGCGCCACCAGGGAAGTCCCTTGCAGGCTTTTTTTTGTTTTTTTTTTTAAACTTCAGCAAGATTTTGTTATTTTTTTTGGATAGACCTTGATGATCTGATTTTTAAATTCATATGGAAAGGAAAAGGACCTAGAATAGCCAAAGTTGTATATCAAACTTTAAAAAGGAAAACAAAGTTGAAGGACTAACATTACCTGATTTCAGGAGTTATTGTAAAGCTAAGTAATCAAGAGAGTATGGTATTGGTGCAAAGACAGACAAATAGATCAGCGGAATAGAATAGCAAGTCCATTAACTAACCCACACACATATGGCACACATATGTGGACAGTTGATTTTTGACAAAGGTGTAAGACAATTTAGTGGAGAAAGGGTAGCCTTTTCAACAAGTGGTGCTGGCATAACAGGACAGGCATGTGCCAAAAAAAACAAAAAAAAAACCAAAAAAAGAACTTCAAACCATACCTTGTATCATATACAAAAATTAACTTAAAATGGATCATAAAATCAAATGCAAAATCTACAACTATAAAACTCCTAGGAGAAAAACTTAGGAGAAAACTTTCATGACCTTGAATTGGGCAAAAATTTCTTAAATATGACACCAAAAGCATGGTTCAGAAAAGGCAAAACTGATCAACTGGACTTTATCAAAGTTAAAACTTCTCTTTGAAAGACACTTTTAAAAGAATGAAAGACAAGCCACAGACTGAGAGAAAATATTTGCAAATCATATGTCTGATAAAGGACTTGTATCAAGAATACGTAAAGAACTCTCTTAGAACGCAATTAGAAAACAAAAATGTCATTTGTAAAACAGGCAGAGGAGTTGAACAAATACATCAGTAAGGAAGATATATGGTGGTAAATAAGGTACAAGAAAAGATGCTTAACATTATTAGTCATTAGGGAAATGCAAATTAAAACCATGAGGTACCACTATACACCTATTTTTTTTTTATTTCGTAGTTACATGTTTTATTAATCACATCTGAGAAAAGTCACTGATTTTCATTTTGTACAGCATTATCTTGTAAGGACAAGATACAGTGACAACTTCCAAGCTTTCTGCATATCAGAGCTGAAACTGAAAGCATCTCCATAATTGAATTTTCACTTCTTATTTGTAATAAGTTTATCCTTAGGAGGATACTTCATAGTGTTTGATCACAGATGAGTTTGGGCATTGCTATCACTCAATAATGTTAAGCATCTGTCAGGTTCTCTCCTATACTATATATTAATTTTTTTCTCCATTAAGCAAATATTTATTGGCGGCCAGTGGGAATAAGATACACCTAGGTCCTCTTTCCTTGGTATATTCACAAAAGCATCTGAAACTAAATTTCCAAGTCAGGCCATACTAAGCCATGGCATAGCAAGTTTTCATTGTTAACAGTGCTTTTTTTTTTTTTTTTATTCAAACAGCAAGTCACAAAAATTATAATCATCCTCATCAGTTCACTTAGTCCCACGTAATTAATTTTTTTTTTTCATCTTGATCTTTTGTTAGCACTTTTATGAATTCATCAGTTTTCCATTAGAGTTCTGAAAATGCTTATTCATTCAGTTCAGCAGTATAGTCAGTTACCAGAAACCTGTGCTTGCCAGAGTCTTTTCCATGAATTCCTTGAAGATGAAACCCTTTTATAGGAACATTTTTGCAAAAGCATCAGAGTACACCCAGAACTGTCTGTAAATGACAAAAGACTTAAAAATGACCACGGTTAAAGATTTGATGAAAGTTCATAATAATGTAGTTGACAAGGAAATTTAGTTATTTCTGAGATATACATTTTAAAATAATAACTAGAATTATGACTTATAACATTATACCAGAATATATGACTTTTAGAAATTTCATGCAATGTCTGAAACATTTATATTAACATATTTCCATACAAATAACCCAAAGAAAGTTTAGTGTTAGTTGTTTTTTTTGTTTCTTTGTTTTAACTTTTGAATTTTATTTTATTTATTTTTTATACAGCAGGTTCTTATTAGTCATCAATTTTATACACATCAGTGTATACATGTCAATCCCAATCGCCCAATTCATCACACCACCATCCCCACCCCCCTGCGGCTTTCCCCCCTTGGTGTCCATACGTTTGTAGTGGTGAGCGTGGACAACTTTGTCTTGTTCCTGATATTAGAGGAAATGCTTTCAGTTTTTCACCATTGAGAATGATGTATTCTGTGGGCTTGTCGTATATGGCCTTTATTATGTTGAGGTAGGTTCCCTCTATGCCCACTTTCTGGAGAGTTTTTATCATAAATGGGTGTTGAATTTTGTCAAAAGCTTTTTCTGCATCTATTGAGATGATCATATGGTTTTTATTGTTCAATTTGTTAATATGGTGTATCACATTGATTGATTTGTGTATATTGCAGAATCCTTGCATTCCTGGGATAAATCGCACTTGATCATGGTGTATGATCCTTTTAATGTGTTGTTGGATTCTGTTTGCTAGTATTTTGTTGAGGATTTTTGCATCTAGATTCATCAGTGAAATTGGTCTGTAATTTACTTTTTTTGTAGTATCTTTGTCTGGTTTTGGTATCAGGGTGATGGTGGCTTATAGAATGAGTTTGGGAGTGTTCCTTCCTCTGCAATTTTTTGGAAGAGTTTGAGAAGGATGGGTGTTAGCTCTTCTCTAAATGTTTGCTAGAATTCACCTGTGAAGCCATCTGGTCCTGGACTTTTGTTTGTTGGAAGATTTTTAATCACAGTTTCAATTTCATTACTTGTGATTGGTCTGTTCATATTTTCTGTTTCTTCCTGGTTCAGTCTTGGAAGTTTATACCTTTCTAAGAATTTGTCCATTTCTTCCAGGTTGTCCATTTTATTGGCATAGAGTTGCTTGTAGTAGTCTCTTAGGATACTTTGTATTTCTGCAGTGTCTGTTGTAACTTCTCCCTTTTCATTTCTAATTTTATTGATTTGAGTCCTCTCCCTCTTTTTCTTGATGAGCCTGGCTAATGATTTATCAATTTTGTTTATCTTCTCAAAGAACCAGCTATTAGTTTCATTGACCTTTGCTATTGTTTTCTTTGTTTCTATTTCACTTATTTCTGCTCTGATCTTGATGATTTCTTTCCTTCTGCTACCTCTGGGTTTTGTTTGTTTTTCTTTCTCTAGTTCCTTTAGGTGTAAGGTTAGATTGTTTCTTTGAGATTTTTCTTGTTTCTGGAGGTAGGCTTGTACAGCTATAAACTTCCCTCTTAGAACTGCTTTTGCTGCATCCCATAGGTTTTGGATCATCGTGTTTTCATTGTCATTTGTCTCTAGGTATTTTTTGATTTCCTCTTTGATTTCTTCAGTGATTTCTTGGTTATTTAGTAACGTATTGTTTAACCTGTATGTGTTTGTGTTTTTTACGTTTTTTTCCCTGTAATTCATTTCTAATCTCATAGCGTTGCGGTCAGAAAGGATGCTTGATATGATTTCAATTTTCTTAGATTTACTGAGGCTTGATTTGTGACCCAAGATGTGATCTATCCTGGAGAATGTTCCGTGTGCACTTGAGAAGAAAGTGTAATCTGCTGTTTTTGGATGGAATGTCATATAAATATCAATTAAATCTACCTGGTCTATTGTGTCATTTAAAGCTTCTGTTTCCTTATTTATTTTCATTTTGGATGATCTGTCCATTGGTGTAAATGAGGTGTTAAAATCCCCCACTATTATTGTGTTACTGTCGATTTCCTCTTTTATAGCTGTTAGCAGTTGCCTCATGTATTGAGTTGCTCCTATGTTGGGTGCATATATATTTATAATTGTTATATCTTCTTCTTTGATTGATTCCTTGTTCATTATGTAGTGTCCTTCCTTGTCTCTTATAACATTCTTTATTTTAAAGTCTATTTTATCTGATATGAGTATTGCTACTCAAGCTTTCTTTTGATTTCCATTTGCATGGAATATCTTTTTCCGTCCCCTCACTTTCAGTCTGTATGTGTCCCTAGGTCTGAAGAGGGTCTCTTGTAGACAGCATATATATGGGTCTTGTTTTTGTATCCATTCAGCAAGCCTGTGTCTTTTGGTTGGAGCATTTAATCCATTCACTTTTAAGGTAATTATCGATATGTATGTTCCTATTACCATTTTCTTAATTGTTTTGGGTTTGTTTTCGTAAGTCCTTTTCTTCTCTTGTGTTTCCCACTTAGAGAAGTTCCTTTAGCCTTTGTTGTAGAGCTGGTTTGGTGGTGCTGAATTCTCTTAGCTTTTGCTTGTCTGTAAAGTTTTTGATTTCTCTGTCAAATCTGAATGAGAGACTTGCCGGGTAGAGTAATCTTGGTTGTAGAGTCTTCCCTTTCATCACTTTAAGTATATCATGCCACTCCCTTCTGGCTTGTAGAGTTTCTGCTGAGAAATCAGCTGTTAACCTTATGGGAGTTCCCTTGTATGTTATTTGTCGTTTTTCCCTTGCTGCTTTCAATAATTTTCCTTGTCTTTAATTTTTGCCAATTTGATTACTATGTGTCTCAGCATGTTTCTCCTTGGGTTTACCCTGTATGGGACTCGCTGTGCTTCCTGGACTTGAGTGGCTATTTCCTTTCCCATGTTATGGAAGTTTTTGACTATAATCTATTCAAATATTTTCTCTGTATCTTCCTCTCTCTCTTCTCCTTCTGGGACCCCTATAATGCGAATGTTGTTGCATTTAATGTTGTCCCAGAGGTCTCTTAGTGTGTCTTCATTTCTTTTCATTCTTTTTTCTTAATTCTGTCCTGCAGCAGTGAATTCCACCATTCTGTCTTCCAGGTCACTTATCCGTTCTTCTGCCTCAGTTATTCTGCTATGGATTCCTTCTAATGTAGTTTTCATTTCAGTTATTGTATTGTTCATCTCTGTTTGTTCTTTAATTCTTCTAGGTCTTTGTTAAACACTTCTTGCATCTTCTCTATCTTTGCCTCCACTCTTTTTCTGAGGTCCTGGATCATCTTCACTATCATTATTCTGAATTCTTTCTTTAGAAGGTTGCCTATCTCCACTTCATTTAATTGTTTTTCTAGGGTTTTATCTTGTTCCTTCATCTGGTACATAGCCCTCTGCCTTTTCATCTTGTCTATCTTTCTGTGAATGTGGTTTTTGTTCCACAGGCTGCAGGACTGTGGTTCTTCTTGCTTCTGCTGTCTGCCCTCTGGTGGATGAGGCTATCTAAAAGGCTTGTGCAAGTTTTCTGATGGGAGTGACTGGTGGTGGGCAGAGCTGGCTGTTGCTCTGGTGGGCAGAGCTCAATAAAACTTTAATCCACTTGTCTGCTGATGGGTGGGGCTGGGTTCCCTCCTTGTTGGTTGTTTGCAGTGAGGCAACCCAACAATGGAGCTTACCCGGGCTCTTTGGTGGGGCTAATGGCGGGCTCTGGGAGAGCTCACACCAAGCAGTACTTCCCAGAACTTCTGCTGCCAGTGTCCTTGTCCTCACAGTGAGACACTGCCACCTGCTGCCTCTGCAGGACACCCCCCAACACTAGCAGGTAGGTCTGGTTCAGTCTCCCATTGAGTCACTGCTCCTTCCCCTGGGTCCCGATGTTCACACTACTTTGTGTGTGCCCTCCAAGAGTGGAGTCTCTGTTTCCCCCAGTCCTGTCAAAGTCCTGCAAGCAAATACTGCTAGCCTTCAAAGTCTGATTATCTAGGAATTCCTCCTCCTGTGGCCGGACCCCCAGGTTGGGAAGCCTGACGTGGGGCTCAGAACCTTCACTCCAGTGGGTGGACTTCTGTGGTATAAGTGTTCTCCAGTGTGAGTCACCTACCCAGCAGTTATGGGATTTGATTTTATTGTGACTGCGCCCCTCTTACCATCTCAATGTGGCTTCTCCTTTGTCTTTGGATGTGGGGTATCTTTTTTGGTGAGTTCCAGTGTCTTCCTGTCAATGATTGTTCAGCAGTTAGTTGTGATTCTGGTGCTCTCGTAAGAGGAAATGAGAGCACGTCCTTCTACTCTGCCATCTTGAATCAATCTCCTATAATCTTTTAAGTATAAATTTTTCAAGACGTTATCTTAGTCTTCTTCCCTCAAAGTTACTAAGAGTGGAGTTATCCATGCACAGTTTTACCTATTTTTATGCAAAGCTAGGAACTGAAGAATAATACAAGTGATAAAATTTTAAAAAAGACAATGTCACATTAATTTTCACTGACCATTATATGCTAAAATAGGCAAATTAGCAGTTTATGCTTTCAGGAGATATAACTGCATTTTATACAATGGAAAACACTAATTTAGAAGGTATCAAACATGCTATATCCAGCCGAAAGAATTCATGGATGCTGAAATTCTCACTTCTCAATGGGATGAGATCCCAAGGAATCCTAGGTTAGTGGGGCAATTTTTTTTTTTTTTTAAAGCAGGTGGTTGTCTATTACTTGTCAAGGCAGTCAGCCTGATTCCAGGCTGTAGAAGATAAAAGTTGTGTGGGTTGTTTTGTGGCAGTTTAAATCATGCCTGAAGGTGGCAAGTAGTTCACAGCTAGTGAGAGAGCCCAGATGGATTTATACTGTCATATAAGTAACTATAGGATTTTACCAGGGAGCGCTTCTGTAATTTTCTCTGTGCTAACCCTAACTACCCCCATGCTTTCCAGTTTTTGCCTCTCCTCTTCCTCCCCACCTCTGAGAAAGTAGCTGTTAATCCAATTGATCAGAACTGTATGTTGATTAGGCCAAGTTGTTAATGGGCAGGACTAAGAGACCTTAAATTCAGAGCCTATGCCTCTTCCTGTCACCCTTTTCTGCTTTAACGGGAAACAAAGCATGGCTCCCAGGGGTCTCTCTTGGTCTTTTACTCAACGACTGGTTTTAAGACACAGACCTACTAGAGAATGGACTTGAGGATACGGGGAGGGGGAAGGGTAATCTGGGACAAAGTGAGAGAGTGGCATGGACATATATACACTACCAAATGTAAAATAGATAGCTAGTGGGAAGCAGCCGCATAGCACAGGGAGATCAGCTCGGTGTTTTGTGACCACCTAGAGGGGTGGGATAGGGAGAGTGGGATGGAGGGAGACGCAAGAGGGAAGAGATATGGGGACATATGTATGTGTATAACTGATTCACTTTGTTATAAGGCAGAAACTAACACACCATTGTAAAGCAATTATACTCCAATAAAGATGTTTAAAAAAAAAAAGAGAAAAAAAAAAGATATATGCTCTTTTCATCTTGGGAAAAGGGAGAGCAGGAGCAGGAGGAAGGATCTGAATCTTTATGCTCCAACTCAGCCTTTTTCAAAATTCTATTTTGAATATTGAATATCGAGTGCAGCTACTAACTGAACTGTAACACATGCCTCTTTGCTGCTCAGAACTTCCACAGTCCCCCAGGAACTCCTCTGGGAAAAAATGATCATTCGTGGGGTAAGGTTTGGACATTCTTATGTTCTTACTATTAACTTAATAACACTGAAACCTCACACATAACCTCCAATATAGAAGTGTCTCTGAGAACAAAGTAAAACTTGAGTTGGAATATTTAAGCACATGAGTCCCCTTGCGCCATTTTAAAATCTGACTTCAAAAGAAAAACAGATATACCTGTTCATTTTGATCTAATTGTGTTATGAAATTCTCTCCCCCTTGCAAAAACTATTTTAATGGATCCACTCCATAGACATTAAAGAGAGTCATTCAAGTAGTTGTTCAGCACAAAGGCAATGTATCATACCTTCTGTGGAATCTGGGCAAGGGCCAATGCAATCATGTTAGCCTTTTCTTCTGGAAGGTTTTGGACCATTGAGCCCAAACGAAATAATACAATGCCATCTTCTCCAGAGCTTTGGACAAACTTTTCGATTTCCTGAAAAGAAATAATTTGTTGTACAACAAAGGGGCATCAGCAAAGAGAGAGAGAGAGTTTTGTTTGTTTGTTTGTTTCATTCATTCCTTTTTTAGTTTGTTTGAAGGAAAGGAATACATACATTTCTAAAGAGAGAAGTATGGTTAGAATGCCTCATCTTCTAACATGCCAAACCATTAAACCCCCCTTGGAAAGAGATGTGTAATATGAAATCTATTTTCTTTAATCAATGTATAATCATTGACTACTAGGCAAGTATGGTGATTTATTTGTTACTTATCAACAAGAGACAACAGTAAAGTGAAAGTTTCCAGTGAAGAACATTTTACGTTGTGACAGCACAGGTTTAATTTTCTTAAGTGAGTTTTGAAAACAGTGTAATTTTTATTCCATGTCTCAAACAATAGCAGGACCAGGAATTTTTTTCTAGTTCTGTGTTAAATAATGCTAAGTTCCAGCAACAATGACTTAGTAATTTGTCCCAGGATGACAGGATTGTGACCAAGTAAAATAGTGTGCTTATTAAAACACGTGACTTGCTCAGCAGGACAAAATTCAAGACCTGACCTCACTGTGTCCAGCAATCCAAAGTTATGCCTTGAACTTTGCCCAGTCCGAAACTGTTCCTTACTTTACAAATTCTTCCTCGATATCACCAACCAGGCCCCAACACCTTAGAATTATCTTCCCCTGACTTTCCTCTGCTGAAAAGTAATAAAACTCTGTCAAAGTGCTGTTCTTGTTTCCTATAATAAGTCAAATAAACCCAGCCTTGCTTGATCAACAAGGTTTTTTTTGTTTGTTTGGCTATTTTTTGGTTTTGTTTGGAGGAGTTGACAAAAGACAAATATTTAAAAGGACCTGAATTCCTAACAGAGAGTCTGTCTGTAGCTCGGCTTCTTGAATTTTTATGTCATTCTATGTCCAGTGTATTTGTTACTGAATTGGTCTACTTTTCTTCTTGGCAGTTTTCAGGATGTCTCTTTTGGTGTACAGGCTTTCCTGATTATAAAGGCTACATATGATAATATAACCTGATTATGAGGTTACATATAATTGCTTTGGTAAAAGAAGGAAAGTGCTCTTGTTAAATCATCTATGTATAAATAAATGACTCTGAATTTATTAATCACAATTTATTCTTTATTTATTGGTGTTTCAAATTCCCAATACTGACAGGTTCCCTAAATTTAATCCTCAGCTAAGATTCTGATCTATTAAACTTCTGGTGATATTACATTAATTGACTGAAAGAGAAAAAGACTGATGAAAGAAATTTTCCTTATCTTAAAATATTATTTCCTTTTTCTTTCTACCTCATGCTCTGATAACACTGGGCATGCTATATTAATTTCATCTCTCTTAAGGAAATAGCTTTTCAAAACTTCCTGCAGTTTATTTCTATTTTCATTCAAAACCTAATGAAATTACAATATCATATATTATCATTATTTTTATATGGGATGTTTAAATTTTGAGTATAAATTTAATTTTATTTCTGATCATGGCCCAGATATTTTAAGGGAATTAATGCTATGACATAATGAATGTGACAGATTTTGCCTGTAAACTGTTTATTTTGGGTGGATTTTACTCCATGAGAGTGTGATTTATTGGGTAAAACATCTGATCAGGCTATCTATGAACTAATTGGGGTTCATGACATAAAGTTATGGAAAACTTTCATTTACATTTTAAAATTTGTAGCCTATTGTGCAGGTTAATACTAAACTAGGCACTTTCTCTCTGATATCTACTTTACTATATTTGTTTCCAAGCCTAGCTAGTGAGATCAGGCAGTTTACATGATTGAAATAGAACTATATCTTATCTAATTTATGCATTACTGGATGATTTTTAATGCACCACTACAACCAGTTCCTGAGAGAGGCTTATTTCCATGAATTGTATTATCAGGATACAATAATTTCTGTTCTATTTTGTGCTGTGAAGTTCTTTGATCTCAAATATGATGAGAACAAATTTTTTGGGAAAACTATCATGAGTTTGCCAGTATGACACATACACAAGTGCATATATCAGAAGGAATCCCTCCACTCTAGATACTAGTGAGACTGCTTAAAGCTTCAAATACAATTTTAACATTTTCTTCTTCTTACTTTGGTTTCTGAGACAAATTCCTTTTGTCAAAAGGGGCACTAAGCAATTTGTCACAATAGCTAATATTTATCAAGCACTATGTCCTTGGGACTGTGTAAAGGCTTTATGTATCCAGTCGATTCTTTTTATTCTCAGTAATTATGTTCTATAAAGTTGCCACAAACATGTCATTAGTGAGTAATGAATCATTGCTCCTGGTTTCACCCAAGCTTCTTGTCGCAACATTTTTGTCAACTGCTCAACACATAAGCTGGTTTTATGTGTGTTTCTGTTTTAAAACACCTTGTTTAACATACATTGTTGATTCATTAACACTGAACTCATAGCCAACAGTGCTATAACTCATGGAACGGAATGCAGATTATCTGGCAAACATATTTTCTTCCTAAGGCACATCACAGCCTTCTTACTTCTTTTCTGGAACAACAGAAAACATGTCAGCACTCTCCTTGGGGGCCATTCTAAACAGCGACATCACCAACAGAAAGCACTCAAATGCAAAAATGTGGCATTAATTAGACCTGAAAGGGACACTTATTTATAGTGTGAGAGCTGCAACAAAAAGGCAGAGAATTGCCTTGTTCAATGCTCAACTGGGAACATGCACGTCCAGTGAGTAATTTTTTTGCTGCTCTGTATATATCTATGAATGACCATGAAGCACTACAAATATTGATTCTGGGGTTACAAATAAGTTTTAGGGAGTAGGCAAATTTGAAAATACAGAATCTGTATATAATGAGGAATGACTGTATTAGACCATTTTATTCTCACACCACTCCAATGAGATAGGTAAGTAAACCCCCTCCCTCATTTTTCTTCTTTTTTTCTGGTGCATCCATATTTTATAGGAAAGGCACTACCGGTAGGATTTGGCTTTTGTATATTTCCTAGCTACCATAGTACCATATATTAAAGCACCAGATTCCATAACCTTTGAATACTCTCACATATTTCCACTTTTAATATTGCATTATCAGAATTTGATTCTTTTAAATACCTCATTGCAATTTACTTTAATAAAATACAAGAGATAAGCTCCCACATTACCTCAGTCTTATGCATTTTGTGATTTGTACTTTATTGTAAATAACTGTTTAACATTTATAGTTTTTCTGGCTGACCAGTCTATAATATCCCTAAGGACTACAACAGTGTCTATTTCATTCACCCCTCCTTCTTCAGTTCAGAGTGTAGAATCTGGTATCTAGCAGACAAAGAATACACATTTGTTGAAAAAAATTATCATTTCTTATGTGTTGGAAGACTTTTTTATAGTGGCTATATCCACACAATCTTGCATTTCTCTCTTACTTTTCATGACTATTATGTAGCTCAGAATCTTCAGTGATAATAAAACATGAAACACATAATAAGTTAGGGCATGGTGTGAAGAAATTTTATATATTGTCCATGTCTTTTCCATAAGACAGTATTTGGACTGGGAATGGAAAACTATTCAAGAGACCAGTTTACCTTAGGCAGTGGTTTGGCAGGTTTGCTGTGGAGTCCTCCAACAAATTCAAAATTTGGTAAGAGTGGGTGGGGAAATTCAAACTCTCAATAGCTTCTTATCAGCCAAATATCAATTTTCCCCATCAATTCACACAATGTAGTGGGTCTTCCTGAAAAAGAAAATAGGAAAAGGAATATATGTAAATTTGTGAATTTGTATCCATTTTTTCTTACAAGATATAGCAATAAAGCTTCAAGTCTGTGTTGGTCAAGATGAACAAATAATGCCAGTGTTTTATAATTTAAACAAACATATATACAGAAAAAAGAGAAGAAAAAAAAATACATGTTAAGTGAGAGACTTACATAGCTTACAATAACCTCTCCCCTCTGCACCTTTGAAGCCAGGTTCAAATAATTGTTAAAGATTACTTCTTGTTTTATGTATTACAAGTTCAAGTTAACTAACAGATTTTAATTCTAAGTCAATATCTCTCTGTAATTATTTAAGTATGTGATGAATATTACATTCTAAATGGTCATTTTCCTGCATAGCATTGGGCTTGTATCACGTTCATGATATTTGTGCATTTTTACTTAATGCTCTAACATTTTAAACTTTTTTTTTTTTTTTTTAACTGAGCATCCCCATCTTCCAGGGATGACCCAGCATTGTGTGACCGCCAGGGACCCACTGGCAGGCAAGCCCCTGGTGCTAATAGGTTAGAGGGAGGCTTCCAAAATTGTGCTTGCCAGTGCCAGTGTCAGCATGGTAGAACAAGATCCCCAAAATGACTTCCACCGGAGTCTCCATCCCTAGGAGGAGTCCCAGCTGCACAATGTCTCTCCAGGAGACTCGCCAAGATCAGCAAGTGGGTCTCACCCAGGTGCCTTTCAAACTACTGCCTCTTCACTGGGACTCAGACTGTGTGAGATTTTGTGGGCACACTTTGAGAACAGAATCTCTGTTTACAGACTCTCCTGTTCTCTCGAATGTAAGCCCGTCTGGTTTTCAAAGCCAGACATTCTGGGGGCCTATCTTACCAAAATGGGGAGCCTGAAGTGGGGGCTCAGACCTCTTTCTCCTGGAGGAGGACCTCTGTGGTTGTGACATTCCTCCTGTTGGTGGGTGGCCAACCCCAGGGTGTGGGTCCTGGTTAGACTGCATCTCTGCTCCTCCTACTTGTCTAGTTGTGGCTCCTTCTTTATATCTTTAGTCGTGGGCAATCTTTTATGCTAGTCCTCAAGTTGTTCTCAAAGATAGTTGCTTTGTGAGTAGTTTTATTTTGGTGTGTCCATGGGAGGAGGTAAGTTCAGGGCCTTCCTACTTCATCAACTTGATCTCACCCCCATAGAGATTGTTTTCTAAAGATTATTAATGACTTTCCACATTAAACATGGACCTGCAGCATGAAGAATTTGCACTATTCACACTTGTTTCCATCTGGTCTCCAGTGTCACTAAGCTAACCACCAGAGAATAAACAGGTTACTCATAGGAGATTGAATTTCCTTTAGGGGTATAGAGAAAGGCGAGAAGAGAAACCCCAGTGGTTTGAGATGCTTCACTAACGATGCATATATCACTAAGAATCAATAGCCTTCCCTTCCATAGCTTAGAGTCTCACCCTTTCTTGTATGTTTTAAAGAAGAAAGCTTACTGTGGGACTAGATTCTTGGACCATCTGTGATCAAGAAAGGGCATGATGAATGAGGTGCACTAAATGAAATGATGTCTTTCACCTTGATCTCTATGTCATTTATTTTTTCTGTCCTAGGAAATTTGAAACATTCTGACTGTATCAATTACTACAATCTAATATAAAGAGAAGGCTGCTTGATAACTGCCTAGAAAGGATAGGAGGCTAAGGAAGTATCTCATGATTCAGACTGTGAAGTGTTTTCCCATATCTAAACTTGTCTCTTTGGTCTCCAGAAAAATTATAAATACTGGAAAGGCTAAAAATAAATATTATGAAGCAAGTGGGAATGAGTGATAAAGGAGACTCACCTGAAAAAAGCTGAAATATCTTCCTTTTTAGTGTTTATAGCTTGGTCAAAGGATCTCCTTTGTTAGTTTCTATTCCTAGAATAAATCAGCAATGCTGTGATGGCTTCTTGTTCAAGGAATGACATAAAACTTCTGGAAAGTCAGACTGGAAAACTGCCTTGGTTGTAAAAGTCTATTTGTGTCAATCACTTTCACCTCTGTCCCCTTATTTACCTACAATTTCTCTAAGCTTTTTCGTGACTTTGGATTATTTGCTTAGTCATATTCTCACAGACCAATGCACCCACCCCATTCACAGCCCAGCATTCTACTTTGATTGTTATTTGGTGCCCTGTTTTCCTTCCCATTGCTGCGCATGTGCTTATTATGGTATCTCATTTAAGAGCTTATTTTCTATGACCTATGATTCCTGATTAATTTTTATCTTAGAAACTTTGGTCTTTGGGTTATTTGTTTAGTCTTTTATTCCAGATAGGCCTACTCATCCTCCCATTTCATTCACCAACCAGCTTTCTACTTTGATTGTTTGGCATTTGATGCTCTGTTTTCCTTCACATTACCTTGCATGCCCTGGCAATGGAATCTCATCTAAGAGCTTATTTTCTATGATCTGTGATTCTTGATTAATTTTTAGCAGAATTTGTTCCTGAGACTTTGACCTTGGTTCTATTCTCCAATCCACTACCTCCTATAACCTCATACACTATATATGTATTTGAAGATTAATATTTATATAACTTGGATATTTATTTCCTTTGTAATTGTAAATTACCTTGTAAATATTCTTAGGCATTGAGAGTAATTATGAATTTCTGTCAAGGATGGTTAAGATAAGTTTGGAAGGGATAATTTTCTTAAGTTTCTAAAATTTTTACAATACTTCCCAAACAAAAAGATGCTTTATATGTACCTATGAGTAAATGGTGATGAGGGAACATCTCTCCTGGCAAAGATAAGTTTGGTTAGTTGAGCGGTATATGCTGACTATGGAGAGTGTTTGTTATAAAGACCACCAACATCAAGAAAAACTAATCTTCTTGGTCTTCTATATTGCAGCACACTTGGTGCTTAGCACAATGCTTCTCCAAATCGTACATGGAATTTTGAAATTACAGTCTCATGCTTTTCTTTCAGTTAATGCAATATACAAGTGCTTAGGTCCAGGGGCCAGACTGCTGTGTTTTAACCCCATCTCCATCACTTCTTCCCCAAGAGAACCTGAGTAGGTTATCTTACTTAAGTTTCCATATTTATAAAATGACGAGAATAATAGTGCCTATGAACAGGATTTCTATGTGTGTCTCTCATGAGTTAATAAATGTAAAGGATGTAGAAGATTTCCTGGAGAAGAGTAAATTCTCAATAAATATTTACTAATTTCCTTCTGTGCTCCACCCCACCATGAACAAGAAGAAGCTCAATAAATATTTGTAGTTGAATGAATGTACTCACAGAATCAAGATTAGAAATCATCCAGATATGAAAAATATACTGGACCTTCGCCTTTTGCTTCATTTTTCAAACTGCAGTGTTGTAGAATCAGAAAGCAGACATTGATAATTCTAATATTAATCCCCAGTGTTTTAGGTTTACTTAGCAAATGACTTTTAATACATTGAGAGGGAAGGAATAATACTGTATAATTCCCAGAGACAACTCATCCACACTAAGAAATTTTCCTTCTTAATAGAGATATTAGCTGATGGAGATGTTAGAGATATTAAAATAATAGAAGAACTGAATCTAGAAGAGAGATATCAGAGACTTTGATGCTGAAAGCTGAAAGGAACCTCAGGTATGAGTTCATAGAAATGTTTAATTTTAAAAACAAGTAAACATAAAGCTTACACAAAGTGTCATACTTTCTTGTACATGAAGTAGATTTTTTTACTAGACCCAGGTTTAAAATTACATTTGCTCATGACTGACTTTCACTTGATTTTTAAATATATTTAATGAAGTTTCTTACTATAGTATATTAAAAATGGCTATGTAGTCTTTGAAACTCCTCCTATTGAGAGGTGAAGGCTACTTCTTCACCCTTTGAATTCGGGCTTGCCTTGTGACTTGTTTTACCAATAGAAGGTGGTAGAAGTGACATTGTGTGACTTCCAAATCTAGGCCTAAAACTTTCATACAAGCTGTTCTAGAATTCTGCTGTCATGTGAAAAATTCCAAGCTTTTCTGTTGGAGAGGTCACATGGAAGAGACAATCACAGTATCCTGCCAATCTGCCAAATCCCAGCCATGAGAGTGACACTTTCTTGGACTGTTCCACCGCAGCCAAACTGATAACTAACCATAGGCTAATGAAGAAGTCCAGACAAGCCTCAAAGAAGAAACATTTCCCTGAGCTCAGCCCAAGTTGCTGATTCATAGGATCATGAGCAAATAATACGTTTGCTCTTTTAAATGCTAAGTTTTAGGGTGGTTGGTTTTACAGCAATAAATAACAGACAGTATGATTTATCGAAAACACAGTGAGTATGTAGCTTTCTAAATAAACAAGTCCCAAGAATATTCACATATTGGAATATTATTGTCAAATGGAGGGATATCTCCAGTGTCACACAGTTCTAGATTACTTTGCATACTTTCTTGAATAGTTGATAAATTTTGACTGAGAAGCTGTTCTATTTCCATTTTGACACTAAAACTAAGAAAATACAAGTTATTTTTTATTTTAAATTATATATATATATACACACATATACACTGTAACCCACACAAAGGAAGTAAGGTTTCTTTCCATCTACTAGAGGGAAAATGTAATAAATAAACCAGACTTACCTAATACTTCACTGTAAAATGTATCCCACTACTTCTTGTTAAAAGTCTCAAATGCAAAGTCAAAATATAGGTAATACAACATATTTGTTACCCTCTCCATAAATGTCCTTTTGTCACTAAGTTCTGATATGATAACAGGTACATAGGAAAGAGGTAATATAAGCCCTCCGCAGAATTTTTCATATGTATTGCCAGTGGTAAGTCAAAGACTGTAGACCAAAGGTAGGTTAAGTAGTTCAGACAGCAGCTCGGCACAAGGAGAAATGGCATGTCCAAGAACAACATCAAATCTGTATTCCTGCAGTTTTTTCACAAGTTTTTTGTTCAAAACTGCATCCTCACAGAGCTTTTGAACAGTATCAGAATATTCATAATATGTTTTTTGCATCTTTGGATCATGTGCCCATAATGTACTCTTTGGTAACTCATATGTCCATATCTTGATCCATTTTATAAAAAGTAAATCAAGCTCATTCTTAGTGAAGGATGTAGGGTGAACCTCAAATTTAAGGGTAGATGGCTTATTGGGACCCACAAGGATGGAAGCTGAAGATACTAGCACAGTCACTTCATGGTCCTTCTGAGCAAGTTCATCCAATATTGTCTTTAAATTGATCCAATGATTATATTCCATTGGCCACAGCAGCACCTTTCCACAAGATGCACAGCCGAAATAAAAAGAAAGCACAAGAGGAGAAGCCCGTGTCTTAGACATCTTGATAAAATCCAAACCTTCTTCATAAACTTTCTTTACTGCAGAGATAGCTCTCACTTATATCCAGGATGGAGTCAATTAAGTAGTTAAAATATAACTGGCACATAGCAAGGTCACAATGACTATGAGATAAAGACTCTTTCCAAGAGCACACCTTCGTAATTTCTCTGCAAGCTAATCTCCAGTTCAGAGGCTTTGGAAAGCAAATAGATAAAGAAAAGCATAGATGATCTTGTGCCTCTATGTGTGAAAAATAAATACCAGTATCATTGTAAATGTGACTGGCTCTAGGCTAAGAAGAAATTACCTTGTATGTAGGGAGTTTCCAGATACGAAAGCAGCATGTGTCAACACAAGGATATTCTGATTTATTTGAGCATTTCTAAGCATTTTTCTCCATATTTTCACACCTGTTTTATTAGCTCCATTTCATTTAGCTTGCTGTTGTTCTTTTGGCTATAGTTATTCCTTCCCTTTTTTCCTTTTTATCCAAACATGGGTATCCTCTGAGTATCAACTTTGGTTACTTTCCTTTATTTAAGAATATTACCTCTGAATTATGATCATTTCCTTTTCTGAACATTTGCAACATTCCTTATATTTCTCTCACTTCTTCAATACTTCCTCAATACTTACTCTTAGAAAGTATTTATCCTCTAAGTACCTTCTTCTGAACTTTGTTTTGTATCCTGCCTTTGTAGTCCAGGTAAGTTATATTTAAAAAAATATCTTACCAGGAATTCCCATCAAATTAGAAGTAGGAAGGGAAAGATGCATGTCATGGGATAGATTTGTTTTCATGCTATCAATAATCTATTGACCTGAAATGAGAGGAGAATCTTCCTTAAAAAGGATTTGGATACAGATTCTAAGTAAACATTCATTCTGTGAGTGATATAAGCTTTGGTTTCCAGGAGACTGAGGAAAGAGATAAAGGAGAAATATAAATTTGGAAATCTAGAAATGGAAATGGAAATGGCTAGTGTACACCCATGAAGGAGGCATTATTTTAGTTATGACTGTTCTGTTCATAAAGCTCCTTATAAATCCCTGTAGGATACAGTATAAGTCTGCCTGGAATAGTAAAAGAGTGATGTTCACAAAGTGATGTTGGTGCAGAGAGTGAGTAATGACTAGTGTTTTGTCAAGTATAATAGGTGTGGGGGGGAATCTAGATTTAGAAAGCAACGTGAAAAAGCATGGAAGCCTGAAGGAACACAGTTTCCTCAGAGTATGAGGAGCAATTCGCAGTGGTAATATAAATATTTAGACTTTGCTCTGTAGACAGTGAGGAGTCTTTGAAAGTTTTGAGTCATGGAGAGATATTTCCTTATTTCATTTTTGAAAATTTCTTATGGCAGATTGTAAGAATGTAGATATGAGATGAAAGAACCACTCAATAAGGGGACCAATGTAGAAACTCTTAAAATTTCCAGAGGAGAAGTAATTAGCACTTAGGAGCCAATGTTTCAGAGTAGCAAATGTTAAATGGTTTCTTGTTGAAATATTATTTCTCAGATTGGTTTTACTCTTACTCTAACTTTCAGTGTTTGTGTCTGTGAATTATACCAAGATCATTCCAGTGATCAATCTTTAGAATGGATGTTAGGTTAAGGTGTTAGGTTTCTTGTCATTGTATCTCTATAGAACCTGTTTATATAAAGAAATGTTTTTATTCCATGATTAGAAGTACAGAATCATAGAATTTAATTCTGTGTTAGTTTTTTTTAATTTTTTTTTTTTTTTTTTATTGCTGGTGTAACAAATTACTACAAACTCAGAACTTTAAACCTTGTAAATTTACTTCTTAGATCAGAAGTCTGATATAGGTCTCAGTGGAATAAACTCAAGGTGTTGACAGAGCTGCATTTCCTTCTGAAGGCTTAGGGGGTAATCAATTTTCTTTTCTTTTTCAGGTTCAGGCGGCTGCCTGCATTCCCTGGTGCATTTCTCCCCTGAGTACCTGCATTCCAACCCCTTCCTCCATCTCCAAATTCAGCATCAGCAAGTTGATTTCTTCTCATCTTGTCATCTCTCTGGTCCTCTGAAGCCAGGTAAAGTTCTCTACTTTTGAGAAATCTTAGATGTGATTAGATGGGCTCTCCCTGGATAATCCAAGATATTTCCCTCCCCTCAAAAGTTTTTAATTATAATAACATCTGCAAAGTTACTTTCACCAAGGGTGCTCACATATACTCACAGATTCTGAGGATTAGGGCTTAGATATCTTTGTCAGCCATTATTCTGATCACCACAGTCTATCCTCTGGGCCCCAAAGATTCATGTTCATCACACGTGCAAAATATATTCACTTCCTCCTAAGGTTTCTAAAGGTCTCAACACATTACAGCATGATCTCAAAGTCCCAAATTTCATCCTTCATATCATCTCAGTCAGGTATGGGAGAAGCTCTGGATATGATTCATTATGGAGAATGATTCCTCTCCTGTGAAACTAAGGAAGATGTTTTCCACTCTCCAAATATAATGGTGACAGATCTAGCATAACAATTATAGACACTGTAGTTCAAAAGAGGAGGAAATGGGGAAGAAAGGATAACTTCCACTATGCTCTCTGGTTTGATTGATTCATACCCTCAATGTCTCCAAAGAGTCTTTTGTGTGACTGAGTACTCTGATCTTTTGATTTTTCTGAGGTATTAGCAAAAGATTCTATAGCCATCTTGGCTTTTTCTCCAGAGCAGTTTTATTTTGTTTTGTTTTGTTTTACAGTGACTCTCTTAACATTAGCTTCTTTTGCAATCTGGACAGACTGTGAATTTCACAAGTCATCAAGTCCAGGTTACTTTTTGTTTAACAGTTCTTCCATCACTTTACTGTCTCTTCTCTCACATTTTATTATAAGCAGCAGAAGACACCAGTCAGTATCTTGAAACTTTGCTTGAAAATTTCCTCAGCTAGACATACAAGTTTGTCACATAGAAATCCTTCATTCCATGTAGTCATAGGACAATTTCTTTAAGCTTTCTGATACGATATAACAAGGATTTTCTTTCCTCCAGTTTCCAATCATACACTTTTCATTTTCTTTTGAGCACTCACTGGCAGCAAATTTAATGCCAATATTTACACTGACAGTTTATTTTTTTATGTTTTAGGTATTCTCTAAGCCAGTTTAGTTCCTTTACTATGATCCTTGTTACTCTTTTTTTTTTTTAGGAAATATGGAGTGATTTGCTTATATTTCTTACCCATAAGATACTTCACAGAAGATTTATATCTTTCTATGTTATGTATTCAATAATACTATTGTCACTGACTTGGGAGTAAGAATATAATTTATTCTTCTTTGAGAGGCAATATAACTAAGTTTTTATTATATAGTAGTGGGAAACCTTGTTTCCTAGAATATTGTGGACAGAAATCTTTGACTTGCATCTAATGTGTTTTGTCACTGAGGGCCTAGTCATTAGTTTTGATGTAGAAATAAAAAAGCCCATAGGAATGACAGAAATAATAATAATGTTATTATTGGTATATCCACAAGAATGATCATCCCACATTATAGTCAATTTACCATCATTATTGAAAATGTGAAAATTATCAGGGTGTTCTCTTAGGCAATCTAATCACACTTTATTATCTATAAAAGATCGAATATACCATGAATCTAACTAGAGCCTGATTATGCAACCAAATCCATGGAATAAAATCCCAGGGAATCTGAAATTACTGGAATGTATATATTTTAAGGACGAATTGCTATGTACTGCATTCCAGGTCAGCTCTAAAATAACACTGTGTGTAGGTTGCTTGGAAGTAGTTCAGATCAATCATGAACCTAGCCTGTAGCTCAAAAGCAATGAGAGAACTCTGATCTTACAATTTTAGAAAAAAACAGTAAGATTTTAAACAAAGGGGACTTATTTACTTTTTTCTAGGGTAGACCTGACTCTGCCACTTTTTTTCCCCAAGTTTATACCTGTACACTCCTACCCTAGCTGAGAAAGTTGGAATTGTTCATCTAATTATTCAGAAGCAATTAGATTGATGAAGTCACATTCTGCATGGGCAATTGAGGAGACATTAAATTCAGGAACCTATGGATCAATCTTTATGTTGTCATTTCCCACTTGAAACCAGATAAAGAACTAGCCATTTTTAGACTGACTTTTGGTCTCTTACCTCTATTCCACAGTGTAAGTGGACTCAGAGTGGCCCATGTCATCTATCTTAGGCTACACACCAAGTATGCTATTCCCCAATTTTATACAGTACTCAGTTGGAAAAAGGGAATATGAGCAGGGGGAAAGTTGGAGGCCATTTTGTACCTGGAATCAGAGCTTGTCAACTCAGCCTTTTACCAAACTCTACACTGGGTAACACGTGGTTGGAATGATAGCATGACTCCCTCTGTTGCTGCTTGCAGGTGTCACATTTTATTTCGAAATCCCTTGGGATGAAGTCTAATTGATGGATGAATCTAGGCATTCTTTTGTTCCTGGTCATAATACCAAAATCTCCTTCTTAATTTACATTCATATAATTTTCTGAAAGCAAAGCAAAGTTTGCAAAATTTAAGAAATTTTATTAAAAAATATGGAAATAGGAGGATATTTGACTATACATGCATTTTGAAATTTTACCTCTTTTTGTAGAAAACATTTTACAGATATGATCAAGAGTGTAAAGTTTATTTGAACTTCTATGGGATCTGGGCAAAGATCACTGTGATCATGTTTGTGTTTTCTTTGGTGAAATTTTTCATCATTGATTCCAATAGAAATAACACAACATCATCTTCTCCAAAGCTCTGGACAAATTTTTCCATTTTCTGTAAAGAAAGAATTTGCTCATCCATTAAAGAAAGGCATCAGAAGGATTTTTCAAAAAGAAATAGATGCATACACTTGTAAATAGAAATAAATTGTTACTATAATGCTACTTTCTAATATGCCAAATAATTAAATATCTTCACTTGAGATAATTGATATAAAATCTATAACCCGTAAATTATAGATAAACAAGATAAGCAATGGAAATGACCACGAATTTATGATAGAGATGAGTTCTTGTTCCTCAAAGAGGAAACAAGAGATGGTCGGTCCATAACTTGGTCCTTAGGATTATTTGTGTGCCATTCTATGTCTGATAAAATTGTTAGATTGATTTACTTTTCTTCTGGGTAGGCTCTCAGGATTTCCTTTTAGTGAATTAGTTCTTTTACATCTCTCCAAGTAATGAAGGCCAGAGAGTTTACGTCTCTTTGCTTTGTTTTAAGAAGAGAAGTATTTTTGTTAAGTCACTCTGATGCTCATAAGAACTTTGTTCACAATGTTCTTCCTGGTGTTTCAAGTTCCCACATTACTAGTACATTAAGCACCCTGAATTTGTCTAATAGTTCAATTCACTAACTTTTTTCTAACAGTACATTAATTCCTTAGAGAAGCATAAGATTTGGAAAATGATTTTTATATAGGTGGAAAAGTTAAAATTGGACATGCCAATTAATAACTGCCTCACATCAGGCAAACATTTTCAACAGCTCTGCAGTCTGTTTCATAAGGTCACTAATGAGATAAAAATTTGACCATATATCTGATGATTGGCCTTATTATTTCATGGGACCAGAACACTATGCTTGTTAATGATTGGCAGATTTTGTCCATAGATCATCAGGATGGTGGCTTTTACTCCTCTGTTATGAACTACTGGGTAAAACATCTAGTCAACATTATCTCTGGACCAATATGAGTTTATGAAACAAGGCTAAAGAAAACTTGCACCCTTATTTCTCACTTAGAATCCACTTTTATAGACAATTTAATATTCAACTAAACATTTCCTCCACAAAGACTGCAAACATTATATGTTTCCAAGTTTGGCAGATGAGATTATGTAATTTAAAGGGTAAATTACCGTTATGGGTACTTGTGCTTATGATAGTGGTCACAGTACAGTTCATGAGAGGACGAGGGGAAGTGATGGGACAAAGGAAAAGGAAGAAATGGGCAAACTCTTGAGTTTCTGATGGAGAAATCATACCCATAGAAAATAGCATTTCTGAGAAATACATTTTCTTCCCAAAGTATTTGCAGAGTAGCTCTTAAGTAGTTTGCTTCTTCTTTTCAAATATGTACATTGTAAGTAAAATTAATGTAGGAAAGAATTAAATAAATTTTTTAATTAATTTAAAAGGGTAGGAATTAAATTCCAGTCATTTACTTTTGCTCCATCATATCATCAACCATGCTAACATATGATAATCAGCTAGTTCTCCGAAGCCACGAAGTGTTACAATACAAATGAAGTACTATCATTATTAATATCCAAATGAAGGGAAATCTTCAAATCAAAGACCAAAAATAGTGTTTTGTATTCCAAGAGGGACAAAGTTTGATGTGTCATATGAAAGGAAATGGATGGTGTAAAATCTGCTTTACAGCAGAGTAGAAACCCTGACAGTTTCCTGATCTTCCTGACCAGAAGGGAAGCTCTGGCTAGAGTAATGCTTTGCATTACTTCTTGTCTAGTTCCTTTAGATAACATGCAATAATTCTTATACACTGGACCCAAAACGATGTTATTTAGGAAATATTCAGCATGAACAGTACTGAAAACAGAATTAATCATTATGTTCCTAAGGTCTCAAACAGCATCTCAATTGGTTGAACTGAAAGAAATAAATAAAGCACTGAGACTTTAATGGTAGTAACTTCCATGTGTTTTGTTTATATTCTCTTTTAAAGAACAGATTATTTTAAACCTTAATTCTGAATCATGTGGCATATCTTTGGGGTGAGTCTTTGATCTGTGACTTGATAAGCTGAGGAATGGACAAGAGCCTGGGGAAGCAGGAGAGGAATCTATTCTAATCAGTGGCTGGGTTAATTCAGATGGATCCTACCAAAGTTTCCAGCCGAACTGTTAAAAAAAAAAACTACTTTCTCTTTTTCTTCTTTGCAGTTTTACCAAACTTCCAGCAACAAAACAGGCAACATTTAGTGATCAGGAATATAAAAGTTGCCACGCATGCTAGCAGGAACCCAATTACATCCAAAGAATTGTACTGGTACCAGGTGAGGTTGTGGATGGCTGGCCGAAGGTGTTTGGCTCCTTTATGGCGCATGATAAACTCAATCCAGAAGACTGCTAATTCCAGAGGTTTCATAGGCTGATCATGGTGAATTCTTGATAACTTCATAGCATTCTCTTTATAGCTAAAATTGAATATACAGATAGCAACTTGAAAAATTTGTTAAGGACATGATATATCTAAAACATATATTATTAAAAGTATATACATAATTATATAATAAGTTGTGTCATAACTGATATCACCAAGAGTCAGAATGCATATGAAAGTTTGTTTCCTCTTGAGATATTTCTAGATATGGTGGCCTATCTGCTGGAATTTGTTGGATGTTTCATAGTCTCAGTAATGATTGGAGGCAGGGGAGAAAAGAATTTCTAACTGGAAATGGCATTTTGAAAGTTCAGAAATAGGAATGTAGAATATGTAGGTTGAGAATAAAGAATTTGATCTCTTTTGCTGAGTATGGTATTGGGAACATGATAGTGACAAGAAGCAGCAATGAGGGGTAAGTTTATGAAAAAGGAACTCTTCCCCCCACCACTCCACTCTTCCCCAGGTTCTGTCTGGAGTGTCAGTGTTAACAAGGAGCTAGTCTTCAATAGTAACGGGAAATGGTTTCTGTCTGTGATCTTCATGGCCCTGACATTCCAGATGAAACCAGTAAGCTTCATGTGACCCTCTGGGCAAGAAGTGGGCCTGAAAGTGAGTAGATGCTGGAATCTTTGCTTCAAGATACAGAGGGATGCATGTGCCAGTGTTGAGATAGAACAATGGCAATAGCTAGAACACTAACCCTTCTAACTTCTGTCAAGGAACAAAGACCAGACCAAGGTGTGGTTTAAGGTTTTGAATGTCTGACTTAGAAAAAGGATTTCCTTGTATCTGTGAAGGAGTTGAAGGAGGAAGGTTATTCTCCCACACTGAAGTGCAGTCATCTTTGATGGAGAATATAGAACATTAAATTGTAGAAGACAGTGGAAGAGCATGTAGAAGGTTCTGAGGAAGGGAACGGTAAGTCAGAAAAAAATCAAATCCTTGTTGCTCTTTGGTTTAAAAAAAATAAAATAGGCCTTTCTTAATACCAAGAATTTAAAGAATAAGTACTTCTGAATGTATCTCAAGGAAACAAGGAAATAGCAACAAGAAACCCTCCAAGACACAAAAACAAAATATCTGTCAGATAAAAAATTAATGAAAAAGAAAATCCTCCAGGAATAGAGAGACTGCAATAAACAGAAAGTGCATCATTAAATCCATATAAATACAAAACTAAGGCTAAATGTTATTCGAAATTTTGGTCATGGACAAAATGTGTACGTTGTAAGTTTTGAACATGTTATAATGATAATACAGCAAACAAAAATTAAGATGTGATGTTTAAGTGACATGAATGGGAAGTTTAAAAGTGACTTCATAGTGAAAAGTCATTCTATATTGACCAAAATTGGAAATATTTAAAAAGTAATTATTCTAAACTCTAATGTAAATATTTGTACATAGAATTATAGGAAAATTTTAGTAAGAATTTATCTAATATTAAAAAACATCTATCCAACCGTGGCAATTCTTTTAATTTTAATATAGCTTATTTTTTCCCAAGAATATATTTGATTTACTTGAAATACACTAAAATGATAAATATAATCACTTGCTGTTGAGAATATTTTTATTTATTTATAATCACAGCTAATCACCATGCACGACAAATATCCCTATAACTTATTCACTTCAAACTAAAAGTTTGTACCTTTTGACCAGCATCTCTTCACTTCCCAAACCCCTAGACTCTAGTTACCACCAATCTGCTTTCAGTTTCTATGAATTTGACTTTTTAGATTACACATATAAGTGATATCATACAGTATTTGACTTTCTCTGCCTGACATTTCACTTAGCAAAATGCCATGTTGCACAAATGGCAGGATTTCCTTCTTTTTGCTGAATAATATTCCTTTACATACATATACCACATCTTCTTTATCCATTTATCCATTGATGGATACTTAGGTTGTTTTTATATCTTAGTTGTTATGAATAATGCTACAATGAACATAGAAATGCAGGTATCTCTTCCATATTCTGTTGTAATTTCCTTTAGATGTATACCCCAAAGTGGCATTGCTGAATGATGTAGTAGTTCTATTTTAAATATTTGGAGGAACCTCCTTCCTATTTTCCATAGTGGTTACAGCAATTTACATTTCTACCAACACGCTTCTTCACTTCCTCACCAACATTTGTTATACCTTTTCTTTCGATCATGGCCATTCTAATAAATGTGAGGTGATATCTCATTGTGGTTTTGATTTGCATTTCCTGATGCTTACTGATGTCAAGTCCCCTTTCAAGTATCTGTTGGCCATTTGTACATCTTCTTTGGAAAAATGTCTATTCAGTAACTCTACTAATTTTTAAATTTTTCTTTACTTGAGTTATATGAGGTTTATTTTTTTATTTTTTTTATTTATTTATGGCTGTGTTGGGTCTTCGTTTCTGCGCGAGGGCTTCCTCTAGTTGCGGCAAGCGGGGGCCACTCTTCATCGCGGTGCGCGGGCCTCTCACTATCGTGGCCTCTCTTGTTGCGGAGCACAGGCTCCAGACGCACAGGCTCAGTAGTTGTGGCTCACGGGCCCATTTGCTCCGCGGCATGTGGGATCTTCCCAGACCAGGGCTCGAACCCGTGTCCCCTGCATTGGCAGGCAGATTCTCAACCACTGCACCACCAGGGAAGCCCTCAAATGCTTGCAATAATCCTAGTCGATAGGCTATCATCATCAGTTTAATTCTAACTTGTAGATGAAGATAAAAGACAATCTGTATCGGAAACAAGTGTATATTGGTATTACTAGGCCATTCTGGTAAAGTGGATTTTTGAAACAAAGTTTTCAGAGGCAAAGGGAAGGAATGTCATTTACCTCACTAAGAAATTGTTAGGGCTTTGATCTTTGTTATATATTTGGTAGTAACTTAGAATCAAGTATTGCCTTTTTTATTATAGTAAAATATACATAATGATGTCTATCATTTTAAAGTATTGTAAGTATAGAATTTGGTGGCACTAAATATATCCACAATGATGTGTAACCATAAGCACTATCTATACCCCAAATGTTTTCATCTTCCCTACATAAACTCTGTATCATTAAGCAATAACTCCCTAATCCCCCTACTCTCTAGCCCCTGGTACCTCTATTCTACTTTCTGTCTCCATGAATTTGTCTAATCTAAGTATCTGATATAAGTGGAATCATACAGTATTTGTCTTCTGACAACATTATTTCACTTAGCATTATGTCTTCAAGGTTCATGTATATTGTAGCATATCAGAATTTCCTTTCTTTTTAAGGCTGAATAATATTCCATTTTGTGTGTATATCACATTTTCTTTATCCATTCATTTTGGTATTGTGAATAATGTTGCTGTGACCATTGTTGTACAAATATCTGTTTGAGTCCCTGATTTCAATTCCTCTTCATAAATAGTCAGGATTAGAATTACCGGGTCATATAACAGCTCTATGTTTAACTTAGTGAGGAACAACAAAAATGTTTTTCAGAGCAGATGCATCATTTTGCACTCTTATGAGTATAATAGAGAAGAACAAATTTTACTTTAATCTTTCTGTTCTGTTTCCTGTGTTGGTCATGCTGGCTCTCCACCTTTTGTGAAATAATGTTGCTTACAGACTGAAATGTACAGGATAGCCTATTCTCAAGGCTCTGACCTTTAAGAGTCCATTAATATAGAGATAAAAGCTGCAGAACAGAAAACAATATTTGTCTTGTTGGAGGTTTACAGGAACATCGTGACCTGACCTACTTGGAGAGTGGCAAGAACAAAGTACAGTCCTACATCAAGAAGTTTGCAACGACTAACCACACACCTCTCTTACCTTGCCTTTAAAAGTGCTTTGTTGAAACCCTTATGAGAGTTCAGGGTTTTCTGGGCACAAGCCACCCACCTCCTTCGTGGACTTGCAGTAAACCTTTCTCTGCTCCAAACTCCTATGTTTTGGTTTGTCTGGACTCACTGTGCATCAGGTATACAAACTTGCATTTGGTAACAGAAGTGTAACGCACAAGGTCCTATTTCTCCACATTCTCACCAACCCTTGCTGTTTTCCTTTTATTTATTTTTTATAATAGTATCTTTTGATGCACAAAAGTTCTGCATTTGATGAAGTCCAATTTATTTACTTTTTCTTTTATTGTTTGTGCTTTTGGTGCCATACCTATGAAATCATAGCAAAATACAATGTGATGAAGTTTTCCCTTAGGATTTTCTTGTAAAAGTATTATATTTTTACTTCTAAAGTTTGTCTCTGATCCATTTTGAGTTAATCTTTTTAAGGTAAGTGTCCAACTTTATTCCTTTGCATGTGGATATCAAGATTTTACAAGCACTATTTGTTGAGAAGACTGTCTTTCCCCACTGAATGGTCTTGCATCCTTGTTGAAAATCAATTGCCCATACGTGTGAGGGTTAATTTCTACTTTGTCTTCTATTCTATTGGTTTATATGTCTGACCTTTTCCCATTACCACACTGTTAATTTACTGTAGGTTTATAGTAAATTTCTAACTTCAGTGTTTGAAAGTGTGAGTCCTTTAACTTTGTTGTTTTTCAGGATTGTTTCGTCTATTTGTGGTTCTTGTAGTTCCATATGAGGTTGAGGATTGGATTTTTTTATTTCTACAAAAAGGCTGTTAGAGTTTTGATAGGCATTGCATTAAATCTGTAGATTGTTTTAGATAGTGTTGACATCTTAACCATGTTAAGTATTCCTATCATGAACATACGTAGGATGAGTTTCCATGTATTTAGGTATTCTTTAATTTCTTGCAGCAATAATGTTTTGTGGGGAATTCCCTGGCGGTCCAGTGGTTAGGGCCCTGAGCTTCCACTGCAGGGGGCACAGGTTCGATCCCTGGTTGGGGAAATAAGATCCTGCATGCCACGCAGCACAGTAATAATAATAATAATAACAATAATAATAATAATAATAATAATGTTTTGTGGTTGTCATCATGCAAATGTTTTACCTCCTTGGTTAGATTTATTCTTAAGTATTTAATTTGTTTTGTTGCTCTAGTAAATGGAATTTTAAAAATTTCATGTTCAGAGAGTTCACTGACCCTGTGTGTCAACAAAACTGATTTTTGCTGTTAATCTTGTATTATGCACCTTAGTTAAGTTTGATTATTATCCCTAGTAGCTTTCTGTGAATTCTTTGAGATTTTCTATGTATAGTATCATGTCATCTGCAAATACACATTGCTTTACCTCTCTCATTCCAATGTGGATGCATTTTTATTTCTTTTTCCTGTGTCATTCCTATGCTAGAACTTCTGGTATAAGGTTAAATAGCAGCAGTGAAACAATACAACCTTGTATTTTTCCTGATCTTAGGAAGAAAGCTTTCAGTTTACACCACTGAGTATGATATAAGCTGTGGGTTTTTCAAAAGTATCCTGTATCATATTGAGGACTTCTCCCTCTATTCCTAAGTTTCTTGAGAGTTTTCATCAAAAGAATGTTGGATTTTCTCAACTTCCTTTGCTGTGTAAGTTAAAGTGATCATTTGTTTGTTTGTTTGTTTTTCCCTTCATTATATTCATGGGCTGTATTATATGGATTGATTTACATTTGCTGAACCACCTTTGCACAAATAGAGTAAGTATCATTTTACTATGGTGAATACTCCTTTCAATATTCTAGTGGATTTGATCTGCAAATATTTTCTTGAGTATTTTAATATCCATATTTAGAAATGATCATGGTCCGTAATTTTATTCTTTTGTGGTGTCTTTATCTGGCTGTTGGGAAAACTAGTAAAGTAGTCTTGTTTAGGCTTCAGAGGCAAAAGAAGGCCTCTGACCGACTTGTGACCCTGCCTGGACTGCGTGCCTGCTTGCACACCTAACAATTGTTACTAACAAGTCAAGCAGCAAGTACAATAAGAAAGGGAGTGGGTCTTGGAATTTCTTGAGCCCTGGGGACCTGGCTAGTCCCCTGGGGTCTAGAAAATCTTGTGACTCTTATGGTGAAATCAACAGCATTGTTACAGTTGAAGCAGAGCTGCATTTTTGCATGCAAACTGATGACATCAGTTTGTGGCCTGGAATTATAAACGGAAGCCCCCAGAACTACAATTTGAAGTTTCACCCCTGAGGTGGACGCACCGCCTGGGACCCTTCCCAGCTGGGACTCCAGATTACTGTTACTCGGGCTTTCCCAGCTGCTGTTTGAATCTGGATGAAGGTGTCGGCCCAATCTGGTGATGTATACTTTGTTATGTCTTTCTAATAATTTTATTCATCCCCTTCTAATGACTGTATATTGAAATTAAGTTAAATCATCTTCTTTTAAAGAAATTAATTAAATCTGTTCAGTTGTGTGAGACGAGTGGTTATTTTGCCGGTGAGTCCAACGAACCTTGAAACTGAAAGCAGATTTCGGCAATACACACGCTTTCATATCAGGTAAATCTAGCCTCACAGCATTATTTAATGTTTCCTTCTTTTCACTTTTTTTGGAATATTTGAAATGGATTACTTAATTATTTAATTATATAAATGTTTGATAGAACTTGCCAGTGATGCTATCTCTCCAAGACTTCCTTTTTGGTAGGTTTTGATTACTATCTCAGTCTCTTAATTTGATATAGGTCTGTTGAAATACTCTATTTCTTGCTTAGTCAGTGTAAGTAAATTGAGTTTTTCAAGGTATTTATCCACGTCTTCCAGGTTGTCTAACTTTGTTGTGCAATTTTTGATAATATCCTATTTTCTTCCAGTTTTGTTGATATATAATTGACATACAGCACTAAGTTTAAGTGGTATAGCATTATAATTTTACTTACATACATTATGAAATGACTATCACAATAAGTGATAAGTGAATAAGTGAATATCCATCATCTTATGTAGGTACAAAATTAAAGAAATAGGAAAAAAAAATTTCTTGACATGAGAACTCAAGATTTACTCTCAACAATTTTCATATATAACATACAGCAGTGTTTATTTATGATGTATATTGCATTCCTAGTACTCATTTATCGTATAACTGGAAGTTTGAAACTTTTAACCACCTTCCTCCAATTGTCCCTTCCCCAATCCCCTGCCTCTGGTAACCACAAATCTGATCTGTTTTTCCATGAGGTTGTTTTTTCTTTTCTGTTTTGAAGTATAACTAACCTACAACACTATGTTAGTTCCTGTTACACAATACAGCTATTTGGTATTTCTATACCTCTCAAAATGATTATCACGATAAGTCTAGTTACAACATGTAAAGCTATTGCATAGTTATTGTCTTATTCCCCACACTGTATTTAGCAAAATACATACATATATATGTGAAAATACATGATTATTTTAAGTTGCTGATCTCTTAAGTTCAAGTGCATTTTAACAACCTTGCATTTTTACTTCCCTCACCACACTTGCTATTTTTGACATCATATTTTAAACCTTTTAGTTTCATGTATCTCTTAACTACTTATTATGAGTATACATGATTGTATTACTTTTGTGTTTTAACCTTCCTTCTAGCTTTATACCTGGCTGATTTACTAACTTTACTATATATTTGCCTTTACCAATTTTTCCTTTTGTGATTTTCATGTTTCTAGTTGTGACCTTTTCTCTCTCACTTAGAAAAGTCCCCTTAACATTTCTTGTACACCTGGTTTAGTGGTGCTGAACTCTTTAACTTTTGCTTGCTTGTAAAACTTTTGATCTCTCCATCAAACATGAATGAGAGCCTTGCTGGTGAGAGTATTCCTGGTAGTAGGTTTTCCCCTTTCATCATTTTAAATATTATATATTGTGCCACTCCCTTCAGGTCTGCAGTGTTTCTGCTGAAAAGTTAGCCAATAGGCTTATGGGAGTTTCCTTGTAAGTAACTTGTTCCTTTTCCCTTGCTGCTTTTAAAATTTTCTCTTAATTTTTGCCATTTTAATTGCAATGTGTCTTGGTGTGGTCTTCTTTGGGTTGATCCTGTTTGGGATTGTCTCTGCTTCCTACGACTAGATGACTGTTTCCTTTCCCAAATTAGGGAATTATAGCTATTACGTCTTCAAATATGTTCTCTGCCCCTTTCTGCCTCTCTTCTCCTTCTGGGAGACCTATAATGCAAATGTTAATGTGCTTGATGTTGTCACAGAAGTCTCTTAAACTGTCTTCCTTTCTTTTTATTCTTTTTTCTGTTCAACTTCAATGATTTCCACTACTTTGTCTTTCAGCTCGCTGACTGATGTCTCTGTATCATCTAATCTACTGTTGATTCTTTCTGGTGTATTTATCATTTCAGTTATTGTATTGTTCATCTTTGTTTTGTTCTTATTTATATTTTCTAATTTTTTGCTAAAAACTTCCACCTTCTCACTCTGTTTATTTAATCTTCTCCCCAGTTTTTCTGAACATCTTTACAATCATTACCTTGAACTCTCTATGGGGTAGATTGCCTATGTCCACTTCACTTAGTTCTTTTTCTGGGGTTTTATGTTGTTGCTTCATTTGCAACATATTCCTCTGTTGCCTTATTTCACCCAATTTGCTGTTTTTATTTTTATGTATCTGAAGGTTGGTTACATTTCCTGACCTTGGAAAAGTGGCCTTTTGTATTAGACATCCTATCCATCCAAGCAGTGCACCCTCATCCGGTCACCAGACTTAGATGCTCTAGGGGTACCTGTATTTGGGCTACCTGTGTCCTCTTGTTGTGGCAGATTGATTACTATGAGCCCTTAGCTCTTCTGAAAGTACTCTCCACTGGCCTTTAAGGCCACTGTTTTGGGGGCATGGCTTCCTGGTGCCAGAGCCCTGGTCTGGGGAGCCTAATGTTTGTTGGGCTTGAACTATGCACTCCTTGGGGACAACCTTTGCTAATTTGCTCACTTGGTGGTATGAGTCTTGACTATACCACTTCTTCATCCCCCTTATCTGTCTCACTGTGGGAAGAGGTAAGCTGGGGTATTCTTACTCTCCCATCTTGGCTACACCTCCTTCATATCCTCTTATAAAATTTTTATCTTTGAAAAGCCATTAGTAATCTCCCTAGATTCATTTCTCAATTTAAAATTATTTGCATCTACTTTTTTTTTCTCTCTGGCAGTTTAGCTAAAAGTTTGATAATTTTGCTGACCTTTCCAAAGAACCAGGTTTAGGTATTATTGATTTTCTCTGGTTTTTTTTTTTTTTGTTCATTTTGTTTATCTCTGCTCTAACTCCATTATTTTTTTCCTTCTGCTATCTTTTGGTTTAGTTTGCCTTCTTTTTATAGTTCTTTAAAGTATAATATTAGTTTATTGATTTTTAGATCTTTTTTCTTATTTAATGTAGGCACTTGCACCTATAAATTCCTCTCTGAGTCCTGCTTCTCCACATCTATTGATTTGGACTGTTGTGTTTTCATTCATTAAAAAAAATATTTTCCAATTACTATTTTTTTTCAGATTTTTTTTAAGTTTATGTTTTAGAATACATTTACATTTACAGAAAAATTGCAGAATTTCCATAAACCCCACACCCAATTTCTGCTATTACTAGCATCTAACATTAGTATGGTACACTTGTTTGTTTTTTTTTTAAGGTTCTTATTTATTCTTGAATTTTATTTTATTTATTTTTTTTATACAGCAGGTTCTTATTAGTTATCTATTTTATACATATTAGTGTATATATGTCAATCCTAATCTCCCAATTCATCCCACCACCCCTCGCCCCCATGTCCATATGTTTGTTCTCTACATCTGTGTCTCTATTTATGCCTTGCAAACCAGATCATCTGTACCATTTTTCTAGATTCCACATATATGTGTTAATATATGATATTTGTTTTTCTCTTTCTGACTTACTTCACTTTGTATGACAGTCTCGAGGTCCATCCACGTACCTACATATGACCCAATTTCATTCCTTTTTATGGCTGAGTAATATTCCACTGTATATATGTACCACATCTTCTTTATCCATTCATCTGTAAGTGGGCATTTAGGTTGCTTCCATGACCTGGCTATTGTAAATAGTGCTGCAATGAACTTTGGAGTGCATGTGTCTTTTTGAATTATGGTTTTCTCTGGGTATATGCCCAGTAGTGGGATTGCTGGGTAGTATGGTACTTCTATTTTTAGTTTTTTAAGGAACCTCCATACTGTTCTCCATAGTGGCTGAATCAATTTACATTCCCACCAACAGTGCAAGAGGGTTCCCTTTTCTCCACACCCTCTCCAGCATTTGCTGTTTGTAGATTTTCTGATGATGCCCATTCTAACTGGTGTGAGGTGACACCTCATTGTAGTTTTGATTTGCATTTCTCTAATAATTAGTGATGTTGAGCAGCTTTTCATGTGCCTCTTGGCCATCTGTATGTCTTCTTTGGAGAAATGTCTATTTAGGTCTTCTGCCCATTTTTGGACTGGGTTGTTTGTTTTTTTAATATTGAGCTGAATGAGCTGTTTATATATTTTGGAGATTAATCCTTTGTCTGTTGATTCATTTGCAAATATTTTCTCCCATTCTGAGTGTTGTCTTTTCATCTTGTTCATAGTTTCCTTTGTTGTGCAAAAGCTTTTAAGTTTCATTAGGTCCAAATGAATTGTTTCATTTATTTATTTTTGTTTTTATTTCCATTACTCTAGGAGGTGTGTCAAAAAAGATCTTGCTGTGATTTATGTCAAGGAACATTCTTCCTATGTTTTCCTTTAAGAGTTTTATAGTGTCCAGTCTTACATTTAGGTCTTTAATCCATTTTGAGTTTATTTTTGTGTATGGTGTTAGGGAGTGTTCTAATTTCATTCTTTTACAAGTAGCTGTCTGGTTTTCCCAGCACTGCTTATTGAAGAGACTGTCTTATATACATTGTATATCCTTGCCTCTTTTGTCATAGATTAGTTGACCATAGGTGCGTGGGTTTATCTCTGGGCTTTCTATCCTGTTCCATTGATCTATATTTCTGTTTTTGTGCCAGTACCATACTGTCTTGATTACTGTAGCTTTGTAGTATAATCTGAAGTCAGGGAGCCTGATTCCTCCAGTTCCGTTTTTCTTTCTCAAGATTGCTTTGGCTATTCAGGGTCTTTTGTGTCTCCATACAAATTGTGAAATTTTTTGTTCTAGTTCTCTGAAAAATGCCAGTGGTAGTTTGATAGGGATTGCATTGACTCTGTAGATTGCTTTGGGTAGTATAGTCATTTTCACAATGTTGATTCTTCCAATCCAAGAACATGGTATATTTCTCCATCTGTTTGTATCATCTTTAATTTCTTTCATCAGTGTCTTATAGTTTTCTGCATACAGGTCTTTTGTCTCCTTAGGTAGGTTTATTCCTAGATATTTTATCCTTTTTGTTGCAGTGGTAAATGGGAGTGTTTTCTTAATTTCACTTTCAGATTTTTCATCAGTGTATAGCAGTGCAAGAGATTTCTGTGCATTAATTTTGTATCCTGCTACTTTACCAGATTCATTGATTGGCTCTAGTAGTTTTCTGTAGCATCTTTAGGATTCTCTATGTGAAAGTATCATGTCATCTGCAAACAGTGACATCTTTACTTCTTCTTTTCTGATTTGGATTCCTTTTATTTCTTTTTCTTCTCTGATTGCTGTGGCTAAAACTTCCAAAACTATGCACAACTCCAGTTTTTCAGAGCTTTGCACAAACTCTTCTAACTCCTGTGAGGGAAACAGTCTTTGTTATATGAAAGTTGATAGTTCCAACAATAAGTCATACACTTTTCTCAAGGTGTCTGAATTATTAGAACACTTCTGTTTTTTCATATGTTAACCATTTCAGTGTACAAAATATGACCTGAAATCACTGGTTATTAGACAAATTGAAAATGACTTAAATTGGATGTTCCCTTCAGCATGATAGAGCGGTGTGTGTGTGTGTGTGTGTTTACAAATTATTGACTACATGTTATCTTCTGCCATGTGCAGAGCTCTTTACATGTATCATTTAACTTAGATATATGGGAATCCTAAGAGATATTTATACATTTGCAAATGAGAAAGCTATCTCAGTAAGGTTAAGCAATTTGTCCAAGTCTACACAGCAGTATCTGGCAGAGCCAAATTTCTAAGTTAAGCTTGTTGATTGTAAAGCCAATGACTATATTCAGTACTCTCTATTGCCTTCCAAAACCCTCTCCACAATGTTCCAAATGAAGAACATTTGATTCCTGCTTTAAGTTAAATAGTTCTGGTGCTTCACTTTATATTTAGTTTTGGATGCTAATAAGATTATCATTCATTTTTCTGCTGAATCACAGTCAGTATAATGACATAATTTTGGTATATTTACTTTATTATGTTTTCTAAATTTCAGTTTTCTTTTATTTTGGTTACATTTTCTCTTTGTATAAGCTTCCATAAACACATTTAGAAATAAGGTAGTCATATAAATTCCTGACCAGATAAGACATGCAGAAAGAACTATAATGAATACTCTGAGGCTGACAGTAATATAATAGAAATATATGGCTTTCCATTAAAAATAAAAATATTGTATTTAATCATTGCTGAAGTAAAAAATGATCCTTTCATCCTATGTTTAACTACTAACAAAACTAAAACTAAGTCAACTAAATAAGAGAAGGAAAAACATGTGTGAGTCTTGAAAGGGAAAGACAGGGAAGAGATTTATATTAAGAAATTGACTCACACGATTATGGAGTTTGGAAAGTTTAATCTGCAGAATAGGCCATGAGGCTGGAGACTCAGAGAAGAACCATTGCTCTAGTTCAAGTCTGAAGGCTGTCTACTGGCAGAATTCTTTTTTGCTTGGGAGCATTCAGTCTTTTGTTCTATTCAGGTCTTCAACTAATTGGGTGAGGCTCACCCACATAATGGAGAGCAATTTGTTTACTCAAGGTCCACATATTTAAATGTTAATGTCATCCAAAAATACCCTCACAGAAACTTCCAGAATGATGTTTGGCTAAATAGCTGGGTGCCTGGCCCAGGCAAGTTGACACATGAAATTAAACATCACTTTATATTTTACATGGATTGACTTAATATGTAAAGCTATCAATCTCTTTAAATTTCTTTTCGTTTATGGCATTTTTCTTGACAAATTGGCAAATATTTTAAAATTTATATAAAAATTAAATTTTCATGAATAATGAATGAACTTTGAAAAAGAAAAGGAAATACTGGAGACTACTTCATCAGATAATAATGCAGAATACAAAATGAAGGCTACTGAATTACTAACAGACTAAGTGAACCATAGAATAATGTACTTAGGATGGAAAGAGAGCCATGAGTATGTGAAAGCCCCATTTATACTAAAAATGGTATCACAATTCACTGGGACAATCAGTGAGAAAAATCCATACTGAGTGGATTGTTTATCAGGTAGTGGTATAACAATATATTCATTATTCAGACAAAGCAGGGAGGTGAATATTTACCTCCTAGCATGTATTAATAAAAAAATCTGAATGCATTAAATATATCATGTTAAACTATAATGCTATACATTTAAAAATAAAATATAAGAGAATGTCTCTTTAACCTCAGAAAAGATACATATATTTTAAATGAGACTTTGAAAAGTACAAATCATAAGGTATTAAAGGATGGATTTGATTACATCAAATTTGGCAGTTTATGTTTAAAAAGGAAATTAGAGGTAATATTAACAAATATATGAAGTCATAGGAGAAGATATTTGCAATGGCTAGATCAAGGATTAATACTTAGATATTCTATGCTATGGAAAGAATTTGTATTTCTTGCAAAAAAAGTTAGAATATCCAAAATAATGTACTAAGTATACGAATTTCAAAGAGGGAAAATAAGAATAATTAATAAGTTTCTGAAAAGATGGTCAGCTTTGCTATTACAGAGAATACAAATAAAATTCAGCAATGTAATATCACTTTACCTCTTTGAAACTGACAAATAGAATAGTATCAAGGTGTAGATAAAATGTGGAAGATGTGACCACCTATGCACTCCTGATGAAACAACACATTTGTACAGCTATTCAGTGAAATTAAATGTATAACACAATTAAATATGCCAATAACCCATGATACTATAATTTAATCACACTATTGTATATAAATCTCAAATATATGCCTAGCTTTGCAATTTTTCCTCCTAATATTCTCTGTTGTAGGATGGAGATGGGGACACCTAATTACCCTTTGTGAGGAATAAATAAAATGTGATAAATACATAAACCAAAACTCTGCAACTCTCACAATGAATGAAATAGATTTACAAATAGAAACTTGGATATATTTGAAAAAAATCATAGAGTAATAATAAAAAGAAAACGTGAATTATAGTATAAAACAATTTACATAATTATAAAACTCAAATCAATACTATATATAGTTTGAAGATCCACAGTATCTGTGTAAATTGAAGTGAGATGATAAATATTAAATGCATTTGACTGGGTGCCTACTGGTTATGGGGTAATTAAAAAAAAAGAAGATAAAGAAAAAAAATGTAAGAAAATAAATCAAAAGAGATGTCAGCTATGGGCTGATTATTGTATGGCATGAATTGAGAGAATGATTAATACATTCTGAGGCTCTGAAATTAAAAAAAGAAAACCCCAAATTCCGTAATTCCACAAACTTACGTTTTGGCGTTCAAAATCAAATTGACATCTTTTTCATGTTGTAGTGGAATCTGAATACATGTATCATATTGAAAATTCTATAATAGATCATGTGACAAATAGTGCTACTGGCACAAACATTACTGAGTAATAATCTTTTTTTTTTTTTTTTTTTTAGAATATTTCAAAGTGTTTTTTTTTTTTAACATACATTTATTTATTTATTTATTTATTTATTTATTTATTTATTTATTTATTTTTGGCTGTGTTGGGTCTTCGTTTCTGTGCGAGGGCTTTCTCTAGTTGCGGCAAGCGGGGGCCACTCTTCATCGCGATGCACGGACCTCTCACTATCACGGCCTCTCCTGTTGCGGAGCACAGGCTCCAGACGCGCAGGCTCAGCAATTGTGGCTCACGGGCCCAGCCGCTCCGCGGCATGTGGGAGCTTCCCAGACCAGGGCTCGAACCCGTGTCCCCTGCATTAGCAGGCATACTCTCAACCACTGCGCCAGGGAAGCCCAATAATCTATTTTGAAGTGATAATTTTAAGGTTTAGATTGTGATTCAATGTCAGTTTGAGGTAAGTATTTCTTGTCCTGTGTGAATAAATATTATTGTTGGAATTAGGCTGGCGATAAAAGCATATGAGATTGTTGTTTTACATAGGATGGATATATATTTTGTAAATGCTGGAGTTTATAATTGTAAATGTTATTATAATTGGAATTGTTAATATGAATAGTGTGACTAGTGTGAAGGAGGTAAATAAGTTTATTACTTTTATTTGGAGGGAAATTTTTCACTCCTCTCTCCAACCTTTTCCTACATCTTCCTTGCAGGGAAAAGATGAAAGTCTGAGTCTTACTGCAGATTCCTAGTTGGGTCACATTCCTTAGAGGACTGTTGTGCTGAGTGTTATAAGAACACACATACATGATTAACTGTGATTCTCCCTCTAATTCTTCAGTAGATGGGGCTAAAAGTTTAAGAAGAAAAGACCCTGTTCCAAAGATGGGTCTTCAATGCTGCTTTTTCCTTTTAATGTTTACATTGATCTCATTAATTTGACATAGCTGCCTGACATTGATAAGATTTTGGCTCAAGGGAAGAAGCAGCTGTGTACATTTTGAGTTTAACAAAATGATCCAGGCTAATTTACCAGAGAGCTCTGCAGAGGGATTAAGGCACAAATGTAGTTAACAAAGGGCTCGCACTTATATATCATCTGTCATTGTACATACTCTAACTCAGAAACAGAACACAAATGTGGTTACTGTTTGTGGAAAGGTTCAAGTTTTACACTTTCTCCCATCATATTCCTTTCTATTAAAGCCTCAAACCTCACGATTACTTTACTTGTCACTCTCTTTATGTGTTACTTTGCACATTCACATCGACTCGTATTTGTATGTAAATATAGATACAGTGTACTTTAGTATCTGCTTTTTTTAAAAAGATTTATTTATTTTATTTTATTTTTGGTTGCATTAGGTCTTAGTGGCAGCACACGGGATCTTCATTGAGGCATGCAGGATCTTTCCTTGCGGTGTGCGGGTTCTTCATTGGGGCATGTGGGCTTCTCTCTAGTTATCGTGTGTGGGTTTTCTCTCTCTAGTTATGGCACGTGGGCTCCAGAGTGCGTGGGCTCTGTAGTTTGCGGCATGGCAGGCTCTCTAGTTGAGGCGCGCGAGCTCAGTAGTTGTGGTGCGCAGGTTTAGTTGCCCTGCGGCATGTGGGATCTTAGTTCCCTGACCAGGATCAAACCCTCGTCCCCTGCACCGTAAAGGCGGATTCTTTACCACTGGACCACGAGGGAGGTCCCTAGTATCTGCTTTTTATAGTTAGGGATATTATTGAAAATCTTCTGGAAATATTCTAATACCACAATTAATCATGTGAATTATTCAAACAATTAATGTTGTGAAAATGCTTGCTATATTAAAGAACCCCCTTACAGCTGTCATAAACTTAGGAATCGTTTTTTTTTTTCCATGAGTGTGAGAGCATGTCATTATTGGACTGCAGAGATGTGATTGTGCTTTTGTAGTGTCCCCAGGGTCCTAGTGTTCTCTGATGGGTGGAGACAGGGGAAATAAGATCCACTGGAAATACTTCAAAGTTCTTACACTTTCTGGACATCCTTAAAGTTCATACAAAAAAAATCAGTTAGATCCTTGGTGACATATAGTTGGTAAAATAAATAAATGCACAAATTCACACAAACACACATTATATATACATGTATGTGTGTTACTGGGTCAATAATAAGGCAATAGGAGAATTCTGAATATTTTTGAATTATTAAATATAACAAATATACTTATAAGTAAGTCTCACACTATCCCCACAGGGCATAGACCTTTTATCAAAAATTATGAAATAAAATAAAAAAGGCTCAGAATATTTAAGTGATTGCTTTCTGAGCAGAAACAATGGCTTAGAACAATGTAGAATGGATATCCAATATCATTTAACTTGTCAAAATATTAATGTACATATTCATATAACAGGATAAAGTAAAAATTTCTGTTTCATGATTTAAAAATTCCTCCAAATTCTCAACCTCTTCAATGAGTATTCCATATATTTCCTGACCTTACCTGAAACTCAGGTCTTGCCCTATAATCCTTTAAGTATACCCAATCATTCTACCCTACCTACATCAAACAGGGTCCAGACAGAGTCTTAATGTGTGTCCTGCTTTCTTCTGACTGCCATTTCCAACCGTTTCATTTTCTCTGCTTTTAAAAAATATCCTTATCTTTATGTCTTTACTCTGTACCGTCAACTACTCATGTTCTCTAATGCCAACTGTCAGGCTGTCAGGAGCAACACCTGTTCACAAAAGCCTTAGACATTTGGATTATAGTCTCCTGTTCCACCCCAACTTCTTTTTTAATGTTTACAATAAACAGCCAATACAAAGTCATGTCTTCTTATTCATTGACATCCCTAATTTAAAACCACTTCTTATGGAAAAGGCAAAACTGTGGAGGAAGTAAAAATAGTGATTTCTAAAGATTTAGGGGCAGGGAAGGATGAAGAAGTGGAGCACAGAGGATTTTTAGGAGAGTGGAGATTCTGTATGAGAGTATAAGGGTAGATAACATGTCATTATACATTTATCAAAAGATGGAATGTACAACACACAGAGTAAACCTTACTGTAAACCATGGACATTTGTTGATATTCACGTGGATGTTGGTTCATAAAGTGTAACAAATGTGCTGCAGGAGTGTGGGATATTGATGGTGAGGGAAGCTGTGTATGGGAGGGGGCTAGAAATAGGTGGGGACCCTCTGTATTTTGTGCTCAGCTTTTCTGTGAATATAAATGCCCCTAAAAATAGTCAATTAATTTTAAAAAACCCCACAAATACTGCATAGACCTGCCCTCTGAGATTGAAACAATGTATTTTATAGCTGCTTGCTAGACACTGCATTGTATCTTATTCAACATACCCATATATGAAACGATCATTTTCCCTCACAACTGCTCCCATTTACTTCACCTTAGTAAATGACAATATTCACTACTAAATTGCCCATACCAAAAAAGAAAATAAGTAAAGGGCTGACATATACAAAGAAACAAAAGCCAAGGATTAATTCTGGCACTATCTCTTTTAATCTCCACCTTCAGCCTATCAGAAAACCCTATTGACTTTCTTTGTAAATACTTCCTAAATCTCTCCATTTATATTCAAATTGCTATCATATTGAAGTTTGGATCTTTATAATGACTTTCAGGAACTATTGCAACTGTATCTCAGCCCATTTCCCTGCTTTAAATCTTGCTCCATTCCAAACAATTCAATAGTCAAAATTTACGAAAGGGAATGCTATATCACATTACTGCTTAAAAATTATATGTTGATCCTCATTGACCTCAAATTTGAAGTGAAGAATACTTAGCATTGCCCCTTTGTTTTTTCACAACCTATCCTCCAATCATGTCTCCAGTCTAATTTCTCTCCTCTATTCAAATCAAACAGGTCATCATTACTGAATTTCTGCCAGAATTTTACTGGGCCATCTCATTTCTATTAGATCTTTTCTCAAAGTATTATAATTTCCCCACTATTGTCCATGTCTTAGACAAGATTATGCTAAATAACATGCAATTCCAAAATCTCAGTGGCTTCAAACAACAGCTTATTTCTTTCCCATGCCATATGTCCATCTAGTGAGTTGCAACTGTTACATATATTCTTTAACCAGGACTCAGGTTGACAGAGTAGCCACTCTGGAACACAGCCCATTGACATCACAGAAAAGAGAACTCTGGAGTAAGTGCTCCTGACAGTTAAGTGTTGGACCTGGAAGTGATACATGACACTTCAGCTCATACTCATTGCCTGGAGAGTATTGAACAATTGCGCTAAACTCAGGGGCTAGGGATTTTTATTGTTGTCAAATATCTGGCATAGTTGATGAACATCATTAATGATTACCATGATAATGTTATTAATCCTATGGTATTATAATACTCCAAGTGGATAATTCCCATTAATTCCTATGTCCAAGTTTTCAGATTGAAGATCAAATACTAAAAATAATAAACTAGAAATCATTCCAAGAGGTAAACACTCAAAGAGGCAATAATAAGTACATTTAATTACCTTTAGCAGGGGCTTTGCAGGCTTGCAGTGCAGTCCTCCAACGAATTCAAGATTAGGTAATAAGGGCGAAGAAATTCAAAATCTCGGTAAGTTCGAATCAACCACATTTCAGCTTTCCCCATAATCTCACATAATGTGGTAGGTTTTCCTGAATAAAAATACAGAATGATAGAGGGAAAACAAACTGATATATGAGATGGGAAATGTTTTACCATCAAATTTTCTAAGAAAAATCTTTAAAGAACCAGTATTGGTCCCATGTAACTCTTGCCTTTTCCCCACAAGAGTACACAATAGTGAGATTATGAAGAATCAAACACAGATTTAAGTATGATACAAATAGATGGAGAGATATACCATGTTCCTGGATTGGAAGAATCAACATTGTGAAAATGACTCTACTACCCAAAGCAATCTACAGATTCAATGCAATCCCTATCAAACTACCACTGGCATTTTTCACAGAACTAGAACAAAAAATTTCACAATTTGTATGGAAACACAAAAGACACCGAATAGCCAAAGCAATCTTGAGAACGAAAAATGGAGCTGGGGGAATCAGGCTCCCTGACTTCAGACTATATTACAAAGCTTCAGTAATCAAGACAGTTTGGTACTGGCACAAAAACAGAAATATAGATCAATGGAACAGGATAGAAAGCCCAGAGATAAACCCACACACATATGGTCACCTTATCTTTGATAAAGGAGGCAAGCATATACAGTGGAGAAAAGACAGCCTCTTCAATAAGTGGTGCTGGGAAAATTGGACAGGTACATGTAAAAGTATGAAATTAGAACACTCCCTGACACCATGCACAAAAATAAACTCAAAATGGATTAAAGACCTAAGTGTAAGGGCAGACACTATCAAACTCTTAGAGGAAAACATAGGCAGACCACTCTATGACATACATCACAGCAAGATTCTTTTTGACCCAGCTCCCAGAGAAATGGAAATAAGAACACAAATAAACAAATGGGACCTAATGAAATTTAAAAGCTTTTGCACAGCAAAGGAAACCATAAACAAGACCAAAAGACAACCATCAGAATGGGAGAAAATATTTGCAAATGAAGCAACTGACAAAGGATTAATCTCCAAGATTTACAAGCAGCTCATGCAGCTCAATAACAAAAAAACGAACAACCCAATCCAAAAATGGGCAGAAGACCTAAATAGACATTTCTCCAAAGAAGATATACAGATGGCCTACAGACACATGAAAGAATGCTCAACATCATTAATCATTAGAGAAATGCAAATCAAAACTACAATGAGATATCATCTCACACCGGTCAGAATGGCCATCATCAAAAAATCTAGAAACAATAAATGCTGGAGAGGGTGTGGAGGAAAGGGAACACTCTTGCACTGTTGGTGGGAATGTAAATTGATACAGCCACTATGGAGAACAGTATGGAGGTTCCTTAAAAAACTAAAAATAGAACTACCATACGATCCAGCAATCCCACTACTGGGCATATACCCTGAGAGAACCATAGGTCAAAAAGTGTCATGTACCACAATGTTCATTGCAGCTCTATTTACAATAGCCAGGACATGGAAGCAACATAAATGTCCATCGACAGATGAATGGATAAAGAAGATGTGGCACATATATACAATGGAATATTACTCAGCCATACAAAGAAATGAAATGGAGGTATTTGTAATGAGGTGGATGGAGTTAGAGTCTGTCATACAGAGTGAAGTAAGTCAGAAAGAGAAAAACAAATACAGTATGCTAACACATATATATGGAATCTAAGGAAAAAAAAAAAAAGGCCATGAAGAACCTAGTGGCAAGACGGGAATAAAGACACAGACCTACTAGAGAATGGACTTGAGGATATGGGGAGGGGGTGGGGTGAGATGTGACAGGGTAAGAGAGTGTCATGGACATATATACACTACCAAATGTAAAATAGATAGCTAGTGGGAAGCAGCCGCATAGCACAGGAAGATCAGCTCGGTGCTTTGTGACCACCTAGAGGGGTGGGATGGGGAGGGTGGGAGGGAGGAAGATGCAAGAGGGAAGAGAAATGGGAACATATTGTATATGTATAACTGATTCACTTTGTTATAAAGCAGAAGCTAACACACCATTGTAAGGCAATTATACTTCAATAAAGATGTTTAAAAAAAAAAAAGTTTTCTCCACATTAAAAAAAAAAAAAAAAAAAAGTATGGAACAAAGTCAAAAGCCTGCTGCTTTCTCTCTGCCAACAGACTCTTTCTGCTTGAGCTAAGCCTGAGCCCCACTCCAAGCTCAGAATCAGCACGTGCTCCGAGCAATAAACAAGAAACTCAGCCAGTGATCCCAGCCTACTATGGTAGAGTCTCCTCCTCTTCTGAAATTCCAATTTATCTCATCCTCATTGCTCCAAAAGAATTTGATATCTTTAAAAATCAGCTTTTGTAATTGATCCATCTTTTTTTTTTTTCTTCTGGTGTTTGGGAGTGTGCCGCCACAACTAACTATATCCTATCAGGAACTGAAATCTTTTAATAAACATTTAAAAGTTATTATCTCCTTTGCTATCCATAATTATAGTTCCTATTTTAATGTTAAAAAAAAAAAAAAAAAGAAGTGGAGCCTAGGGACTTCCCTGGTGGTCCAGTGATAAAGAATCCGCCTTCCAATGCAGGGGACATGGGTTCAATTCCTGGTCGGGGAACTAAGATCCCACATGCCGCGGGGCAATTAAGTCTGCGCGCCACAACTACTGAGCTTGCGCACCTCAGTGAGAGAGCCTGTGTGCTGCAAACTACAGAGCCCATGCACTCTGGAGCCCACACCACAACTAGAGAAAAGAAAACCCGCCCTTCATAACTAAAGAGAAGCCCACGTGCTACAACTAAGACCCGAAGCAGCCAAAAAAAAAAAAAAAAAGAAGTGGAGCCTAAAGATGTGACTGAATTGCTGCAATCTCATGATAGAACTAATGGGTGAGGAGTTGCTTCTTATGGATTAGTAAAGAAAGTGACTTCTTGAGATGGAAAGTAGTGCTGGTGCAGATGCTACGAAGATTGTTGAAATGAAAACAAATGATTTAGAATATTGCATATACTTAGTTGATAAAGGGGCAGCAAGGTTTGAGAGGATTGACTCCAATTTCAAATGAAGTTCTATTGAGCACAAAATGTTTTCAAATAGCATTGTATGTTACAGAGAAACGAAAGAAAGAGTCAATTGATGTGCAGACTTCATTGTTGTCTTATTTTAAGAAATTGCCACAGCCACCCTTGTCTTAAGCAACCACCACCCTGATTCATTAACAGTCATCAAAAAGGCAAGACCTCCACCAGCAAAAAGATTATGACCCACTGAAGGTTCAGATGATGATTAACATTGATTAGCAATAAAATATTTTTTAATTAAGGAAGGTACTTTTTTTACACACTTAATAGATTACATTATAGTGCAAATATAACTTTTACATCCACTGAGAAACAAATAAATTTGTGACTCACTTCACTGTGTTTTTTGCTTTGTTGTGGTGGTCTGGAATCCAACCTGCTATACCTCTGATGTATGCCTGTAATTAAGTTAAAGATATCGAGGTAAGTTCATACTGGATTTAGGATGGGCTCTAAATCCAATGACAGATATTCTTATGACAAGAAGGATGGAAGGGGTTTATAGACACACAAAGGAAAAGGTGATGTGAAGAGAGAGAGAGCAATTTGAGAGAAACCACAGCCAAGGAACAGCATGCATTGTCAGAAGCCAACAGAATCTTGTAGCGAGCCATCGAATGGATTTTTCAAGAAATCTCAAAAAGTAATGGACCATAACACCCCCTTGATTTCGGACTTCTGGCTTCCATTAACTGTGAAAGAATAAATTTCAGTTGTTATAAACTACTAAGTTTGTGGTAATTTGTTATAGCAGCCCTAGGAATCTAATACAGAGTGCTTCTACCCGACCTTTCCCACTATTACACCTTTTATCCCACATGTCAAGGATACAGTTTGGATTTGTGTCACTGACAATGTATTTCTACCCAATTATATATTTGAAGGACTGAAAAAATCATCAGCTGTCCCAGGATGCTGTCGTCCTCTTGGGAAAGAATTGAGGAAGTTATTAGCACGTACACTTACTGTGATGCTACAGCGTTCTTCCTCTAAAGGACCCAGTCTCTTCATTAGTCAATGGATCAGGTCTATCTAAACACTCTCAGGTCTAAAGTCTTGGCAAGTGATTATGATTTGAGGGAAGTGATGGTCCTCATCCTTCGGATACTCATCCTCGAGCTCTTCTGGTAATATAGACAGGACAATGCCCTTTTTGGTGGCCTGTTTATCTCTATCGCCATATTGATAGCTTTTCATGGGTTAAGACTGCCCAGCTGCCACTCTAACCTCACTGTTCACTGTGACCACTGTGACTGTCTGACTTCTGATGATTGAGTACCATCACTAGTCTCTCTTATTTTTGGATTTGATTACAATTAACATCATTGAGCTCAGTTTTGTTACTGCCAAACACCTGGCCCTCAGAATATGGCCACACTGAACAATTTATAACTTCAGTAAACAATCATGTGGTAGATTTTCCAGACTTACAAGCATATAGATCTTAATATATCCACTCTTCTAAGCCTTTGGATTCCTTCTTTCACTGTTTATCATGGCACTTCCAGCATATCAGTTTTACTTCCTAAGGGCCATCACTTTTTCCAAGTTTCTACAGGCATCTCAGTACTCTGTTACCACCATCTCCTGGAGTCTGAACCCAGGTATTAAATCCTATGTCCTGAGTGAGTGCTCCAAAATTTTAAATGATGCTTCCTTATACAACTTTATGTTTTACTTTCCTTAATCCTATTCTTCAGCATACAGTTCCATATATAATCTCTCAGTTCCTGCTGGTAAATATTGGATAGGTCCTCCAGTTCTTTTGGGTTATACTATGTTTCCTCCCTTGGTTGATCCTTCTTATACCTGGCTTTATACAGTGTGACTTAACCCTAGTCATTGGCCTGTGGCCAAGAGGGGAGATAAGAGCAGATACTGAGAGGGACGTAAGATGTTCTGTAGGGTAGAGGACCCTATATCATCCTCAAACAATGGAGAAGTGCTACCCCTTCACAGAGAGGAGTGGGCTCAGGGGAATCTAGGAATGCAAGATTTTCACATACATTAACTATTTCTCTGATGTCTTGGCATTCTTTTCTTTCTCAACCATGGTCCTGCTCTTCAAAAAAGTTCAAACTAGGTTGGGAATTTAAGTAGAACTGGAAATGTTTTATTTTAAAATAAAACTGATTTTTCTTTCTTTTTTTTTGCCTTTTACAAGAGATGAGAATCGCTTTATATTCTGACAAGGAGGCTCCTCTGGCTTTCTCACTTAGTCTTAATACGATGGTCTAAAGTTCTCATTCTATCATATTTTTCAAAGCACTAATTCTGCAGAAACAAACATGTACCTTCATTTTCCTCATAATTTCTGCTTTTTCCATATTTATCAAATACATGATATATCACAAACACTGCTACCTTCTATTGGGTTTTAAAACGGGTCATGAGGCAGTACCAAATTCAAGGCTGGAGAAGTAGCTTCACCTCTTGACGGGAGGAGTTACAAAGCAAATGTAACCATTTATATTATAGTGCAGTAAGAAACTTCATTAAAATATAAATAAAGTCATGAGGAAGTACATCTTTCAAACATGGTTTTAGTAAAAAATCTACTTTAAACATAAGAAAGTATGACTACTTTATGTAAACTTTATGTTTGTTTGCCTTACAAATCAAACATTTCTATGGGCTCACACCTGATGTTCCTGCAGCTTTCAGAATGATATCTCTGATATCTCTTCTCCAAATTCAAGTTTTTCTATTATTGTATCTGTGCTATTTCTCTATTAGGAAGGAAGATTGCTTAGTTATGGATGAGTTGTCTCTGGGCATTGTCTGTTATTACTCCTTCCTTCTCAATGGATTAAAATTCATTTGTTAAGGAAAACTAAAACTTTGGGGATTAACATTAGGATTATTATTATCAAGTATCTATTTTCTGATTGTACGGTTACTGCCAATAGGCTTTTACAACCAAGTCAGTTCTCCAGCCTAACTTTCCAGATTTTTTAATGTCATTCCTTGAACAGGCACCCATCACAGCATTGTTGATTTAGTCTATGGATAGAAACTGACAAAGGAGATATTTTGACCAAGCTATAATATATACAAGTGCTAATTTTTAGCTTTTTGCTGTTGAATCTCCCTTTTACCCATTCCTGCTTGCTTAGTAATATTTTTCAGTTTGTTTAATACTTATATTTTTTCTTGAAACCAGAGACACAAATTTAGATATGGGAAAACATTTGATAGATTAAATCATGCTATACTTCTTCATGGACTTGTTCTTTCCAGGCAGTTATCAAGCAACCTTTTACTTATATTAAATTGCAATAATCAATACATTTCAGGAAGTTCCAACTTACCTAGAAAGAAGAATATAAATGACATGGAGATGGAGGTGAAAGACATCATTTCATTTAGTGCATCTCATTCATCACTCACCTTACTGATCATGGATTAACCAGGAATTTAGTCCTGCAATAACCTTTATTCTATAAAATATACATAGAAGGATGAGTCTTTTCACTATGGTAGGGAAGACTTGTTGATTCCTGGTGAGATCTGCATCATTAGGGTGGGCTCTTAAGCCACTGGGGCTTCTCTGCTTGCCTTTCTTTACACTCCAAAAGGAAATTCACCTTCTCACGTGTAACCTGTTTATTCTCTGGTGGCTGACTAGTGCAATTGGAGACCAAATTGAGACACATGTGAGTGATGCAAATTCTTTATGCTGCACTTCCATACTTAGTATGGAAGAATTTGTCATCTTTAGAAATCAGTTTCTCATTTAACCATTTATATGGACCTTGGGGCATTTCTTCATTCTCAGTGAGCATGATGAAATAGCAGTTTTATATCAATAAAGGAAGAAAGGTCTAATTTGTTCCAAACTCTCCATGAGTTTTAGGATCATCACTATCGCTACCTGCATGATGAGATTTTATGTCTAGGAGTCCTGGAAAGGAGACAGGATTTAACATGAAGCATGTTAACCAGGGCAAATGATCTAAGATGTGGGGAGGTTTCCCTCTGTAGAAGAATCATGATTTTACCACCTGACAAATGCTTTAAGGGTGAAAAATAGGTGCCTGCAGTTCATGGTATCATGTTGACTTCTGATATCATATAGGAGTGGTTTACATCTGAAGATATAAAAAGGTCATCTCTGTGGGAAATTAATGGAGGAATTGAGAGTGAGACATTAGTGGCAGAATCTAGAACCATGGTAGAATTGGAGTGGGATTCAGAAGCAAAGAACCTGCAGAGGAAATGAAATTGAGAAGCCAAGTGTAGGTAATGATTCAATGTGCATTGTGGGACTGATGGTTCCTTGTTCCATAAGCAGCAAACTCTTCTAAGTCCCAACTGTATTGCCTTTTAAAATATCACCGTTGATATTCCCATAAATTTGGGGAGTATGGTAGATCTGAGGCTGTAGGTTAATCATTATTTTTGGTAAAATATGTAGAACATTACAGTAACAAACACTTCCCTCATCAGAAAAGGGAAGCAAGTTTGACAATCAAAACATACAACCATATGAATCACTTTTTATTTATAACAGATAGAGCTTGACTTTGTGTTCACACATATATACATGTGCACATGTACAAAATACCTGCATATACCTATTATCATTTTCAAATAAGTCATGACACAGAAGATATTTGAGCAGGATTTCCTAACATAGCCACATATAGATTATATGTCGTTTACAAATAGAGTATTTTAAATCATATTGTTTTAACTGACTAGGAAAGCCAGAGGTCATCAAACTCCAGAAAAAAGTCTTCTTATTGAAACTTAAACTAGAAAAATATAACATATTAGAAAGGTTTAACTTCTGCATACCTAAAATTATTACCAGATTGTTAATATAGTTAATATAATGATGCATAGATGATATAAATAGGTAAATATTTGTGTTTAAGAAAAGCTTTGGTCTCTATAAATAGAATATATTCATTTATTTGTTGGAGTAGTTCTTTTGAATAAACAGAAATTGCTAACAAGGTATCCAAATCTTGAGTTTAAACTCCTTTATATTAAATCATTTTATAAGAATGAAAAAGTGAAGAGATATCTTGACATTAAGATTAAACTATGATTTTAAAGATTATTATAGGAAAGGACATTATCTTATTGCCAGAATAAATGATTTAGAAGTATGGTAAGTTATTGCTTTGATTACATGAATTAGATCTTAAAACAAACAGCATTAGTGCTTACATTTTTTAAACTTTATACCTTAAAGTATAATAATTATTTAATTATTTCAAATCTCATAAAATTAAGAAAATACGTTTTTTCTGCTATATTTCTTTATAGTTAATTTGCCATTTAAGAATAAATTTATATTTACATTGTACTTATTTGTGCCACTATTCCTGTTTAAAAAAACAGATAAATGCCCAAATAATTTTCATTTGTCCTAAGATAATTTTATATTATTTTCTAAAATAATTTTATATTTGATAGACTATGTTTGTTCTATGATAGTAACTTTCAGTCTATTTTGCTTGGGTTATAAATATCAAAGTCCATAGTAAATTATTACTGAACTTGGTAGATATGTATTATATTGAATAATTTTTTGACCTCATGGGCAAATTATTGGCAAGCATACTGAAGATAGACTTTTTGGAAATGAAAGAAAGAGACTTTTTTTTTTTTAATGGAGAATTTGGCAGAATTTCAAAATAAAATCATTGTCAGAACTCCCCAAAATTGACCCTGTATGGTTAGAGAAGAAGGAGAGGGAATACTCTTTTTTTTGAGACATCTTTCTATTAAAATCCAACATGTTGTCTTCATGTTTACTGCAGATTTCAGGCTGACGCTAGTTAATAAGAAGCCTAAGTACTTGTGCTTGGTATAGTGATCACGATACAGTTTATGAGAAGACCAGGGGAAGTTATGGAGTAAAAGAAAAGGAAGAAATGAGAAAACTCACTGAGTTTCTGATTATATGTAGAAATCATCCTCATAGCAGATAGTATTTCAGAGAAATGCATTTTTCCCCCAAAGAATCTGCAGTGTAGTCTAAGAAGTTTGCTTATTTCCAAATGTGTTTATTGTAAGTAAAATTAACGTAGGAAAGAATTTTTTAAAAAATTAAGTTACTTTTAAAAAGTGGGTATTAAATTCCAATCATTTACTTTTGCTCCATCATACTATTAACCATGCTAACATATGATAATTAGCTAGTTCTCCGAAGCCACAAAGTGTTACAATACAAATGAAGTACTATCATTATTAATATCCAAATGAAAGACAATCTTCAAATCAAAGACAAAAAGTAGTGTTTTGTATTCTAAGAGGGACAAAGTGCAGTGTGTCATATGAAAGGAAAGTGATGGTGCAAAACGTGCTTAATAGCAGACTAGAAACCCTAACAGTCTCCTGACCTTCCTGATTGGAAGGGAAGCTCTGACTAGAGAGAGTAAGCTCTACACTACTTCTTGTCTAGTTCCTTTAGATAATATGCAATAATTCTTACATACTGGACCCAAAATGATGTTAGATATTTAGGAAATATTCAATATGATCAGTACTGAAAATAGAATTAATCATTATGTTCCTAAGGCCTCAAACAGCATCTCAATTTGTTGAGCTGAAAGCAATGAATGAAGTAAAGCACTAAGTCTTTAATGGTAGCAACTTCCATGTGTTTATTTGTTTATCCTCTGTTTTTAAAGAATAGATTAGTTTAAACCTTAATTCTAAATCATGTGGCACATTTTTGGGGTGAGTCTTTGATCTGTGACTTGATAAGCTGAGGAATGGATAAGAACCCAGGAGAGTAGGAGAGGAATCTGTTCAAATCAGTGGCTGGGTTAATTCAGATGGACTTTATCAAGGTTTCCAGCCCAACTGTTAAAAAAACAAAAAACCAAAAAAACACTACTCTTTCTTTTTCTTCTTTGCAGTTTTACCAAACTTCCAGTAACAAAACAGGCAACATTTAGTGACCAGGAATATAAAAGTTGCCACGCATGCTAGCAGGAACCCAATTACATCCAAAGAATTGTACTGGTACCAGGTGAGGTTGTGGATGGCTGGCCGAAGGTGTTTGGCTCCTTTGTGGCGCATGATAAACTCAATCCAGAAGACTGCTCGGTCCAGGGGCTTCATAGGCTGATCGTGGTGAATTCTTGATAACTTCATAGCATTCTCTTTATAGCTAAGGATTGAATAAATATGTAGATACTCACTTGAAAAATTTGTTAAGGACATGAAATACCTAAAATTATTATATATTATTAAAGGTATATTACATAATTATTAATACATTATTTCATAAATATATCATTAAGGGCACAGAATGCACATGAAAGTTTGTTTTCTGTTGAGATATTTCTAGATAAGGTGGTCTATCACCTGGAATTCATTGGATGTTTCATAGTCTTAGTAATGATTGGAGGTAGGGGAGAAAATAATTTCTAATTGGAAGTAGAATTTTAAAAGTTCAGAAATAGGAATGTAGAATATGTAGGTTGAGAATACAGAATTTGATCTCATTTGCTGAGTGTGGTATTGGGAACATGATAGTGACAGGAAGCAGCATTGAGGGGTAGGTCTATGAGAAAGGAACCCCTTCCCCTTCCCCCCCAACCTTCCCCAGGTTCTGTCTGGAGTGTTAGTGTTAACAAGAAGCTAGTCTTCAACAGTAGCAAGAAAGATTTCAGTCTGTGATCTTCATGGCCCTGACATTTCAGTTGAAAGCAAAAAACTTAATGTGACCCTATGGGCGAGAAGAAGGGCCTGAGATTGAGTAGATGCTGGAAACTTTGCTTCAGGCAACAGAGGGATGCAAGTGTAGTGGTGAGAGGGAAAAATGGCAACAACTAGAACACTAACCCTTCTAATTTTAGTCAAGGAACAGAAGACCAGTCCCTGGTTTTGGTTTAAGTTTTTGAACGGCTGACTTAGAGGAAGGATTTCCTTGGGTTTGTGAAGGAGATGAAGAAGTGAGGTTATTCTCCCACACTGAAGTGCAGTCACCATTGATGGAGAATACAGAACATTAAATTATAGAAAATAGTGGAACAGCATGTAGAAAGTTCTGAGGAAGATAACTGTGGCCAAAAAAAAGAAAAATTATACAAAGTCCTGTTGCTCTTTGTTTAAAAAAAAAACAACACACTACAGGTCTTTCTTAATACACAAGAATTTAAGGAGTAAATACCTCTGGATATATCTCAGGAAAACAAGGAAACAACAACAACAAAAGCTCCAAGACACAGAAACAAAATATTTGTCAGATAAAAAAATAATAAAAACAAAATTGTTGAGGAATAGAAATACTGTAATAAAACGCAAATTACATCAAGTCCAAATAAACACCAAACTAATGCTAAACAATGTTGGAAATGTGGTCATGGACAAGATGTGTATGTTGTAAGCTTTGATAATGTTGTAATGATAATACAGTTAACAGAAATTAACATGTGATGTTTAAGAGACATGGGCTGGAAGTTGAGAATTGACTTCAAGTAAAAGTCATTCTATACTGACCAAAATTGGAAACATTTACAAAACAATTATTCTAATCTCTAATGTCAAAATTTGTTCATAGATTTATATGAAATTTTTAGTAAGAATTTATCTGATATTAAAGAAATATTTATCCAAAGCCTGGCAATAGTTTTAATTTTAATGTTTTTTCCTCACAGAATATATTTATTTGATTTTTATGAGAAAGAATAACATAATAAATATAATCATTCATCATTAGGAATTTATTTATTTATTTATGATCACAGCTAATCTTCATGTTGTACAAAGTTCCCCAAAATTTATTAACTGAAGTAAGTTTCAATTTACTGAAAGTTTGTAATTTTGTATAACATCTCTTCATTCCTCCAACTCCTACCTCCTGGTAACCACCACTCTAGTATCTATTTCTGTGCGTTTCACTTTTTATATACAAATATAAGTGCTATCATACAGTATTTTTCCTTCTCTGACTTATTTCACTTACCATATCGTCACAAATGGAAAGATTTCCTATTTTCTCTTTGCTGAATAATATTTCTTTACATACATATACTACATATTCTTTATCCTTTCATCCACTGACAGAAACTTAGGTTGTTTTCATATCTTGGCTATTGTCAACAATGCTGCAATGAACATGGAAGTGAAGATATCTCTTCCATATTCTGTTTTTATTCCCTTTAGATACATAACCAGAAGTAGGATTACTGGATAGTGTAGTAGTTCTATTTTTAATCTTTTGAGGAGCCTCCATACTTCTTTTTTATAGTCACTGCACCATTTGCATTCCCACCAAGAGTGCACTAGAGTTCCCCTTCCTTCATATCCTCACCAACACTTGTTATAACTTGTCTTTTTTTTTTAAATAGATCTTTATTGGAGTATAATTGCTTCACAATACTGTGTTAGTTTCTGTTGTACAACAAAGTGAATCAGCCATATGCATACATATATCCCCATATCCCCTCCCTCTTGAGCCTCCCTCCCACCCTCCCTATCCCACCCTTCTAGGTCATCGCAAAGCACCAAGCTGATCTCCCTGTGCTATGCTGCTGCTTCCTACTAGCTATTTTACATTTCGTAGTGTATATATGTCGCTGCTACTCTAACTTCACCCCAGCTTCCCCCTCCCCCGCCATGTCCTCAAGTTCATTCTCTATGTCTACATCTTTATTCCTGCCCTGCCACTAGATTCATCAGTACCATTTTTTTTAAATTCCATATATATGCGTTAGCATACGGTATTTGTTTTTCTCTTTCTGACATTTCACTCTGTATGAAAGACTCTAGGCCCATACACCTCACTATAAATAACTCAATATTGTTTCTTTTTATGGCTGAGTAATATTCCATTGTGTATATGTGCCACATCTTCTTTATCCATTCATCTGTCAGTGGGCATTTAGGTTGCTTCCATGTCCTGGCTATTGTAAATAGTGCTGCAATGAACATTGTGGTACATGTCTCTTTTTCTTTTTTTTCTTTAAAGATTTATTTATTGATTGATTGATTGCTATGTCGGGTCTTCGTTTCTGTGCTAGGGCTTTCTCTAGTTGCAGCAAGTGGGGGCCACTCTTCATCGTGGTGCGCGGGCCTGCACGGCCCTCTCACTATTGTGGCTTCTCTTGTTGTGGAGCACAGGCTCCAGAAGCGCAGGCTCAGTAATTGTGGCTCACGGGCCCAGTTGCTCCACGGCATGTGGGATCTTCCCAGACCAGGGCTCGAACCCGTGTCCCCTGCATTAGCAGGCAGATTCTCAACCACTGCACCACCAGGGAAGCCCACATGTCTCTTTTTGAATTATGGTTTTCTCAGGGTATATGCCCAGGAGTGGGATTGCTGGGTCATATAGTAGTTCTATTTTTAGTTTTTTAAGGCACCTCCAGACTGTTCTCCATAATGGTTGTATCAATTTACATTCTCACCAACAGTGCAAGAGGGTTCCCTTTTCACCACACCCTTTCAAGCATTTATTGTTTCTAGATTTTTTGATAATGGCCATTCTGACCAGTGATACCTCGTTGTAGTTTTGATTTGCATTTCTTTAATAATTAGTGATGTTGAGCATCTTTTCATGTGCCTCTTGACCATCTGCATGTCTTATTTGGTGAAATGTCTATTTAGGTCTTCTGTCCATTTTTTAATTGGATTGGTTTTTTTTTTTGATATTGAGCTCCATGAGCTGTTTGTATATTTTGGAGATTAATCCTTTGTCCATTGCTTCGTTTGCAAATATTTTCTCCCATTCTGAGCATTGTATTTATGATCATACACCATGATCAAGTGGGATTTATCCCAGGGATGCAAGGATTCTTCCGTATATGCAAATCAATCAATGTGATACACCATATTAACAAATTAAGGAATAAAAACCATATGATCATCTCCATAGATGCAGAAAAAGCTTTTGTTCAATACCCATTTATGATAAAAACTTTCCAGAAAAAAGGCATAGAGGGAACCTACTCAACATAATAAAGGCCATATATGACAAACCCACAGCAAACATCATTCTCAATGGTGAAAAAATGAAAACATTTCCTCTAAGATCAGGAAAAAGACAAAGATGTCCACTCTCACCACTATTATTCAACATAGCTTTGGAAGTCCTAGCCATGGCAAACAGAGAAGAAAAAGAAATAAAAGGAATACAAACTGGAAAAGGAGAAGTAAAACTGTCACTGTTTGCAGATGACATGATACTATACATAGAGAATCCTAAAGATGCCACCAGAAAACTACTAGAGCTAATCAATGAATTTGGTAAAGTTGCAGGATACAAAATTACTGCACAGGAATCTCTTGCATTCCTATACACTAACAATGAAATATCAGAAAGAGAAATTAAGGAAACAATCCCATTCACCATTGCAACAATAAGAATAAAATACCTAGGAATAAACCTACCTAAGGAGGCAAAAGACTTGTACTCAGAAAACTATAAAACTCTGATGCAAGAAATCAAACATGACATAAACAGATGGAGAAATATACCATGTTCTTGGATTGGAAGAATCAATATTGTGAAAATGACTATACTAACCAAAGCAATCTACAGATTCAATGCAATCCTTATCAAACTAATGGCATTCTTCACAGAATTAGAACAAAAATTTTTACAATTTGTATGGAAACACAAAAGACCCCGAATAGTCAAAGCAATTTTCAGAAAGAAAAATGGAGCTGGAGGAATCAGGCTCCCAGACTTCAAACTATACTACAAGGCTACAGTAATCAAGACAGTATGGTACTGGCACAAAAACAGAAATAAAGATCAATGGTACAGGATAGAAAGCCCAGAGATAGACTCACGCACATATGGTCACCTAATTTATGACAAAGGAGGCAAGAACATACAATGGAGAAAAGACAGTCTCTTCAATAAGTGGTGCTGGGAAAACTGGACAGCTACATGTAAAAGAATGAAATTAGAACACTACCTAACACCATACACAAAAATAAACTTCAAATGGATTAAAGACCTAAATGTAAGACCAGACACTATAAAACTCTTAGAGGAAAATGTAGGAACTCTTTGACATAAACTGCAGCAAGATCTTTTTTGACTCACCTCCTAGAGTAATGAAAATAAAAACAAAAATAAACAAATGAAACTTAAAAGCTTTTGCACAGCAAAGGAAACAATAAACAAGACGAAAAGACAATATACCTAGTCTTTTGATAGTGGCCATTCTAACAGGTGTGAGGTGATACCTTATTAAGGTTTGGATTTACATTTCCTGATGCTTAGTGACATCAAACCCCTTTTCATGTACGTGTTAGCCATTTGTGTGTCTTCTTTGGACAAATATCTATTCAGTAACTCTACTTTAAAGAGTTCTTTATATGTTTTGTATATTAACCTCTTATCAGATATGTACTTTGCAAATATTTTCTTCCATTTTGTAGGTTGCCTTTCATTTTGTGGATCATTTATTTTGCTGTGCAGAAGTTTTTAAGTTTGATGTAGTCCCACTTGTTGATTTTTGCATTTGTTCCTTGTGTTGTTGGTGTCATACTTAAAATATTGTTGGCAAAACCCTTGTCAAGGAATTTTTCCCCTTTATTTTCTTCTGGGAGTTTCATGGTTTCAGGTTATGTTTTAGTATTTAATCCATTTCTAGTCAATGATTCTAAGTGATGGAACATAGCGGTCCAAATTTCATTCTCCTGCATATGATTATCAATTTACCCCAGTATCATTTAATGAAGAGACAACCATTTTCCTATTGATTATTCTTGGCTCTTTTTTCAAATATTATTCAAGTTTGTATATGAAGGTTTGTTTCAGTGCTCTCAATCCTGCCCATTGGTCTATGTGTCTATTTTTATGCTAATACCATACTTTTAAATTTACTATAGCTTTGCAGTATAGTTTGAAGTAGGAAGTGGGATGCCTTCAGCTTCATTCTTCTTTCTCAGGACTTCTTTGGCTATTTGAGATATTTTGTGGCTTCATACAAATTTAGAATTGGTTTTTCTATTTCTGTGCCCCAAAAGGCTTTAGAAGCTGGTCACTCAGTTCACTCTTCCTTTCCTGGTGAGGAACTCTTTCTAGCTGGGAAGTTCTCTGTTGGTGCTGAGCAATGCTGGCCTGGGGATGGGATGATGCAGGCATAAATAAGCTGTCTTCACTGTTCTTCTGTGATTATTCTCAGAGTTTTTTGTTCCACATTGTTGCTAAAATTTCTTAAGTGAACTTTAGAGCTCTCCCAGAGATGTTTTTGTTCATGGATAGTGTCTAATTGTTGATCTTTGTCAGGGGACAGGGAGGCTGGGGTCTTCTATGTCTCCATTTGGAGCTCTCAATTTTACTTCATTGAATTTCTCTTGAAATATTTTTAATTAAAAAGTAGCACAATCCCATTTTTATAAGATTATTTTTCTTTTCTATTTATAAATTAGCACAAGGAAATAGCTGAGGTAATATTTCTACTGGTAATTGGTTATAGCTACATGAGGAGAGTTAAGTGGGTTTTCATTTTTATTTCCTTATGTTTTTGTCATATTGCCTAAATTCTTTATAATGGTAATATCTGCAATTTTTAAGAAATAAACAATAAATACTATTAATAAAAATAATAATATTTAGTAATAGCTTAGTTTATTTAAATAAATTTAGTATTTCTTTGAGGTTGTAATTTGTTGCCCAGTAATCTATTGCCCAGGTGAATCTAAATGCATTCATAAAATTTGAAAGGTATAAGACAATCATATTTAATGTTAGCCAGGCCCTGGTGATTATGTAAAAGTAATCAGTTTAGTAGAATAAAACAATTTACTCCTTTTAAAATACTGATGCTTCTCAGAAAAGAATATATTCTATACTCACGAAGGGTTGTTAATAACTGTGTTCAAAGTGTTAAGCAGATCGGAACTTGTCATTCTTTGCAAGTCTACTTCAACAGCTGCCCCTTTGGCTTTTATACGAGCAATATTATCATGCTGATCACCAAACAGGGGAATTCCCACCATAGGGACCCCATGGTAAATAGCTTCATAGATCCCATTGGTTCCACAGTGAGTAATAAAAGCTCTGGTTTTGGGATGACCTAAAAAGAAAAAATATATATCATTATTCTATGTTGTAAGAGTTTCAGAAACAGAAAATCATGACACTTGTATAAATAATTAATTCAATTATGGAGCATCTTCTATATAATTCTGTGCCATGAGGCCATATGTAAATTCCTATAAACGCTAAAGAAAGCAGAAATTGATTATTCCATGCTAAGCAGCAACTAGTGATTCCAGCAATTAAGTGATCCCATAAACCTCTGAAAGGTTTGCACAGAGTTAAATGATGAAGAATACTTGCCTTTGGACAAGTTTTTGGGGTGAGAATACTTTAGTAAACAGGACTGAGGGATTTAAGAAAAAAATGCTTCTGTGGATGGGAAAGGGGGGTAATATGCGCAGGGTTTCAATGTGAGAATGGCTAGAAAGATAGATGAGGGCAAGGTCATGAGGTTTCTGTTTAGGAAAATGGGAATTTGCCCTTTATTTTGAGTAATGTGGAACCATTTATAACATTATAGTTGGTGAAATGGTTTATCAGATTGTTTTCAAATAGTTATAGTGAGTAAAAGAGAAGAGAGGTGGGTGGGAGAAACTGGATACAGAAAGTCAGGAGGATGCTGCAATATTGTATACGATAGTTAATGAGAGCCTGATCTAAAGGTACTTTCCTTGACTCTGATTCTGAGGAGGGAGAGATTGTATCATAAATGGGAGAATTATAAATTCCATATTTATGTTAGAACTTAACAAAGATTCTATCCTTGACCAAAGTCTAGTCAAACTCCTCTGAACTCTCTTCTCAACTAGGCCCTGATTTGGGGGTTTATTTGTTTATCTCTGCATGGCTCAATTTTAGCAAGCATCCTGCTAAGTCAGTTTAGCTAGACTCTTCCAGCCTGATATCTGATCACCCTATGTAACTGTTGCCTCATACTTCACCATCCCCCAAGTGATGTCTGCCTTCAGCAAGAATCTGATTAAGTCAGTTTTGCCAGGGTCCCCCCTTGCCCCTGAGGTTTCCTTAGTAATCTTCCATCCAGTGACACCCCCCACTCTGAACTTTGCCTACAAATTTCCCACTTTTCCTTTTTGCACTCAGAGTTGAGCCCAATCTCTCTGACTTACTGTAGAAGTCCATTGCAGTAGTAACTATACTTATCATGATGGTTTTGAATAATGTGTGCTTTACAGTCTTTAACAAGTGCCATTTATAATTTTTTCTTTAACAAGCTCCACAAGAAATGTGAAGACATCAAGGGTTTTTGTTGTTGTTGTTTATTCCTTATTTTGAATAGAAATTTGTTGGATATATTTGTTATTGAGTAATCATTCAGATTATCCCTCATTCACTTCCATTTAATTTTGCTTCTCTTTGGTCTTACCAAGAAGATCATTCTGTGGAATCCACTCATATAGTCGGGTATTGGCTCCTAAAGTTTCTGGTTTCTTTCCTGTGTATCTCCATAGGACCTGTTAAGATAAATGCCTTTACTCTAGAAAATTTTTAGAATCACATCCTATCAGAAGGAAGCAACTGACTTAGAATTAACCTGGTTTGGTGCCTCCAGGTAATACACAAGCAAACTGAGGCCTGAAGTGATTAAGTAACGAATGTTTTTAAACCATTGACGCTATAACCATGTTTACAAATGCTTGCAATAATTCTAATCGATAGGCTATCATCAGGTTAATTCTCACTTAGGAGATGAAGAAAAAAGATAACCTGTACCTGAAACAATTACATAGTGATGTTACTAAGCCATTCAGGTAAAGGGGATTTTTGAAACAGTTTTCAGAGGCAAAGGGGAGAGATGTTATTTACCTCACTAAGAAACTGTTAGTGCTTTGACCTTTGTTTTATATATATATGTATGTGTGTGTGTGTATATATATATATATATACACATATATATACACAGACACAGTAATATAGAATCAAGCATTGCCTTTTTTAATTATAGTAAAATATACATAATGATATTTATCATTTTAAAGTATTGTAAGTATAGAATTTGGTGGCATTAAATACATCTATAATGTTTGTAATCATAAGCACTATCTATACCCCAGATATTTTCATCTTCCCTAACATAGACTCTGTACCATTAAGCAATAACTCCCTATTTCCTCCACTCTCTAGCCTCTGGTAAAGTACATTCTACTTCCTGTCTCTTTGAATTTGACTACTCTAGACATCTGATATAAGTGGAATCATACAATATTTGCCCTTTTCCCACTTAGCATTATTTCACTTAGCATTGTCTTCAAGGTTCATGCATGTTGTACCATGCCAGAATTTCCTTTCCTTTTAAGGCTGAATAATATTCTGTTTTGTGTGTATATCACATTTTCTTTATTCACTCATTTACTATTGTGAATAATGTTGCTGTGAACATTGGTGTGCAAGTATTTGTTTGAGCCCCTGATTTCAATTCTTTTGGCTATATAGCCAGGATTAGAATGATTGGGTTATATGATAGCTCCGTGTTTAATTTTCTGAGGAACCACAAAAATGTTTTCCAGAGAAGATGCGTGATTTTGCTCTCCTACTAGCAATGCAGGAGGTCTCATTTCTCCATTAACACTTGTATTTTCTTTTTTTTTTTTAAATAATAGCTGTCCTATGTGAAGTGGTATCTCTTTGTTCTTTGATTTGCATTTCCCTAATGATTAACGATGTTGAGCATCTTTTCATATACTTTTTGACCACTTGTATATCTTCTTTGGAGAAATGTCTATTCAAGTACTTTCCCCTTTTTCAATTGGGTTTTTGTTGCTGTTGTTGAGTTGCAGGAGTTCTTTACGTATGGTGCATGTTAATTCCTTGTCAGCGATATGATTTGCAAAGATTTTCTCCCAATCTGTACATTGTATTTTACTTTCTTGATAGTATGTTTTGATGCACAAAAGTTCTGCATTTGATGTAGTCCAATTTGATGTAGTCCAATTTATTTATTTATTTTTAAATTTTTTTTGCTTGTGCTTTGGTGTTATATCTATGAAATTCTGACATAATCCAATGTGATAGTTTTCCCTGAGAATTTTCTTGGGAAAGTGTTACAGTTTTACTTCTAAAGTTTGTCTCTGATCCATTTTCAGTTAATTTTTGCATATGGTGTAGGGTAAGGCTCCAACTTCAATCTTTTGCATGTGGATATCAAGATTTTATCAGCATTATTTGTTGAGAAGAGACTGTCCTTTCCCCTATTGAACGGTCTTGCACTCTTGTTGAAAATCAATTGACTATATATGTGAGGATTAATTTCTGCATTTTCTTCTGTTCCATTGGGTTATATGCCTGTCCTTCTTCCAGTACAACAGTGTTAATTTACTGTAGGTATTATAGCATATTTCTAATTTCAATGTTTGAAAATGTGACTCCTTTAACTTTGTTGTTTTTCAAGATTTTTTTGTCTTATTGTAGTTCTTATAGTTCCATATGAGGTTGAGGATTGGATTATTCATTTCTATAAAAAAGGCTGTTAGAGTTTTGATAGGCATTGCATTAATCTGTAGATTGCTTTGGATAGTGTTGACTTCTTAACCATGTTAAACGTTCCTATCTATGAACATGAGATGACTTTCCAAGTATTTAGGTATTCTTTAATTTCTTGCAGCAATAATGTTTTGTGGTTTTCAGCAGCAAATATTTTACTTCCTTGATTAGGTTCATTCTTAAGTATTTGTTTTGTTGTTCTTGTAAATGGAATTTAAAACATTTCATGTTCAGAGTGTTCATTGACGTTTAGATAAACAAAACTGATTTTTGTGTGTTAATCTTGTATTCTGCACTTTTGTTAAGTTTGGTAATTAGTTCTAGTAGCTTTTTGTGAATTCTTGAGATTTTCTATGCATAGGATCATGTCATCTGCAAATACACATTGTTTTACCTCTCTCCAATTTGGATGCCTTTCATTTCTTTTTCCGGTATAATCCCCATGTTAAAACTTCTAGTATAAGGTTATATAACAGCAGTGAAACGATACATCCTTGTATTGTTCCTTATCTTAGTTTCCACCATTGAGTATGATATTAGCTGTGGGTTTTTCAGAAATACCCTGTATTATATTGAGGGCTTTTTCCTCTGTTCCTAGTTTCTTGAGAGTTTTTATTAGGAGAGAATGTTGGATTTTCTCAACTTCTTTTTCTGTGTAAGTTGAAATGATCATTTGATAGTGGTTTTTTTTTTCCCCCTTCATTATAATCATGTATTACATTGATTGATTTACTTTCGGTAAATCAATCAATGTAATATTTATTTACTTTGCATAAATAGCATAAATACTATTTTACTATGGTGAATACTCTTTTCAACATTCTAGTGGATCTGATCTGCAAATATTTTCTTGAGTATTTTAATATCTATATTTAGAAATGATCATGGTCCGTAATTTTATTCTTGTGTGATGTCTTTATCTGGCTTTTGTATCAGGGAACATCTGGCCTCATAGAATAATTTATTGTTTCCTTCTTTCCACATTTTTGGAATATTTGAAAAGGATTACCTTAATTATTCAATTCCTTAAACATTTGGTAGAATTTACCATTGATGTTATATGACCCTGATTTTTCCTTTTTGGCAGGTCTTTGATTACTAATTCAGTCTCTTAATTTGATATAGGTCTGTTGAAGTAATCTCTTTCTTTTATAGTCAGTGTAAGTAAATAGAGTTTTTCAGGGCATTTATCCACTTCTTCTAGATTGTCTAATTTTTGTTGTGCAACTTTTCATAATATCCTCTTTTATCTTCCAGTTGTATGAGATATAATTGACATACAGCACTGTGTAAGTTTAATGTGTACAGCATTATGATTCTACTCACATACATTATGAAATGATTCTCACAGTAGGTACAACATTAAAGAAATTAAAAAAAATTTTTCTTGACATGAAAACTCTTAGGATTTACTCTCTTAACAATTTTCACATATAAAGGACAGCAGTGTTACCTAAATTTATGATGTATATTGCATTCCTAGTACTCATTTATCTTATAACTGGAAGTTTGAACCTTTTAACCACCTTCTTCCAATCGTCCCTTCCCCAATCCCCTGACTCTGGTAACCACAAATCTGATCTGTTTTTCTCTGAGTTTGTTTGTTTCTTTTTTGTTTTTGAAGTACAACTGACCTACAACACTATGATAGTATCTGTTACACAACATAGTGATTTGGTATTTCTATATGTTTCAAAATGATTATCACGATAAGTCTAGTTACAACATGTGAAGATATTACATAGCTATTGTCCATATTCCTCACACTGTACTTAGCAAAATACATATATATGTAAAATACATGATTAAGTTGCTGATCTTTTAAGATCAAATGCATTTTAAACAACCTTGCCTTTTTACTTCCCTCACCACACTTACTGTTTTTTTTTGTTTTGTTTTTTTTTTATTTTTGGCTGCGTTGGGTCTTCATTGCTGCGCGGGCTTTCTCTAGTTGTGGCGAGCGGGGGCTACTCTTCGTTGCGGTGCGTGGGCTACTCATCGCGGTGGCTTCTGTTGTTGCAGAGCACAGGCTCTAGGGCGCACAGGCTTCAGTAGTTGTGGCACGCAGGCTTAGCAGTTGTGGCTCGTGGACTCTAGAGCACAGTCTCAGTAGTTGTGGAGCACGGGCTTAGTTGCTCCATGGCATGTGGGATCTTCCCGGACCAGGTCTTGAACCCATGTCCCCTGCATTGGTAGGCGGATTCTTAACCACTGCGCCACCAGGGAAGCCCCACACTTACTGTTTTTGACATCATATTTTAAATCTTTTTGTTTTGTGTATCCCTGAACTAGTTATTGTGAGTATACATGATTGTATAATTTTGTCTTTTAGCCTTCCTTCTAGCTTAATACATGGCTGATTTACTGACTTTGCCGCATATTTGCCTTTACCAATGAGATTTTTCCTTTGTAATTTTTATGTTTCTAGTTTTGGGCTTTTCTTTCTCACTTAGAGAAGTCCCCTTAACATTTCTTGTAAACCTAGTTTGGTGGTGCTGAACTCTCTTAGCTTTTGGTTGCTTGTAAATCTTTTGATCTCTCCATCAAATCTGAATGAGAGCCTTACTGGGTAGAGTATTCTTGGTTGTAAGTTCTCCCCTTTCATTATTTAAAATATATCCTGCCACTCCCTTCGGGCCTGCAGTGTTTCTGCTGACTAGTCAGCTTTTAGCCTTATAGGAGTTTCCTTGTACTTAACTTGTTCCTTTTTTCTTGGGCTTTTAAAATTCTCTCTTTATGTTTTATTTTTGCTGTTTCATTACAAGGTGTCTTGGTGTGGTCTTCTTTGGGTTCATCCTATTTGGGACTGTCTCTGCTTCCTACAATTGGAAGACCATTTCCTTTCCCAAGTTAGGGAAGTTTTCAGCTATTATGACTTCAAATATGTTCTCTGCCCTTTTCTCTCTCTCTTCTCCTTCTGGAACCCCTATAATGTTAATGTTAGTATGCTTGATGTTGTCACAGAGGTCTCTTAAACTGTCCTCATTACTTTTTTTTTTTTTAAGAGTTCACATATTCACAGGTTTAATGTTTTAATATAACTCCCTCACCAATTCTCTTTGTATCAAAATTTCAACTAGGGGTCTACAAGTTATGGGTGTCTATTTTTCCAGTTCACAGTAATGCTAAAGATTTCTTTCTTTTTTTTTTTAATCTTTATTGGAGTATAATTGCTTTACAATGGTGTGTTAGTTCCTGCTTTATAACAAAGTGAATTTGCTATACAAATACATATATCCCCATATCTCCTCCCTCTTGCGTCTCCCTCCCATCCTCCCTATCCCACCCCCCTAGGTGGTCACAAAGCACGAGCTGATCTCCCTGTGCTATGTGGCTGCTTCCCACTAGCTAACTATTTTACATTTGGTAGTATATATATGTCCATGCCACTCTTTCACTTTGTCCCAGCTTACCATTCTTCCTCCCCATGTCCTCAAGTCCATTCTCTACGTCTGCATCTTTATTCCTGTCCTGCCCTTAGGTTCTTCAAAACCATTTTTTTTTTTTTTTAGATTCCATATATACGTTAGCATATGGTATTTGTTTTTCTCTTTCTGTCTTACTTCACTCTATATGACAGACTCTAGGTCCATCCAACTCACTACAAATAACTCAATTTCAATTTTGTCTTTCAGCACTTTGAATTTATCAATCCACTGCCTTTTGGCCTCCAGTGTTTCTGATGAGAAACTGGCTAATCACTTTATTGAAGATATCTTTTAGGTGATGAATTCTTTCTCTTGTTTCTTTCAATAGTCACTCATTATCTTTGGTTTTCAACAACTTGAATATAATGTGTCTTGGTGTAGGTGTCTTTGAGTTTATCCAACTTGAAGTTCACTAAGCTTCTTGGATTTGTAAATTTATGTATTTTATTAAATTGGGACTATGTTAAGCCATTATTTCTTTAAATATTCTTTCTGCCCATTCTGCCCATTTCTCTCTTTCTGAGACTCCCACAATGTGTATGCTTATTCACACGATGGTGTCCCACAAGTCCCTTAGGCTTTGTTCATTTTTCTTCATTTGTTTTTCTTCCTCGAACTCGATAATTTCAAATATTCTTTCTTCAAGTTTGCTGATGCTTTTGCCTGCTCATGTCTGATTTTGAACCCGAGGTGAACTTTTCATTACAGTTATTGTAATTTTTACCTCTGGAATTTCTTTTTGATTCTTTTTAAAAATAATTTCTTTCTCATTATAAATATTTCCTTTTGTTCCTCCATCATTTTCTTCTCTTTCTCATTGTCTTCCTTTAGTTCTTTGTACATCTTTAAAAATGTGCTTTTAAAGGCTTTTTCTAGTAATTCCAAAATCCAGGCTCCCTCAAGAATGGTTTCTCTCAGTTTATTTTGTTCCTTTGATTGGGCCATACTTTCATCTATCTTTGTATGCCTTGTGATATTTTTCGAGTATTGTACATTTGCTTTTTATAATGTTCTATCTTCAGAAATCAGATTTGCCCCTTTGTTAGAGTTTGATTTTGTTGTTGCTGTTGTTGAAGTGTTTCTCTTTGCTAGAAATCAGGCTGAGGTTAAAGCTTTAGGTCTTCTCAGGTAGTTTATGACCCAGTGTTTTTCCCTGGACATGCACATAGTTTTCTAAATTCCACTGTTTGTGAGGTTGTTTTTTTAATGGTCTAATTCTTTAACGCCTGGCTCCCAAATGGAGAAAAAAGGAAAAAGAAAAAAAAAAAAGCTTATCCTTTAAAACCCCTGGAAGTTGCTTCTTCTAATGAATGTTGAAACAACTGTGCCCAGTTTCTGTGCATATACCTCAATGATCATGGGCAGTAATCAGCAATTAGAATGCAGAACCACAGTATTTGGAGGATAAGGTCTTTATTGTCTACTGGTTCCACCAAATTACACCAGGAATGCAGGCATGTTGGCTGCCATGGGACAGAGTGATGAAGACTTTGAAGCTGCTGATATTCTAAAGGGATGGCATTGACTAAAATTAACCACAGTTCCCACTCAGTTTTTCCACTGTGAGTTGCAAGTGCTCAGTTAGAGTCCAGAGTTCCAATGTAGTTACTTCAGACAGTTTTTGCTAGTACAATTTTGTTTAGGTAGAGAGACAGGTCTTGGTGCTTCCTAGTCTACCCTGGTTTCACCCCTAAACATTGTATTTTAATGCAATTGAAAGTTTAATATTTTTATGAAGATGGAATTTAGATTAAATATTTAAATGGGTGCGCTTCCACAAAACAATTATTGAAAGTAATTTGGTTATGAATACAATAATTATTGTGAGCATTTGTAACTTAAAGTTACATGCAGTTTTCTATTTTAACTAAATGTAGGGGAAAAAAGTGTTCATGGTAGTTTAAAAACAATGCCACTCAGTTATAACCTAGAATGGTATAAATAAAAAATTATAATTTGGGGGAACTTCAAGGAGTGAACTGCATAAATCTTGTACTGTATTATTAAAGATTTTAACTGCTTAAAATGAAGAGTATCTATTTAGGAGTATTCCAGGAATATAAGTTGTCAATTCCAGGCTCAACCATGGCCTGGTACAAATCCACTAATTATAAGGAAATATAGTCCCAAGGCATCCAGTGAATTAAGGCTGTATTTTTGAATATCTATTCCTTTATTCTCCATCAAAGTAGTTGTAACTTGTGTATATGCCTCAGATTGAAAAATGAACAAACAAACCAAAAAAACCCCAATAAACACCAAAAAACAATGTTAGATTACATGGAAGTCTTAAAACCTAGACACAAAGTTGACTGATTGTTTGACAGTAGTGAATGATCAAGTTTTAGGTCATTATTTAAAGAAAATTCTGCAATATGTTTTCCTGTTAGTAATGCCAGGTTTAAAGCAAGATAAGAATAAAATATCCTGTTTTACCATTTAATATTTTTTCTTTACAGTTCAGTTAAATTGACACTAACAATACCAATAACTTTTCCTACTTTTTTAAGCACACTTTTAAGGATATCTTCATGGAATTTAAAGTAGCTGTCCCTGAAAAAATAAGATTATCTGACCTTCTGCGGAATCTGGGCAAGGGCTGATGCAATCACATTAGACTTTTCTTCTGTGAGGTTTTTGATCATTGACCCCAGAGTAAACACCACAACTCCATCTTTTCCAGAGCTTTGAACAAACTCTTCTAACTCCTGTGAGGGAAATAGTCTTTGTTATTTGAAAGTTGATAGTTACAAGAATAAGTCACACACTTTTCTCAATATGTCTGAATTCTTATAACACTTCTGTTTTTTCATATGTTAACCATTTCAGTATACAAAATATGACCTGAAATCACTGGTTATTAAGCAAATTAAAAATGATTTAAATTGGAGGTTCCCTTCAGCATGATAGAGGGGAGTGTGTGTGTGTGTTTACAAATTATTGACTACACGTTATCTTCTCCCAATTACAGAGCTCTTTACATGTATGATTTAACTTAGATATATGGGAATCTTAAGAGATATGTATACATTTACAGATGAGAAATCTATCTCAGTAAGGTTAAGTAATTTGTCCAAGTCTACGCAGCAGTAGCTGGCAGAGCCAAATTTCTAGTTTAAGTTAAATAGTTCTGGTGCTTCACTTTATATTTAACTTTGGATGCTAATAAGATTATCATTCATTTTTCTGCTGAATCACAGTATAATGACATACTTTTGGTATATTTACTTTTTTCTGTTTTCTAAATTTCAATTTTCTTTTATTTTGGTTATATTTTCTCTTCGTATAAGCTTCCACAAACACATTTAGAAATGAGGTAGCCATATAAATTCCTGACCAGATAAGACATGCAGAAAGAAGTATAATGAATACTCTGAGGTTAACAGTAATATAATAGAAATATATGGCTTTCCATTAAAAATTAAAATATCATATCTAATTATGATGAAGTAAAAAGAAATCTTTTCATCCTGTGTTGAACTAGTAACAAAACGAATTCAACCAAATAAGAGAAGATAAAAATGTGTAAGACTTAAAGTGGAAAGACAAGGAAGAAATTTATATTAAGGAATTAACTCACATGATTATGGAGTTTGGAAAGTTTAATCTGCAGAATAGGTCATCATGCTGGAGACTCAGAGAAGAGCCATTGCCCTAGTTCAAGTCTGAAGGCTGTCTACTAGCAGAATTCTTTTTTTCCTTGGGAGAGTTCAGTCTTTTGTTCTATTCAGGTCTTCAACTAATTGGATGAGCCTCACCCACATAATGGAGAGCAATTTGTTTACTCAAGGTCCACATATTTAAATGTTAATGTCATCCAAAAATACCCCCACAGAAACTTCCAGAGTGATGTTTGGTTAAATACCTGGGTACCTGGCCCAGGTAAATTGATGCATAAAATTAACTGTTACACTGTATTTATAGATGGATTGACATAATATGTAAAGCTATCAATCACTTTTAATTTATTTTCAATTATATCATCATATTCTTCAGATACTAGGAAATATTTTAAAGATTATATAAAAATACATTTTCATAAATAATGAATGAATTTTGAAAAAGAAAAAGGAGTACTGGAGACTATTTCAATCCGATAATAATACACAATACAAAATAAAATCTACTGACCTGCTAACAAAGTGAACAATAGAATAAAGTAGTGAGGCCGGAAAGAGAGCCATGAGTATGTGAAAGCCTCCTGTATGATAAGATGATATCACAATTCACTGGGATAATCAGTGAGAAAATATCACACTGAGTGGATGGTTTATTAAGTGGTGGTACAATAATATGTTCATTATTCAGACAAAAAAGGGAGGTGAATATTTACCTCCTACTATGTATTATTTTTAAAAATCTGAATGGATTAAATGTATCATGTTAAAATATAATATTATACATTTAAAAATAAAATATAAGAGAATGTCTTTTTAACCTTAGTAAAGAGAAAAATATTTTAAATGAGATTCTTAAAAGTACAAATCATAATGTATAAAAATATGGATTTGATTACATCAAATTTGGTACTTTATGTTTAAAAAAGGTAATTAGAGAAAATATTAACAAATGTATGGAGTCATAGGAGAAGATATTTGCAATGGCTAGATCAAGGATTAATAACTAGATATTCTAAATTACAGAAAGAATTGATATTACTTGAAAAAAAAATTATCCAAAAAATATACTAAATATATGAGTTTCACAAAGGGAAAATAAGAATAACTGATAAGTTTCTGAAACAATGCTCAACTTTGCTATAAATGGAGATTACAAATAAAATTCATCAGTGTGATATCACTTTACCTCTATGAAACTGACCCATATTAGAAAATAGAATAATAATCAAGGTTTAGATAAGATGTGGAAGATGTAACCCCCTAAGCATTCCTGATGAAACAATACATTTTTATAGATATTCAGTGAAGTTAAATGCAGAAAAAAATTAAGTATGCCTATGACCCATGACACTATCATCCCACTATTGGATATAATTCTCAAATACATGCATAGGTTTGCAATTTTTCCTCCCAATATTCTTTGTTGTATGATAGATATGTGGACACAAATTGTCCTTTGTGGGGAATAAATACATATACCAAAATTCTCTGCTATAGTCAGAATGAATGAAATGGATTTACAAATAGAAACTTGGATACATATGAAAAAAATTATATAGACTAATAAGAATGAGAAAGTGTGAATTATAACATAACATCATTTATATAATTAAAAAACTCAAATCATTTCTACATATAGTTTGAGGATCCACAGTTATCTGTTTAAATTGAAATAAGATGATAAATATTAAATGCATTTGATTGGGTGCCCACTGGTTGTGGGGTAATGGAAGAGAAGAAGATAAAGAAAAAATGTAAGAAAAATCAACCAAAAGAGATGTTTGTCATGGGCTGATTATGGAGTGGAATGAACTGAGAGTATGATTAATACATTCTGTCGCCCCGAGATGCACGAAAAACAAAGAAAAACAAATTCTGTAATTCCACAAACATATTGTGGCATTCAAAATCAAACTGACATTTTTATCATGTTGTAGTGCAAGGGAAATTTTTCACTCCTCTCCCCAACATTTTCCTATGTCTTCCTTACAAGGAAAAGATGAAAGTCTGAGTCTTACTGCAGATCCTTAGTTGGGTCACATTCACTAGAGGATTGTTGTGCTGAGAGTTATAAGAACACACATACATGATTAACTGTGATTCTCCCTCTAGTTCTTCAATAGATGGGGTAAATTTTAAAAAGAAAAGACCCTGTTCCAAAGATACTGGCACGAAAACAGAAATATAGATCAATGGAACAGGATATAAAGCCCAGAGATAAACCCATGCACCTATCGTCAACTAATCTATGACATAGGAGGCAAGAATATTACAATAGAGAAAAGACAGCCTCTTCAATAAGTGATGCTGGGAAAACTGGACAGCTACATGTAAAAGAATGAAATTAGAACACTCCCTAACACCATACACAAAAATAAACTCAAAATGGATTAAAGACCTAAATGTAAGACTGGACAATATAAAACTCTTAGAGGAAAACATAGGAAGAACACTCTTTGACATAAATCACAGCAAGATCTTTTTGACCCACCTTCTAGAGTAATGGAAATAAAAACAAAAATAAACAAATGGGACCTAATAAAACTTAAAAGCTTTTGCACAGCAAGGGAAACCATAAACAAGACAAAAAGACAACCCTCAGAATGGAAGAAAATATTTGCAAATGAATCAACAAAGGATTAATCTCCAAAATATACAAACAGCTCATGCAGCTCAGTATCAAAAAAACAACAACCCAATCCAAAAATGGGCAGAAGACCTAAATAGACATTTCTCCAAAGAAGACATACAGATGGCCAAAAAACACATGAAAAGATGCTCAACATCACTAATTATTAGAGAAATGCAAATCAAAACTTCAATGACGTATCACCTCAGACCAGTCAGAATGGCCATCATCAAAAACTCTACAAACAATGAATGCTGCAGAGGGTGTGGAGAAAAGGGAACCCTCTTGCACTGTTGGTGAGAATGTAAATTGATACAACCACTATGGAGAACAGTATGGAGGTTCCTTAAAAAGCTAAAAATAGAATTACCATATGATCCAGCAATCCCACTACTGGGCATAAACCCAGAGAAAACCAAAATTCAAAAAGACACATGCACCCCAATGTTCATTGCAGCACTATTTACAATAGCCAGGTCATGGAAGCAACCTAAATGCCCATCGACAGATGAATGGACAAAGAAGATGTGATACATATAAACAATGGAATATTACTCAGCCGTAAAAAGGAACGAAACTGGGTCATTTGTAGAAATGTGGATGGACCTAGAGACTGTCATACAGAGTGAAGTTAAGTCAGAAAGAGAAAAACAAATATCATATATTAACACATATATGTGGAATCTAGAAAAATGGTACAGTTGAACCTGCTTGCAAGGCAGAAATAGAACGCAGATGTAGAGAACAAATGTATGGACACCAAGGGAGGAAAGGGGGGGTGGGATGAATTGGGAAATTGGGATTGACATATATACACTAATATGTAAAAAATAAATAACTAGTGAGAACTTGCTGTATAGCACAGGGAACTCTACTTCACTGTACAGTAGAAACTAACACAACATTGTAAAGCAAGTATACCCTAGTAAAAAAAAAAATAATAAAATAAAATATTTTTTAAAAGTTCAATTTTTTAAAAAAGTATCCTTGTCTTTATGTCTTTATTCTATATTGTCATCTATTGCTCTAATGTCAACGGTCAGGTTTTCAGGAATAACCCCTCTTCACAGAAGGCTTAGGCATCTAGTTTATAGTATTTTGATCCACCCCAAGTTCTGTTTTTCACTCTGGGTGATGTAATGCTCACAAAAAGCAGCCAGTAAAAAGTCATGAGTTCTTATTCCTTGACTACTAATGTGAGACTACTGCTTATGGAAAAGGCAAATCTATGGAGAAAGTTAAAAAATTGGTGATTTCCAGAGATTTAGGGACAGGGAAGGATGAAGAAGTGGAGTACAGGGAATTTTTAGGACAGTGGAGAGTCTGTATGAGAGTATAAGGGTAGATACATGTCATTATATATTTATCAAAATATAGAATGTACAACACAAAGAGTTAACATTTTTGTATGCAATGGACATTGGTTGAGATTAATGTGAATGTCGGTTTATAAAATGTAACAGATGTGCTGCAGGAGTGTGGGATATTGATGGTTGGGGAAGCTGTGCATGGGAGGGGGAAAGAGATAGGTGGAACTCTCTGTACTTTGTGCTCAATTTTGCTGTGAATGTGTCTCTAAAAATAGTCTATTAATTAAAAAAAACACAAATACTACATAAATCTGTTCCCTGAGATTAAACCAATGTATTTGATAGATGCTTGCTAGACACTGCATTGTACCGCATTCAGCATATGCAAATATGAACAAATCATCTTCCCTCACAACTGCTCCCCTTTCCCTCTTCTCCTCGTAAATGATAATATTCTCTACTAAATTGCCTGTACAAAAAATAAATAAAGAAATGTAAAGAAATGACATGTACAAAGAAACAAAAAGCCAAGGATTAATTCTGGAACTCTCTCCCTTAATCTCCAGCCTATCAGAAAATCCTATTGACTTTCTTTGTAAATACTTCCTAAACCTCTCCATTTCTACTCAAAATTGCTATCATATTGTAGTTTGGATCTCTATAACGGCTTGCAGGAACTATTGCACCTCTATCTCAGCTCATTTCCCTCCTTTAAATCTTGTTACATTCCAAACAATTCAATAGATAATATTTATGAAAGGGTAAGTTGTATCACGTTACTGCTTAAAAATTATACATTGATCATTCATTGACCTTAAATTTGAAGTAAAGAATACTTAGTATTGCCCATTTGTTTATTTATAACCTATCCTGCGATCACCTCTCCAGGCTCATTTCTCTCCTCTATTCAAACCAAACAGGTCACCATTACTGAACTTATGCCAGGATTTTGGGTGGGCCATCCATCTCTATTTGATCTTTTCTCAAACTACTATAATTTCCCTACTATGTCCATTTTTTAGACTAGGTTATGCAAAATAACTTTCAGCTCCAAAATCTCAGTGGCCTAAAACAACACCTTATTGTTACCAAGTCCAAGCTCGCTTTGCTCGCTGCAGGACCGGCCAATGAACTGAAGACCAGGTGTTGAGGCAAGGAATACGACTTTATTCAGAAAGCCGGCAAACTGAGAAGAGGGCAGACTAAAGTCTCAAAATAACCATCTTATCGGGGTTTGGATGCCAGTTTCTTTTATAGCACAGAGAGTAGGGGGGAGATGAGGAAGTAAAGTAAAAAGGCCATAAGTTTTGCAAATATCACCTAGAACGGCCAGCCTCGGGGAGGGGATGTGTTAATTTCTTCTTTCTTGTAGCCATCCACAGGTGGACAGGGTCTGGATGTTTGCCAGAACAAAGGCACTTTGGTTGAACATTCAGGCAGAGGGGTAGGGTTCCCCAAGGCAGGCCATTATGTACAGACAGTATCATTTTAGTGAACAAAAGCAGCGGAAAGCAAAGGTTAAAGTAAAAGAAACAGATCCAACATGTAGTCAAGATCTGGCTCTTCCCTGTTAACATTATTTCTTTCCCATGTCATATGTCCATCTATTGAGCTGCAACTGTTATATATATTCTTTAACCAGGACTCAGATTGGCAGAGTATCTACTCTGGAACACAGCCCCCAAAGACATCACAAAGGAAAAGAGAACTCTGGAGTAAGTGCACCTGACAATTAAGTGTTGGACCTGGAAGTGATACCTGTCACTTCAGTTCATGCTCATTGCCCTGAGAGTATTGGACGATTCCACTAAACTCAGGGGCTAGGGACATTATTGTTGTCAAATGTCTGGCATATTTGATACGCATCACTAATGATTACCACAATAATGCAGTAAATACTTAATGGTAATGTAATAGTCTAAGGTGGATAATTCCCATTAATTCCTGTGTCCAGGTTTTCAGTTTGAGGATCAAATACTAAAAAAATAATAAACTAGAAATGATTCCAGGAGGTAAATACTCAGAGAAGCAGAAAGGAGCACCTTAATTACCTTAGGCAGGGGCTTTGCAGGCTTGCAGTGCAGTCCTCCAACGAATTCAACGTTAGGGAAGTAAGGGAATGGAAATTCAAAATCCCAGTAAGTTCGAATCAACCACATTTCAGCTTTCCCCATAATCTCACATAATGTGGTACGTTTTCCTGAACAAAAATAGAAGACGATAGAGGGAAAACAATCTGATATGTTAAGTGAGACATGTTTTACCATAGAATTTTCTACGAAAAATCTTTAAAGAAGCAATATTAGTTCTATGCAACCCATGAGAAATCAATAGGCCTTTGCCCCCCAAGAGTACACAATACTGAGATTATGAATAACCAAACACAGATTTAAGTATGGAACAAGGCAAAAGCCTGCTGCTTTCTCTCTGCCAACAGACTCTTTCTGCTTGAGCTAAGCCTGAGCCCCACTCCAAGCTCAGAATCAACACGTGCTCCGAGCAATGAACAAGAAACTCAGCCAGTGATCCCAGCCTACTATGGTAGAGTCTCCTCGTCTTCTGGAATTCCAATTTATCTCATCCTCATTGCTCCAAAAGCCTCTGATATCTTTTAAAAACAGCTTTTGAAATTTATCCATCTTTTCTTCTGGTGTTTGGGACTGTGCTTCCATAACTAATTATATCCTATCAGGAATGGAAATCTTTTCATAAAAATTTAAAAGTGATTATTCCTTTGCTGTACATAATTATAGCTCCTGTTTTACAAGACTTTGTCCTCTTTGGTGAAGAGAGAGCACTGCATAATAATTTGGTGATGAAATATTTGCTATTTTGACATATTTAGATGATAAACAGTACAAAAGGGATACCTTTGAACTGAAGTGGAAATCAAGTGAACATTAACGGAATAAAAACTCAAATTAGTGACTCTGAATTAAATCATTTTACTTAGTTTGGAACCAGAGCTTCATTTCTGAATTCTATTCAATTACTGTGGTATAAGGAACCTTACCCAGAGTTTTGGTGTCCTTTTGAAATACGTACTCCATATCACTGATAGGAGGAAACCATAGCTATCTGGTTTCTCACCGCATGGCTTTTTGAATATTCTCCTTGATGTTCTAAGTGTGCTAAAGTTTTGATCAGAAAATATAAGGGTTTTGATCTGACCAGGACAATCTATCTATGTAAGAGATCACAAGCAAATCTCAGTAATTTAGGGGTTTTATTCTGGTAATGACAAAAGTATTCAAAATCCAGTTTCAGACCCAGTACAGACCCCATATTGGAGCCCTATTTGTATCAGCCATGGGTATAATTTTATTCTCTTTGTGTGATGCTTTACTCCCACACTTTTTTAATGACAGTTTTATTGAGGAATAATTTATATACCATACAATTCTTCTTTTTAAATAAACTATTCAGTAGTTTTTAGTACATTTATAACATTGTGAAACCACCACCATTATTAAATTAAAAAAATTTTATTACTTGCAAAAGAAATTCTGTATCCATTGGCAGTCATTCTTCATTTCTCCCTCTTCCCAGCCCGTGACAACCACTAATCTTCTTTTTCCTTCATTTGCCTATTCCAGAAAAACCTTCTTTAACTTAATATAAATGAAATCATACACTATGTGGTCTTTTTTGCAGCCTTCTTTCATTTAGCATAATGTTTTTCAAGGGTCATCCACGTGGTAGTATGTATCAATATTTCATTACTTTTTGCTGCTGAATGATATTTTTGTAGGGATATACATTATTTTGTTCATTCATTCATTAGTTGGTGAACTTTTGGGTTGTTTTCACATTTGTCTACTATGAATAATGCTGCTATGAGCATTCATGTATATGTTTTCTGTGGACATATGTGTTCATTTTTCTTGGTTATAAACCTAGGAGTAGAATTGCAGGGTCATATGTTTGGTTCACTTTCTTTCATATCAAGATGACATCTTTTTCCTGTTAATTCTCCACTACTGATTTAGTAATCTGGTGTGCTTAATGCTTCTAATTGAAATGAAGATAATGTTGTAGGAGAAATAAAAAAATAATTGATCTGAATAAGGAGATTGTGAGAAAATATCTCAGATTTGGAAGAGCTTTTCCAAATTTCCAATAGCAATGCCACATTTGATATAATGCTAGGGCATTTGTTGAATGATTAAAGGATTATTTACATCTTCAGGAAAGTGTGCCTACATTTTATTTTGTTATTTATTATTGATTTATTGTGGACTTTTTTGTTCAGGCACTGTGAAGTTAAAAACTTGGCATGTATATTTCTGTCTGGTAGAAAAGATCACCCCCTAAATTATGATTTTATTGCCCTATTAGACATTGACCATTTTTGTGTCTAACCCAATAGTATTATCCTAACATTCCTTTGTCTCCCAAAACGTTATATTAATATTTCCTCAAAATATGGTTTGAACCAGATACCTTCTTACTTGTTTCCTCCTCAATTATTTGAACATATCTATGACATGATTCAATTTATAATTGTATAAGTTATGAGTTATAGTGTTAAAATTTGAAAAATATACTTGGAATACATTTTATAAGGAAGATACTAAATTGATACTGAATGACAATCTATATCTAATAGCATTTTAAAATTTATAAGAGTAAAAGAAATTTTTTCTTCTATTTACCAAGCCTTTATTATTCTTTCTCAGATTATTGATACGTTCCTCAAAAGAATGTTCTAAGGTGCCAAGAGCTAGCAAGGAATCAGAGACAGAGTTATGTCCTATAACTTATGCCTCACTATAAAACAGCTTCCAAAACTGAGTACAAAATTGCTGGAACCAGAGGTTAACAAATAACTTCAATACACCTGTAGATCAGTCACTGCTTGATCCATGGCTCAGAAAATGTCAATAGGATGAGATTTTAAGTTATCTTTTTTCGGTTTTGCCTTTTGCAGCTTGGTCTGTGACTCTGGGTAAGAGGTGGGTACAGCAGTTTCTGTCCACATTTTTTTTTTTTAGGGTCAAGCCTAGAGATATAAGCACCTGTTTCTGTCACAGAGTGCCCAGAAAAATCCTCAGTGCAACATGTCGACCTTGATTAGGTCATATGCCTTTTTTGAATATATGGCATATTCCTGGGCAGCATACTTCATTAGAAGCACCCATATTGTTTGTGAGTTGTTGAAGAAATAATTTCCCAGAGGAAATTATGAACAGATATCCGAAAAAGAAAAAAGGAAGTGGCTACATAAAATAATAGATTGCAACTATAAGGGTAAATTTTAATTCTTTAGGAATAAAATTAATTTTTAGTAATGATAGGGTATTGGAGATACTTCTGGTAAAATTAGTAGCAAAGAAAACACTTTTAAAATTCATATGGAAGTGCAAAAGACTCCAAAGAGCCAAAGCAATTGTGATAAAGAAGAACAAACCTGGAAGCATCACACTTTCTGATTTCAAGCAATATTTTAAAGCTGTACTAATCAAAACAATATGGTACTGGCATGAAAATAAACCCATTGATCAGCCCAGAAATAAGCCCATGCATATAAGGTCAACTAATATTTCACAAGGCAGCCAGAAATACTTAATGGAGGAAGACAGTCTTCTAAATAATTTTTGCTGAAAAAATTGGATATTCACATGCAAAAGAATGAAACTAGACCCCCATTTTACTCTGCTACAAAAATTAACTTCCGAAGGATTAAAAACATAAATATAAAACCTGAAAAACCATAAAATTCCTAGAAGGAAACATAGGGGGAAAAGCTCCTTGACATGGGTCTTGGCAATGGTTTTTTAAATATGACACCAAAAGCATAAGCAATAAAATTAAAAATAAAAAAGTGAAGACTACTTCAGATTTAAAAGCTTCTGAACGGCAAAAGAAATGATCAACAAATGAAAAAGCAACCTATGAAATGGGAGAAGATATTTGCAAACCGTGTATCTGATTTGTCATTACCACCCAAAATGTCTAAGGAACTCATAGAATTCGACAGCAAAAAACAAACAAAGAAAAATGCAAATAATTCAATTAAAAAAATGAGCAAAGGACCTGAGTAGACATCTTTCCAAAGAAGATATTCAAATAGCCAAAAAATACATAAAAAGGTACTCAGCATCACTAATCATCAGAGAAAGGCAAATCAAAATCACAGTGAGGAATCACTTCACACCTATTAGGATAGCTGTCATCGAAAAGACAAGAGATAACAAATATTGGTGAGGATGTGCAGAAAAGGGAACACTTGTTCACTGTTGGTGGGAATGTAAATTGTTGCAGGTACTTTGGAAAATAGTATGGATGTTCCTCAAAAAAGTCAAAATAAAATTCTTACTTCACTCTCATGTCCACTGCATCATTATTTACAATGGCCATAATATGGCAACAATCTGTTTTCCAATGGATGATGGATAAAGAAAGCATGGTTATATAAACAATGGAGTAATATTAAGTCATGAGAGGAAGGGACAACCTGCCATTTGCATAAACAAGAATGGAACTTGAGGAAATTGTGGTAAATGAAGTAAGTCAGACTGAGAAAGACAAATACTGTTTGATATCATTTAGATGTGGAACCTCAAAAGAAAACAAAACAAAAAAGAAAAAAAACGTTTCAGAGAACAGATTGGTTGTTGCAAGATCCTACGGTTGGAGGGTGGGCACAATAGGTAGGTAAAGGTGGACAAAAGTTATAAACTTCCAGTTCTGAAATAAGTAAGTCCTGGGGATGTAATGTACAGTATGGTGACTATAGTTAATAATACTGTATTGAATATTTGAAATGTGCTAAGAGAATAGATCTAAAGTTCTCATCTCAAGATAAAAAAGACTTTTAACTATGTGTGGTGATGAATGTTAACTAGAGTTATTGTGACGATCATTTCACTATATATACAAATATAAAATCATTATGTTGTCTACCTGTGATGAAACAAAATGATTTTAAGGCAGGACAAGAAAAATTTAATGTAAAATTTTCTCTGCCATTTGAGCTACCACCCTGCTCCCCTTTAGTGTACATTTTGCATCTGCATTGTACATTAACAAGATCTCCTTAGAAGACACAGGAATGTCTGCTCACAAACAAAACAAAAACGAAACAAACAAAAAAGCCAATTTCCTGCTGGTGCCAACAAGGTATCTCCTTACGATACAACATTCTTTCCTTAATCCCCTAAAGGGTCACAGTAACTCATTACTCGCTTTGTTGGCCTATGGTAAACCATCAATACATTACTCTGATGTATAACCCTTTGATGTAAAACCCTTTGTCTCAAAAACATATAACTGTGCTTTGCCTTCTAATGGGTGAAGCATTCCTCAGAACTTTCTGAAAGACTGTCTCCTGGGTTATAATCCCCACATTGGCTCAAATAAAGTTTTTCATTTCTTAGATTGACTATTGATTAACTTTTTCATCCACACCTGAAATTAATACAATGTTATATATTAATTATATCTCAAAAAATCTAACTAAATACTATAAATAGGATACTGCTTCCTCTAAGATAACTAATATACTATGGAAAATCATCCTTAACACAATTAAATAAAAGCTTCTTTAATTAAAAAAACCAATTATGCAAAAGGAAAATTAAAGTGGTTACAGACTTGCTTAAATTGAGAAAAGCTTTGCGCTCAGGGTCAAAGCTCTCTAGTTGACCTCTAATGCAATTATGAATAGAACAATAACAAGATAACAATGAGATAAGTTTAAAAGTCTAGAAACATAGTCCTTTAGAGAAAAATCTTCTTTGTTTCTCCTTTGGAAGACAAGAGCAGATGAAATCAAGATATATTTATTTATTTTCCAGTTTCATGCTTACCACTTCCCAAGTCCAGGAATCAGTCAATCAAGCCTTGATAGGATGCAAACAGAAAGCCTGAGAAACAGCAGGTTAATCAGAAAAAAAAGAAGTGTATACAAGGAGAAGTAAACAAGAGAGAAATAGTCCAAGGTTATGGAACTTAAGCACACATCTGATTTGGGTTTTCCAGATGTCAGATTTGGGTTTTCCAGATACTCTGAAAAACAATTAGTAGCATCAAACAGAATTTATGGAGAAATATAGAGAATATTCCTTCTCTGATATATTTGCAGTACTCAATGATCTAAAAAAAAAGAAAAAGTTTAAAAAAAGAAAGAAAAAGAGTTGTTTTTATTGTTTTCACTCAAAACAGTTAAGCAACAGGAGCTTGGGTCCTCACTTAAAAAAGGCTTTTGTAAGTTTTCCTACAGTCAGATAAATATTCACATTTTACATATGAAATAAGAATCATTATTACATGCAAGTTTCTCTTACCTAAAATCTTGCTGTAATACTCATCCCATTCTGCAAATGCATAGTATGAAGACATCATATCACTCATTGTATACAATAACCAGTTCTCCAGTCTCTGTATAAAAGTCATGTTGTCTGTCAGTCTTGATGTGATGCCAGGAACATATGAAGACGGCACAGGAAGCCTAGCACACAATCTCTCAATGACATTCCCATAGGAAAACCGAAAAGAGTATATAAATGGAATATTGAGGAGTTCAGCCACCAATTCCCCACAAAAGCTTAAAGGGTCAGCAATACAGATACCAAATTTAGCTGCCTGTAGCCTGCTGAGTAAATCCTTGTCTGTGACAGCACTGTCACATACTCTTTTGGCTGATGCGAAAAAATTGTTTATAACTTTTGTCAGTTTCACTTGCCTGTCCCACCATGAAAGTTTCGGCAGTTCAAAAGAAAGTGTATAGAGATCAGCACTGAACTCTTCCATGAAACTTTCTTTACTTATTGAAAGTTGAAGTATCTCCACATTAAAGGGAATCTTGGTATGATCAAGCAGAGAACTTGTTGAAGGTACCAGGATGGTTATCTCATGCCCATGAAGGTGGAGTTCTTCCAGAATAACTTTTAGATTAATCCAATGACTAAAATCTATGGGCCATACAAGTACTTTCCCAGTCCTTCCAGAGTCAAAGAACCATAGATGCAGCATAAAAAGGACACAGAAGCCTTTCACAGTCTTCATGATATTAAGTTCGCTCAAACTAAATCTGAGCTTATACCAAGTGCATGAAACTCACAATCCAAGGATTTGTCCTTGACCCTCCCAATCAATTTATAGTAGGTTGGGCTGAACTTTGAGTTGTGTACTTTGTATTGAAGAGTAAAATGAAACGCAAGTGCCTTGATGGAAAAAAAAAATGTCAATAAAGTCAATAAAATAAGTTAGGGAAAAAAAACAAACCTCAGAATGAGAGTTACCAAACTTCTTTTAGAGGATATCAAAAAAAGGGGGTGTGAAGTTAAACACAACTCCATAATAATTTCTAAATAATGTTAAGAAAATCCATCATCATCTGATGCATATTCAAATAAGACTAGATTTTTTGGATCTTTTTCTCTGCTTTTATTTGAATGTTCTTTTGAACAAAATGGTCTCTGTAGTGTTTCTCATGTTGATAATTCTGCTAAATATTGCAGATAAGAATGAGGCCATCACTTACTGCCAGAAGGAGAGAATATGCACACTTTGAGATGTTAAGGCAGAGAGATTTAGATCCAAATGTTCTGAAGCTAAATTCAGTGCCTTTCCTGCTAAATAACATCTATCTTTAAGAGAAAAAGAAAAAGATATCTTTTTACTGTTATTGAAGATAGGAGTTCAAGTTCTGGTTCTCATCAGATTAATGTTATATTGAGAAGAGATATCTTAGAATGGAGAAGTCATGAAGAACATAACTTGATAAGCTTATCCTTCCTTCCAGCACATCCAATTCTATTTTCTTTGCCTTCCTGTTCTAAGATACTTTTTATAATGTAAAATTCTATTTTTTGCTTGGATCTTCACAACTGGAAGACACTACCTCATGTAAAAATAGATTCACTGATATTTAGGACAATAACTTCATCTATAATCCTTTTGCTTAAAAAGTTAATTTTCCTCTAGCAATTAATCAATAAGAATATATGATGATAATAACATTATCATGAGAATAACTGGTCCTTAATAAAAATATAATTGTGTAATTATTCAATTGCTTACTATTTCTATACATTCTACTCACAAATTATAAATCAACCTATTTTCATTTGTAGTCTTCACTGCATCTATCTGACTCTAGTCATTTTTATAACTAACTTTGACTTACTGCAGTACACTTCTGATATCACTGCTTCAACTTCTGCATACCTGCAACTCACTCTCCATAAAAAACTTTTCTGATTTTCAAAAAAAAATCTGTTTTAGAAATTATCATACTTGAGTAAAATGCTTTAATAACTTCCTCTCGTCTATATATTAAAATCTATACTCTCTGAAATGGCCCACAAGATCCTGACTTGCTTTCTAATCTTATGTTCTTCCACCTCCATTGATATCAGCTTCCTTTGAGGTTTTCATGGTAAGAATTTCTTTTCTGTAGTGACATCAGCAGGGCTGCAGAATAGGATATCTCTACTGTCATCCCCACAGAACAATGATTTTGGCAGTCCCCCAGGGGTGAGCATAACTTTCTGGGAATCAGAAAGTCCAGTGAAGAAGTTTTGTCCCACCACTGGAGCAAATAATTCCAAGAACGTGTGCATTGAAGAGGGTAAGATGAATAGTTTCACTTTTCTATGTCAATCCTTTCCCAATTATTGTGGCTTAGTGCCAAGAAAGATCCATGTGAAATGTAATGTCTCCCACAGGGGAAAGTGAAATTGTATGAGTGAGTGCCTGGTTTCCCCAGCAATAAGGAATGTCCACTTTTTCCTCACCTTACCGAGATTACTGAGGTGATCTGAAAAGCTTAGGGACTACGAGAGGCTGGGATCATTGCCAGGCCTTAGAACTCATCAAAGCAATGCTACTAACCACTTTGTGATTCTTCCTGCTAAACAATTTGTGGACTCCATCAGGATTCCCACCATCTCCTCGGGCACCTCATCTGCAGACCCCTCTGAGTGGCCACAGGTTTCTCCAATGCTTTGTGTACCTCCCCCACACCACTCTGCTCCTCCTCCCTGACCCACAGAAATGTATCCTTCTGTGCACTGCCATGGAAAGCGGGAATTAGCAAGTGCAGAAATCGGACCCATATCTGTTGGATTGGAAGAATACTCACAAACTAACATTTCAGGACTTGGTACTAGGGAAAATGAATGGGAGACTCTCAACATGTGGCTTGCATTGTGGGATCAAAAGGAGACATACAATCAAAAGAAATCCCCCTCAAGAGGAAAGAAGCAATGTGGAACAGACATATCCATAGAAATGTTCTGAGAAAGTCTAAAAAACACCTCATATCATACAAGGAAATCCCCACTGGAATATTATTGGATTTCTCAGTAGAAACTTCGCAGGCCAGGACAGAGTTGGTTCGTATATTCAAAGTTCTGAAAGACAAAATCTGTGACCGAAAATATTTTACCTGAAAATGATGTCCTTCAAAAATAGAGAGAAATACTTTCCCAGAAAAACAAAATCTGAGTGAGTAAAAAATTACAGACCAATATCTTTGACGAATATAGACATAAAATTTTTCACTAGGACATTAGCAAACCAAATTAAACAGTGCAAAAAAAGGGACCATACACTATGATCAAATGGGATTTATCCCTGGGATTCAAGGATGGGTCAACATAAGTAAATCAATAATGTGATACACAACATTAAGAGAATGAAAAATAAAAATTATGTGATCATCTCAATAGATGCAAAAATTTTGAAAAAACATAATATCTTTTCATGATAAAAACAATTAAACTGGGTATAAAAAGAACATGACTCAACATAATAAAGGCAATCCATGACAAATCCACAGATAACATAATAGAAAATAATAAAACATTGAAAACTTTCCCTCTGAAATTTCACCAGGAATAACACATATGCTCTATTCAACAGAGTACTAGAAGTCATGGCCAGAGCAATCATCCAAAAATAAATAAATAAATAGATAAATAAATAAATAAAATAAAAGACATCCAAATTTGAAAGGAAAAAGTAAAATTGTGTTTCTTTGCAGATGACATGATCTTATACATAGGAAATTCTAAAGACTCCACCAAAAATCTGTTAGAAATAATCAGTGGATTCAGTATATTTTCAGGATAAAAATAAACATAAAAGAAATGATTTGTGTTTCTACACACTATTAACAAAACATCTAAAAAAGGGACAAAGAAAACAATCCCATTCAAAATAGCATAACAAATAATAAAATGCGTAGGAATAAATTTACCTAGGAGGTGAAAGGAAAGTTCTGTACACAGGAAACTATGACATTTTTAAAATAAATGGAAGAAGACACAAAAAGTTGTAATGATATACAAAGTCATGGATGAGTAGAATATTGTTAAAATGTCCATACTAACCAAAGCGTTCTCTATTTAATGCAGTTAATATAAAAATTCCAATGCATCGTCACAAAAATAGGAAAAAACAATCCTAATATTTGTATGGAGCCACAAAACACCCTGAATTGCCAAAGCAATCCCAAGAAAGAAGGACAGAGCTGGAGGCATCACACTTCCTGATTCAAATTATATTACAAAGGAATAATAATAATCAAAATGGTATGGCACTGGCATAAAATATGCACATAGACCAATGGAACAGAATTGAGAGTTCAAAAAAAAACTGTCATAAATAAGGTCAACTAATATTTGACACAAAATCCAATAACACTAAATGGGGAATGGATAATCTCTTCAGTAAATGGGGTAGGAAAACCAGATCACCACATGTAGAAGAATGAAACTGAACCCCTATACAGCACCACTCACAAAATTAGCGTGAAATGGATAAAGAATTAAATATAACAAAAACTGAAGACATTCCTAGAGAAACAGACAGGAGAAATGCTCCTTGACATTGGTCTTGGCAACGATTTTTTGGATTGACACCAAAAGCACAGCAACAAGAGCAAAAATAAACAAGTGGGACCTTATCAAACTAATAAGTTCTGCACAGAAAAAGGAAAAATCAACAAAAGAGAAGGTAACTGACAGAATGGGAGAAGATGTTAGCAAATCGTATATCTGATAAGACATTAATATCCAAAATATAAAAAGAATTCATATGTCAAACCCAATCTCCCAATTTGCTTTGCTGTACAGCAGAAACTAACACAACATTGTAAATCAACTATATTCCACTAAAAATTAATTAAGAAAAAAACTCATACATTTAACAGTAAAAATAGTCTAATTTAAAAATGGGCAGACACATTGAATAATTTTTCCAAAGAATACATATATGACCAACAACTACATTGAAATGTGCTCAACATTTCTAAAGATCACAGAAATGCAAATCAAAGCCACAGTGATATGTCACCTCACTCCCGTTAGAATGGTTATCATCAAAACACAAATTATAAAAAGTGTTGTTTAGGATGTGGAGAAAAGAGAACTCTAGTATACTGTTTTGGGAAATGTAAATTAATATGGCTACTATGGAAAACACTATGTAGGTTTCTCAAAAGAAAAATAAAGCTACCACATGATTAAGCAATTCTGCTTCTGGGTATATATCCAATGGGAATGGAGACAGAATCTTGGAGAGATATCTGCACTTTCATGTTTATTTCAGCATTATTAACTACAGCCAAAATATGGAAACAACTTGAGTGTCCATCAGTGGATAAAGTTGATGTGATACATTGCATACAATCGAAAATTCTTTAGCTATGTATGAGAGAGAAGGAAGTCTTTCTTTTTGCCACAACATGGATGGACCTTGAGGTCATTATGTTAAGTTAAATAAGTCTGATAGAGAAAGACAAATACTGTATGATATCACTTATATATGGAATCTAAAAAAGCTAAACTTATAGAAACGGAGAATAGAATGATAGTTTCCGGGGGCTGAGGGTTAAGGTAAAGGGGGAGAAGATGGTCAAAGGGCAAGAACTTCCAGCTATAGGATGAATAAGTTCTGTGCATTCAATGTACAGAATGGTGATATTTGTTAATAGTATTGTATTATGCTTGAAAGTTGTTAAGTGAATAGATTTTCAATTTTCTCACCACAAAAGAAAAGAATGATAATTACGTGATGTCATAGAGGTGTTAATTAATACCAGTATATGTTTGTAATATATAAGCATTTCAAATCACCTCAAAATTATACAATGTTATGTGTCAATTTTATCTCAATAAACTGGAAAAAAAAATTTTAAATAATGCTTAGATGTCACTAAAAAATTCTCTGCATCAACACTTTTTCAGAATTATATTTGTCATGAACTACAGAAGAGTTAAAGAACTTTGACCCAGAGCCAACAAATTTATCCATTATCAACATTACTCTCTCAATATTATTAGGTGTTTCCTGGCCTGGATGTACTTTAGGAGGAATAAAAGGTGTTTACTTTGTTCTCCTAATCTTAGTAAGTTTGGAAAAACAAGAGGATGTACTTTCTCTTACATATGAGTTCAGCGAGTCACTGAATTTCTACATTACAAAAATTCCCTTTTTGTTGGAAACCTTCCTTAGTTTCTGCTTCCATTTGTCTACTCAAAGACTATTCCAAATTGGTTAAACTGCTTAGTAATTAAGTCATTTAAGGTATTGACTCCATTTCTGGCCATGATAGTGTTAACAGGGACCAGACTAACCCTCTGCCATGAACAAATAGAAAACTGGACAAATTATATGTAACACTATTTTCAGTTATGAAATCAGGCATCACAGAAACATGACAACTAAGAGAAGGGAAGCTAATTAGGTGAACCCTAAGATCACTATAGCTTTCTGACTGTAGCCACTTTTGAGATTACATTGCCCCAAATAGAATCAACAGCAGAAACTGGGGGTATCAATGATGAAAGAAAAAGAAATTAGAATTTGAGGAGAATTGACATCTGGAATAGGAACAGCATAATTTGGAAATTCAAAATGTCCCACACTGTTTTCTACCAAATAAGTAAGCTAGTCATTTGGTAAGTAAGACTTTGTGTTCACATGCTGAAGTCAATTTTCACCCATGACCTTAAAATATCTTGATTTTTTACCATTTTTATATCTTTCAGTGCTATGAACTGTTAAAATTGCTAAAATTCCTGGTTACTGGAATGTGACCTTTTTGCAGAGTTCGTGCAGATAATAAGATAAAGTAATTCCTAGTATATGTGACTATTCCTGTCAGGGTAAATAGCCAGTGTGGAAGAGATCCAAGTTAGGAAATTGGCCCCCAGTATCCAGTTGGTCTACTCATACAACAGTGCCTTATCAGGAACTCAGTGTTTAATTAGATTCCTAGCAGATGTGATCATCGTGATACTCAGTTAGGGGGTAGTTACATAAGCCTTGGTAAACAGGAGCCCATACCTTGGAGCCCATGCATAGCTCCACTCGCTGTCACCGTAACCACTTTGTTAATTTGTTCTAGGGACAGGCACTGGGGTGGATGATAGTAAAGGCTGTCTGATGTGAGCTGGCTGGGTAATTTTGCCTACTTTATTGCTTAATCCCTATTCTATGATGGATAATCTCTGGTAGGAAATAACATTCTGTTCTATGGTTGAATGTTCCATCTCTAACAGGGTCCCATAGCATGCCAGGAGTTGTTTTTCCAAACACATGTAATTCTTCAGTCCAGATGACTTTGTGTTGCTATGTCGTGATTCTGCCATTAACCTTGGCAGAGATTCCACACAGTGTCTTTTCTCACTATTGATGTATTTAATACTATAAGGTCTACCTAATATTATAGCCCATCACAGGCTACACCAACTGCAGAATTCTGTTCTGCTATGGGCCCACTCAAAACTGGTAGTTTTGTGTTTTGTGTTACCTGGCATAGGAGTCACAGGATGGAATACATATGCTTTCCTCAATTCCTCAATTCCTGGAAAGGCCTACAAATAACTATTGTTTTTTCCTCTTTGTAGAAAGAAAGGCAAATACAAAAATCTATTCTCTTTTGGAAATCATGACCTCAAATACCCCTGATCACTGGATTCCAATTAATGTCACTGATGTGGCAGATCACACTTGAATATTCATAGGGTTTATCTCCCAGTTTCTTGTAAATGTCTGCTGTTTCTGTTCCCAAGTGAATGAGCACTCTGTCTGATCTTCTCAGATAGAGATGGCAGAGAACACAATCACCAAAGAAATGACCTCCTACTATGTACCTGAAGATGTGTTAATAGGCTCTAGCAGAGATATCCCATCTTAAAGAGAGGCTGAGAGTAGAGTGAATTCTTGGATGAGTTTGCAGGAGGCCAGTACCATTTTCCAGGATCTTTTGGTTTTGCAGGGCCCAGATATGATGGAGCTAATCATCCTGCATTCTTTAACTTTTTGAGATCGTTAATTTGTACCATCCATAGAAATGTGATCTTATCTTCTGTTTGTGCTTTGGTTTGGGTCAGGGTGGTGGTGAGAGGAAGATGTTTCAAGGCTATAGTGGGTTGAATAGTGGATATCCCAAAATATGTCCATGTTGTAACTATGAAACTGATCTTATATAGAGAAAGGGTCCTTGAAATGTACAGTCATACCTTGTTTTGTTGTGTTTTGCTTTATTGTGCTTCACACATGCTGGCTTTTGACAAAGTGAAAGTTTGTGGTAACCTTGAGTGAATTAGGTCAATCCGTGCCATTTACCAACAGCCTTTGCTCACTTCATATGTTTGTGTTACGTTTGGGTGATCTTGAAATGTTTCAAATTTTTTCATTATTATTATATTTTCTATGGTGATCTGTGATCAGTGATCTTTGATGTTGCTATTTTAAGTTGTGGGGTTGCACCAGAACACCTCACCCATATAAGATGGTGAACTTAATCAATAAATATATGTGGTCTAACTGCTCCATCAACTGGCTATTCCCCTGTCTCTCTTCCATTCCTCAGATCTCCCCCTTCCCTGAGGCATAACAGTATTGATATTCGGCCATTAATAACACTGCCATGGCCTCTAAGTATCTAGTAAAAGGAAGAGTTGAATGTACTTCATTTTAAATCAAAAGCTAGAAATAATAAAGCTTAGTTATGAAGGCAGGTGGAAAGCTAAGGTAGGCCAAAATCTAGGCCTCCTGCACAAAATCAAGGAATAGTTTTGCAAATGAAAAATTCTAGCAGGAAATGAAAAGTGCTACTCCAGCGAGCACACAAATGATAAGAAAGTGAAATAGTCTTATTACTGATATGGAGAAAATTTCTGTGGTCTAGATAGGAGATCAAATCAGCCACAACATTCTCTTAAGCCAAAGCCTAATCCAAAGCAAGGCCCTAATTCTCTTCAGTTCTGAGAAGGCTGAGAGTGGTGAGGATGCTGCAGAAGAAACGTTGGAACTAGCAGAGTTTGAATCATCTAGTTGAAGGAAAGAAGCCACCTTCATAACATAAAAGTGCAAGGTGAAGCAGCAAGTGCTGATGTAGAAGCTACAGCAAGTTATCCAGAAGATCTAGCTAAGATCATTCATAAAAGTGGCTACCCTAAACAACAGACATTCAATGTTGACAAAAGATCCCTATATTGGAAGATGATGCAATTTAGGACTTTCATAGCTAGAGAAGAGAAGTCAATGCCTGACTTTAAAGTTTCAGAGGACAAGCTGACTCTCGTGTTAGGGGCCAAAGCAGCTAGTGACTTGAAGTTGAAGCCAGTGTTCTTTTACCATTCCAAAAGTCCTACGGCCCTTAAGAATTATGCTAAATCTACTCTGCCTGTGCTTTATAAATGGAACAACAAAACAGATGACAGCACATCTCCTCTTTACAACATGGATTACTGAATATTTTCAGCCCAGTGTTGAGTCCTCTGCTCAGAAAGAAAAGGTTCCTTTCAAATATACTGCTCATTGACAAAGCACCTGGTCACCCAAGAGCTCTGATGGAGATGTGTAATGAGATTACTGTAGTTTTCATGCCTGCTAACACAACAACCATTCTGCATCCCACAGATCAAAGAGTAATTGCAACATTCAACTCTTATTATTTAAGGAATACATTTTTTAAGGCTATGGCTGCCTCAGATCGTGATCCCAATGATGGAGCTAGGCACAGTCTGTTGAAAATTTTCTGGGAAGGATTCACCATTCTAGACACCATTAAGAACATTTGTGATTCATGGGAAGAAGTAAAAATCTCAACATTAACAGGGATTTGAAAGAAGTTGATTTCAGCTCTCATGGATGACTTAGAGGGGTTCAAGATTTCAGTGGGGGAAGGAACTGCAGATGTGGTGGAAATAGAAAGAGAACTTGAATTAGATGTGGACCCTGAAGGTCTGAATTCCCTGCAGCAATCTCCGATAGAACTAACCGGTGAGAAGTTGCTTCTTATGAATGAGCAAAGAGAGTGATTTCCTGAAATGGAAAGCACAGCTGGTGCAGATGCTGTGAAAATCGTTGAAATGAAAATAAAGGATTTAGAATATTACATAAACTTAGTTGATAAAGTGGCAGCAGGGTTTGAGCAGATAGACTCCAATTTTCAATGAAGTTCTACTGAGAGTAAACTTCTATCGAACAACATTGCATGCTACAGAGAAATTATTCATGAAAGGAAGAGTCAGTTGATGTGCAGACTTCAGTGTTTTCTTATTTTAAGAAATTGTCACAGTCAACCTGGTCTTAAGCAGCCAACTCCCTGATCTGTTAACAGTCTTTAACAAGGCAAGACCTCCACCAGCAAAAAGATTATGACCCACTGAACGTTCAGATTTATTAGCAATAGAGCACTTTTTAATCAAGGAAGGTACATTTTTATACACTTAATAGACTACATTGTAGTGTAAACATAACTTTTATATACACTGAGAAACCAAAAAATCTGTGACTCATTTTACTGTGATTTTTGCTTTGTTATGGTGGTCTGAAACCCAAACTGCAGTACCTCTGAAATATGCCTGTAATTAAGTTAAGGATATCAAGATAAGTTCCTACTGGATTTAGGATGGGCTCTAAATCCAATGACAGATATTCTTATGGCAAGAAGGATGGAAGAGGTTTATAGACACACAAAGGAAGAGGTGATGTGAAGAGAGACAGCAACTGGAGAGAAACCACAGCCAAGGAACAGCACGCATTGTCAGAAGCCAACAGAATCTTGTATTGAGCCATGGAATGGATTTTTCAAGAAATCTCAAAAAGTAATGGACCATAACACCCCCTTGATTTCGGACTTCTGGCTTCCATAACTGTGAAAGAATAAATTTCAGTTGTTATAAACTACAAAATTTGTGATAATTTGTTATAGTAGCCCTAGGAATCTAATACAGAGTGCTTCTACCTGACCTTTCCCACTATTACAACTTTTATCCCACATGTCAAGGATACAGTTTGGATTTGTGCCACTGACAAAGTATTTCTATCCAATTATATATTTGAGGGACTGAAAAAATCATCAGCTGTCCCAGGATGCTGCCGTCCTCTTGGGAAAGAATTGAGGAAATTATTAGCACGTACACTTACTGTGATGCTACAGCGTTCTTCCTCTAAAGGACCCAGTCTCTTCATTAGTCAGTGGATCAGGTCTAAAAACTCTCAGGTCTAAAAGCTTGGCAAGTGATTATGATTTGAGTGAAGCGATGGGACTCATCCTTCGGATCCTCATCCTCGAGCTCTTCTGGTAGAATAGACGGGACAATGCCCTTTTTGGTGGCCTGTTTATCTCTATCACCATATTGATAGCTTTTCATGGGTTAAGACTGCCCGGCTGCCACTGTAATCTCACTGTTCACTGTGACCATTGTGACTGCTTGACTTCTGATGACTGAGTGCCATTACCTAGTCTGTATTATTTTTGAATTTGATTACAATTAACATCATTGAGCTCAGTTTTGTTACTGCCAACAGCCTGGCCCTCACAGTATGGCCACGATGAACATTTTATAACTTCAGTAAACAATCATGTGGTAGATTTTCCAGACTTACAAGCATATAAATCTTAATATATCCACTACTCTAAGCCTTTGGATTCCTTCTTTCACTGTTTATCATGGCACTTTCAGCATATCAGTTTTACTTCCTATAGGTCATCACTTTTTCCAAGTTTCTCCTGGAGTCTAAACCCAGGTATTAAATCCTATGTCCTGAGAGAGTGCTCCAAAATTTAAAAAGATGCTTCCTTATACAACTTTATCTTCTACTTTCCTTAATCCTTTCCTCAGCATACAGTTCCACATATAATCTCTCAGTTCCTACTAGTAGGTCCTCCAGTTCTTTTGAGTTATACTATGTTTCCTCCCTTAGTAGATCCATCTTATACCTGGCTTTATACACGTGATTAACCCTAGGTATTGGCCTGTGGCCAAGAAGGGAGATAAGAGCAGATACTGGCAGGGATGCAAGATGTTCTGAAGGGTAGAGGACAGTATATCATCCTCAAGCAATGGAGAAGTGCTACCCCTTCATAGAGAGGAATAAGCTCATGGGAATCTAGGAATTCAAGATTTTCACATACATTAACTATTTCTTGGGCATTCTGCTCTTTCTCAACTAGGGTCTTGATCTTCGAAAAATTTAAAACTAGGTTGGGAATTTAAGTAGAACTGGAAATGTTTTATTTTAAAATGATACTGATTTTTTTCCCTTCTGCAAGAGGTGAGAATTTCTTTATATTAGGAGCTGCTAAGGACGCTCCTCTGGTTTTCTCACTTAGCCTTAATATGATGGTTTAGAGTCCTCATTCTGTCATTATATTTGCCACAGAAAATATAATGCAGAAACAAACATGTACCTTCATTTACTCATAATTTCTGTTTTTCTCATATTTATCCAGTACCTGATATATCACAACCACTAGTAACTATTCTTCCAAAAGTATATGGTCCCAATTCACCGTGACCAAAAGGAGTAAAATAGTCACAGTTACCACAGCCCGGGGATTATCTGTGTACAGTGGAGTATTAGGTAAGTCCCTTTTTTACTTATTACATTTTCCCTCTAGTATTTTAAAAGAAACCTTACTTTCTTTGTGTTTGTTAGAATTCATACACACACATATATATGTATAATATATAAATTTCAAATTAAAAAGATATATTTTGTTAAGAGTAGTGAGGAAATGGAAATATGATAGTTTCTCAATGAAAGTTTATCAACCATTATAGAGTTTGTATGAGTAACCTAGAAGTCTTTGACACTCTGGACTTTTTTCCAATTTGACACTGATCCACTATATTAATATTCTTCAGGCTTGTTTATTTAAAGAGCTACATATGTACTGTGTTTTTGATAAATCAAAATATCTCTGTTATATATTGCTGTATGACCAACCATTTTTTTTAACATCTTTATTGGAGTATAATTGTTTTACAATGGTGTGTTAGTTTCTGCTTTATAACAAAGTGAATCAGCTATACTTATACATATGTCCCCATATCTCCTCCCTCTTGTGTCTCCCTCCCACCTTCCCTATCCCAACCCTCTAGGTGGTCACAAAGCACCGAGCTGATCTCCCTGTGCTATGTGGCTGCTTCCCACTAGCTATCTATTTTACATTTGGTAGTGTATATATGTCCATGCCACTCTCTCACTTCGTCCCAGCTTACCCTGCCCCCTCCTCGGGTCCTCAAGTCCATTCTCTATGTCTGCTTCTTTATTCCTGTCCTGCCTCTAGGTTCTTCAGAACTATATATATATATATATATATATATATATATATATATATATATATATTTTAGATTCTATATATATGTATTAGCATATGGTATTTGTTTTTCTCTTTCTGACTTACTTCACTCTGTATGACAGACTCTAGGTCCCTCCACCTCATTATAAATAACTCAATTTCATTTCTTTATATGGCTGAGTAATATTCCGTTGTCTATATGTGCCACATCTCCTTTATCCATTCATCTGTTGATGGACACTTAGGTTGCTTCCATGTCCTAGCTATTGTAAATAGGGCTTCAGTGAACACTGTGGTCCGTGACTCTTTTTGAATTATGGTTTTCTCAGGGTATATGCCCAGTAGTGAGATTGCTGGGTCATATGGTAGTTCTATTTTTAGTTTTTAAGGAACCTCCATACTGTTTTCCATAGTGCCTGTATCAATTTACATTCCCACAAACAGTGCAAGAGGGTTCCCTTTTCTCCACACCCTCTCCAGCATTTATTGTTTGTAGATTTTTTGGTGATGGCCATTCTGACTGGTTTGAGGTGATACCTCATTGTAGTTTTGATTTGCATTTCTCTAATGATTAGAGATGTTGAGCATCCTTTCATGTGTTTGTTGGCAATCTGTATATCTTCTTTGGAGAAATGTTTATTTAGGTCTTCTGCCCATTTTTGGATTGGGTTGTTTGTTTTTTTGATATTGAGCTGCATGAGCTGCTTGTATATTTTGGTGATTAATCCTTTGTCAGTTGCTTTGTTTGCAAATATTTTCTTTCTTTCTGAGGGTTGTCTTTTTGTCTTGTTTATGGTTTCCTTTGCTGTGCAAAAACTTTTAAGTTTCATTAAGTCCTGTTTGTTTATTTTTGTTGTTATTTCCATTTCTCTAGGAGGTAGGTCAAAAAGGATCTTGCTGTGATTTATGTCATAGAGGGTTCGGCCTATGTTTTCGTCTAAAAGTTTTATACTGTTTGGTCTTACATTTAGATCTATAATCCATTTTGAGTTTATTTTTGTGTATGGTGTTAGGGAGTGTTGTAATTTAGATCAATGGAACAGGATAGAAAGCCCAGAGATAAACCCACGTGCATATAGTCAACTTATCTGTGATAAAGGAGGCAAGAATATACAATGGAGCAAAGACAGCCTCTTCAATAAGTGGTGCTGAGAAAACTGGACAGCGACATGTAAAAGAATGAAATTAGAACCCTTCCTAACACCATACAAAAAAATAACCAACCATTCTTAAACTTAGGGTTAAAACAACACCATATTATTTGCTCATGACCCTCTGGACCAGCAATTTGGTCTGGGGTCAGGGAAGTGTTATCTTTGGAGCTTCCCTGAGCTTACTCTTTAGAATAGAGTTAGCCATCAGCTTAGCTGGGGCAGAATGATCCAAGAAGGCATCAGTCACATAGCTGGAGTTTGGCAGATTAGTAGGAAGCTTTGATTTTCACTTTCTTGTGGCCCCTCCAACAGACAAGCTTGAACTTTTTGAGATGAAAGCAGAATTCTATAACAGCTTGCATGAAAGTTTTAGGCCTAGGTTTAGAACTCACACAATGTCACTTCTGCTTCTTCTATTGAGTTTTAGAACAAGTCACTAGTCAAGTCCATATTCAAAGGGTGGAGAAGTAGCTTCCACCTCTTGATAGGAGGAGATACAAAGCAAACATAGTCATTTTTAATGCACTACAGTAAGAAACTCATTAAATACAAAATCACCGAAGCTAGGTTTGTTTGATTTATTACAGGAAGGGTGTAGAGTACTTTGACTGGGCTTTTTTACTGCTTCAGACCAGGGAAGTCAGGGGAAGATAGTTAGGGTGTTGGGGCCTGGTTGGTGATATCAAGGAAGACTTTGTAAAGAGCAGGTTGTGACTTGACAGGGTTTATGACATAACTTTGGATTGTTGGACATGGTGAGGTGAAGTCTTGAATCTATGTTATTAATATTATTATTATTTATTTCATTATTATTATTTGGCCAAATGTCCTATATTTATTCACATATGAGCTGTGTTTAATATAGTCATGATGGATATAGTGCATAACATCTGACAGCAGCAAGACCTTTTGAAGAACTGAATATCAACTACATTATATCATGCAAATATCTATACACACAGAACATTTCTTTTTTAAAGTACATAACATTATTAAAATGTAAAATAAAATATATAAACACAAAAAATGACAAGAAAAAATATAATTCTTCCAGAGAACTACAAATGGAAGAGCCAGTAGAGTACCTCTGCTGCACTTCAATAAAGTGGAACTACCAATAATAAACGTGTTTATTGAAATTACTGAACTAAACCCAGGTAGCTCAGTGATTAATCTAACAGCCATTTGCAATACTCAGACTCCTGCATTGTCAAAGCAGTTGTTGAAGTCATGCACACCAACTCAAAGTACCAGGATGTTTGGCAGTGGCATCCAGAACAGGAAATGCAAACTCTTCCAACAGGAAAGGATTAAGTCAGTTGTGATATTTTTACTGTCAAGGGTCAAGATAAATACTTGATACTGCTGATTGTTTCTCTAATATCGAATAAATTACATGACAAAACTTGCCTCTATAACTTTGATTTAACTACATATTTGTAACTTTTACAGTAATCCAGCCCTTTTATAACTTTATCCCCTGTGCTCTTTAAACCAGCCTTGCAAATTGGCCCAGAAAACAAGTCCACATTTTTCTTATATAATACCATTCTTCCCCATTCCTCAAGATTAAGTTAAGAAAATCTGCATTCCTTACTGGATTATTAGTCTAAGTTTTTCTCCACCACTGGAAAAAAAAAAACCTACTTGTAATGCTGCTTTAAAAGCTGTTTAGTGTGTGGATTAAATATCTAAATGTAAGGCCAGACACTATAAAACTCTTAGAGGAAAACATAGGCAGAACACACTTTGACATAAATCACAGCAAGATCTTTTTTGACCCACGTCCTATAGTAATGAAAATTAAAACAAAAATAAACAAATGGGACCAAATGAAACTTCAAAGCTTTTCACAGCAAAGGAAACCATAAACAAGACAAAAAGACAACCCTCAGAATGGGAGAAAATATTTGCAAATGAAACAACTGACAAAGGATTAATCTCCAAAATATACAAGCAGCTCATACAGCTGAATATCCAAGAAACAAACAACCTAATCAAAAAATGGGCAGAAGACCTAAATAAACATTTCTCCAAAGAAGATATACAGATTGCCAACAAACACATGAAAAGATGCTCAGCATCACTAATGATTAGAGAAATGCAAAACGAAACTACAGTGAGGTATCACCTCACACCAGTCAGAATGGCCATCATCAAAAAATCTACAAACAATACATGCTGCAGACGGTGTGGAGAAAAGGGAACCCTCTTGCACTGTTGGTGGGAATGTAAATTGGTACAGCCACTATGGAGAACAGTATGGAGGTTCCTTAAAAAACTAAAAATAGAACTACCATATGACCAAACAATACCACTATTGGGCATATACCCTGAGAAAACCATTCAAAAAAACACATGCAGCCCAATGCTCTTTGAGCACTATTTACAATAGCCAGGACATGGAAGCAACCTAAATGTCCATCTACAGATGAATGGATAAAGAAGATGTGGTACATATATACAATGGAATATTACTCAGCCATAAAAAGGAATGAAATTGGGTCATTTGTAGAGACGTGGGTGGACCTAGAGTCTGTCATACAGAGTGAAGTAAGTTAGAAAGAGAAAAGCAAATATCATATAATAATGTATATATGTGGAATCTAGAAAAATGGTACAGATGAACCGATTTGCAAAGCAGAAATAGAGACACAGACAGAGAACAAATGTATGGATACCAAGGGGGAAAGGGGTGGGGTGGGAGGAATTGGGAGATTGGGACTGACACATATACATTATTGATACTATGTATAAGATAGATAACTGATGGGAACTTACTGTATAGCACAGGGTACTCTACCTAATGCACTGTGGTAACCTAAATGGGAGGGAAGTCCAAAAGAGAAGGGATATATGCATGTGTATGGCTGATTCATTTTGTTGTGCAGCGGAGGCTAACATAACATTGTAAAGCAACCATACTTCAATAAAAATTAATGAAAAAATAAAATAAAATAAAAACTGTTTGGTGTGGCCTAAAAAACACTGTGAGCAGAAACTGACACAACATTGTAAAGCAACTATACTCCAATAAAAAGTATAAAATAAAATAAAATTTTAAAAAAATGTGAGGAACCCATCTCTGCAGCTGTGTTTCAAATGTGCACTTTTATACTTAGAGTAGTCACACTGAGGATAATGTTAAGGTAATGAAGCTTTCTTAATGTTATTGAGACCCATGATCACCTATAATTTATGTAGTAAATATAAAAGTTAAAAAACACATTCTAAATTAATTTCTAATTAATTCTAAAATTGCTCTCATTTAATTCTAAAAATTAAAACGGCAATATCTTAAACTGTAATTAGTTAACAAACTAATATTTTTAATATTTGCAACATCCAAAATGGTTTATTTGAATTTAGGAACTTCCTCTGTTATAAAGAACTCTGTTTTAAAGAAACAGTAAAAGAGGAAATTAACCCTAAAAAACTCAAAACATTTTCCACCAGATACTGATATAAACATGTAACAAAGATTATAAAATGTTATTCATTTAAATATATACAAACTCTTTTAAACTCAAATATGTTTTAAATTCATCAAGTACATATATAAGATGAAGAAGGCACATGGAAAGAGAATATACTGCAACAGCCTAGACCATACTGTTAACTCGACTAAGATGCATTTCTTTGCAACAAAAATGCCTTGCCTTTTTCAATCCAACATGGACAGAGATTTTCCTTATAGGCATGTGAAAATTAATAAAGAGCAACCTCATTTAAAATGGAGTCAGAGGCCAGAAGGGAGAGCTCTCACACAGTACCACTTGGTCAATAACAGGAAGGACTCTCAATTACAGACCCCAACAAGAAGAGTCATCAACAGGAAAGAATTGTCAGTTACTAGTCTCAACAGGAAAGATGTATATTGCATCTCCTTCATAAAATTGAACACCCCAGCAACTAAGCCAGTGAGAACATTTTCGCTCTGAATTCTCACTTTCGTCCAATGGATTTTCCTTCAAAACAATCCCTCCTAACTTCTTCCTTTTTCTCTATAAAATAACATTCCTCTCCTTTGTTTGTTGGACTTGCCTATGGCTTTTCCTATAGCCTGCTTGTCCTGAATTGCAATTCTTTGCTGTTCCCAGATAAACCCATTTTGCTGGTTAAATTCCTGGCTGTTTTATTTTTTAGGTTAACAGACATCTGTAGCTATTTCTCAGTTGAACTCATTTTTTTGGATTTAATAAAGATCATGTCATGTGTCCACATGTGAGTATTTAAGGCAGCATCAGCTGCAAAATGTTTTGCACACACTTTGCTTTATCTTTCTGACACTACACCATCAGATGATTTATCCTTGTGCCTAGGTTTGTTCTCCTGTGGGTTATCTTCCCCACACCCATTCTGTTTGGACACTGGCTGAGGTTACTTCAATTTGTTCACTATGAAGAGCTGCCTGGACAGAGAGACTTGGGACATATAACAGAGGCCACATTTGGGCACTGGTAAGAAGAATCATTCAATTTGTGTTACAGGTTGTTGTTATAGAACTGCAGGAGATTTTTCATTATGAAACTGCACACAGCACATTTGTGAACCTTAAAAACATTTCTCTTTAGCTTTTCCAGGATTGGGTAATAGTTTCTTTGGGAGATATAAAGTCTAAAACTGATTCTGAAACCAAGCAGGACCTTGGGGGGCTTTCCCCAGGACAGAGAACCCCATGACCCCTGCCTCTTGTTTGTAGAAAAACTTTAGCCTCCTAGGCCTTCCTCGAGTTCCAAAGAAATTCAGTCAGAGAAGTGAGAAAATGCAGAAACAAAGGAAAACAGTCAAGAGAGACAAAACAATAATAGTTTAGACATAAAACAAATTCAAGGACTTTTAGTTCCTCCTCAAGGCTATAGATCATATCCTGAGACATATCCTTGAGTTGTTTTGCAAATATTAAAACCCTCACCGGCTGCAAGAAATTAACTGCATGTTGGCCACCAGCACAAAGACCCCCACAGACCAGTTGAAACCAGAAGGTTGATGAATGAGATTCCCAAACATCACCCTGCTACCACACCAACAACTGATAAGAGAATTGTGTGTGAGCTGATCACACACTCTGTAATCCTCTCCCTCATACTGTTTTTATTTTTTTAAAATAAATTTATTTATTTATTTTTGGCTGCATTGAGTCTTTGTTGCTGCACGTAGGCTTTCTCTAGTTGCGGCGAGTGGAGGCTACTCTTCATTGCAGTGTGTGGGCTTCTCATTGCAGTGGCTTCTCCTGTTGTGGAGCACAGTCTCTAGGCACATGGGCTTCAGTAGTTGTGGCATGTGGACTCAGTACTTGTGGCTTGCAGGCTCTAGAGTGCAGGCTCAGTAGTTGTGGTGCACGGGCTTAGCTGCTCCGTGGCATGTGGGATCATCCCAGACCAGGGCTCGAACCTGTGTCCCCTGCATTGGTAGGAGGATTCTTAACCACTGCACCACCAGGGAAGTCCCATACTTTTTTTAAAAACCCTTTTCTGAAAGTCATTAGGGAGTTCAGGTCTTTTGAGCATTAGCTGTCTCTTCTTGTTTGATGCCTTGCAATAAATGCTGTAGTCCCCTTCACCACCACCTGGTGTCAGTAGATCGGCTTTTCTGCACATCAGGTGAACGAACCCAACTTTTGTTCTGCAACAGTTCTTCCATCTTCTCCTTTGGACTGGGAAACTTGGCATCTTCTTTCGTTTCTGTTTTCTTCTCATTTGTCACTTCTGTTGGTTATTTTTTTTAGAGTCTCTTGTTACAACTTTTTAGAGTACTTATATGTAATTATGTATTAGAATGATAATTTATTTAAAAATCTTCAACAACAATTATTTATAGATGTTATACACTGTGCTGTGCATTGTGATGACTGAGAGAGAGATAGTTCAGAAAGAATCCCTGCCTTTTTAAGTTTATAGTCTAAAAAAGAAGATAGAAAAAGCAAACAGGCAAAAACCAAGGGAAAAATGATCATAAATGCTGTAAAAGAAACAAACAGGTTTGGAGAAGTGAGATCAATTTAGATAAAAATTGTTGAAGTGGAAATTTAATATCTGTCACCTCCTCCCATAAATGACTTTAATTTCCACGAAAAGAGGTGTCAGTACCTAACAGACTGTCTATTCCACTCTAAGTGCATGGTAAATAAGTTGAATGAGAAAAATGAATGAATGGATGACTTACATTTATTAAATGTCTACCAATTTCACTGAACTGAGTTCGTTGTGTACATTATCTCATTTTATCCTTATAACGACCTTAAGCCATCCATATTTTATAGATAATAACATCTTTATAGGTAATATACATCTTGTCCAAAATCAGAGAACTTGTTACATGCTGGGCCATCTGATTCCAAAATGGAGATGTGTGGCCAAGGTAATTAATCATTAGAGGTAATGGTTCTATAAAATTAGACTTATTCAGCACGTAATAATATTCTTACTTCAGTCCTGTTCCATTTATTCTGTGCATTGACTTTTATTCACTTAAATTTTACATTTGAATGTAAGTAAATAATTGACTTTTATATGTATAATTTCTCCAGAATAAACATTTAAAAAACACTCTTTAAATTCAGTCATCATCTCCATAAATATTCTGTTATTCAAAGATTATATTGTGAGTTAATCTCTAACAACTTGTATATGAAATAAAATGGGAAGGAGAGAGAAGAAGAAAATGGTTACTATACACAAATAACACATACATGTAACAAGAAAAGAGAAAATATCAAAGATGCTTTAGTCCTCATTTCTGTAAGTTGGTTATTATGTCATAGTTGATATCTGTGGCTTTCTTCTTTAGTGCCCATCTCATACTTCCTTGTCTTCAACCAGAAACTTTTCTGGGTTCTTTACCTGGAGGAGTGATCCAAATCTCCACTCCTACAAGGTGTGGTTCTTTAACCATCTTGGCTTTTTTTGGTTGCTGTTAGTGTTCCATTAAGATTTGCAACTTGGTGTTGAAGCAAAAGAGGCATTCAGAGAATCCCCTGAGTTCCAGACATAGTCCTATTTATCTCCATTTTGTCGCAGCAGCTAAACTTCCCCTTGATAATCAGAATGAATCACTCCATACAATAGATTAACTTTTCTTTTCTTTTTCTTTCTTTTGCCTTTTGATTGAGAGGCATAAAAACCCCAAAATGACTAGGTGGTAGTGTCATCTTCCAATTCAGTGGAACCATTATTGAGTCCCCTGGTGGAAATCAAATAAGAAGAACAAACCCGACTCCATATTGGACCCATTCCTTTAGCTCTAACCTTTGTGCTCTGTTGCCTGTGCTTAGTCATACTGGCTCTGCCCCTTTGTAAAAGAATGTTGCCTATAGCCTGGAATATACATAATAGTCCTTTCTCAAGGTGCCTCCCAGGCTTGACCTTTAAAGGTATAAAACTTTTCATTCACATAGAGATAAAAAGTTGCAAAACAGAGAATAACATTTGTCTTTTTGGAGGTTTACAGGAATATTGTGACTAGACCTATGTGGACAGGTGCAAGAACAAAGGATTATCACATCCCCTCTGGGTCTGGCCAGCACCAAGAAGTTTGCAACAACCAGCCACATCCCCTTCTCTTTCAGTATAAAATAAACCTGAATTCTAGCTTGAGTAAGATGGTTCTTTGGGACACTAGTCCACCATCCCCTCAGTCCTTGCCCCAACACCTCATCTTTCAATTTGTTGGCCTTTTGTGTGGTGAACAGTACAAGTCTGGACTTGGTCACAGAAAGGTTCCCCATTGAGAACTGAGGTCAGTCGATGGAATGGGAAGTGAAAATTCTGCAGGTGTAAGAGTATAATCCCACTTCCACTTCTTGATTCTGGCACCCATGTATGCTGGCTATCGGGAGATATCACTATATAATAGTCTCTGAATCAAAGCATACACTGCCTCCTATAAAACAAACAAAAAATCTTTTCAGGGTGTTGCCTTCCATGTGTTGCTATAACTCATCAGTGAGCCATTCCATCTTTCAATTAGGCTAGCTACTTCTGGGTGATGGGGCATATGTTAAAATCCATTGTAAACTCCATTCACTCTGTGCCTTGTCTATTCACTCTTCCCATGATGTCTTTAATGAGTAGAAGTTATTTGTTTTAATGTGCTTAAATTTATCATTTTTCTTTTTCTATGATTAGTGCTGTCATGGTCTCTAACATGTTCGCCGTTGGGTCCACATACAGCAGAACTGTTACAGGTGCTTGTGTAGGTGTGGCTCTCTCCAGGTTCCTGGGAGGACTCCTACTGGGTCACTGAGTGGGTCCTTGGGCAGGCAGGTCTAGCCCTGGACCACAGCTGAGTGAGGCTGGAACAGGGTCACAGAGCTGCTTTTAAGGTTCACAGCCAGGTCCAAGATCTGAAGGCCTGCCTCTGGGGACATGAATAAGGGTGTGTCCTGCCAGATCTCTGGGCAGGCATGACTGTGACTAGGAGGGATTGGAGCTGAATCAAAGGGGTTGCAGGACCTGCAGTTAGGTTGAGGTCAGGGAACCTGCCTCCAGGGGCACAGATGGGCATGACTCCCACTGGGTCCCTGGGCTGGCAGGAGTACATATAGACCACAGCTGCAGCTAAGGTTGGTTAGTTGAGGGGCTGAAGCTATGTTATAGGGCTGCTTCAGGATCCTCAGTAGGGACCAAGGTCTTCAGACCTGAGGTACGGGCAGGTGCAGCTCTGAGCCCTTTGGTGAATGATGCTAGTAGCAAGACGAAGGCCAATCAGGGCTCTAACCAAATCCATAGGAACATGGGGCTGTTTCCAGATCTGTAACTAGGATCATAGTTGGCCAGCCTACCACCAGGGTGCAGACCTACCTTTTTAAAATGGCCCTCCACAGTCTTGGGCTCCATAGGGGTTTCACCATCTAGATCCCAAAACTCCCACAAAAGCACTCTTGTTTGTGGATGACTGCCAAATTATTGTTGCTGTGGGTGGATATGAGTGAGGGACACCCTATTCTGCCAACCTGTTGACATCCCTTGCCTAGCGGTGAGCATTCTGTTAACTGAAATTTGAACCAAGTCTCTAAGATAGGTCATTTCTAATATAGCATACAGTAGCCTATTCTATTCTGTATTGAGCAAACTATATCTCTAACATCATGTTCACATTCTAAATTCTACAATCAAGATTTATGTTTAGAAGATCCCACATGCCACGGAGCAACTAGGCCCGTGAGCCACAACTGCTGAGCCTGCGCGTCTGGAGCCTGTGCTCCGCAACGAGAGAGGCCGCGACAGTGAGAGGCCCGCGCACCGCGATGAAGAGTGGCCCCCGCTTGCCACAACTGGAGAAAGCCCTCGCACAGAAACGAAGACCCAACACAGCCAAAAATAAATAAATAAATAAATTAAAAGGGAAAAAAAAAAATTACAGAAACTTAAAAAAAAAAAATCTCCAAAAAAAAAAAAAAAGATTTATGTTTAAAAACAGAATTCACTGTAGATCATAATTTCCTGCAGCAAAGAACAGCTAGAGTGAGAATTTATTACAGATGAAAAATACAGGTGAAGCTATATGGGACATTTATGAGGAAAATAAGTATTAGTGATTAAACTTTGAAGCTTATCTACCATGAGGTGATGTTATAGAATACATTTAGAGAAAGGCTACCAAACAACATAGGTATATTTTTTTCTCAAGCAATTTTTGTGGTATTTGTGGTTTGAATAAAGAAGATTAATCTTGAAGTACATGATGACAATATTAGTTTCTGGGTAGGGAAAAACGGTTTGAAAACAGATTTCTGTTTAAGACCTGTCAGGGCAGATAATTTTATTATTTCAGTTTTCTTTTGAAGAGCAAAATTATTACCACAATATAAATCCATTTATATCTCTGGACTTTAATGAATAAGGAATGTTTCAGATCCAGAAAGGACCAACAATGTGAAACTAATTATGAAAACTGAGGTTTTCAGATCTTTCTCCTGTGGTTTGGTATTGATATAATGTAATATATTATATTATTATAATTGCTTTAAAACACTTAAGTATAAACCTTCTGGAATTATGCATATTTAAGTGTATATGTGTGTGTGAGTATGTGTGTGTGTATTTCTTTTCATTGGTACCCTAACAGGTGCTACCTAACAAATGGCCTGCCCATGTTAGATTACAACCCAGAGGAAAATCCTAAAGTCACTTTAATTTTTCATTTGAAGAGCTCTTGCTCTAACTAAACCTAGGCTCAAACCAAACATAGGAAGCTCATAATCTAGAGTTATGATTAGTGTATATTGTGCTTCAATCTCTCATCCATTTAATGGAGAACATGTCTGAACTTTGGACGGGCTGCCCTTACCAATGTTTGAAATTGAGCATGGCTGATCTGACATGAAAAGTCAATAAAATTGAGCAACATAGCTCAAACTATCAAAAGCTTACTAAAAGCTACATTTACAGGTTGGGAATTCAAGTGCTTAAAATTAAACACAAATCAAAGTAATTTCTAACTGAGTCTTAAAAAGTTCACCATTATGCCCTGTCTCTTTGAATAGAATGGTTGGTTTCTTTTCTTCAGATTTATTTAAATATTTATTTGAGAGTCCATGAACAATAAACTTTTGAGTAACTTTTTTTCTATGTATATACCTGAAGTTTAATAATTATGAAAGCACCTGGTTAGATTAGAAAAAAGAAAATACAGTTTCTTATTCAAAACACAAGATCTCAGTTTTGTCTGAGTGCTAGACCTTACTAATAATATTTTTTAAGTTATAGTGATTTAATTGTTTCATTTTGTTAATTGGCTAATTCTATAACTTATTTTATCCCTTACAGATGTAAAGAAAGGGAAAGTGAGCTCCCTGAAGATTTTTTAGGCTAATGTTCTTTCTGTCTCTCCATATTCTGCTGTTTTTAACTGGTTTCCAACTCCTTTTCTCACTCATGAATCTGTTGCTTCCTCTTTGCTCCAAAACATAGGTATAGTACCTTCAGGAAAATCAACATATACTGGTTATGATGGTCTTCCATTACTTATGCTTTCTTCAACAGACTGTGATACTTATTAATAGCAGTACTGCTGTCTCTCAACTGGAAAGGTCAGGAATTTTTATTTTTAATGTCACATAGATTCTTTGGTAACTGTTATGCTTACCAGTAGATAAACCTCAAAGTTAATTTTAAAATCTTATATGAACAAGACAAAGAATGGTAAAATTATGACCAGGAGTCACTGTTGCCCTCAGTTCTAAGAGTTATTTTTTTAAAAAAGAAGAAGGAAAGAAAAGAAAAGAAGGAAAGAAATAGGGTTAATGAGAAGAAATATATCAGAACCATTTGGAGATTTGTTGGTTGAAAGTGTTTTAGCACACCACCTGTCCTGAGAATTTTGCATTAAGAGAGTCTTACACAATTTTGGCAGCTCTGAGGTGTTCTGTGTTCTCAAAATATAGGATTACCATCACTGTCTATTTTTTACCAAATGGAAACTTTAGATTTTCATTGGTAATTACAAATTATACAGATTTCCAAGTTTTATGAAACATTTGAATCTACCGTGAAAATGCCTATTTCTGGTTTTCTGCTCCCCAAATCTTATCAATACAGGTAACTAACTAGTAATTACCATATGATACAGACAAAGGTCTTTTCTTTTTTTCTATTTCAGTGAGGCCCTACATTTTTCATGATACACAGTTTAAGGATATTTAGCTTATGGATCTGTTTTAAGAAACTAATCTGCAAGGGATAATTGTATATAATGTTATTTAGATTTATTTTAAATTCATTTAAGAGAAGGATGCCTGGATGTATAATTTTATCAGAATATATGGAAAACATTGCAAAGAGATGAAAGTCAGTTATATTATCCCATCCATTAGAAATCACCAGTATAACTAAACATAAAAAAGAAAATTCCAGTTTAGAATACTTTAGGATAGATATCTTTCTTAAAGGCCCAAGAGGGTAACTTTGTGATATTTAAAGGGCTTAAATTTTAGGACGCAAGATAAATGACCTGTTTAAACCAAGTATTTTATATAGGAAAAGCATTTATTTTTCATTTTAAAGCTATCAAATTGATATGATATCCATACTTTAGGAATGAGCAAAGATGTTTGCTGTGATACTGGATATTACAGCTCCTGCGGTCATTCTTTCCATTTTTAAGGGTGTATTCTAACAGTGGAAACATCTAGCATGTCAGTGATTGTACTAATTCAGAAAAAAAACATTAATATTAGTTTTCATTTTTTTGAATTTTAAGTTTTCGAGAAAAGGGTACAGTTGGACGTTATCACCCACAAATATATTTAAATGGGTATTTCTTACTTTGAATTTAAAGTAATCTTATTAATTTCTATTTTAAATAAATAGTTATATATTTAGTTACATTGCCAGTTTTTAAAGTTCTCAATTTCCGTGAGACAAAGTATACTAAAATGTTTAAATAGCTACATTCATTCTTACATTTTAACATTTCAGCAACCATTCTGGCTTACAGAACTTGCATTCTGGTTCCATGTTATGACACATACCCCTTGGTTTTAAAAACAAAAAAAACCCTTCCATTTTGTTAAACTATTTTACCAAGTGGAATGAACTAGTCAGCACATCTAATGTACTTATCTACTTATCATTGGTAACTCTGTTACCTTCTAACTACTGAACCAGTCTCTCCTGATATATAAATGATTCCCTGGGAGCCTTTGGAAGCTGTATTAACTCTTTCAGTCTTTTATTTTATCTCTTATTATTTTTTTTCTCATTCTTAATCTAAATAGAAGACAGTTATCTAATTTAGTGGCTTTTATTTTGAAGATTCTCAGATCATGTTTTAGTTTCTTTTAGCTTTGTAGCCCCTGAGAAATACATTACTTTATAATGTAATGGCAATTTGTACTAGTATACCACACAGAGAGAATTATTCTTATTATTTGATGAATGAACAATCCTAAAATTATAATATTGTAACTGAAAGGACTTTGAGATTTAAGGAATTGATGAAAAGAATTAGAAACTTTTGTGTAGTACTTATTCTATTTTCACTCATCTGCAAAATGTGAAGTTATAGCTTTGGAATATAGCTATATTCTCCAAGTGAGGGAGAATAGTTTTCTAGTTATTAATATTAATTGGGAGGGAAAAAACTAGTAAAGTTCACATCTGGAAAGTACCCAAAGTTGCTAAAAGGTAGTAAATGTGGTTTTCAGTGTAAGTTATTGACATAAGATGATTTATTTATAATATATTTAGATTTTGAAAGTTACTGAGAGAAACATACATACAAACTAGATTTTCTTTTCTGAATCAGTGGAACAGAATTGGGGGGGGGAGCTTTATTACAGTAACCATGTCTATGAGGAATATTTACAGCTAAGCCTACTCCTATAGGCTTTAAGCTCAAATCATCAAAATTTAAATTAATTTATTCCTTATTTTGCCTATACCCATTTTTCTCTTTCAGTGTCATTTTTGCTTGACAAAATGTTGGTGACATAGTGTATTTTTATTTGGTAGGCCCTTAGCAAGAATAATTTGCCAAAAGCAATAATGGCTCAGATTAACAATGAAGAGGAATTGAACCAACTTCCAGGTTCAACTAAGGAGCAGACATTCTATGGGTATTTCATTTTTAGATTATAAATATGTTGAGATTTATTAATGGGGAGTTAAGCCTATGTCAGATTATGGGATGAAGACTGTTAATGACATCATAGTTATACTTTCTTTTTTCTAACTTCATACTCAACTAATACAGTTAGATATTTCTACTACATCATAGTGATTATATTTTTATGATAAAAAAGTAATAGTTCCATATCTTTACAAACTGTCTCTGCAGAGATGTCAGGTGATGATGTTATTGGCATCTCGATTTGGCAGTATCCGAAACATGAGACTGCCTTAAAGTATATGTGCTACTTCGGTTACGTATCTCCCTCTGCCTAGGGGCCAGGCCAGTTCCAACGAATACCAAGATTCTCGTACGTAATAGTTTATAAAGAATTTAAGGGTTCAGACAGTTGGTTGAAAACAGAAAACTTAAAAAAAATTTTTTTAAACTAAAATTTTTAAATTTCAGTTTGAAGTGCCTGGTTTATAAAATCAGATTCTTTGATTATTACCTTTCTCTTTTAAACTGACTAATTTTGCTGATTAAACTTAAAGTCCTAGGCTCAAATGTGACGATTTATTGATAAAATTGCTTCTTGATGGTTTGAGGTCATGACGTTTATTAAATTGTCCTTGTTTTCCCAAATACTGGTCTAACCATATCCAGATGTCATTATTCAATTAAGCAAGTTAAGAAATCATCCTGTAAATGAATGTTTAGGTTACTAAATTATATCATCTGCTGAGGAAGTGTCAATCTTCCCTACATTAAGAGGCGCCGTCATCTCCTCAAAACACATGCTGTTTCCTTGGTATTAGCGGAGACTGTGTTCATTTAAAGATGGGAAGCCTTTCATGCAGTTCCTAGAAACACTTGCTTTTTCTAGAAAGAAACTTTTCTATGATTAGTTTATAATTGTGTTTTCTCTAAGCGCTTTCTTTTATTTCAGTTATCAATTTAATTTTCAAGTTGACAAATGCTATGTAAAGTCTCTCATACTGAGACTGGTCCATTAAATTATTGAAAGTTACACTGCTCTTCATCTTTCAGGTGTCTGAAGTGAATGCCGTCAGGTGTTTGGAAGGTGTAAGATCATAAACTTTATTCATTTTCCTTATACAAAGCGATGGCTTCTAATGCTTATATTTCAAGATTTTTTTTTTAAAGACAACAACCCCTAATAGAGTAAAATTTGATTTCAGTCCAGGTCCCAATAATGTATTTGATTTTTCTGTTGTTGCTGGTGCTTCCTCTTGCATCAGATAGAGATTATCTGCCTTTTTGTAGGGTACCCTTGTGACACCTTACGCCCAGTTGGAAATTACTATATGGCTTCTTTGTGCCTCTGCTATCTTTTCAAGAGCCATTTTACAAAAATCCTAGGTAGCTTATTTTAGTATTTAAATATATGTATACATGTGAGAGATACTTTTAGAACAGACTATTTTTACTTAAAAATTCCTGAATTCACATTTTTAAGATTAAATTTGAACTTTCCAGAATTTGAATTTGCCTTTCTCCACAGCAGTGTAATAGACCATAATTCAGCAATAGAAGAAATTGATGTCTGGTTAAAGGAAACAGATGTGAAGGGGAAAAAATTGTTTTAATGTAACAAAAATGAATTTTTAAATAAAATTGTCTTGTTTCTGTAATTTTGTATTTGCTGCTACAGTAGCTCAATATTTTACAGAGCTAACATATAAAGCTGGCTCCATTCAAAAACTGGAGTACTTTCTAGTACCACCAGCCTAGGAGGAAACTATGCACCAGTCTTCCAGATGGGTGACTGACGGCCTTGTTTAGCTGATGCATACTTTAAAATTCACCTATAGCCCAACATCAAGGAAGTTTGGGAGAAACTTTTATCTTGCTAGTTATAGAATTATGATTCTTTTTGGGCACTGGCATTTTGTGAAACCTTTGGGGGAGGGAGGTGAGGCTGGGGAAGAAATGTGAATTATGTAGAAGGGTGTTTTCATGTTTCCTACCCTCTCCTAGAACCAGTACAACTTTCTTACCTGTGTCAGGTCCTAGTTCACCAGCTTTGTATCCAGTGATCATCTCATACAAGTTTGGCTTTACTTGGTGATAGTGCCCACAGCTAAGTTATTTGACATATTTGACTTTCAAGTAACAAAAATGGTTTTGGATTTTGTTTTATTTCCTAAAAATATATACAATGTCAGAACTTCACATTTTATATACTAGTATCTGGCTATTAGTATTTTACAGGAATCATAGTTCTTGGTGACTATATATATATATATATATATATATATATATATATATATATATATAGGGTGGGCCAAAAGATTTGTTCAGTTTTTTCTGTAAGATGGCTCCAGTAGCACTTAGTTGCCTTTAACTTCATTCAAAACAATTTTGTTAGATTGCATGTGACAGCTGTCATATTAGCATGCATTTATAAAAAGACTTATCAAAATTGGTGCATTTTTGTGTAGCCATTGTAATATTGAAGAGGGAAGAAAAAAAGCAACATTTTCGGCATATTATGTTTATTATTTCAAGAAAAGTAAAAACTGAAACGTAAAAAAAGATTTGTGCAGCGTGTGGAGAAGGTGCTGTGACTGATCGAATGTGTCAAAAGTGGTTTGCGATGTTTCGTGCTGGAGATTTCTCGCTGGACGATGCTCCACGGTATGTAGACCAGTTGAAGTTGATACCGATCAAACTGAAACAATAATTGAGAAAAATCAACGTTACACCATGAGGGAGATAGCCAACATACTCAAAATATCCAAATCAAGCGTTGAAAATCATTTGCACCAGCTTGGTTATATGAATCGCTTTCATGTTTGGGTTCCTCATAAGTTAAGGTAACAAAAACTTCTTGACCATATTTCCTCATACGATTCTCTACTGAAATGTAATGAAAACGTTCCTTTTTTAAAGCAAATTGTGATGGGTGATGAAAAGTGGATACTGTACAAAAATGTGGAACAGAAGAGATCATGGAGCAAGAGAAATGAACCACCACCAACTACACCAAAGGCCAGTCTTCACCCAAAGAAGGTGATGTTGTGTATATGGTGGGATTGGAAGGGAGTCCCCTATTATGAGCTTCTTCTGGAAAGCCAAACGATTAATTACAACAAGTACTGATCCCAATTAGACCAACTGAAAATGGCACTCAACGAAAAGTGTCCAGAATTAGTCAACAGAAAATGCATAATCTTCCATCAGGATAACTCAAGACTGCGTGTTTGTTTGATGACCAGGCAAAAAACTGTTACAGCTTGGCTGGGAAGTTATGATTCATCTGCTGTATTCACCAGACATTGCACCTTCAGTTTTCCATTTATTTCGTTCTTTACAAAATTCTCTTAATGGAAAAAATTTCAATTCCCTGGAAGACTGTAAAAGTCACCTGGAACTGTTCTTTGCTCAAAAAGATAAAGAGTGTTGAGAAGATGGAATTATGAAGTTGCCTGAAAAATGGCAGAAGGTAGTGGAATAAAAGGGTGGATAGGTTGTTCAATAAAGTTCTTGGTGAAAATGAAAAATGTGTCTTTTATTTTTACTTAAAAAACCGAAGGCACTTTTTGGCCCACCCAATATATATACATACATATGTATATATATATGACTTTTTTTGTATACTAAGCGCTGTTTCAGTGTTACAATCATTTTTAGAGTTATTGTAATCAATGTGAATATCATGCTTTTTCAAATCTGAAAAAAAATAAATATTTATTTGAGTAGAATATTTTCTCTCACTGTTGTATTTTCTTAATATTGGGGTGACGATAGGTGTATACTTTGAGGAATCATACTCTAATTTACTACTGATGTTTTGGTCAAAATATAGCATTTATTTTGAAATTTTAAATGGTGTTTGTTATGGGCTGTATTGTGTCCCTCCAAAAAGTACTAACCCCAAGTGCCTCAGAATGTGAGTTTATTTGGAGATAGGACTTTGAAAGAGGAATTAAGGTAAAATAAGGTCATATAGGGCCCACCTTATATGGAGGACTTGTCAGAAGACCATGTGAAGACATCAGAGGAAGATGACCATATGTAAGCCAAGGAGAGAGATCTTAGATGAAACCAACCTTGCTGACACCTTGACTTTAGACTTCAAGCCTTCAGAATTGTGAGAAAATAAATTTTTATTGTTTAAACCACCCAGCTTATACTACTTTGCAGCGTTGGCTGTAGCAAATTTGTACAGTGGTATATAGGAACAAATTTGAATTTTGAGTGTTGATGTGTTATGAAATAAATTTTCAAAGTGTTGGGTTTGTATCAAGGCATGAAAGGAGGATTTTGCACCATTTGGAAGATGATACATATATAACAAGTCAGATATATTTATCAAACTCATCATTTGAGGAAAGACCTGTCATGCTCCATGTTTATTTTCTGGGAAATCATTTGTATATTGAATAGTTGCATCTCAGATTTTTGTTTAACTTTCATAAAGTTATAGTAGTAATAATCATTAACTTCAAGTTTATAAATATATTAGTTTTCTCAATAATAAGAACAAAACGTTGTACATTTGAGATTGTAGAGACAGGTGGTTAAGATTAGGATAATTTTTTTTTGCTAGAACAAATATAAGAGTTCAGAGTTGGTGAGTAATTAGGAGAGAATGCGGAAATATATAGAATTAAATAATTAAGGAATAAAAACAGACTAGGTGGTATACACACCAACTTTAAAGAAGTGATTATTTTTAAAGTTTTAGTGGAATTTGAACTAGATAATATAGCAAGAATATTTCCACTTTCTGTGTAACTATTTATTTATTTGACCCACATGCACTTTTGTTGGGAATGTAAATTGGTATAGCCTCTATGCAAAATAGTATATAGTTTCCTCAAAAAATTAAGAATAGAGCTACCATATGATCCAACAATTCCACTTCTGGGTATTTATCCAAAGAAACTGAAAACTCTATTTCAGAAAGACATATGCACCCTTATTTTCGTTGCAGCATTATTTTTAATAGCCAAGGTATGAAAGCAACCTAAATGCCTATCAACAGATGACTGGATAAGGAAGTGTGGTATATGTGTGTGCATGTATATATATGTGTGTGTGTATATATATATATATATATATATATATACACACACACATATATATACACAAACACGATGGAATATTAGTCATATAAAAGAAAGAATTCTTGCCATTTGCGACAACATGGATGGACCTAGAAGGTATTATTCTTAGTGAAATAAGTCAGACAGAGAAAGACAAATATCATTTAATTCCCTTATATGTGAAATCTAAAAATAAAACAAACAAACATAAGAAAACAGAAACAGACTCATAGATAGATATAGAAAACAAACAGGTGGTTTCCAGAGGGGAGAGGGCTGGGGGAATGAGTGAAATAGGTGAAGGAGATTAAAAGGTACAAACTTCCAGTTATAAAATAAATAAGCCAAAGTGATGTAATGTACAGTATAGGGAATATAGTCAATAATATCGTAGTATCTTTGTATGGTGACATGTTGTAACTAGACTTATACTAATGATCATTTAGTAATGCATAAAAATGTTGAGTCATTTTGTTGTACACCTGAAACAAATATAATTTTGTAATTCATTTATACTTTAATAAAAGATATAATAAAACTTCTAGTCCATAAGAACATAATAAAAAGCCAAAAAGAAAAATAATTTTAAAAAATCAGAGAAATTGAAATATATAAAATGATTATAAAAGTAAAATATGTCAGTTTCACTAGACTATATCACTGGATAAAAATTTCCAAGTAAAAGATGTAAAGCTTATATAGGTTATAAAAATTCAGTTATGCACTGGGTAAAAGAGGTGTACCTAGATGTTAGTATAGTGTGTAACTTCCAAATAAGCAGAAAAAAAATTAAAAAGGAAAAGCACAGCAAAACAAAAAGCATCCAATTCTAAAAACAAAAGAAAAATGGGAAAATATAAACTGAAATCCAGAAAACCCATGAAAAGATAATGACAATGAAATATAGTAGTTTCCAAATAAATAAATGCAGATTAAAATTTTGTGTTTAGAAAATACTCATAAACAGTAGATTAAAAAATATCTAATTATATTTTAGATAAAAAGACAACATCTAAAGCATTACAACATTTACACATTTAAAGTAAATATATGAAAAATATATCACATATATACTTGACTAAAGAATGCAGATATTGTTATATTGATATTAGAAAATAATTTACTTTGACTAAAAAAGCATTATCAAAAACAAAATCACTGAGAAAAAAATATTAAAATTTTCAGTTCACTGGGAAACTATAATAATTCTATGTGAGTGCAGCTAATAACATTACCTTAACTATAAGGGAAACTTTGATAGAAGTACATGAAAAGTGTAAAATTAAGTGAAAAATTGAGGTGGATATTTTGATTATATCTACAGTGTTGTGATAAAGAAAATGTGGTATTGAAATCTTTTTTAGATTTACAATGCAGTTATACACACAAATTTGGGTAAATAATTGTGGTATATTGATGTAATGGGATATTACAATGGTGAAAACGAACAAGCTACTGTTATTGCAAAAAAATGTCTGTAAATCAGAAAACATATCAAGGAAGTTAAACATGGGATATTTTGTAATCAAACTGCTTTATTCACACAATTGTACAGCCACACAGACTTTGCCTCATTAGCCAGAGATAATGAAAGGATCACATCTCTGCTATTTTATTAATTCCAGATGAGTAACACCAAAACAAGATATAAAGATTTCCACTTCACAGTCTCAGGTGTAGTGGTATTTGTCATTCTGTGGCCTGCACTGGTATTTGTCATTCTGTGGCCTGTGCAAGTACTTTGTTTGCTTTTCCAAAAAGCTAATGGGTAAGACCAGCAGTTATATACAAGGAAACAAACAGGACTGGCAGCACTTAGGAAGCCGGACAATTGAAGCGTTAGTGAAAGAGTTTTAAAAAGGTAGTGTTACCTTCTAACAAAAATCCCGAGGTTTATCACTGAATTAGGTATGGGATTACATTGACGTTTTAGGGAAATGATGGAAAAGAGATAAGATTATATGAAAAGAACTTATTTTCTTTACTTTGATAAGTGTTTGATCCTTATCACTGGAGCTGGAAATCAAAAATAATTCTATTTTTTGCAGCCCCTACTCATTTACTATGAGTGGTGACTGCAATTGACACAAGCCTCTCCTACTACTACATGAGGATGGCAAAATATGGAGAAAGAGAAGTGGGGCCTCAGATGGAGACAGGGGAGTATGAAGCGGTTCATAAAGCCTGGACACATTCCCAGTAGAACAGGAACGAAGGTCACTGCCTAGAGCTGGCAAAGGACACAGAGTTCACCAGGAGTGCTGGAAGGTTTCTGAAGTGCTGCCAGCTGTAATTTGATGGTAGGTAAGATAAAGAGAGTGCTTCTCAGTATATGGAAGAACATAAGCAGTGCCTAGCTTGAGTTTAAAACACTTGAGTGCCTGTAGAACTTGAAGGAAATGTGAAAAAAACTTATACTCTATCTTTGAAATAGAAAATTAATACATTCAGACAGCATTTGCTAAAGGAAATGATTTTTAAAATTTAAAGCAGTTTTACAAGAAAATATCCAAATATATTTTAAGTGTCTTTGTTTCAATGGCTCTAAAGGGAGCTGCTGCAAAAATTAGTTTATGTAAGTATTTTGTGGTTTAGCCTATGATTCAAAGTTCAGCTCAGCTACTTCTCAGATATAACCATTGTATGGCAGTGTGCTTGTTATTGATTTTTTTTTCATGTTCAAGTTCATATCAACGAAGGCACAAAGTTCCTTGGTTTTATACCATGTATCAGTTAGAATACTTAAATTATTTCACAATTGTTAATTCCTTTATTCTTGAATCATCTTCTCCTGGTTCCCTAACAACAGAACCCCCAGTTTTGCTCCTAATAACTAGCCACTCTTTCTTATTCTCACTTCATAGCTCCTGTTCCTCTGTCTCTGCTCTCAATGGTGACCCTGGAATGCTTTAATTATTCTTCATTTATCTCCCCAGATCTATTATCCTCAATTTTATTTTCTAATTTTGGATCTCAGGATGCTCAGCTTTGTGCACTATATCAACTAAATTCCTCTGCTATGTGGCTTCTGGCTGGATTTAGACAATGGGGGAAGAGTAATTGTATTTCGTCACTGTTCTCTTCCTGGATTGGGACCGTGTCTTCAGTAATTGCTTTATCCTTCCATTACTACATTTTTTGCCATCTGTTTCTTCCTCCATGTTCCAATTCTCACTAATTTCTTGGAACGTTACTGCTTTCCTTTATGGTTTAGCCTAATGGGATATTAATGGCTTCCACTTTTGCTAGTCTTTGGGTGCCTCACTATTCCTTTCAGTTCCCTTCACATTGTCCAGATATTTGTTAAGTACTCTTTTCATTAAAGTATCCCAATTCGAAATATCTGAGGTGAATTTTTTTATCTGCATGGAAACTCAGTGATTCTGGTTTGGTAATAGTCATGGCCTCAGGAAAGAGACTATATAGTTAGAATCTGAGGTTGTTATCATATTTGATTAATATATGGATACCTTCCTTGACAGAAGAAGCTAAAACATTGTAATGTTTTCATATAGTGGTGTATTAGTCTGCTCAGGTTGCCATAGCAAAATAGACAAGGTGGCTTGAACAACAGGAATTTTATTTCTTCACAGTTCTGAAAGCTGGGATACCGAAAATCAAGGTGCTGGCTGATTCTGTTTTTGGTGAGAGCTGAGGACTCTCTTTCTGGCTTGCAGACAGCTGCTTTTTTCTTGTGTCCTCGCATGGTGGAGAGAGAGAGAGAGAAAGAGAGAGAGAGAGCAAGCTCTATAGTCTCTTCCTAAAAGGAAACTAATCCATTGGATTAGGGCTCCACATTTATGACCTCACTTAACCTTAATTACATTCTTATAGGCCCTGTCTCTAAACACTGTCACATAGCTGGTTAAGGCTTCAACATATGAAATTTGGGGAGGGACACAATTCAGTCTATATAAAGTTGTATCATGACTCTTCAAATAATCTTGGTTTGAAATGTGTTATAATTTGAAATGTGTTGAAATGTTTATGGTGAGTAAGCTTTGTGAGTTCAAATTAGCTCACTGTGATTTTAATGGAAGTTTCAGATGGAGATGAGTGCTTCTGACTAAGTTGAAAAACACAGAAACAGAAAAGATTAGGTTAAGACCTTGAACTCATAACTCATGGATGAAGAAACAAAATCCTGTATGGAAGTTGTAAAATAATACCTTATGTGATGTAGCTGAATTGAAATCATGACTATCAGTCCCCAAATCTAATAGTGGCGGTAAATTACAATGCTCATTGGATTAGGTTTCTAGGGCTGCCATAAAAAAGTACCACAGATTGTGTGGTTTAGACAGTAAATTTTTTTCCTGAGTTCTGAAGGCTAGAAGTCTGAAATCAAGGTGTTTCCAGAGTTGCTTTCTCTGGGATCTCTCTTCTTGGCATTTAGATGGCTATCTTCTTGTTCACATAGTGTTCTTTCTCTTTATGTGTTTGCATTGACTATGTTTCCTTATTTTCTGTGTACTTGATGCTCTGGTATTTGGGACCTTGATCCTGGAGGGATCCTGGAGCTAGCTCCTCCCAGGTCTAGCTAATTCTTAGAGCCAGCAAATGACTTCCCTGAATGATTATTTTTTTAAAAAACACTTAACTATATGCTGTCTACAAGAGACTCATTTCAGCTATATGGACACACAGACTGAAAGTGACGGGATGAAAGATGTTATTCCATGCAAATGGTACCAAAAAAGAGAACAGTCATTATAGTTTTATCTTTCATTTGAAAAGATACATGCACCCCAATGTTCATAGTAACACTATTTACAATAACCAAGAAATGGAAGCAACCTGTGTCCATTGACAGATAAATGAATAAAGAAGATGCGGTACATATACACAATGGAATATTACTCAGCCATAAAAAGAATGAAATAATGCCATTTGCAACAACATGGATGGACCTAGAGATGATCATACTAAGTGAAGTAAATCAAACAAAGACAAGTATCATATATCACTTATATGTGCAATCTAAAAAAATGATACAGATGAACTTATTTACAAAACAGAAACAGACTCACAGACATAGAAAACAAATTTATAGTTATCAAAGGGGGAAGGGAGGGATAAATTAGGAGTTAGAGATTAAAATATACACACTAGTATATATATATATATATATATATATATATATATATAGAACAAGGACATACTGTATAGTACAGGGAACTATACTCAGTATCTTATAATAACCTATAATGGAAAAGAATCTTAA